>NW_024041151.1:30121492-30870754 GCF_014851395.1 Micropterus salmoides | reverse complement strand
GAAGCCTTCTTGAGGTGGTATAAAACATTTCTTATTATTTCTGATTTGAGTTGTGGACAACTATGACCACATGAATTAAAAAAATTAACATTCACTGCCCAAGTCAGCTATAACACAAGTCTGTTCATCAGACTACATGCTGTACAGTATTGTGGACAGATTTTGTCCCAGGATTTTATGCATTTCTTCTTCTTCGTTGCATGATTAGAATAATAAGGTGAGAAATGGGTCTATTCTGAGTTCATCCTGCACTGCAAGCTAATAAAGTCCATTTCATCCCAAAACGCTTTCTTTTAGGCAGGCTGGAGCAGAAAACAACTCACCTTTCTCAAGTTGTACAGTAATGTCACATGTGTATGAAGGTGGATCAAACAAGCAATAAAATGTCAAAGTAGAGAGGAGCCTAGTAGGCCTATTTATTTTCATTCATTACACAATATGAATAGCTATGCAGACAGTGTAAAGAAAGAACATCTTTTCTTCTGTCTCTACTTGTTATAGTTACACAGTATTAGGGGTGTGTGGGCTGTATTAAAAGTATCCACTGTTCTCCCATGCTCTAACACACAGTAACGATGAAATGTGTGCTGTTCTCACATTCTCTGTATGTACACATAAACAACAATGCAAGGAATTTATTTTATGTTTGTGTACATTATTGTTCAGTGTACATGTCACATCTGAAACAAACTTTACGTGCTTGATAACTCTCCAACCCCGCAGACATCTACAGCCAATACCGATTTATATTCATAGCGGCAAGTGCTATGTAGCTCCACATAGGGGACACAGGAACTGACATATAGCATTGCGTCGGAACCGCGTAGGAAATTCACAGCCGCACCGGCAGAGCTCCAGAATGTGCAACTCGGCCGGCTCACGCGGACGCGCTTACAAGTGCTAGGGCCCGCCCAACGCTGCTTGCAGCTTTAATTTTTTTTTTTTTTTTTTTTTTTTTTTTTTTTTTTTTTCTGCAAAGTAGGCAAACTGACATGGCCTAAACATTCTCGAAAACTCACCAAAATTTGCAAACATGTCAGAACCGGTGAAAAATTTCGTATTCTACAAGTTTCGCACATGGGCGTTGCAAAATGACTCGCTAGCGCCACCTAGAAAATTGGAAAATTAGCCCCTCGTTCACGTTCAACCTACATGTACGAAATTTTCTGGGGACATGTATCATATCAAGACGCAAAAAAAGCCTCAAGAACCCATAGCCTAAAGTCAACAGGAAGTCGGCCATTTTGAATTTTATGGCCATTTTTGGATGATTTAACACTTCGTACTTTAACGAACTCCTCCTAGGGATTTAGTCGGATCGACGTCAAATTTCTGCTGTGCCTTCTAAAGGCATTGACGATGAAAAGTTGTGCTATTTGCGAGTTTTCGTCAATGGGCGTGTCCGTGACGTCGATGATTCGCAATGAAACAGGAAGTTGTTGTAACTTCAGTGTACATGCTCACATCTGGACCAAACTGTACATGTAGGATGAGAGTCCCGCCCTGAACACATGTACATGCCGACATTCACCCACAGTCATAGCGCCACCTGCTGGCAACAGAAAGTGACCTTTAACGAAGCAGCCCCCGCCGCACGTTTCACCTACGTGCACGAATTTTCTGTGGTACGTGTATCTTGTCCAGACGCACAAAAAAGCCTCTTGGAGCCATAGCCTAAAATCAACAGGAAGTCGGCCATTTTGAATTTTACGTCAAATTTTGGATGATTTACACACTTCGTACTTTAACGAACTCCTCCTAGGGATTTAGTCCGACCGACCTCAAATTTTTGCTGTGCCTTCTAAAGGCATTGAAGATGAAAAGTTGTGCTATTTGCAAGTTTTCGTCAATGGGCGTGTCCGTGGCGTGGCGTCAAAGATCAGCTCTTCGCCATGACACGGAAGTTGTCGTAACTTCAGTGTACATGCTCACATCTGGACCAAACTGTACATGTAGGATGAGAGTCCCGTCCTGAACACATGTTCTGCTGACATTCACAGACAGTCATAGCGCCACCTGCTGGCAACAGGAAGTGACTTTTAACGAAGCAGCCCCCGCCGCACGTTTCACCTACGTGCACGAATTTTCTGTGGTACGTGTATCTTGTCCAGACGCACAAAAAAGCCTCTTGGAGCGATGCCCTAAAATCAACAGGAAGTCGGCCATTTTGAATTTTACGTCAAATTTTGGATGATTTACACACTTCGTACTTTAACGAACTCCTCCTAGGGATTTAGTCCGACCGACCTCAAATTTGTGCTGTGCCTTCTAAAGGCATTGAAGATGAAAAGTTGTGCTATTTGCAAGTTTTCGTCAATGGGCGTGTCCGTGGCGTGGCGTCAAAGATCAACTCTTCGCCATGACACGGAAGTTGTCGTAGCTTCAGTGTACATGCTCACATCTGGACCAAACTGTACATGTAGGATGAGAGTCCCGCCCTGAACACATGTACATGCTGACATTCACAGACAGTCATAGCGCCACCTGCTGGCAACAGGAAGTGACTTTTAACGAAGCAGCCCCCGCCGCACGTTTTACCTACGTGCACAAATTTTCTGTGGTACGTGTATCTTGTCCAGACGCACAAAAAAGCCTCTTGGAGCGATGCCCTAAAATCAACAGGAAGTAGGCCATTTTGAATTTTACGTCAAATTTTGGATGATTTACACACTTCGTACTTTAACGAACTCCTCCTAGGGATTTAGTCCGACCGACTTCAAATTTGTGCTGTGCCTTCTAAAGGCATTGAAGATGAAAAGTTGTGCTATTTGCGAGTTTTCGTCAATGGGTGTGTCCGGCGTGGCGTCAGAGATCAAGTCTTCGCCATGACACAGGAAGTGTTGTAACTTCAGTGTACATGCTCACATCTGCACCAAACTTTACGTGCTTGATAACTCTCCCACCCCGCTATGGAGGACCGATCCTGACACAGTCAGAAATAAATACAGAAATAAATAAATGCTCAATAAATAAATAAGCATCCAATTAAATACACAAAAAAAATTAAGTAAATAAATAAATGTAGGTAGTAATTAAATTATACAAGGAGACATAAATGTATATATTTAATTAGTGCCTTTACTTATTCACCTTTGTTATAATTACCTTATTTGTTTATTCAACTTTATTTATTACTAATTTTTTTAATGTATTATTTATGTGTTTTAATATTTTTGTCTGTTTTTATTCTTCCTTTGTATTTATTTACCTTATTATTTTCACCCATGGTATTTATTTCTGCCTGTCTTTTTTAAATTTTTGTATGCATTTCTGCCTCATTATGCAAATGAGGAGGGGCTGTGTCTCAAGGGGTCATCTTCTCTGCTATTGGTGGACCAGTCAGACAGGAGAGCTCCTACTCTGCCTGCAGACATCAACGATCTTGCCCCTCACACAGTCAGATGGCTTCCTTCAGTGCGCTGAGGTGTTTAACAACTCTGAAGACAATACTACCAGCAATGTCTTCCTTCTTTTCACGTAGAAGCACCGACAGACAGTGCTTTCAGTTTGCTGCATGCATGGACACAGAACTGCGGTATAGGGAGAAGCACACGGTCAGCTGGCTGCAGCTAAATCTGGAGTGCACTCGTATTCAATTCTGTATGGTAAATTCAGTTTTAACGGAGCAGAGCGAGCTGACAGGCAGAGTTAGAGACTTTTTCTGTCTGTTTCTCTCTTTACAAAGACGCATGTTGCAGTCAGAGTCTTCTCTGAGATGCGAGCACGACATACAACACAATTTATCAAATTACACAACGGATATACAGTATGAAAATAAGATTGATTGGATTATACTCACAGGAAGTATAAAACCTCTTACATGGGTCTATTAAAAGTAAAGTAACACAAAAATGTCAGGGAAATTACTTTACTTAGATTTAAGTACTGCAGTTGTACATTTGAAATACCTTCCTACCTTTCTGATAGGAAGCCTTCTTGAGGTGGTATAAAACATTTCTTCTTATATTCTGATTTGAGTTGTGGACAACTATGACCACATGAATTAAAAAAACATTTCACTGCCCAAATCAGCTATAACACAAGTCTTGTTCATCAGACTACATGCTGTACAGTATTTGTGGACAGATTTTGTCCAGGATTTCTTATGCATTTCTTCTTCTTCGTTGCATGATTTAGAATAATAAGGTGAGAAATGGGTCTATTCTGAGTTCATCCTGCACTGCAGCAGCTAATAAAGTCCATTTAATCCCCAAAACGCTTTTCTTTTAGGCAGGCTGGAGCAGAAAACAACTCACCTTTCTCAAGTTGTACAGTAATGTCACATGTGTATGAAGGTGGATCAAACAAGCTAATCTTAAATGTCAAAGTGGAGAGGAGCCTAGTAGGCCTATTTATTTTCATTCATTACACAATATGAATAAGCTATGCAGACAGTTGTAAAGAAAGAACATCTTTTTCTTCTGTTCTCTACTTGTTATAGTTACACAGTATTAGGGGTGTGGGCTGTATTAAAAGTATCCACTGTTCTCCCATGCTCTAACACACAGTAACGATGAAATGTGTGCTGTTCTCACATTCTTCCTCTGTATGTACACATAAACAACAAGGCAGGGAAATATAAAAGGAATTTATTTTATTGTTTGGGTACATTATTGTTCAGTGTACATGTTCACATCTGAAACAAACTTTACGTGCTTGATAACTCTCCCACCCCGCAGACATCTACACGTCAATACCGATTTATATTCATAGCGGCAAGTGCTATGTAGCTCCACATAGGGGACACAGGAAGTGACATATAGCACATTCATGCGGCGTCGGAAACGCGTAGGAAATTCACAGCCGCACCGGCAGAGCTCCAGAATATGCAACTCGGCCGGCTCACGCGCGGACGCGCTTACAAGTGCGAGGGCCCGCCCAACGCTGCTTGCAGCTTTAATTTAGGAGTGTGTTTGTTCTTAATTATTCAAGTTGCCTCACTTGCAATATAAATGCATTGTTAATGTTTAACACTTCCTGCAGCTGCTTCACAGTAAAAGCCATCCAGTGCTGCTTTACCAGCTTCATATGATTTGCTTGACTTCTCTTGGCATCAACATTTACTCCCCAAAGTTCTCTTCTGCAGCACGCTCCTCCCAATAGAAGAGGATAATCCTGATGTCACCTGATCATATGCTGTTACACTTTAACCCACTTGGTGGTGCCATTATACAAGGAACTCTCTGGTCTGAGACAAGAAAACATCTGCCCGTTTCTAGTTTTCTTTCGTCCTTGGAAAAGGATAAGAAAAGGGATGTTTTGGAGAAAATGAGCTCGCAGCCCTCACTCACTTCAACACCCTCTTTGTTACATCAGACTTCTGCCAGACACACTAAGGGTCTCCTGCAGATGGCTTCCTGTGTCTCTTACTGAGACAGAGGAAAGAGAATCAAGATCTGTGCCAGCACACTGACAGATGTTTTACTCTGAACTATTTCACATTCTCTGGTGCGTTGTGGTTTTGCGTAATGTTAATGTGAAAATGTGAATATTACATGGAGAACATTTTGTGCCACGCCAGTTTTTCAGTAAGACCATCCTGAGTGCATTTTCAAGGAACATTTTAGTTGCTTCATTTAAGTGAGTAAGCTTGATTTATTGAGCATTCTGAGTATGTTCAGTTTGATAACTGATCTAAAAATGAAATGATGTTTTCTAACTTACCAGAAGAGAGAGTTATGTAAGTCTAAAATGCGAAGTGAATGTAAAGTAGCCCACGTTATAGTGACATATGAGTTAATGAGCAGGATTAACTGTGTTGCAGCTTTGTACTGCTTCAGTGGGACAGAAAAAATCTTACACCTTTCAGCTGCCAAATACAGTCACACAGGGTTCAACATTTTTGGCTTTCTTTCAGCAATTTAACAAATTTTGTTCATTGGTTTGTTTGTTTGTTTGTTTGTGCCATAGTGGTCTAATTTCTTTTTAAACTAACTGCCCAGCTTCCTTCAGGCTCATTCAAATGTTAGTAACATACTAATCCTAATTCACTGTACGTAAATAACAATAAAAAATAATACTCTTAATTTTGCTAATTCTTAACCATCCTTTTCTTAATTTTCCTCTTCTTTCCTGTTGCTTTTAATGGACTTAATTAACATGTGTGTAATAAGCTGTTAATTTCCTGTTATCTTCCTCCTTCTCACCGTAGCTCTATCCGTCCTACTCGTCACTACACAGTCTTTCTCTCTGAGGATTCATCCGGAGACGAGCTCCAGTACGATGATGACTCCATCTCTGGCTTTCCTGACAGCTTTCTCTTCTCCGTTCCTTTTGAGTGGTCGCCTCTGTACGCATCTCTCTGATTTGCTTTGCACTATTGACTAATTAATAAGCCTTTCTCAACTCACCTCTTTTCTTTCTAATGAAATGTGTGTACATGTGTTTTAAAGATTCACATGGAGGACATTATGGTCATTGTATAGGAGAATCTTGGGATTAGGTTTTAAAAAGAGGGGAAAGAGTCAAATTCTGATTTACATAAGGACCTGGTGGGTTAGGTATGGCGTAGCTATGCTTTTACCGTCTCTGGTTGCACTTGACCTTTTGTGAGCAATGTCGAAAATCAATGAAAAGGAAAGCTTTATGCCAAACTTTTGCGTCAATGGGAGGAAGTTTCTTGATTTGGCAGGTTACTTTCTTTTTGCTACTTTCCGACTTCCCTACCCTGTGTGTACAAGTCAGCCCAAAGCCCACTGGGTTCTACTGAAGATATAAACAGTTCTTAAATATATTTTTGATTTAGATTTTTTGAAGACTAAAAATTTAACATAACTTCCTAAAACAGTTGGGCACTATATTTTCATTACATTACTCAAACAGAAGTGCATTTATTGTGTTTACTAGTTTAATCTGCAGATTAATACACAACTGGTGTGGTAATGAGGAATTTGACTCAAAATAAACTACATGTGCCCCAAAAATAATGGATTTCAAGGGACTGGTTGAGAGTAAGAACAATATACAGCCAGCCTTATCCTCAGAGAGAGTGCAGGGACAGCACAGCATGTGTAATTACAGAAGAATAAAAAGTGGGGTAAAAGGTCAGTGGTCATTTTTGCGGGTTGGGTAAAGTGTTTTGACCTATGAAGCCCTCTAGTGTGTGAGAGAAATAAATAACCAAAACCATCTCCTTGCAGGCCACAGCCGTACCGCTCCCTAAAGGAGGTTGAGTTGATAGAAGGGGACGATCCTGGATTTGCGGCAGAGAGTCACACTGCCCCTCCCAGCCCAGTTAATGAGAAGTTCTCCAATGTCAACCTGCTGGGCGATATCTTCGGCTGCCAGGACGAGCCTGACAGCCATCCACTTACCTTGGCTAAAAGTCTTGAGGACCTGAGGACTTCCAAAGACTCTGCGGAGCTACAAGCCAAGTTCACCTACCAGGTCAGATGTCCAAATAGTGTGGTTTCCAAAAAAACAATGTTTGGTCCAGATAGAGTTAAACACTTTTTTTGGACCAAAATACCTCGTAAAATATGTAGAATGATTCTTAAAACCACCTAAACCTTCTTCTAGCACCTTTGGCATGGCAAATTTTCCCTTAAGCCAAAAACATATCTGGTCTTTGTGTTGTATTGCACGTGTTTCTGAGCTATTTATGATGGACTCACTGTCAATATTCTCCAACAATACTGATAAAGCACATGGAGACTTTATCTCTGAGTGTTTTAGTTGTCCTACCTCACCACCATTGGGACCATACCAGTGGTTTTGCATGTTTAAGCAAAATGACTACAATCTGCTTAGGCCTTCTATTAGTGCCAAAGCATTCAGTCATATATTTTAGCTTTACATTTGCAGAATTTACATTTTCTAAATGAAATCTTCAGGTGATACAACTCAGTCCTTCACCCACTAAAAATATCCCTCTGTATTTATATCTCACAGTAATTATGATTTTGCTCATAAAACATCTTTTATCCTGGGACAACCTTCCTTCTGTGTAGTTCGGTTTGCATCAGTTAGCAGGACAGATGTCCTGCCTACTACTAGTTCTGATTGAACAGATTATACTCCTTGAAGCACACTACTTTCTAAACTTAAACATTGTTGCTGGGAGGGATGAACAAGTTGGTCAACTTTACTGTGAACCTTAGAGAGTGCTGAAATCATGTGGGTTCAGTTCAGTTGTGGATCACATAGTTTGTCATGTGTTACAACTCCTCCTGCAGCTGCTGTCTGTTGTCTCTGAGGTTGATGTTCGGGTTGGTCCGATAATATTGTGGCTGTGTCCCCTCTTTTTGCCCTTTCCCTTTCTTGCTCGGCTCACCTCAGCACTATTTCCTCCTCGGCATGCTCTGGCTTAAACTGAGACGCTGCAGCAGCATAATCCTCTTCTTGTCGGAGCTCCTCATCATGATATTCGCGGTCTGACATTTTCTTACTGATCAGTGAAGTTCTGTCACCAAACCTTCACTTTATCACGTCAATGCACCAACAGAAGGATTCACAGATCACTCACATTTTAACACTATTCAAACTAAAATGAACTAAAATTCTATATTTATAGCCCCTTTTCCACAGCATGGTACCAGCTCGACTCTCCTTGACTCTACTCGCCTTTTTTTGGTTTTCCATTGTAGAAAAGTTGTACTTGTATCTGCTGTCATCCGTTCTGCACATGCGCAAAAGTGGTTCTGACAGTCAAAGACGGTTACCGCAAATCTGCCTATTCAAAATGATCCAACTAAATCTTTCAAATCAAGATAACAAAATGTTTTTTTAATCACTGGAGATTAAACTATTCACTATGATGTAATAGGAATATACTTAAGATATGAAAAACCTTATTCAACAGTACATTTTTAACAAACTAACAAAGCAGCAACACAAAGGAGGCTAACCCTAGCTGCTAGCCCATTGGCCGTCAGGCTGGTCGACATGCATACAATTGCTGACTTAGGTTTAGGCACACACCCCTGGTTAGGGTAAGGGTAAGGGGCTTTGGGAAGCTGTCGACATTGATATTAACATAGCTACCTAGCTAGCAACTATTGCTTCCGGTCTATACAGGGCGTCTCATACAGACCTGATACAGACTCGCTCGGTGGCATCTCTTACGCACACTGAAGGGTACCTTTTGCATCAGAGACTATGATCAGATAACGCTTTGTCAGCCTTTCTGAAAGCGTCAGTATTTGACGCCCTGAGATGAGAACAGGCAACATCACACGAGTAATTATGAACAGGCACATTTGTAGTAATCGTCTTTGACAGACAGGACCACTTCTGCGCATGTGCAGATAGGGATCCGGCAGGCAGCACAGATTTGGTAGCTACACCTGCTACCAAGTACTTTTTTTCATATCACTTCCATCGAGGTTCCAAGGGAGCTGAGAGATACTAAAATGTAACGTGAAAACACAGCACACTGCTGATTGGTCAGAGAGAATATTCACTATTCACTGCATCATCATTGCTGCACCAGACAGAGACCAGCAACAGAAAGTTTTATATTTTACAGTTTTCATATGGAATTTCATCACTAAATCCACTTCTGAGAAGTTTTGAGGTGAGAAATCAGCTGTGTAGATTTTGAATATTGACTGTGATGGCGGAACAAAAATGTGCTTGAATATTTACGGAGTTGAGGAGCTCCGCAAGTGGCTGCGGCGGGAAGCCTGTGCCAACCCGCGGGAGGAGCGTGTGAGGCCGGCCAGCCGCCCGCTCACAGAGCCCTCTGCTCCCGCCGTCACAGCAACAACGGCAGAGGAAAACACAGCTGGAAGGTTTTCATACCGCTTATCTGTCTTTACATTCGGAGGAATGTTCAAACGTTTTAACTTAAAAACAAGAGACAGCTGTATGTGGGTTGCCGGTGTGTGGCGTTGCTATGACGACCAGCTACATTGAGGGGTACTATCTCTGGGTTCTATGTCTATATGGAAAAGGGAGGACGGCAGGCCAAAACCAAGTAGAGTCAAGGCGAGTTGAGCTGGTACTGGTAATGGAATAACGGCATATGATGCATTCGCTATGTTGAGCAAGTTACAAGTCTCTGCGAGTAGAGTTTGATGGTGTACTAAAACGAATTGAAACCAATAGGTGGGTAGAAAAAAACAAAAGTAATGTAAGTTGTAAGCAGATGATTGTGAAAAAACACTGGTTTGATCCTTTAAAGTCTGAATTCTTTTTTATGTTTGCAGCGGATGGACTTCAGTGTCGATGAACACTCGCGAACGCTTCCAGGCCTGAAGCTCTCCAACCCTTACAACAAGCTGTGGAGTATAGGGCAGGATCAGACAGCCTTGCCCGTTTGTGTGCCTCCTGCCTGCGATAGACCTGCGCCTGTCCAGCTTCCTGTGCGGACAGATGCCCACTCTCCGAGCCATGAAAGCTCCGGCCCGGGCCCCGATTCTTTGGACCCTTCCATCCCAGGCAACATCACCATTCCACGTCCCCACGGAAGGAAAACACCTGAGCTTGGTAGTGTCCTAGCACCCCCTGTGGCCCAGACGCGCTCTAAACCAGCAGGAGCTGGTGAAGGAGGGACTACATCAGGGGGACAAGAGTTTAGGCAAGCCCTGAGTATGACCACAGATGGGGACCTGCTGAAGCCCACCAAGGCTACCAAAGACAGTATAGATCTGATAAGCCTCCTGGACCCTCTGAACAGCTCAGCAGCAACCAGTTCCACTTCATTGAGTGATGGGGTAGATGTTGGTGTGTCTTCCTCTTCTTGCAAACCAACACTACCACCAAGGTCTTACCCACAGGGTTTGCCCCCATTTCCAGTGCATACTCATATATCCCTCAACCCTTTTGCCCAGTCTCTGCAGCACACCTCCCCTCAAATGCATTACTCACCGACCGTAAGTGGGAATCCCTTCAGTGCACTCTATGGGCCTCCACCAGGCTCTTACCTACACACTCCACCCCAGCCGCAGTCATTTTCTACACTAGCGGGCCTCTACAGACAGCATTCGCCAGGCAGCTCGACTCTGCCACCCAGCTATGGACTGCTCCAGTCTGCCTTCGCTTCATCCGTCACCTCCCTGCCTCAGTCCTCTGCCAGCAATCATGCTCTTTCCAGCCTGGCGGACTCCTCGTCTGTCCCCAGTACAGCCCTGAACATACTGGCAAAGCCACTTCGTGCTGAGGGAGACAGCCAGAAAAATCAGGATCCTTTTGGGGATCTGCTGACTATGGCCAAGCCAGCTACACCCCAAAAAAAGAAAGCGGAGGACCTTCGGAGGAGGTGGGAAACATTTGACTAAAACCTGTGAATATGGACTAAGGTACTCTGTCACTACCCAAACTTCCCTCACTGCTCTATCATGACCTTCTGTTGCAGTTAATACCGCATTAGCTCTAAAACACTCTGCTTGTGCATCTCACAATCGTAGAAGAATATCTTAAACTGAGATTAAAGACATGCTGAGGAATGCAACTTGAGAGTTGAGATTCTTCCTAATCGTCTATTCCAAAGTGATGTAGATATCTGTGGGCTCTGCTAGCTTTTTAACATTTGTAAGTATTGTTAGCTAGCCAGAACTAAAATGATTTAGGAAACATAAGCTAATGAGGCTTACATGATTTCCCCTGCAGCCCAGCAACATTAACAACAGTAAGCAGCTGCTGCCGCCACCTTCATTGTATCCAGTGTAAAGTCAAGATCTGAGGAGAGAGGGCTTCTCAGCAACGTGTACAGTTATTTGCCACTGCTGTCTGAGTTGATGATGGCTGAGCTTTTTTTCTGCTTGCCACCTCAGCTCACCATAGAAACCACACAGGAAAACGATCCTGGGGCTCCTTTAACAAGGCTAGCAGCACATGTAGCTTATTGTAAAGGTTGTTAGTGCGTTCAGATTTAGGCATCGGTTGGTTAGGTTCTCCCTGCTGCTTCTTAGTTGAAATACTGAAAGACGGTTATGTCGCCGGGTGGCTGACACAGTATTAACCGCTGTCCTTAAGCACCTCAACTCACAAGCTAACACCCAACATTATAGTTATAATCCTTCATTTTCATTATATTAGAACTCCATTTTTGTTTTTTGTAATGATTGGGGTCTTCATGCCCTGTGTGGGATTCAAATGGTGTACCCACTCAAAAGGGCTTCACAGGAAGCTGCATGTACTGGGCATGAAGCAAAAGACGTCACTAGATCATTAGTACAGTTTAGTACATGTTTATTAAAACACCCTGACATAATAAACCCTCTCAGCCCACAGTTTGATACAGAAGTTGCTCTTCCTCTATGGTATTTCTGACAGGAAATCTTTACAGGTGTTTTCGCTGCCTCCAGTGGTTAAAGCAGGTGTTTTCCCTAGCCATCACCACCAAATCAACCAGGGCTGAAATCTTACAGGTCATAACTTAAAATAAATAGCTTTTCTTACCACATTGCAGTCTGTAATTGGTGCTTTTTTATCGTCAGTTTTCTTGATTGATGACTTTTGTGTTAGACTGCAATGACAGGATTTTCTTCTACTGCTGTGTTTTGGGCATATGGAGTAGTGCAAATGCATCAGAGATATGTCGTCTGCTGCCACAGAAGGTCCTGATCCAGTTGGTAGAAATGCTCATGCGATGACACCCTACACACACATGCACACACACCTCCCCTGCCACCACCATGAGCTCTGCTGCTCACCAGTGACAGGAGCGTGTGTGGAGACTGTGGACTGTCATCAGCACGCAGCAACTAAACTCAACCGGTCTTTGAACTGTTTGAATTTGGATATTTTGTGTTGTTTCATTCTCCTGCCATTTTGCCCGGGAAGTCACACACAAAGCAGGCTTTGCTTCAACATGTTCAGATGCCAACAATTTTCAGACCATTGCCACTAACACAGTTCTTTGCACAGCAACCTCTCGTGTCATCTGTCTTTAATGCCAGCACATTAGCGTAGTGCTCAGTATAGATTTGTGAGTTTAAAAATAGTATTTCCTAAAAGAGGACCTGTCACACTCACAATAGCAGATGTCTTAATGATGTCTACTTCTACGATTAGCTAGTATTATTACTAGTTAGCTAGTCTGCTGTAGTTTCTGAACATCCTAATGGCATTATGGTACTGTAGCTACAGAGTGTGGTGCTTCATGCAGTTAGCTCACCTACTGATGTTTTTGGTAGCTTCATGCTCAGTGCTTTTTTTCTTTGCCGTTCATGGTGAATCCCATCTTCGGCTTCTCTCACTGACCTTTCAAAATGTGTTGCCTCCCATTGTTTTTTTTCTAAAAAGAAACCTTTTAAGAAATCCTGCCAGCCTGCAGCAGTCTGCACTGTCCCTTAAATTATTTTAAACTGTTCTCGCTAATTAAATATACTGGGTCTTTGAAACACTTTATTTTATATTATGTTGTTTTAAAGGTTCTTTTCAGTGATTCTTCTGCTGATGTATGCACTTCTCTCAGTTGGTTTCTGTTGGTTTTTGCCTTTGTCAAGTATTACTTTGTATTTGATGACAGTGATTGGCTAATGAGTCACAGGCTGCTTACACATTGTGATGTCAAGTGTTTATAGAGTACAGAAATAATGGTTGTCACAGTTTTGCCACCAGTTTCTATTTCAGCTGTTCTGACTTCTTCAACAACAGAAATCGTCCCATCTTGTCAGACTTTACCGCTTTCCAGGCGATCATGGTGGTGAATGCCAAAAAGTCCATTCAGAATGCTGTACATATCAGGTTGCTGTGTGTGTGTGTGTGTGTGTGTGTGTGCGTGTGCGTGTGCGTGTGCGTGTGCGTGTGTGTGTGTGTGTGTGTGTGTGTGTGTGTGTGTGTGTGTGTGCGTGCGTGCGCGTGCGTGTGTGTGTGTGTGTGTGTGTGCGCTCAGATGATGCTATTTTTGTTTTAAGACTTACTAGAAGAGTTGTGATTAGTATCCTACTGCTCTTGCTTAAAATACAGCTATTTCATCATAACTTGTCAGATTCCCTTGATTTAAAATTCCACAACTGACAGTATTGTGTTGAGTTTCTTTTCCCCCCCAATTATGACGATATTTTGTCAATTGATCCAGATGCATATATCTTCTCTGTTGCTTCATATTTACATGACATTTAATATGGAAGTTCATGGTCCCTGCGGAATGATTCCAGATTATTTGACCTTGTAAAGCCCCGTCCTTTCCTCTAGTGCCACAATCAGATATTTCCATTTGCTCAACAGTTTGGTCCACGACAGTATACATCAAAAAGATGATCCTCAAAGGACTATGAATTTGTGATTCTCAGAGGATGAAACTTATATTTTTGGTGACACTGACTTTTCTTTAGCACCACCATCACACCAAATATCCACATGTTGAAAAAGAAATATTAAAATCTAAATCTAAATATTAAAATCCACAACACTGTGCTCCAGTTTGTCTGGGTTTCTGTAATTGTATTTTTTCTTGCTTTCCCCTGTTAGTTTGGAGACATTGTCAAACTAAACTAACCCTGTGCAGTTTGAAATGATTGCTAATGCAGTGGTTGTTGAGTGACTACACTGAGTCACTGTAATCTGACCATCGTGGGAGGCAGAAACCATAAGTCCACTGGAGCTGCCTGCTCCAAAGCAACCGCCAAATAATTTCAAAGGAAAATGTCAAGAGTGTGTTTGATGGATTTCTTCTTTAAGTAGTGTATGAGCATCACGGTCAGGTGAGAGGACCAATATAAATTTAATCTGTTTAACATGATTAGCCCAGCTTAGCATGACAGCTGAAAGCAGCAGGAAATAGTTAACCTCTGTCAAAAGGGTAATCACACACCAATTGACCTCCAGTAGTTGTTAATTTGGATGTGTCAATGCCAAAGACTTTATTGACTGGGCCCCATCACTACACTTGGCAGCCATGAGGCCATTGAAATCTTGGTGAAGCAAACCAGGATCAGTGTGTGTTTGAAAGCAGATCCATCCCATCCCCTTCTTTAAAGAAATGAATAGAGGGCACATTTTCAGTGATTGCTGATGAAAGTTAAGCAAAATATGATAACCATGTGGTCTTAGGGTGCTTGCATACTGTTCAAACGAACATTTGAACTGAATGAATTTTGAGATAAGTTAACTGTCTCCCCTGGCTGTGGTGTTAAACTAGGCTGAACCTACAGATGTACTTAGGTAGATGTGTTTATGTAGATCCCTTCATCTACCTCTGAATAAGATTACAAAAAAGAGGATTTCCCAAAGTGTCAGACTGTTCCTTTAACGATCCCTGTGGAGTTTTCTTTAAAGTTTGAATCTTGTTTACTGCGTTGCTGCATATCTTTGTGTGTTACCACCATGAAGATCAGTGAAATAATGTCAAACCCTTGGAAATGGTCTACTTTCTCCTGTTTATCACATCACCTGCGACAAAATGGGGACCCAAAATAATTCAAGTCCTTAATTTTGCACACTTGTTGTATGCTTGTTTATTAATAATAATAAAAGATTTGGTCAGGATGAATCCCATGTGAAAACAGTTGAGTTGATGTGGTAGAAGTTAGGTTCCTTAGTGCAAAGTCTTGTGTTGACCTGGAAAATAATTTAAACTTTCTCCTATTTTCCATCACATTGTTTAGAAAGCAAATGCAAAGTTTGCCGCAGGCTTGGGTGCTATAATACACTGTAAACTGTAATACCCCTACATAACCAGCAGGGAAATCACATACATCAGGTCTAGACTAATGCGGCATTCAGACCAAACGCGAATTTTCTCCTCGCCACGCTTTCCTGAATGGAGTTTGGATCGATCAGGGCTATGCTATGCTAACTTGGTCACAATAAAGTACAACGATAGCTGGAATAAAGTTACAGACACATGTTTTCTGAACTCACCAAGTAGTTCAACCTCCTCACTTGTTTTTCTCCAAGTAATGTCCAGTTTTGTCCGTTTTTATGTAAATATGAAGTCATAGTCCGACAGAGCTAACGATGCTAACAACAGTGGAACCGGATGTGCACGGAAGCTGCTGAGAAGCTCCAGTGAAGATAAATCAACGTTGAAATTCCAAAAACTAAAGTAAAAAGCTCATTTAATAAAAGCAGTTTACTCCTAGCTCTTCCCACGAGTAAACGGTGTAGTTGTCAGAGCAGAATCCAGACAGACTACGGGTGTTTATTTGTCCAAAGGTTGCTGAGCTGCTCCTCTCCCCCAAGTTTAGCAGATCTCAGCCGGCCAGCAGATTTTTTTGACGCCGATAGTCAACGAAAAACATGGCTGACCGTGACAAACTGGCAAAATTATGTGCAGTTAAACCCTCAGCAGTGCGCTTGGTGTTAATTAAAAGGATGGTCATTTTATTAAAAACAAACATTAAATATAGGTTACTCGTTAACTGTGTATCCTTCTAGCTACATCAGTTGGTACTTCAAAAGTAGGCAAAAGTTGTGGGCTATATTTCCAAATGTGTCCAAAGACTTTCCTGAATAACTTTTGGGCAGAGAAGATGACTTTCAGAGATTCTTTACTGTAACCAGCTGCCTAATAACATTGACAACGTATTTCTACATCAATTTACATGCAGAACAAGATTTACTATTTGATACTAGTATGTAGGCCTATTATTTTAATTTAATCCTTTACTTTGCCTCTTAGTTTATGGTTTATGTGTGCTTCCATGGGAGATGCCATTGTTGTGTGATGTCATCCAGCTGCTACTCCTGAAGTCGAGCTACATATTTTTTCTCCGAGTTCACAAGTATGAAATCCGACTTCAAGTGGCATTCTATGGTACTTTGTATAGTTGGAGGTCAGAGGTCAATTTCCGAGTTCCCAGTTGCCTGGAACGCAGCATTAGTCCAGCATGAATCACGCTAAGTCTGCGCTGCGCACCGTCGCATGAGTCAAACGCACCTAATAATAAATGAGCCCCCCTGGCTGAATCACAAAAGCTACTATAACATGTTCTTCTAATTCATTTTTCTTCACATATCTTATGAAGTTATAATGGAATAGTTTCCTTAGTCAACAAATGAATCTGATCTAGGAAACATTTTTTTTCTGCACACAAGTCAAAATTGTAGTCTTAAAATGGGGGTCAGACAGAAGCCCCTGCTTTTTGTGTATGGAGTCTGGTTTTCCAAACGCACGGAGGCTAATCAGAGGGACACTTAAGAACGCATTTCATTTTGTTGCATCTTTAAAATACATTATGAATAAACATCCTGGATTGTGTATGTCAGAATAAAGACGACAAAGAGAACGGTGACATACTGTGCAGCCAGGAACTAAATTCTTACCAAATGATTCCATGTTTGTTAAAAAAAAAAAAAAAACTAATATTGTCACATTTTTCACATTATAGTATGTTGCAGGATGTCATGTTTTTTCCTCCAAACTTTACATTTTATTTTGGTGCAATATTTCAACCACATCCTAAAAATATATTTTACATACTGAGAACTTCATATGTACAGAAGCGGTTTGTTCTCATCTCCCAAGAAACACTTTTGAATTCCCCTGGGTTTAATATATTCTTCAATTTCTGTAAACAAACGTGAAGTTGCTACTAAAGAGGCTGAGACAAACATGAGCAGACACATGCTAACAGTAAAACTCAAAGTCCAACAACAGTTTAACAGAATAAACATAAATATACAAACTGTACATGCGTCACACAGAGAAACCGCTACGGGAAAGTCAGCTTGTGGAGTAAACTGTACAACAGGCTGCGTTCCTAACAAGGACAACTAGACCAACAAATGTCAACAAAACAAGGTAAATGGCTCTGAAACGGAATTATAATTTTTTTTAAATATACATTAGATGTTTTGTGTGTTTCTGTATGGATTTCCCCTTTTGCTCACTATTTTGTAATGGATATTTCCTCAGCCTCTTTTTCTCTGCTTCCTCTGATACACAGGAATTCCTTGGAGGCTGTTGTTATTTGCCAGCGAGAAGCTTCAGTGTCATCCCACATTTCATGATTTCAAACTATTGTGTCTTGTATCAATGCTTTTGTTGTTGAGAAAGTCTATAAGTGTGTGACAGCACATAAGAACTGGAGCTAGAAATTCTTTTCACAGATTCTTTTTTTTTTTTTAAAGAGTGCACTAAAGTGATGTGCAACGTCGATGGTCAAGCATTATGGGAATTGTCAGACTCTTGTTCTTGTTTGTATTGTGCTCACATAGTGCATACTCTATCTTTAATCAAATTGCCTCACACTAAATGACACAGAACACTTGGGTCCGGGTCATTGTTGTACTGAGCACAGAAGTACTGGGCTCTCTGGGCTTATAATAAAGCTGCTGTGTGTGCAGGTTACAAACTAAAGAGAGCAGTCTTGATTGGGGCAAGACATGAAAGCCTCCCACAAAATAATGAAAATAATGGAGCTGGATGGATAGCACATGGAGCGAGAAACCTCAAGGTGGCCACAGCCTGTCCACCTGTCAGGGACCGACTGGTACACGTCCTACTACAGTAGCCAAATTTACCCTGTGGCCCCAGACTAACCTCACTGAGTGCTTTCCTACATTGTCCTATAGCTCCCTGCAGACCAGAGCAGCTCATGATAAGCATGTGTGGTATCTTCTTATAAGCTTGTTAAACATCATCTGCTCTGTGACGTTGTTAAGGTGCTGTACGTTTCCTGGTGCTCTTGGTGAGTTTCTTTGATAGAACTGCTTCCAACTGTTCTGTCATCAGGTTGTCATAGTGCTACAATACTTTAGTGGGGAGGAAAGAGTTGATTTGATAATTGCTGCTAATCTCTATGATGTCACCCTCTCAGTTTTCTATTTTAATCAGTTAGTGGAACCAGGAAGTCCACGTTCCTCAACCTGCTGTAACAGAGAGTGTGGCTGTGCTGAGTTTTGAACAGGTTTTGTGTACAATATTCAACTAAATGGAATGTTGAGCACGACTGGCAGTCCAGCATTGACAGAATGCAGCAGTTACAGCGTGACAGCGCCAATGTCACTGTTGAGAAAGGTGTAGAAGTCGTGTTGTCTGTGTTTCCAGGGTTAATAATGGTTATAACAATAATAACCGTTTCAGAAGACAACACAAAACAAGATGAAGATCAATTAAAAGAGCTCCAGCCCAAGCTCAAACAAACAAGAACCACGTGGAAAACATGAAGGAAAAATCAGTTTGTTTCATGTAGAAATGTGAGGAAGGTCAGATCGGATGTTTTTGTCTCTTCAGTGTAAGATTGAGTGATGTTTAAGTCACATGCTTCATGTGCGGCATCTTTTGTTCACTAGGTCTGTTTCCAGTATTTGCACTTAATCAACACTTTCTGTTGTGTAACATTTTTCTTATTCATTTTAAAGTGTTGTTATATTTATTATTTATTTATTAATTATAAAATTATTTGAAAATGTAAATCTTAACTCCAGCACAGCCTTTCTTAGATCCAGCTTCTAGTGGCCAATAAAGAATCTGCAGCTTTACAGCCCTGTGTATTTGCTTGACAGTGCGGGACGCTGCTTGGGCCCCTGACATCTAATGATAATTATTTCCTATGAATGCAACCTAGTTTCCAGCAGCACCACAGGTGTACCATGATCCTCTGACTAATGGAAGCACCAGAAGCCATTTCCCATTGTTTGTGTGCTTGTAGCACTGGACCGTGCAGTGAGTCGTGAAATAAAGCTTCTACACACTAGTCAGGACTATAAAACCAGCCAGAGAAACCAGTGTGTAGAGTTAAACTGTGGAAATGCACCTCAGAAACCCATCCTATCAGTGAGTTTCTGAGGAGATGTTTCTTGGGGCTGGTTCCTCAGACGTCCTCAAAGTACCCACATGGTTAAAACATTTCTGTTACTGGGTCAGTACCTGGTCACCACCAGGAGAGGGCATATTTCCTTCAGTCCAGCCCAGGTATTGAGAGCATCTGAAGGTTTCACAATGAGTCCTGTGCACCTACCTGCAGTGCTCAGACCCCCCCCTCCCAACACCCTTCATGTGTCAGATGAGTCTTTCCTCTGGTGGGACTTTGAGCATGCTGTCCATCTCCAGCCGTGCTCCAGCCAGCTCCTGAGCGCTGGGGCTGTACGCGCCCTCCGACTGCCGCTTCTTCCTCGCCGTGAGTACCATAAAGGTCAAGCCAATGATCAGTATCAACACACAGAAGCAGAGCAGCGGGATGGCTACCACCAGCCAGGGGATTCCCTGTTTATGGGCTTGTTTCTGCAAAGGCACAGAGGGCAGAGAGTTCCTTACTGATGCAGACATGGACCAACATTTCATAAAGGGACTGTTTTTTTTGCATTTGCAGTTTAAAATAACAACTATCTGAAAACACATCCTGAATAAATAAATGACATGGATGTGGAAGTCTTTAGAGACATTTCAATATGTCTTAGATAAAAATAACATCTGTTTTATAATGCTGAACATATAACATTATGGATGTAGTGTTAAATGTTGCCAAGTAACAAGGGGAAATGGACATCTCTTGACTTGTATGTAGAATACTAAGAAAAATGTAATAAACATACGTTACTGTCACAGACTGGACCGCTGTAGCCAGGCAGGCATTCACACACAAACATGTTGAACCGATCCAAACAGGAACCACCATTTTGACAGGGGTTAGACTCACACTCATTAGTCTCCATTTCACACCTGCAAGACAGAAAATACACCGTCACAAAGATGCTCCACAAACACCACTGACTGTACAATTGTCTGAGAAGTCAAGTGTTTGCTCCTCCTAAGTCTTTATGACAGCGTTAAAACACATGCAACAACGGAAATAACAGGAATTTAGTTTGTGCTGCTCAGAGCAATGTGTCTTTCTAGGAACAGTGTCTCTGTCACAGAGATATAGACCTCAATGTGAACAATGAAATCTCAGAGGTAGATATCCCAAACCATACCTGCAGAGGCAAGACACAAAATATGTTTTGTTTTGTTTTTAAATTTGGATGAACTGGTCCTTTTAAAAATTGTACAGAATAGCCCTTTTTAGACGTGGAATATGTAACACTGCTGGCTTTATCTGCCTGTTACAGTGAGGGCTCTTTGTATTTAGGCAGAGGTGACTTTGACAGCATCATTCAGGCATGACAGCACATATGGAAAGAGAAACTGTGCTCTATTTGGTAGCTGGTGTGTGAGAGGAGGCACGCTCCGTCAGATGTCCTTCAAGCAAAACAAAGTGTGTGCTTTCTATAATAATGGGAAAATAAAAACAAAAACAAATGCCATGTACATCATATTGTTCATGCTCTATGCTTACTCTACTATTAAAGTCACTTTATCTTCCTCTGATAGAAACCTGAAATTTTATGATAGATTATGATAGAGTCATGTTCAATTCTTGGATAATATTAAATAAATATAGATAAGTCTTTTTTCACGGGGAGGGGAGGTGGCAGTGCAGTCCTCCTCACCAGTATGGTATGACCTTCACCTAAAAGTGACCAGGGTGCTTATTTAGACATGAGGCTGACACGTTAAATTACCATCAGATGTAAAGTGGTGAAAGAGGCTTAACATACACTTTTCTCATGTCCAGTGGTAAATTCTCCCAAGCTTCACAGCATATTACCTTAATAAGGTGAGAATATGAATAGCTCTGTTTCGGCCCTGCTATGTTTTATCCTTTTCTCATTTCTTTTAATATTGTTTTCTCTGAAATCTGCAGAGCATAAGAAGTCACAGCACTATGCAGTAGTGACTAGAAGTAGTGAATCACAGTCCAAATATCTAACTGTGTTCAAATATATTTCTTCTTCACACTCTATTAAAAAATAATTGTCCTTTTAATGCTTTTGCATGACAACACTGTTTCAGCTTCCTCTTATGATGCCAGATAATCGTTCCCACTACAGATACTTTGACTTATCACAACAAGGGTTGGGTAAGGGTCGGAGACAGATATCTCAAAACCAGGAGAGACAGAGAAGGGAAACAATAATATAAAATGAATAGAAAAACAGTCAAATCTATCAAAAGTGAGCTCACCTGCTGCCTGTGAAACCTGGCATGCATGTACAGTTCGCTCCCCACAGTCCATCATTGCAGATAGCATCATTTGCACACTGGACATCTTCACCACACTTTAGTGGAGGATAGTCCCACCTGGTGACAAAGGTATGAAACTTTACTTCAATGAATGCTTAATGAAAATCCAGAGTCCCATGTTGCTTTGTGTCTTATGCTAAAGCTACAGATAGCTCTGCCTGTTCAAACCAATTCATAGATGGATGAGGGAGTACTCACTGGCAGAGAGGACCACTGTAGTTCTTGGGGCATATACAGGTGTACATGTTGGGTCCATCCTGACAGGTGCCTCCATGCTCACAGGCATGATGCTCACATTCGTCAAGATCCTCATCACAAAGCGTGCCAGTATATCCAGGGTGGCAACGGCACTCAAAACCAGCCAAGTAGTCCTTACAGCTTCCATAAACACAGGGCTGAGATGCACAGTCATCAGTGTCTGTCTCACACTGTTCTCCCTCCCAGCCCGAGTCACAGACACAGCTGAATTTATTAAAGAGATCTTCACATGTGGCTCCATTTAGACAAGGATCTGAATCACAAACAGGAGCGCTGGTACAACCCAAATGAATCTTTGGTTTTCCATCTAAATGGAACTGAGATGGCTGCGGGGCTTTCTGGTCATCCACAAAAGGAAGGTAGACTCCTCCAACTCTTACTGCACCCAAGCAGCCAGTGAAGCTCTCTGCGATAGCCAAAGTGGCCCCCTTCTCATTGAGAAAGTGAAGGCTTCCCGTGTGCTCCGGCATGCTTGTGGCATCTGTGATTCCGTCCACGGTGATGACCCAGGGAGAGGCTTTGCGCTCCTTCTCTGCCATTGAGATGTTCACACGATGCCAGTTCCCGTCAGCCACTCGACGAACTCCTGAAAAGGTCAGCGTCTCGACACTGTTGCCAATGTGGATCTCCAACCGGACAGAAGAGTCCAGCAGACCCACCATCAGCAGGTCAGAGCCCCAGGAGGCCCTCAGGAGCACAGCGTTCTCTGAACGAGTCCGCAGCTCAATGTATATGTCAGAGACAGGCTGAGCCAGGGAGCCTCCAGCACTGTAGTGCACAGGGTTGTTCTCAAATGTGGCATTGTACACACCTAAGGGTCGACATGGAGAAATATCTGCATTATTATTGTTTTGTTTTGATCTCATTTAATAAAGGAACCGCCTCACAAATAGGATTTGCATTTCTTTGTTGCAGAACCAATAGCAATTTAACTTACTATGCACCAACTGTCGATAGCTCAGCTCAGGGTATCTGCTGCCCCAGCATACCATGCATTGTGGGTCCTACTTTTAGGACTAGTAGTAAAAGCATTTTATCTTCTTAGACCTTACTTAGGAAAACACTCCTATCTCTGCAGATATTTAGGAGAGTTCCAAAGGGGTTCTAAGAGCAGAGGAGAACATGTCTCTGCAGAAACTGATGTCCTCACAGTGGTACCTGCATCTGTGTAACAGTGATGATTCTGTCAGAACCAACATCTTCCGCAGGCATTAATGATGACTTTGATTGTGATACAGCTCCTTCTAAAGAGAAAGCTTTTCTTTGAACACACCTGTATGTTCCCCTGGCTGGATGCTGGAAGTCACCTGCATACATGTGATGAGCTAAGCTTGATTACAGCTAAAATCTATCTATCTATATATATATATATATATCATATTTATTTATTTATTTGTTCATGTATATATATTTTAAATAATTTTAGCAATATATTTTAAATTGTTACCTATGTTATTTTCCCATACAGAAAAAAACTAATCATAAAAAGCTATTTTCAGCAAGTTCATGTTTACCCTCTTTATTACTCCAAACCTGTCATGATTTGGCCTTGTCCCCTCCTCCATCCTCATGTTTCCCCTGTTTTCCCGCTCCAGCCCACTCAATAGAACCAAAGTCTTTTTGCGACTAGCAACTAATGTTGCCCGCCTGCCTGCCTGCCTGCCTGCCTGCCTGCCCGCCTGCCTGCCTGCCTGCCTGCCTGCCTGCCTGCCTGCCCGCCTGCCTGCCTGCCTGCCCGCCTGCCTGCCTGCCTGGAACGTGTTTTGAGGACGCTGCTTTCAATCCCACACAAAGCCTGGAATCCTCGCTCATACCTGCAAGCGTCCCATCTATCAATTCTTCAGATTTCTTTTGTGAATAAACCTGAGTTTACCGTTAATCTGCCTTTTGTCTGCTCCTGAATCTTTTCAGCAAACTTAACAAAACCGCAACTATGAGGAAACTATAACATGTCATCACAATTTCTCCTTTACAGATGTGAGTGTCACTCTCTCCCACTGTTTAATGAAAGTCAGTGTAGGACCTTTCATACAGTAAATGATAAATACAGGCCTCTTGTAAATGTGGCTATTATGGTGATATAACTGGAACAACTTTGTAGCTGGGCTTTTTTTTCCCAGCGACTTTTTATGCTAAAAATCAGAGTGCAGAGCAGCATTCAAAGGTGGAGCAGTGAGTGCAGAAGACCACCCCAGAACTCCTAATCGTTTAAGAACAATGTACCTGTTCCTCAAACCATCGAAACAAGACCCTGAAATAGCTGGATGCAACAGAATTCCCTTCCCTGTCACTACATCTGTACTATTAAGAGGAATAGATATTGTATTAAGAATATCACCACATAATCTAAAAAAGATGAAAGAGTAATACCATAAATTATGTTATTCATTATCTGCAGGTCCATGTTTAAAATGTATGACACATACAGTTTACTCATATACTGTATATTCCTGGGAAATAAGCATTTTAAAATCGTGGGAAAACATTCAACCCTACAGCCCCAAAATGTCAAACTACTTATATACTATCGGTGCTAATAATTATTATTTGCACTCTGCTAATATTGTAAACATTGAATTAGATCCTCTGGCAAAGTATTTCGAAGTCACAATCAAAAATGGATGAAATGTTTACATGTGGGCAGTAGTATTGTAATTTCTGACTAGTCATAAAATGATGCAGATGTTCTTACATTCATATCCATCAGGAAGGTCCACACAGTGGCCACCATTGACACAAGGATCACTAACGCACCACACGCGGGTCTCACAGGTCTTTCCGGTGTATTCCTCTGGACAGGAACACGTGAAATCGTTGAATGTGATGCTGCATTCTCCTCCATTTTGACAAGGCTTCATCTGTAGAGGGAAGCATTGAGCAAATAATCATCAGAACCGTTTTAAAAGTATAAAGGTTGAAAGTGTTCTCTTTGGTAAGAGCTCTATCCAAAACTGTCATTTGAGGGCTGCCTCATTCCGTCCATATTTCAACAAGTTAACACGGTGCTAAAGAAACGTTGAGAGTACATTGTGCGTCGGTGGCTCATCTGTGTGTTTAGTTTTGGTCACTATGAGGCTTTGGCACTATGTGAGTTCTCTGCAGGCAGTCTAAGTTGGGAGGAGCTGCAGATTTAGCATCCTCGCTGACACACCTTTGTGGGCACTATTGCTGTATTCGTTCAGTGTTGGTAAAATGGTTACAATGAGAGAACTTCACAGTATTATGACTTTAGATGGTTTATTGATGGTATTCATTATTCCAAGATGGTTGCACTCATTGCCAGCCTTGTAGCATATCACATGAAGCATAGTGTTAATTCAGTTAGAGTACTGAAATCACGTTCGCATCAGCTGACTGACACTTCAACTTCACTGGCTCATTCATCAGCCATGTGGTATTTAAACAGCTGTAGAGCACATCCATTATGTAGTGCATGTCCTGACACTATTTCGTATTTAACTAAGATCTAATGCTCATGCATGTTGAAGTTAGATTTTATTTTGATGTTACTGCCAGTGATGGGGGCTTTGCAGCCATTTGCCACCATTTGGTAATTCAGTAATTCTTTTGGCCAAGTGAAAGGAATCATAGCTGCAGATAGCTCTCTGTAGAGTGCATCTTTTTTACAAGCAGTTCCCATCATCCCTTTGTTGTAAATCATAACAGAAAGCAGAACAGCAATTATTGTGACAGTACTACTGCAAGGAACAAAGCAGATTAAGGAACTTTTTCCTACCTTGCAAGTATCATCACTGACACAGCCCTTCTTAGCATTTTCAGCATCACTTGGTAAATACACTTCCTCCTCATCAGAGGCGTTCCAGGCATCCACATCTAGATGCACTGAGTCCAAACGAAGGTCCTGCAGACAACCTTTGTAATGCCCCCCCCACAAATAAGAGTTCCAGTCTCCCGGAAGTCCTCCAACATAGACCTTATCCCCACTGTTAACATTCACTTCAGGAATTTCTCCTATTCCATAGCGAAGGCCTGCATGCTCAAAGATCACCTGCTTGTGTCGGACTTCCACCTGTAGTAGTTGCTTCTCGCCAGTGGTCACAAAAATGGGAGCGGTCAGTGGGGCACTGTTAGGCAGAGAGCTGACAAAAACCCTCCCCATCCCCAGGTAGACTGAGAAGTAGACCTCTCCCCCCTCATCCTCTGTGGGTCTCCTCAGCTGAAACAGAAGCCCGTCTGGCTTTAATGACCTCACGAAGAAGGACACATTGAAGCTGTTCCCATGGCTCTTACCTACATCGTAGGCACTGAAACTCACTGTGTCCTCATGGCTGTATGTCCATGAAGGGAGTTCTGCATGGGGAAAATTGGAAGTTTGGATTGATCACATGTAAAATAGGACTGGAACATTTAGTAATAGGACTGCAGCATCCGGAATGGCACTGCAATGCAGCAGTTCACACGGCAGCAGATGTTTAAAGACGCAACATCTGTAGCAATCAAGACCTTTTCTGTAGGTGGCCATCATATAGGAAATAAATATGTTAGCTAATTGCATCTTTACTTTTGTTTTTGGGTCCTGTCATAAAGAAACTGTCATCACTCACCAGGTCCACTCTGCACAATTTTATTTAAGTCATTTTTGGAATGTAGGACTTTTATCGGTAACAGAGTACTTTACAGTGTGGTACACCTATGACTGGTTAGACAAGATTTGTCAAAAGAAAAGGTGCGTACCTTCAGAGCAGCTCTCACTGTGGAAGGGACGGTAGCAGTCACACTGATAGCTGGTCCACAGGTCCACACAGCGTCCATGTCCATAGCAGGGGTCGGGCTCACACCATTCAGTCTTACTGCACCCCAGCTCATGGCCTTGGTCCTCTGGAAGTGTTTGGGGTAGGACAGGCTTAGAGTCGATCATCAGGTCTTCCATACATCCAATGAAGCCTGCACCACTTAGAGAGTACTCTAAAAGCTCCTCTGGTGCTCCACCTACATAAATATGAGTGAAGGCTTCAGAGGGCTGGAAAGGTGGTTCATCAGTACCGCTGTCTATAACTCTGCATCCTTCCCTGTCACAGCCAGGGCCTTTTAGAATCAAGACCAGACCTTCATTATCTATAAACACATGAGCATCCCGCCAGTCTCCATCACTAACCAAACCAGGAAAAGTGACATCCAGTTCAGACTCCTCAGAAAAGGCTTTTGCATGAAGACCACCATTCACAATCTCCAAGAGGAGGAGACAGTCCACATCACCTCTGTAGAAGAGCAACATATTGGGTATAGTTGTCCGGAAGCGTAGCTGTAACCCGAAACCACTGTGAACTTGGTGCTCAACCTCCCTCCGTGTCCTTTCTTCTAGAACAACCTGGATGTGAATGAATCCAGGAGTGGAGAAGGAAAAGGTTGTTCTGGTGGAGCACTGCTCATCGTAGAAGCCAGGGGGGCACAAGCATGTGTGACCGTGTTCTCCACTCTCCAGCCATGGGTGGCAGGTGGCTCCGTTCTGGCATTCATGGTCCACACAGCCATGGAGTTTCACGTGGCAGTGATCTCCTCCCCAGGGAAGTTCACCTGGCTCTGCCTCAGGACAGTGGCAGGTGTAGGACGCCCTGCCGTCTTCACACCAACCACCATTTTGACAAGGCTGGCTCTCACATTCATCAATGTTCTCTTCACACAGCTCACCTGGAGGGAGACACTGAGGGTCAGATAGGACGATTGCTGACTACTAGAGGGTACCAGAGCTGCACTGGAAAAGAAAGAGCGTGTTAGTCTGTCTCTCTTTCTGACCCTACCAGGTCTATGGCTCTTAGCTCATTGGTTCCTACTGAAGCCATAAATTGAACATAGTTTCACTAATAAAAAAGGTTCAGTCATTTCTTAAAACAGCTTTTTTCTTTTGTTGTGTACCTTAATTGGATTTCTTTCTTTATCTCTTCAGTGACGGAGTTCCATTAAGCATGGTTAACACTCACAAAGATGAACACTCATCATATGCAAAGCTAAAATATTGTATGCGCTCTGTCACCAATACAAATTGGTGACAGAGCGCATACAATGAGGTGCTTACACTTTTTATTAGTGTGAAGAGTGGGGGTTTATGTGAATGTGGGCTGCAACGTGAACACGTGTGAATCTTTCTGTAAAAATGTAACAGAAACACAAATATGAAAACATTCAAAATATTTTTTTAAAAATGGTAATTACCCCAGCAGGGAAGCAAAACAATGCAGCACTGAAAATATTCTGAATATCATGTACACTTGAGCTGATATTGCTTCTATCTTTTTTTTTTTTTTTTATGAATTTTTCTGCCAGCAGTGCATTGCTCTGCCCTCCTGCTGGGACTCCTGTCTGCTAGTCATGGAAATTACAGCTCGTTGAAGAAATCGTCTCCCATCATTCACTTATATGTTCACAACTGACACATCACTACTGTCTGCTTCTCCAAACAGGGAGTGAGCTGGCCACGGTCTAACCCTAACCCTCATACAACCTCTCCTCAAAAAACCTCAACTATCCCTTTAAGAAACATCTTAAAGTGTGTGTTGGTGAGAGGAAAAAAGACATTGGGGCTCTGGGCTGTTCTCACCATTATCTGATGTTTCATAGACTAAACTATTATGAAAACAGGAATTGGTTGTGGCACTAATTCCTGTACTAGACCTCTTTTCTCGCCCCCTGCATTTCTCGCTCAAAAAACGTCCACCAAACCTAATCTGTATCAATAAATAGAAGCCTAAATTATGATAACTAATTCACCATAGGTTCATTTTAGTACTAAACAAACAAAACTTTTTTGAGAACCAGTGCCTTAAAAGATAGGTTACACGTCTGTCTTAAAACAATGGTCAGGTGCCCATGGAAACAGGTTTTTCTTACATTTACATTTATTCAGTTAGCTGGCGCTTTTATCCAAAAAAAACCCCAGGTCTCTCACACCAAAAGCATGTGTCTTATCCATTGCGCCATCACCACCCTTTGCTATAATCATTCCTCATGTACCGGCTGTTAAAATCCAAGAAAGAAATTATACAGCCATTGTTCTGTGCAAAAATACATTCCAAAGTTATCTTAAATTTAACTGAGGGTTCAGCAGTCTAAGTTCGACAAATCAAGCTTATTCTTATTTGTAGTACAAAATGTGCTCTTTTTGTTGGATCTTGTCCTCCACGCTGTTTATGGCTGCACCATTCCATCATCATTCCATTGGGCCCTCTTTTTACAATGATAGAAAGGCTATGTGAAGTACATACAGTTTTCTCAATTGTAACATGCAAAAGATGACTCTGTCCGTTCATTACAAGGTGAAAGACTTACCTAGAAACCCAACAGAGCATGTGCAGGTGTAGCCATTGATCTTATCGTTACAAGAGCCTCCATTCTGGCAGGGTTCAGACTCACACTCATCAATGTTGACGGAGCAGTTCTCACCTGTAATGTGAAAGAAATCAAATGTTTGTCAGAAGATTTTAAAAGGTGAAAGGACTGAGTTTTGCTTATTGGTTTCTTTAGTTTAACTGACCAGCAAACCCTGGCTGACACTGGCAGATGTACCCAGCTGCGTCTGCAAAGCTGAGCTCCCAGTCCAGCTCCCAGTGAGACGGATCTGAACGCTCAAAACACTCCCCACTGTTCTCACAGGGCTGCTCAGCACACTCATCGATATCAATCTCACAGTTTGGTCCCTCATAACCTAGAGGAAAACAACACAGAAACTTGTTATTTGTTTTACACTGAACACTAACAGGTGAAATTTGCCACATATGTCTTAGATTGGTCACAAAGTTTGAAGAAGTCCCAACTGAACCTTTGATTCCACACTTCCATACATGAGCACATTTATATATCAACAGTGTTAACATTATCATTGTAAGTATATTAGCAAGCTGTGAAGCCACACAGAGCTCTAACTTGCAAGTCTTATTGATCCTTATTGATAGCATATTGGTGTAAATAACCAATTAAAATGTTATTCTGTGAATGTGTTGTATTATATTATATTAATCATATATTTTACATTTGCTTTTGTTTTTTTAGTATTACATATCTACGATTTTACACTTACTTTTAGAAGTTTCAGCTGCCGCACCACCAGATGCAGAGCAGCTTTCCCCCCAGGCTACCAGACTTTTAAGCTCAAATTCATCCTCAGCTGCTCCATTAAATAAAGTTTATTTCTGTTTTCCCCATTTGATAAATGCTTTTATATTGATGTAAATTGGCTGCTATGTGGCAGAAGGGCTTTTCTTGCTATAACTTGTTACACTGTGATAAAATAAATATACATACCTACCTAATGTTGTGGTGCAAAGCAAAAACACTAGTTGATCCCAGTCTGCTCAGTTCACAACCTTTGTGTATCCTTGTGTTATAAATACTTGGTGTTCAGCATGTAGTTCAGTACCTGGCCAGCAGAGACAGGTGTATCCTTTGACTCCCTCTAGACATGTGGCACCATGCTGACAGGGATCAGAGGCACACTCAGGGATATCCACTTCACAGAGGTCACCCTCGAATCCTGTCTCACTGCAGTCACATTTATAGCTGCAAGAGACATACATACATTTTATCAACATTCCGACAACGAGTAATATGTAAACAGGAAACTGCCATGGGGATTTCTCAAAGCTCTAGTGGCACTGCTTTCTACTGTTTCAACTGATATTCCTCAAGAAACATGAACATGCTCTCAGCTTGGTTAGAATTTAATTAGTGTGAACCAATTGGCCACCATCAAGGCTGAAAGCTGAAGCTAATGCAGAAGAGGCTAAAGATAAAGTAGCAATAATGACAGCTTTTTACCTTTCTAAAAGTTTGACTTTTCTGGTTCCACTAACAAAGACGGCAACAAGTGATGAACGCAAACTCCAGTCTTTAAAACAGACATCTTTTGATGTTATAGGCAACACATCCATATTTTCCATCAGTTTATGATATAAACAGCAAAAGTTTCACAGACTTAGACTAAATACATTTGTGACGGTACCTTTAAGAGATAAATTAAACAATATGAGTGAATAAGGCACTTCTTATTCATAATTCAATCACGATCACGAGAAAGTACTGTAGGTTGTTAACTTGAGATGACAACATTATTGAGTTGTGATCAACTTTCATAGAAATCAGATGTCAGCAGTAATTCAGAGATGAGGCTGAAGGCACTGAGGAGGTGTGTGTGGGCATCCACACCCAAATAGAGACCTTTCTGGGATGTTTTGGTGGGATAGATTATGTGGGGTGGATTATGAGACTATATACTCCTTAGCACACACACCTCAAAGGCCCCACCTCCTATCTAGCAGTCCCATGGTGTCAGTGAATGATGTGTGAAGGGGATTCGTTCAGTTTTTCCAGTAGGACTGAGCACATTGACTGGCCTACAAGAAATGTTGGCCAGTCAACCGTCATATCACGCAAAGGCAGGGGCCCCCTGACATCGGTGCCCAGTTGGTCCATTCATTTACCAATCCACTCCTGGTAACCCATCAACCTTAAAAAGTATTGTTTGTAATGAGGCAAAAAAATCCATTGAAGTCCAAATGTCCACACCATCATAGCTGTGAGATTCCATCTGATAAAAATGTTCTCATCTGCTATCCAAACCCAAAGCAGTATTTATACAGAACCATGTGCGAGTCTGGTGCCCTGGTGTCCATGGCCATTTTGGAGTATATATATCGAATTGTGTGTGAATGTTAGTTTCTGTTTGAGCACTTAGGCTCAGTGTATAAAGGTGTGTGACTGGTGAATGCAGATGTAGTGTAAAAGCGCTTTGAGTGGACTAGACTAGAAAGGTGCTATACAAATACAAATACAGAGCATTTACTCTGCTTTACATCAGGACCTCGGCTACAAGAACAGTTTCTTCCCATCTGCAGGTGGCCTCAGTAACAAGGCCCAGGACTGACTCTGATGATTCTGATTCTGAACAAGCCATTCTGGGGTTGTAGCATTGCTAATTGGTATACTATAGCCCCAGTCTGTTCTGTAAATATTTGTATTATATTTTATTTATACAAGCCCAGGGGGTGGTTCAATAGCTCTGCTGCTGCTCTGAAGGAGTTTCCAAAATCCTTAAAGACTCCTCTAGCCATCTGGATGAGGAAGTCTTCTGTCTACTGCATGATATAACAATAGCCACTATATTTCCTAATCCACACAAAGATGTCTGAGGATTTTGGAAATACCTTCAGAACTTACAATGGAAAGTGTTGTTAAACCAAACTGAGGCTCGGTACAATCTCAACGGGGGAACATCTGATGCCTGCACAAGCTACCCAGGTATATCTGTCCTCACCATTTCAATCACAGTCTTCCCTGCTGCAGCTCCGACAGACAGCACATTCAGCTTGTTACCTGTTCACCATGTCGTGACAGACAGCTCCATTCAGGCACGGCTCACTGGCACACTCATCAACGTCAACCTCGCAGTCGATGCCGTCAAACCCGGGCAGACACTCACAGGAGTACATGGCGCTCAGGTCGTGGCAGGTGGCTCCGTTGCGGCAGGGGCTGGACTCACACTCATCTATTTCAGTTTCACAGTTGACTCCTGGTGGAGGAGGGGAAAGTTAGGAGGTGACTGTAGAAAGCACTGGGAGAGAAATCTGAATAATGATTTTGATAACAGTGATGATGAAATGAAGTTGTCATACTGGATAAATGTAGCTACATAGATACAGTAAAGAGTCAAATCTTTATAAATCAACACACCAACCACACTGAACTGCCCACATGTCTAGATCAGTGTGCCTATTCTGGTCTCCAGACATCCACAATGATAAAACACCTTTCTTTACATTCTCCAAACAAACAGACTGACAGGGGAATGCAGCAGTGCTGATCTAACCCCTCCTCTCACAGATAACATGAAGCTCCTCTGACACAGAGCAGGCTCTTGGAGAAAGCAAGGAGTGGAAGAAAAGCAAGATGTGAGTGTTTTCTCTCACTCTGCGCAGAGACTTTATCTGAGCTGCAGATAAGATGCCTGACTAAAAACATCTTACAGTGCACTTAAAATACTCGCCGTGCCCAGTTTATCAGGAACAAACAAAAGACTCTGGAAGTGACAAATGATGGTGAGGAAAGTAGATAAAGCTCTAGGGGAACAAATAAACGCTGTCAGCAAGCAAAAAGGCCTTGTCTCGTTGCTGATGTCTTCTTAGAGGAGATGACTAATGATGACACACTGTTAAACATCTTCATTCACTGATTTCAGCTAAAGTCAGAACACATTACCCCCCATTCCTCCTGCTCTTTGAGTACTGTATGTATCTGTAGTGTTTAAATACTCATCAGGTAGATTGCACGTGTGTGTGTGTGACTTTTGGATGTAGGTCTACCTGCAAAGCCTTCCAGGCACTCACACTCGTAGTGGTCCTTCTCATTAATGCAGGTGGCATTGTTCTCACAGGGTCGCGACGCACACTCGTTGATGTCGATTTCACAGTTATAGCCCTGAAAACCAGGCACACAGAAGCAGTGGAACTCTGCCTTTCCATCTATACAGATAGCTCCATTCTGACAGGGCTCTGATGAACACTCATTCACATCTTCCTCACAGTTCCTCCCTGCAAACCCTGGCGCACAACGGCATTCAAAGCCCTCTGGTCGTAATACACATATCCCATTGTTCCTGCAGGGTTCATCGATGCAGTCCGTCACATGAGTCCTGCAGTCCTGTCCTCCGTACCCAGCAGGACATCTGCAGAAGTATCCATTCAGCTGGTCAACACACAGAGAACGGGGTTCAGAACATGGGTTGCTCTGACACTCGTCCACCTCCTCTGTGCAGTTATCGCCTGTTAGTCCGTCCGGGCAGATGCAGTGGTATTCTGTGGTGCCAGGGGTGCTTGTGCAGTTTTCACATGGGGCAAAGGAGCAGGCGTCATAGAGTTCATCACAGTTCTTGCCCATGTATCGGACCTCCTCTCTGGTACAGATACAGGCATAATCATCCATGGTGTCCACACAGGAAGCTCCATTCTGGCAGGGTGAAGACAAACATTTGTCTGATGTGGCTGTGCAGAGGATTCCTGAAAAACAAATGAAATGTTAGGATGAGGATTAATTAATGCAGGTGCCAGAACGTATCTAATACAGAGCAGTGGTACCCAACGTAAGGGTCAGAACCTCAAGAAAAGTGTATTACAACAATTTTTTTTTTTCTTTTTTTACATTTTTCAGATTTTTCTTTTTTTTTCTTTTTTTTTACATTAGATAGATAGTGGATGCCTTTTTTTTTTTTTTTAACAATCTGTTAAATTTCCTGAAAGTTGAATGAAAATGGGACACAACTCCACCATTTCAAATGGTTTATAAGTTTAAAAATGGCTTTATCACTGATTAACAAATTATTTACTACTGTTTTGTAGGTGAGTTAAGACAATAATGTGCAGGATTTTTGGATTGTAACAGTAACAGTAATACAGTAAATGCAGTGCAACTCATTTGTTGATTAACCTCCGGGGATGGGATCAACAGTTATGTTTGATTGAGATTCAAACAAAAGCTACTGAATCAGACCCATAGAACATTGTCACTCTATCAATTTATTAATTCATGTACTTATTTAATTGTGTATTTTATCAATATAATTAAGGCACAGTGGATAACCGGCCTTTCTGTGTGGAGTTCTCCCCGTGTCTGCGTGGGTTCTCTCCGGCTTCCTCCCACTGTCCAAAGACATGTGGCCTAGGTGAATTGGTGACCCTAAATTGTCCTTAGGTGTGAGTGTGACTGGTTGTTTGTCTATGTGTGGCGCTGCGATGGACTGGCAAAGCGGTTGACGACGGATGGATCAATAACAGTAAGCCTGCATTAAAAGAAGTAAGAAAATTCAAACATGTTTGAATTGGCACACTTTCACAGGATTTCTTGTAATATCTGTGGAGAAGAGTGTCAGTGTGGGTCTGCTGTGACAAGAAGCTTTGGACAGGAGTTAGGTAGCCTCTCTTTATGTATAGCGTGAACAAAATGTTTCAGTTCAGGTGCTGCTCTCACCAAACAACAGAACTCTAGAGTGAAGGTTAACCTGGGTGGAGGGCCTTTTATGCATCTGTGCCCAAGGGCCCATTCTGTCATAATCTGTCCATGGCCTCCAGTGTGATTTTTAGTCTTGTTTCACAAAGGTGCATGAGGCACAAAGTTTCACTGTTAATGAACACTGGGCTAACCTGCAGGCTGTTCCTTTGGTTTGGTTTCTCAATCAGCTCGTAGCCAGTGCAGTAATGACGGCACTGTGCATTATCGTCTATGAATAGCCACTCTCAGCAACAATAGTGGGGCCATTCTATATGTCATTTCACGTGAATGTGAACAGTTGTAGGGGGGTGGGGTAGTTTAGTGAGAATTTACATACACTGTCGCCCCTCTCCAGCCAATGCCATGAGGTCTCTGTTGAATCAGTCCACATTCCTTTTATTAGGCCAGTCTCAACTACCCGTCCACCAATCCCAGCCTCCCAGCCTCCCAGCCTCCCAGCCTCCCAGCCTCCCAGCCTCCCAGCCTCCCAGCCCCCGACACTTTGATCAGTCTCTTGTTTTCAAATTGTCACTGAAGTGGAAGATATTAATGGGGGATGGGATGGGGGTATATTATTTTTGGTTTTGCCTGTACTCTTTGTCAGTGGTTTGAAGTAGGCGGGGCCAAACTGGAACAACTCATACTCACTCTCAAGCTGCTACATATGGACACCTTGGCAAGATCCTGTGGCGTCAGTTTTAATAGTCTTGGAACCCCTTTAACCTCATTTTTTAATGCTGCAAGCATTATACGTCAGGTGGATGTAAGGTGACATAGTGTAAAGAGCGACAAAGTCTGCATAGGGAGGCAATTTTATTATTTTATTAAGTTTAACAAGATGTTACATATTTATTGTTGCTAACTTGACCAGACGTAGCATATTTATTGTTGTTAATAGTGCTGCTTAAAATATTTAATCGCGATTAATTGCAATAATGCGCAAAATTGAATAATGAATTCTAAAATAGTGTATTTTTGTATCTTTTAATTTAAATGTACAGCTATATTCACAAAAGGGCAATAACATGTAGTTTGCAAACACTTTACACAATAAATAAGGTGCTTTTTAACAGCAGTATTCTCAAGACATTTTCTTGTTTTAATGCTTTACATTTTTTGATTCTGAATAATTGTTCATTTTCACTATATTTGTATAGTTGGAGTGACAAACATGCCGTCAAGAACTTAAAGAAAAGTATTCACATTGTAATGTTTTATATTTACAATCAAATGCAAAGTGAAAAAAACAGTTTTATTCAGGTCGTAACTCCACACAAAAGTTTTTTGTGGAAAGAGGGTCATGTATAATTCTGACTGTGGTTTAAAATGTTACTACAATCTCTAATTAAGTTAAATTATTAAATTGTAATCTTGTTTTATTTATTTATTTGACAGGGACAATACATACAGGCATTGTTACATTTAAATAAAATGCAGCCAATGTAATGTATATAGGACATCTAGCTGTAACAAATTTGCAGTCCTTGTCCCTGGTAAGACTTTTAAGTGATAAAACACATATAATTGTAGAGACAATAAAACAAACATAGACAACACATAAAAAACCACAACAAACAGAGCTAAAAAAAAGAAATAAAGTTAAAAGCAGTGTTGACACCATGCTACACTAAAGGATGAGTGCATGTAATATCCTGATCTCCTTACATACAGTAACTTAATTCATTGTCTGCTTACTGTGTGGAGACTTTGTATATTGTCTGCTATGTATCAGAAGGGAGTTACAAAACTCAATTTCACTCTATAACTTGTTATATTGTGACAATAAACCTACCTACCTACTATGCATAATGATTGGACTGGACACTAAAGCACTAAAAACAAGTTCAACTAGTAACTACTAAACTGTTAATCCAAGGCAACTACAAGCTGCAAATATAAAATGAATACAGTTAAATATAACATGTAGATGTATGTGTTTTAATAATTAAAAAAAATAACCACAGAAATGACACAGTCTGTGATCAGTTATTCCAGCCCCTCATTTGTCCTATACCATCACCCATAACCTCATGATTTGTAATTTTATATACGTTTGACAGCTGGTCCTACTTCTGCCAGGCAGCTGCAGCCTCACGTCACCCTTACGAAGCAGAAGGTTGTTGTCATTTCCAATTCTGGTTGAGGTGTGTCTTCTCCTCAGTCTAAACTGCAGACACTAACTGTGTTTGAACTTCACAGATTATAGTGGGCTGCAGGAGCGTGTTAGCCACCTGTAGAGGAGAGTCGCAGGTGGCTGTTGAGGGTTTCAAGATTAGGTTGAAGTCTCCTTGATGTAAGACCAGGATAAACATGTTAACTGAGTGAGGAGGTGATCCTTTGCTTGCTTCATAAGAAACTTAACTTTGTGCTAAGTGCTGCTGGGTCAAACATGGGTTAAAAAATCACTGTCCAATATAAAGGGACAAGTGAATTCAGGCCTTTATTCTTTATATATATATATATCTTTATTTTTTAAAGAATATTAGTATTAAAATGGTGTATTTTAAATATAACTAAATGTTGTTTCTTGAGCAGCAGCAGTAATGTTTATAGCAAAGCCACAATATACAGTTCAGTTCATTGTGCTTTAGGAATGTTTCATTTAATTTAAACAATGTTGCTAAAGCTGTTTCAAAATCAAACGTTTACATTTAAATATGACATAACAAGATTAATCCAGTCAAAACCATTCAATTTAGCAGTTATAAATTGCAAAAACAAAAATAATAAATAGAGATACAAATAAAAGTAAACTAGATGTAATATGCCAAGTGCAAGAGCTGGCTGAGTTACTCGCTGTCCCTCAGGTTGTGACACAGGGGCACATACTTGGCTGAAAGGTTTGCTGTTCGTCCTTCTTCTAGGATTATTCTTAATTCATTATTACCTTCAGGTTCTTTAAAATCCTGTATTAAATAGATGGAATTTCTCAAAATATTGCTCTCTTATGCTTCAATGTTTTTTCTCTATATTCTCTTGGTAACCGGGACTGTTTATGTCTCCCTTTTCCAATTGCAAGAGTGTGGTCATGAGTCTGTACTTGGTAAGAGGCTGCCTCTGTCTGACATCTCTGCTTTGAGTGATTACTTAGTTTACTGTAAGTGGTGTTTGTAAAGCAGTGCTGGCCTATATTCTATATATACTATACGCTTTGTACAGGTTTAATGTGTCAGAGACACAGGACCCATACCCATCAGAAATGCGGGACACGTACCTATCAACATCACTGCAGCTTCCAGCACACCTGTAGCCATTGATAACACGGACAAAGAAACGCTCCTTTGGGGGCATGTTCCAGGGGTTGCAAAGTCACATCTTCTTATTAGCTATGTGGACAGTAGCTCATTTGTGGTGCGTTCACGCGTTGTATCTGATAAGTCTGATGAGTTAGGATGATGGCGCCCAACAAGATATCCAGCACAGACTTTAGAAAGCTTGCAGTCTTTACCAGAGACTCCATCTCATCTGAAATTCCAACACCTACAGCCTCAAAACCAAGATCCCAATGCATTGCTTCACCTTGATCAAGCCAGTTCTGCTAAATGGTGCTGAGTGCTAATCAAAGTCAGCTCATTCCACAATGACTGTTATATAATATCTGCCGTATGTTCTGGCCTTCAAAAAGACTTCAAATAAGGAACTCTACATAAACACCGTCTTCTAAGATGGCTTGGACACATACTACATATACCTCTCAAATGAAGGAAATGAGGCAGACCAAAGATCACCTGGTGAAGACCGGTGGAGGCTGAGCTGCTGGAGATGGGTCACTCAAGGGGGTGAGGCTAAACTAAGATAAAAAGATGTCAGCATCACGTCATCATCTTTCCAAATCAGTACAGTGCAGGACTAAGATGATATTCATGTAATATTTTCTGGTTTTAGATGTCTGATCCTTTTTAGTCTTTCAGTTTTGTCTCTCTCTCTGTCAATGCATTGATTTTCAATGTGCACACCCTTTCCTTCTTTTTGATCCCCATCACCACCTGTTTCTCTTTATCAACCCCCCACTTCTACTCTTCATCCTACTTTCCCTCCCCCTCTTTCACTCAAGTCAGTTTGATGGCCTCCTTGCCCTCCATAGCCTTTCCATGTTGTAATCCGTCTGGCCTCTTTGGGCCAATCCCCTTGCTCCTCTAATCTCGTGGTGGCAGGATACCTGCACAGATTACAGCTTGAAGCTTCAACCTCTAGCATGTGTCCACTCTGTCACCATGTCCTCTCCCACATACTGTTCTTCCTGACTTCTTGTGTCACTTCAACCTCATATTTCACCAGCTTCTCATACTTGGACCCTCATGAAATGTGGCAAGAGGATTTGGTGACAGTGGAATAACACTCTAGGTGGCTCTAAGTACTGGGGTTACAGTATAACATTTGACAATATTAAACACTTTATTTTAACCACACTATTTCATGTTGATCCACTAAACCTAAAGCAAAACTACTTGTGCTGGAATGAATTAGTTTATGATACTATTGGTCCTATAAAACATAGCATAGTACCAAAATGTAAACAGGCAGTGAGCATTGCCAGAAAGTTTTAATATCCAAACAGCATTAAATGAATAGTTAAACATTTTGGCTTTTTCAGAAAGTGACAACTTTTATATCAGTGTTCAGTATTTTCTGTTTGGAAGAGAGCCAGGCTAGCTGTTCCCCCCTGCTGCCAGCATTTGTGCTAAGCTGGCCTAACCACATCCTGACACCAACTCTATAATTAACACACAGACACGAGATTGATGATTCATATCCCTCTCATATTTTCTCATACGTGTTGAACTATTCCTTTGATGTTACACACACTGCCACAGACATCAATTATCTGAATTATCTATTTTTAATGTATACTGTATTCTTATTTATGTATCCATCTCTCTGGAGATCCCGCCACACACCAGACGCAGACAACTAGCCACTCAATGTGTGTTGGAGGCTATATAGTCACATGCAGGCAAACTATACCCATGTTTTCTGGAGATGCACAGAACAAAATCTCTTTTTGGACAATGTACAGTAAATGCAGTCCTAAGACATAATGGGATGGGCTAGTCTCAACAACTGTTAACAGATTTTGTGTAACTTTGAAGAGGATATACAAGTGACAGGTACCTGTAACCAGCAAAAAAGCTGTGGATGTACAGTTGATGAACTTGAATGATGAATGAGTTGAAATCTACTCTACTGGAAGATTTGACCTACCTTTGAGAGTAAATGAAAATCTTTTTTGACAGAAATTTGGAAAAGTGGACCTTTTACGAGTTGATATAGAGGGAAAAAGCAGTTCTACTGCAGATGTCATGCAGCTCATTACCATTTCAAACATACATGCGTCGCCCTGTTTGTTAATTGCTAGTATTTTTCTTAAAATCTGACTTAAATCTAGATCTAAATCGGAGGACAAACCCAGACCCACAGCAGAGAGCCACACGCCACACTATGACCTGTCCATCATTCATCCAACCACACAAGGTTGACCCTGACTGCTCAGACACCTGTACTTATCAGACGTGACGCAGAGGAAACAGGTCAGACAAGGACAGATGTCGCGTTCACCTGACACAGTTCCAGTTAACACAGTCAAACCCGGAGCGACCTGGTAGGAGTAGGGCTGGACAGTAAAACAATAACAATAATTATCGCAATATAATTTTTTTCAATAAAAATATAACAAATGTTCAATAAATATTCAATAAATGCACGAATTAGGACTTAATTTTTCTTATTAAGATGTTTATTCTGTTGAGGAAAAAGTGTCGTCCCTTAATGACTTAATTTTACTTAAAGATATTTGTCGACAAAGATTTTATCATAAATATTTTGAATGTTCTGTCTCAGATTTGTGATGTGATACACTGTTTGGCATCAAGTGTTGACCATAAAGAAAAGTTTAACCATCAGGTTTCTGTAACTTTCACTCAGGAGCAAAAATCAGCCTCAACTTGAAAGAAAAAACTATTTGATACTTATCGTGATAATTATCAATATCGAAAGATATGAAACTTTTTATCGTGATCACATTTTTGGCCATATCGTCCAGCCCTAGGTAGGAGTGTTGAAGACGCATGCCATATACCCTGTCTGCCTCTGTACCATCAACTGTCCAATAAATGCCCCAAAAACGTTTTCAAATATCAAATCACAGCCTTGTTATCATCTTCTTTTGAGGTATATCTACCTGTAATTTATGATTGCTCAAGATGTTAAATTTGATACTGATTGTTTAAGTGTCATTTTTGAACCCCATCTGAATTTGGAATATCAAGGTCAATCTTGCTTTGTTTAAAGATGAAACCATCTGAAAATCAAAGTGTTTGTGCTTTCAAACCCCATAACATTTTCCCAGTTTTTCATCCCTGTCCTCACCACCTTCTCCTCCACCTCCTTGAAGCTAGATTGAATTTATAAAGCATTAATAAATTTGGGATAATCTGAGTTGAACATTATTTTATTAAAGTAACATTATCAAGAACATGATCTTCACATTCCTATCACCTTTCCACAAGTCACACTATTGAATCCGAGAGTATTAGCAGCGTTAGTAAGGGGGAACTCTGGTCTTGTTTTCACATAAATCAGATTAATTAAACTTGAGTTCCACTCCACATTTTTCTCCCAGTCACATGTCTGCAATAACTCTAAACCCCCCAAACGTGACCCGCCCCACATTTTGAGAACACTGAGATAAAATATTCCTTCAAACAACTTGAATTGCTTTAGTTTAAAAACAAAAATTTAAACTTTCTGGATATTATGTGACCTCATTCTGCACCTCAGTTCATGCACAGATATAAATGAGCCTTTCTCTACGGATCTCACCCATTTGCTCTGTTTGAGTATGCATGACTGAGGAGCACTGCCTCTGATTCTCAACCAGTCATGTGTAAAATCTAATAGAAAGGGCTAGTAAAAAACAGAAATAAATGTCAAATAAAGCCACACCTTCTACCATTAACAATGTCATAATAGTAATAACACCATACACCATGGCTAGCAACATTTAAGAATCCAAAGATATTTTTCTAACAAAGACCAACAGCATCTGTTATTGAAATAATTATCCTCCAAATGCTCATGTTTTTTTTGTAAAAACTTTGTAGATAGTTTGTAGATTTGTAGTAGAAAATCCCCTTTTCATTTTCACAAAGGACAAAACACCCCCACTTGGATCCATCTATTTGAGTCTCATAATATAGTGGGACCACAAACTACCCCAATAAGCCTCCTGAAAACCACTTGTGCACCATTCATGGAGCAGCATCTCTGAGAGCACTGATGACATTCCTCAGACCTGCTCCTGTTAACTGTTGGATCAAGGAAAGTGAGAATCCTCAGGACTCCTCTGGACTGTCCAATGAATGATAAAATGCTAACACTAATATGGTTTCTGTCATTTAGCATAGTATATGTGAGGTAAAATAGCTCTTGAGGGTATTTATGTCCTTGTAATAACTCTTTCCATGCAACCTGTTGCTTTCACAGAAAAAGGATTAAACACTAACTTCAAACAACAAGCATGTAGCCACATAGAATCTTTCTTGGCATTTAGTCCGTGACGTTCCCTTCAGTACTTTATCATCCAAAAGGAACTTCAAACTGTACTTTAACACAGGAAACAGAATAATAATATAGCAGAACTCTTTCTATTTACTTACCCCATTTGAACATCATCATCGTCAACAGCACTGTCTTTAGATTCAGATGAACTTTCCCCAACTCCATGGTAAAACCACTGACCTGGGTCTGTACAAGACCCCAAGGTAATTTGTAGTAAAAAAGAGAAATGAGAAGTCCTAGAGCACTGACATGCTGCTGAGTGGTAGAGAAGCTCCTTACTGTGTTGCCCTGTGTTTAGAAGCTGGCATGCTATAAAGACCCATGCTTGGTGACTAATGAGTGCAGCACTGAACTCAAACAGACAGCCCTCCCTGCTCTGGACTCACAGAGTGTAATCAGCCATGAGAGCAGAGAGACGACAGGAAAACATGAGCTGGATTAACACCTGCTAACACTGATGCTCATTCTCTGAACTCCTAAAGGAAAGAACAAAGAAAACAAATTAGTTTATTAGTTTACATTATAAGTACAGCTTTCATGAGTTAAATTACACTAAATTCAGTTTACATATGGGGTATGTGGTTCTAATTTTTGTCAAATTTAGCGAATATCTCCTCAGAGTCCTCTATCTGTCCGTTCTGTGTCTACGATGAAAAAAGAGGTGTTTGTACTCAGCCCTGGCTCTGTAAATGGTAAACAAACAAAGTGGCTCCCACACTCTTCCAGCCGTTCCAGCCATGATGTCTGTGTCAGTAACGTTAAATTAATCACTCATAGACATTCAGCTTAGTTTCTAGTTCGCCAAGACATGCTTTTGTTGTGATGTTAGCTATAGCAGCAGGAGAGCTGGGAGTATCGCTGTGCTGGCTCTGGGACTGTCTCCTCCTCTCTACATGTTAGCTTCACAGTGACAGTTTGTACACCCACACCCTAGCTAACGTTAGTTACATTACTTGCTGTGTCGTTGTCCAACCAAGAAAAAATATATATATGTTTTACTATGATATTACTTGTGGACCTTTTGGCATCAACTACAATTTTTCAATTTACCACATAGTCAAGTCATAGTCACATTTACCAAATGTCCAAATCATACTGATTTAATAATATTAACAACAATGCATTAACATTACCTGTAACATTATGGCAACCATCAGTGTTTGTAAAAAGAAAAAAAACGAAATACTAACCATACTATTAATAAACATAATGTTTCTAAAATGTAAAACCATCAGACTTTTGGGAGCTATTCATTTGTATAGTTTTATTCATCCAAACCTCTAAAACAAAACTACATAAAAAAGTATGATTACTTTTGAAAATACATATATAAGACTATATATATATATATAAGACTGCTTGTGTAAGGAAAGACTGTTTAACCTTTCTGTTCTTTCTATTTTTGAATAAATGAAACTTTGCTTTTGTATGCCAAATGTTGAACTTGACTGATAACAAAGAAGTTTTAAAAGTGGACCATTATAGTTAACATCAGGTCTGCCAACGACTGAGCAGTCCAGTCAATCCAGGCCAGGTTTTGGTCACTGGCTCATTAATGTCTTCAGCAGCTTTAGTGGATCCTTTGTAGCATGGAGCTTAGCAGTCAGACATCCATCACTCAGCCTGTGAGAGACTTGTTACCCCCCTTTACTCCCACCAGACCCCACCCCACCTAAACACCAGCTGTGCCTGACATCCCACGGTCTACTGGACAGATTTGCACCCATGAACTGTCACCTAGAGTAACTGGCACATGATTAGAATAGTGTGTGTTTCAATATTTATACTTAAACAGCCTGGAAATTGCACTGGGTTAAAAAGACGCATGGGTCTATGTTAGATGGATGGTAAGTTTCAGTAATACTGTAGATCCATGATTTTGAAGGCTTATCAGACACAAAACCACATCACTTTACAGTAATATGAGACAGGGTTATCAATAATAATTTTATCACTCAATGTTCATGAGGCAGTTGAATTAAGGTGTTCATGTTGGAGTAATGTGTCATTATTATCATCTATCTATCTATCTATCTATCTGGTGTCAAGCAGGAACATGGGGGCAGCAGGAAGTCTGCAACCACAGATCCAGACCCCATAGCTCCAAGGCAAGAAACACCTGCAGAAAGCAACAGAAGGAGAGAGGAGAGAGTGGAGGGACGAGAAAGCGCAAAACTACAGTAGAGGGAAGAAGTCGAGTTAGCAACGTGCATTAATGGGATAAGAATGCATACGGATGGAGAGGGAGAGGACAAGAAAGGAGCTAGTGGTGCTGGAGGCCTCGGAGATGTCATCCAGAGTAGAAAATGCTTCTTATAGGTGATTGGGGCCAAGGTTTCATCTGGCTTGATCAATATATATAATTCATCTGCATAACAATGAAAGTGTATGTATTTCCTGATAATACTGCCTAAATGAAGGATATATAAAGGGAACAGGATTTGTCCAAGCACAGAAACTTGTGGAATTCCGTGACTAACTTTGGCGTGCATTGTGGATTGATAGCTAACAGTCTTGAGGAGTAACAGATTACAGTACTGAGGTGGTTTTGTTCCCAGGTTTGGTCCTTTGCACCCTGGGGCTGAGTCAACTAATAGGACAGCAAGCTGCATGGCTAACTAAGTATATACAGATAGACTATGTACATATAGCAACAGTTAGCAGTTTAGAAAAACAGTAGAGCTATCAATCAAGATCTCATGTCCCAGCCAACATATTTGCTCGGTCCCACCTCCCCAGTGCTTGAGTAAAGGTCTGAACACCTTTTATACAGTCTATGTTAAACACTTACAGTCTCCCAGTTCTTCAAGTCTTTGAGCTACAGGGATTGGACAATGAAACTGAAACACCTGGTTTTAGACCACAATAATTTATTAGTATGGTGTAGGGCCTCCTTTTGCGGCCAATACAGCGTCAATTCGTCTTGGGAATGACAAATGACAAGTCCTGCACAGTGGTCAGAGGGATTTTAAGCCATTCTTCTTGCAGGATAGTGGCCAGGTCACGACGTGATGCTGGTGGAGGAAAATGTTTCCTGACTCGCTCCTCCAAAACACCCCAAAGTGGCTCAATAATATTTAGATCTGGTGACTGTGCAGGCCATGGGAGATGTTCAACTTCACTTTCATGTTCATCAAACCAATCTTTCACCTTGCTGTGTGTATTGGTGCATTGTCATCCTGACACACGGAACCTCCTTCAGGATACAATGTTTGAACCATTGGATGCACATGGTCCTCCAGAATGGTTCGGTAGTCCTTGGCAGTGACGCGCCCATCTAGCACAAGTATGGGGCCAAGGGAATGCCATGATATGGCAGCCCAAACCATCACTGATCCACCCCCACGGAAGGCCTTCCTATAAGTTTTAAGACCATCTTGCCAGATTGGTGGACCATTTTCTTTCAGGTTTCACAATATGGAAAGATAATGGTGTCAAAATCAAAAGGGGATTTCACGGAAAAGTGGCAATTCAATTATGTGCAAAGTTGGTATGGTGGCACTAGAGGATGCCTCTTACAGTGTCTAAAAAAAGTTCATCTTCTGGGAGCATAAAAGCGCAGAAAGTAAACGTAAATGCCATCCAGCCCTTCAGATTTTGATGTGTCTGTGTGATTGTATGTGAACAATTGTTAACTTTGATCTGATGGCAGGGTTGGCGACAAGGGGATGGGTTCAATCCTCTGATGAAGGCCTAACATGGACAAATTTTAGTTAGAGTTATAATCTTAATATAATTTAAATCTATTCATAGTCATTCATTAATGAAGATGAAACTTGACGGTCAACCTGCCTCAAAATCGCATGAAGACAAGTTGGAATCTAAAGCTGTTCACTAGTACATAACACAACAACAGCACCACTTTCATCCTGGCAAACACTGACATGGAAGACCATTAACTCACACTGAGTCACAGCTGGGTTACACATAGCATTTCAAAGCATGTTCTTCTTGTACATAAAGTAACATGAATGCAAGCTGTGCTAAAATACAGCATGATACATGTTAATCCCACAGAGGGAATAGATTACTGTAGCAGATCTGTTCTGTCCTTGAGAGGTTGCTTCGTAATCAGTAATAGATAAAAGTGTTTTAATTAGTAATTTATTAGTCATCCATTGTGTCATCGGAAAGACGACACTCCTTGCATTTTTGGGGTCATGAGCTATATGGCCCACATCAGTCTGTGTTTTGGCTATTTATAATGATCTGGGGCCTCACTCACAAAACAGGGCAGGAAACGTACATATGCCACCTTCCAAGCAAAGGTTGTGATCTTACAAACTTGTTAGGAGAATGTGCGGTCCTTCATGTAAACTCTGAGCAATCTGTACGCACATAAACTGGAGAAATGAGAAACGGCGACTGACATGGCAGAAGGATGAAACAGTTGAAGTGACTACTGTTGTATAAAATAATATTACCCCTGAGTATTATAGGCCAATAAAACTTAATATCATTTAAAATTATAAGAGTTATTTTGCCAAACAGATGAAAGCCTTTTCGAATAAAGACCTGTTTGATTGATTTTCCCCATTTTCCCAATGCAATAAAAAACATAATTTAAGATCATTTGCAGTGCACACACTCACAAAACAAAACATGATTTAGGATAATAAACATAAATATCAGTGTTTGCAAAAGAACACCTCAAATATTTTGTAAAGTTTAATCAGGAATCACAGTAGTTAATTCTTGCATGCAGTGCAATTCATTCTCATAAAAAAGGTGAATAGGATTTAAATAAAATGTGATTTAAATTACATTTAAATTGATGCCGTTTTCAATGCATAGTGTGCATAGTTTCATATATTTTATCACATGTTCGTTGCCTAATTGTGCCAAACGCTGTGTGCCAGCATGTGGATGTGATGCGCTGCTTGTAAAAATACGTTATGGAAAATACAGTATTTATTAAGTAAATCTTCAGTGTGCCGCTTATGTCACATCAAACAATTTATATTTATTTTCACTCAGTGGCAGCCTCATTAAGTGAGTGAAATGTTTAAACACAAGTGCAATGCATTTGGTTTACTATCTTTTCAAACGAGGGAATCCAAATTAGTACCCGGGTCATCCATCCTTGCATATACCAGACTAATGACGCACTGAGATGAGAACGCGTTGCATATACAGTAGCCTATGTGTCCCCCTCCAACACTGTCATTACTCAGGAGGGATGACCCTTCCTGCAGATTGGTTATAAAGAAGTGGAGCTCCAGTGCCCCCTTTCCTTCAGTGCACAAGCGTTGCGTGTATGTGCGCATTTTATCCACCAAACAACATGCTTCTGCTTCACCAAAAAGAACACCAGGGTCACACTGGGTTAAATTTCTAATTTATCTCCATGCAGTCAGTATTAATATTAATGAGGGGCATTTCACTGACCATTTATAGGCAACTATAGGCATTTAGCCCAGGGCCCCCAAGCAGCATTGGTAATAGGTGTTCGTATTGATGTTCGAGTGAGGGAGAGAACTGTCAGTAATATATTATAAAGTACAGCTTATTGGAATGACTTTTGTTCCATGTTATTGCCCACAAAAGCCCATTGAGAAAGGGAAAATTGTTGAGATTCTTTCACCAGGTTGTACTTCCATGACTTGGCAGACACAAAGAGGTGTTAGAAGGGTGCCAAAGCAGTTACCCACTTCACTAGAAATCCAGTATTAGCGATTACATTTGCACAGATGTGTGAATTGATGGGAAAACAAAAGCTTTGGTCCAAAGAACATCTAACCTATGCCTCACCATCATACAAGCTTCAGGAGATGAATTTGAAATTGCTTACATTTCTAGCACAAGAGAAGTGGAACTTTTATTAGTGCCAAATGTTTCGCTTTTAGTTTTAGTCAGTCTAATCGGTAAGATTCAGTTTACTTTGTGGACAAAATTAAATATAATTTTCTAATTATCCTCCAATTTTCATGGGCTTGGAGACTATACATCTATAAGAGTGTTACAAACTGAAAGTCTGGACGCTCCCTGTTGAGGGTCTAATTAAAATACACTATTAAGCTGCATTATGGGATGTGTAGGATTCGGTGTTTTTAAAACTTAACATACACTAAGCAAGATATCTGTGAAGGTTCTCAGTCATCCAGGTCATAGTTCTCCAAACACATTAAAATCAAAATTGAAGAAACCTAAAGACATTTCGCCTCTCATCCAAGAAGCCAGAACTGAAGAAGACTCTTGAAGGAGAGGCAAAACGTCTTCAAGTATCTTCATCTAAGTCCAGTTGCCCTATAACCTCCTTGGGATGTCATATACTAGAAACTAAAATTCTGGAATCTTTTTTGAACCTCCAACTTTATAGAATCACTGGAGTGAGGGGAGTGCCCCCTTCAGACGTTGTAGTGTGAAGTTCTAGATTTATGAGTTTTCAGACCCTCTTAGCAACTTTATTTCTAAAAAGCTTATTCAGACCATCCAGGACAAGGTGAGAAAAATATATAAATATATTATATTGTAGGCCTAATTCTTCCCATGCATGTTGCATGGCTTTCTCTTTCTCCTCTTGCACTGTGTGTGTAGGTGTAGGCAAACTGGATTGCTTCAAGATTAATATAAGCATTGATCATATATGTAGTCTGAGCTGAAGCTTTTACCAAACTAATAATGTTAGCTAACTTGTTATTTATAACGATTTTTAGATAAGTAATGTTAGCCTGTACGCTACTCTGTGTGTGTGTGTGTGTGTGTGTGTGTGTGTGTGTGTGTGAACTTGCACATACTCAAACAGACGTGTGTAAGTGCATGGGATGATAAATGTAACAATGTGGGCAGGGCGCAAAATGTCAGGGGGCACTCTCAAGAGAAAGTTTTCGACTCAGAGCAAATCAACTCCGCCCAGCTGATGCCACAAGTCCAGACACCACAAGTAACCCTGCATTCTGGGAGTGCAGTGCTCTGGTGGGGTAGTAAGGTACTATGAGCTCTTTAAGATAAGATGGTGCCTGACCATTAAGAGCTTTGTAGGTAAGAAGAATGATTTTAAATTCTATTCTGGATTTTACTGGAAGCCAATGCAGAAAAGCTAAGACAGGAGAAATATGATCTCTTTTCCTGGTTCCTGTCAGAACACGTGCTGCAGCATTCTGAATCAGCCGAAGAGTCTTAATGGACTAGAGAGAAATGGTTAGATATAGGTCTATAGTTGGCTAAAACATCCAGATCAAGTTTGGGCTTTTTCAGAAGAGGTTTAATTAAAGCTACTTTAAAGTACTGTGGTACATAGCCTGTTGATAGAGATAGATTGATCATAGCTAGTATAGAAGTGCTGACTAAGGGTAAAACATCCTAGTCCAACCTAGTCGGGATGGGGTCTAAGAGGCAGGTTGATGGTTTAGATGAAGAAATTATTGAAGTTAGTTGGTAAAGATTGAGGGAAGCAAAACAGTCTAAACATATATCTGGTTCTACAGCTGTTTCAAAGGTTCCTGAGTTAAGAGATAAGTCGGTGCCAGTTGAGGGCAGGTCTTGGTGAATTTTGTTTCTAATAGTTAGAATTTTATCATTAAAGAAGCTCATGAAGTCGTAACTACTGAGAGCTATGGGAATACTTGGCTCAATAGAGCTGTGACTCTCTGTCAGCCTGGCTACAGTGCTGAAAAGAAACCTGGGGTTGTTCCTATTTTCCTCTATTAATGACGAGCAGTACGCTGCTCTGGCATTACGGAGGGCCTTCCTATAAGTTTTAAGACTATCTTGCCAAATTAAATGATAATTTTCCAGTTTGGTGGAACGCCAATTCCTCTCAAGTTTCCGCGATATTTGCTTTAATTTGCGAGTATCAGTATTATACCATGGAGCTAACCGTCTTTGTTTTAGTATTTTCTTTTTTAGAGGGGCTACAGAGTCGAGTGTCATTCGCAGCGAGCCTGCAGCACTATCAACAAGATGATCGATTTGGGAGGGACTGAAATTAGCATAGGAGTCCTCCGTTACTTTGTGACTTGATAATGAATATAGAGCTGATGGAATCGCATCCTTAAATTTAGCTACAGCACTATCAGACAGACATCTTGTATAGAAATTTTTGCCCAATGGCGAGTAGTTCAGCAATACAAACTCAAAAGTTATCAAACAGTGGTCGGACAAAGATGGATTCTGTGGGACCACTGTTAAATGTTCAATTTCAATACCATACACCAAAACAAGGTCCAGGGTGTGGTTAAAACAGTGAGTGGGTTCATGAACACTCTGAGAGAAGCCAATGGAATCTAACAGAGAGATAAACGCAGTACTGAAGCTGTCATTCTCAACGTCCACATGAATATTAAAATCCCCTACAATAATAACTTTGTCCGTTTTAAGGACTAAAGTTGACAAAAACTCTGCAAATTCAGATATGTATGTTTCCCTCTAGATTAATAAAGACATTCCCACCATACATTGCTGCAGAACTTTTCACCAGAATGCAGGAAATGAAGTCTTTAATGTTTAAATTCTGGGGGAGGACCCCCAGACCCTCCTCTTCATTTGTGTCCCCTCCACCGTGACTACTAAACCTGCTCTTGCATTTCTAGAAAAATGATCCCATAAATTCACCACAATGCAAGAAAGCAGTCTATGGGTTGACACACAGTTTGTGGGGAGACCCATTCCCAGATACCAGGTTAGGGCTCCAACACTGTCAGGGCTGGTCCTGTATTTTGTTTTTAGACTTTTATAAGGCATTTGACACTGTGGAGCATAGTTTTTTATTTAATAATTTATTTTAAACGTGTGATCCAGATACTTTGCGAAGGTTGTAATAGTTCTGTTACCATTTGGCACCACTCCTAGATTTAATATTGGCAGAGGGATTAAACAAGGGAATCCAGCTGCTCCCTTCTTATTTTTGCTAGTTATGCAAACAACAGCACTTCACATTAAAAAGATCATTTCAAAGGTATTCAGATAGCCAGAAAATAATTAAAATGCAATTAGCAGATGATACAAATATGAACAAGTATGAGCTTTTTGCTTTAAAAGATTGGCAGAATGACTTGGTTGAATATGTAATATGATATCCCTATAAAATATGTTGATGTTATGTCTGATATTTGGGTATTAAAATATGTAAAAAATCAAGACAGAAGGTGGAATTAAATTTAAATCCACTGATTGAAAAAGGGGGAAAATGATAGCAGATGTTGAGAGATTTGTTTTTTAAATGGCCATGTATTGTTATCTAAAAGTGAAGGACTCTCAAGTTTGGTTTATATAGCAATGGTCTTAGATATCCCACAAGAAATGGTCAGATTCCTTTTTAATTTTGTTTGGAGAAATAAACCCCAGCCCTGCGATGGATTGGCGACCTGTCCAGGGTGTACCCCGCCTTTCGCCCGATGTCCGCTGGGATTGGCTCCAGCCCCCCACGGCCCTGTACGCAGGATAAGCGGTTGACAATGGATGGATGGAAATAAACCCCATTATTTAAAAAAGAAGGTAACACATATCGTGAAGGGGGTCTAAATGTCTTAGATATTGGTACTTCCAACACTACATTTAAGGTCAAGTGGACAAAAAATTACATCCAAGGAAAGGATAAACTATGGTACTTTATTCCAATGAATTCCTCCTTAATGCAATTTTGACATAAATAAGATCCCTGTTGCTCTATTCAATTCAATTCAATTCAATTTTATTTATATAGCGCCAAATCACAACAACAGTTATCTCACAGCGCTTTTCATAAAAGAGCAGGTCTAGACCGTACCCTGTGATGTTATTTACAGAAGCCCAACAGTTCCCACCAAGAGCAAGCACTAGGCGACAGAGGCAAGGAAAAACTTCCTTTTAAGAGGCAGAAACTTCGAGCAGAACCATGGCTCAGGGTGGGCGACCATCTGCCTCGACCGGTTGGGGGGTGTGTGTGTGTGTGTGTGTGTGTGTGTGTGTGTGTGTGTGTGAGTGAGAGAGAGAGAGAGAGAGATGTAAGGAGAGAGAGAGGGGAGGGAGGCAGCCTACACAATATACACACAGAGGTACAGACAGTGAAGGTAATGTTGCTATAGACTAAATGAAAAATGGTACAGATATTTATAATAGTGTTAATGGTAACCATCGTAATGTTAATGATTATAATAACAATAATAACAATAAGACTAGCAACAATAGTCGTTGCAGTAGAGGGTGTCGAGCAGGAACACAGGGGCAGCAGGTGACCCGCAGCCACAGATCCAGACTCCACAGCTCCAGAGCCAGAAAACCTGCAGGAAGTGATAGGAGGAGAGAGGAGAGGGACGAGAAAGCACAAGACTACCAGAAAGGGGAGAAGTTGTGTTAGTAACATGCAATAATGGGATAAGGTTGCATACAGAGGGAGAGAAAGTAGAGGAGAGAGGAGCTCAGTGCATCATGGGAAGTCCCCGGCAGTCTAGGCCTATAGCAGCATAACTAAGGGATGGTTCAGGACTACCTGAGCCAGCCCTAACTATAAGCTTTATCAAAGAGGAAAGTCTTAAGCCTACTCTTAAATGTGGAGATGGTGTCTGCCTCCTGAACCCAAACTGGAACCTGGTTCCACAGGAGAGGAGCTTGATAGCTGAACGCTCTGGCTCCTAGTCTACTTTTGGAGACTCTAGGAACCACAAGTAACCCTGCATTCTGGGAGCGCAGTGCTCTGGTGGGGTAGTAAGGTACTATGAGCTCTTTAAGATAAGATGGTGCGTGACCATTAAAAGCTTTGTAGGTAAGAAGAATGATTTTAAATTCTATTCTGGATTTTACTGTAAGCCAATGCAAAGAAGCTAAGACAGGAGAAATGTGATCTCTTTTCCTGGTTCCTGTCAGAACACGTGCTGCAGCATTCTGGATCAGCTGAAGAGTCTTAATGGACTTTTTCGAGCAGCCTGATAATAAGGAATTGCAGTAATCCAGCCTAGAAGTAACAAATGCATGGACTAGTTTTTCTGCATCATTTTTAGACAGGATGTTCCTGATTTTGCAATATTACGTAGGTGAAAGAAGGCGGTCCTTGAAATTTGCTTAATGTGAGACTTAAACGACATGTCCTGATCAAAGATAACTCCAAGATCCCTCACAGTGGTGCTGGAGGCCAAGGCGATGCCATCCAGGGAAACTATATCTTTAGATAATGCGTCACGGAGGTGCTTAGGCCCCAGAGCAATAACTTCAGTTTTATCTGAGTTTAACAAGAGAAAATTACAGGTCATCCAGGTTTTAACATCCTGAAGGCACATTTGAAGTTTAGCTAACTTATGAGTTTCATCTGGCTTGATCGATAGATATAACTGAGTATCATCTGTATAACAATGAAAGCTTATGGAATGTTTCCTGATAATATTGCCTAAAGGAAACATATATAAAGTGAAGAGGATTGGTCCAAGGACAGATCCTTGAGGAACTCCATGAGTAACTTTGGCATGCATGGAGGACTCATCGTTAACATGTACAAATTGAAATCGATCTGATAAATAGGACTTAAACCAGCTTAGAGCGGTTCCTTTAATGCCAATGAAATGTTCCAGTCTCTGCAATAGGATCTGATTGTCAATGGTATCAAATGCAGCACTAAGATCTAATAAAACCAGTACAGAGACAAGTCCTTTGTCTGATGCAATAAGGAGGTCATTAGTAATTTTCACCAGTGCTGTCTCTGTGCTATGATGAGCTCTAAATCCTGACTGAAAATCCTCAAATAAACTATTGCTCTGTAGAAAGTCACACAGCTGTTTAGCAACTGCTTTCTCCAGAACCTTAGAGAGAAATGGAAGGTTAGATATAGGTCTATAGTTGGCTAAAACATCCGGATCAAGTTTGGGCTTTTTCAGAAGAGGTTTAATTACAGCTACTTTAAAGTACTGTGGTACATAGCCTGTTGATAGAGATAGATTGATCATATCTAGCATAGAGGTGCTGACTAAGGGTAAAACATCTTTAAGCAGCCTAGTCGGGATGGGGTCTAAGAGGCAGGTTGATGGTTTAGATGAAGAAATTATTGAAGTTAGTTGGTAAAGATTGAGGGAAGCAAAACAGTCTAAACATGTATCTGGTTCTACAGCTGTTTCTAAGGTTCCTGGGTTAAGAGATAAGTCGGTGCCAATTGAGGGCAGGTCTTGGTGAATTTTGTCTCTAATAGCTAGAATTTTATCATTAAAGAAGCTCATGAAGTCGTAACTACTGAGAGCTATGGGAATACTTGGCTCAATAGAGCTGTGACTCTCTGTCAGCCTGGCTACAGTGCTGAAAAGAAACCTGGGGTTGTTCCTATTTTCCTCTATTAATGACAAGTAGTACGCTGCTCTGGCATTATGGAGGGCCTTCCTATAAGTTTTAAGACTATCTTGCCAAATTAAACGAGAATTTTCCACTTTGGTGGAACGCCAATTCCTCTCAAGTTTCCGTGATAACTAACTATCTAACTATTATAAACAAATATTATTGTCCTTGTAATTCTTTACAAACACAACCCTTATAAATAAATAAATATTTAATTTGGAATAATAAAGATATTACATTTAAAAATAATAATAAAATAAAATAAAAATAAAAATAAAATCTTTTGATAGTTTGTAGTATTTGTTGACACAATTTCTAAGTTTTATTTTCTTTTTTTGGAGGATAAAGGACAACAACCCCACAACAACAACTTTGTGAAAAATCTGTCACATAGGGACTCACCCAACCATCCAACTTAATGTTACTGTCCACGGAAACATTAAAAAAATCAGGAAAGAAGGGGAGGGGAGGTATTCAACCTCACCTTACTTGCTGATGTGAACAACCTCTCTGCTATGCTACAAGAGCTTAATGAAGCAAATGAAGAACAACACTGTCAAGATTGCAGAAGTGGCATTTAGGGTTCGACACCAATGAAATAAAAGACTGCAAAACTCTTACTTTAGAAAACGAGGTAACAAAAATCAGGACAGAGAATGCCAACATGAGAGAGACCTGGAGCTTGAGTGTTATAAACATTGCTGGAATTTGAAAGTGCGTGGTCTCAAGGAGAAAGGTGTCACAGATTCTGGTCAAGATCGCTCCACAATGACAAGATTAGCACTGTTGACTCAGTACATGGGCTGGGCAAAAAGGAGGAAGGTAGGCATCACCGTGTTATCATTACATTACATTACATTTACTCATTTGGCAGACGCCTTTATCCAAAGCGACTTACATTGGAGAAACAACATACAAGCATCAACAAAGCATCAAATACATCACGAGATCTACAACTGACAATACAATACAATACTTGTATTATGGAGCTTGGGTAGAAAGGTGCAGACCCAGTAGTCACTCTCTATGCAAGCATTAGTGACTTGAATCTGATTCTGGAGGCCATGGGTAGCCAGTGGAGGTCACATAGTAATGGAGTGACTTCCCATAGGAAAGCAAAATCCAAGATGAGATCTCATAGTTGTTTCTTTTCTCCTAGACACAAATGAGCTGCTTTTAATACCAAGATGAGACCAAAGGCCTTTTCTCCCACTTCTCAAATTCATCTCAGGAGAAACAACCATATAAAATCTCATTCATGTCTGACTCTGATCAAAGCAAGAGATCTCTAACTGATCCGCCCCCAGAGGGTTAAATAAGTCTTATTTAAGTCTACTGAACAGTGGACCATGAGATCAGAGAAAGAGCTCAAAGAAAACTCAGCTATGACTCCTGGGATCTCATGATTCTTCTCAAATATGTCTCAGTTTTCTCATATTGACCTCAGGAGCAAAAACACATCTCTGTCTTACTCTAATCAAAAGATGAGATCTCTACAATATCTTAAATAAGTGTCATTTTAGTCTCCAGAATGTAGATCAGAAAAAAATCTCCAAGATATTTAAGGGTATACTTAGGGGTTATTTTAAGTAAGTAAGTAAGTACTTTACTTACGTCAAATGTTGACAGTAATATTTTCTTTTTATGGGGGTTTGTACTTTTACTCCCCTTAATTTCAAATCCTTATTGTATTTATTGTTAATTTTAAGTTACTGAGAAAAATAAAATACATTTTGACATTGAAAATAATGCACTTTCAAATGTCATGCTTTCCAATTGGTTAAGGTAATCACAGCCAGCATAACTGGAACACCCAATACTTTGACCTGATGTATAGAGATTAATTCACTAATGACTGAATGCATGCAAGAACTGAGATACAACATGTATCTGTCATACAGAATAAGCACTTTTACTTTTGATACTTAAGTACATTCACTATAGAATAATTTTATACCTTTTACTTGAGTAGAATTTTTAGGACTTTAAATGTGGATATGGTATTTCTCCTCTTTTAAGTAAAAGGAAAATTGTACTCTATTTAAAGACAACACTCCACCAAGTGATCTCAAAAAGATACAATAATGAGATCTCATCTGTGACTTCCAATCTCCTGTTGTAATCTCAATTCAGTATCCATTTGTTTTACCCAAGTCTCAAAACCTCAATCTCACTTCATCTTATCCTTTTCTCCTAAGGGGTTTTAGGAGCAACAATTCAGATTGGAGTGATCTCAAAAAGATATACTATTGAGATCTTAGTGTTTTCTCAAGAGTTAAAGAAAAGACTATTCTGAGCAAAAGATTTTTCCTCTGGGTTGAGTCCTTGTGGGCTGATCAAAAACCAGACGTGCTGCTGCGTTCTGAATCATTTGTAGGGTTTTCAACGCACAAGTTGGAAAACCTGCTAGGAGGGCATTGCAAAAGTCGAGGTGTGAGACCATTGCCTGTACCAGAAGCTGGGTGGCATACTGAGTGAGGTAGGGATTTTTCTGATGTTGTATAGAGCGAAAGCGGCACGACATGGTCTGAAAAGGACAGCTGGTCATCAGTCATGACACCCACTCACCACCCTGGTTGGAGTGATGGTTGAAGAGTCGATTTGTAGTTTGATTTTATGGTGGATAGATTGCTTGGCTGGAATGCCCAAGAGTTCAGTTTTAGAGAGGTTTAGTTGAATGTGGCAAGCCTTCATCCATGCAGATATCTCCGAGAGGCAGCCCCTGATCCGCGCCGCGAAGGTAGGATCGTCTGGTGCTGGAACAATGGGCTGTTCCTGTAGGCATACCGTGAACTGAATGAAATAGTGGTCCGACATGTGTAGCAGTGTGACTGTTAGGCACTCGGTGGCACAGTTTCGGACAAGAACGAGGTCAAGCACCTTGCCAGCTTTGTGTGTCAGGTGGCCGTTTAAAGATCATCATGAAGTTTATAAGGTGCTTCAGAGATGAGCTATGGCGTCTGACCAAGGGCTCTGTAGTGTGCAAGGAGCTGAATGTAACCTTTGCAGAGGCTGACAGGGCAGCGGGAGCAGAGGTATGGCCACAGATCAAGCAAGCCAGTGAAGCAGGTCAGCTTGTGTGTTTGCATATGTTTTTGCATAAATTGAAAAAGAATTGTGGTCCCCTACTTATCTATTCATCTCACTTGTCACTTTATTGATCAAATACTTGAAACATTTATATTTTCATTTCTAAGAAGTTAATTACCTACCAGGGGACACTGCCTAATGTCTATATTCTAAAGCAGCCTTTTTTGAACAAACCACCACCCCCACCCCCAAGAAATAAGTAATATAGGAACACTGATCATCAATGACAATAAATACTCTGACCCAAAGAGAAAAGCCAATGAAAATTATTCCTTTTTGTAGTCATTTATACGCTTCAAATAAATGAGGATTTCATAAATGTGACTGTGAGGATCTGGTGAAAGCAGTGCAGTGTAGTGCTTTACTCTGGATCACTGTCCTGGGACAGATGGACTTACAGATCATTTTTATCAATATGTTTGGGAACATTACAAGTACTTTTATTTAACACTAAAAGAAATGATAGAAAATGTATCACTTCCACAGACTATGAAGCCAGGTATAGTAGTTTTTATTCCAAAACCAGGTAAAAATGCCAAGATTTTGGATAATGAGTGACCAATAACACTCTTTTTTATCACAAACTACTAACACACCCAGGATTTATGAGCTGTAGATCAATACATAACAATGTGTGCCTAGTAGTCCTAGACTTGCTTGAATATAGTGATATAAAGATACAGTAAAAGTTTTCACAGTGCATTGAAACTCAGATTTTGGAGAGACTTTCAGGAATAAAAAATGCTTTTATGCTCAATATCTTTATCAAGCAACACTTCCCTTGTTTTACAATAACAGAGATTAAAAAACAATGCTGCCCAATTTCACCATCACTTTTCTTCGTTGAAGTGTAAATGCTCTCAGTCAAAAATTCAGATATTGAGCAAAGTGTCTTTGAGAAGGTTCTAAAGACTACTCAGATTATACATTCATTTTCCAAAGCACCTGGTTAACTGAACTTGAATAATGTGAATTATTAGCTAAACATGACTGCCATCTTTTGGCAGCACATGGTACCATGACCATCAAAACTACAGTAAGAAGTAGTAAGTAGAGGTGTGCACATTAATAAGAATACTAAATTAAGTAAAACTTTAAATATATGTGACAAAATGGACAAATGCTAATCAAGGTTAGACAGATGGTTAAATAGAGATCTTTCTGTTTTTGTCACATTTATATTACACAGAAAGGAAAGGCTTTGAAGATGCATTTACCCAGCTTATATTCTTTCCAAATCTAACAAACCGGTAAAGACCATCAACAAGCAAAACTCTGGAAACATTTGGAAAACAAAACCTTTATATATTCAAAAAAAACATGGTAAAGGATAATGAAAATGGTCTACAGGCCATTGATTTTGATTGTAAACCTTAAAGACCAAATGGTTGTGGCTGTATATACAAATACGGAGCAATGGTTAAGATCCATTCTTGTAAATATTCTTTTACATTGTGAGTTTTTTGCTCAACAATTACAGCAATTATCCTCATTTCATTCACAAGTAGGCCTACTGTATATATTGGAAATGATCATACAAACTAATTTCACACAGCACGATGTTTCCATTAGGAATTGTATATTAATTCTTTTATAAAAAGGTTTTTGTTTCAGTGACCACCGTGAATAATATTTGGTCTGTCACCCATTTATCAGATGAATCTGGTGCCACCTTACCTTTTGAGGTGTTCTGTATGAAATGTAATTTCCAGTGCAAAAGTCAACAATATGAAAAGATTATTAACAGCATCCCAACTGAATTTATTTTGACTATTTTGTCTAAAAACGCTCAACCTCATATGATGATTTCTCAAGTAAGATTCTGCCAAACAAAGTGATCTGTGATCTTACAAATGTTTTATATCCAATGCAGTTCATCATGAACTCAGCATCTCATACCTTTTGTCAGCCTACCTTAAAGAAATTATGTATTAACCTCTTAAACTTACCTTTACCTCTGAAAGCAAAAGAGCTTCACTTCCAAGTATTTAACATTTAACGTTTGATCCGTAAATGCATGGTTATTATAAGAGATACTCTACTGCATAGCCTACCACTAAAGAAATAAAAAAGGAAACAGCAAAAGACCCAAAAAACTACAAAACATGTCTTACAATTATTAGAGGCCCCTTAGCTATTTCATTACTTTGTGCGCTCCGTTTCTAAAGAGCCGACTATGATGATGTATCACTTGCCATAAACTGTCGTGCAGTCTCTTCTTCTAGAAAAACATGGATATTTACCATAGACTGTATATAAAAAGCTGATAAAAAGGTATTTATGTCCACCATTCCACATTGTGCGCGACACCGGAAGCTAGTGACCCTGTTGAAAACACGAAATTGAGCACGCAGTTTTGTCTTACAGGCTTATTATTAGCTCCTATAAAGGGGAAAATACCAAGGCAACTACAAACCAAAAATAAAATGAATATGTCTGTGTAACGGATACATATGCAAGGAACGTAGCAATGATACTTTACTTACTTTTTTGAACGTGTCCACGTCCTGACATTGTTTTCAGGGAAGCGTTACAAATACTCCCCTCCTTTAAGACCTAGCTAAGGGTAGAAGCGGCTCTAGAGAGCGTTACCATTATTTTTTGGTCTTCATGCTGTCTGAACCTGCCATCCTTCTATCTACTGCCTAAAACCTCCCTGCTGGGGAAATTAGTAGATGACTCCTCCATTAGAAACAATATGTAATTCACAATTATCAGAATCAAGTACTCTCATCATGGTAGCTAGCTAACGTTAGCTACGAAGCTAGGTTACTTGGACAATCCTTTCAACTTGCTTGCTGACAGGTTAGCTTACGACAGCTAACTTCGCTATGTGAACTAACGTTCCCTATGCCCGAAAAGTGGCGATAAAGAAACTCCCTGCAACTCTCTGGTTGGTGGACATTTTGAGTTTACATTTTAAATGTTATTTTATTTAGTAGCCGATAGTGTTCATTGATTGTGTGGATGTTTACCAGTCGTAGCTAACTTGCTATTAAATTGTAGTAACGTTGGTGTTACTAGCTAACGTTTGCAGCAAAAGTTGCTAACTAGCCAGGTACGTTAGCTAACTTAGACTGAATGCATAAACAGATAGAATTGCTCAGAGTGTTTACATCCAAATTAGTATTTAAAACAAACGCATGAGATACATTGTTGACCTAACAGGCCATATGGCTTTTTTAGTTAAGGCACAGCTAGGTAAACTGTCTGAAGGCTGATCTGTTTTAGTTTTAGTTTTAACATTATGGTCTTATTGACAGAATTTAAATCGCCCAGAACATGGTTTATTTGACATATCAGGTGTGTTATATTGTTTGTACACATTTCTTCAACACTGCATTCATTGAGGGTTGACTCGCATCGATTGTGAATTGTCTTTTGTAACAACTGATGACTGACAACAGTTTACCAAAGCTAGTTATGTTTTGTAAAATTTTTCAACAAGTCATTGTATCAGCTATTGTCCAACAAGTCTTTAAAAGATTCTTTCTGGCTACATTTCTGGCCTTTTAAACTATTACACATTTGTGATACATTTGATAAGTCATAACATTACATCACTAAAATCAATTTCCAGGAAATGTTTGGCTTAATAGATTATTTAAATAATAAATTAAATTCGAAATTGTCATTTATTATTTTTCTATAATTGACATTCCACTCATTATGTTTTGTGCAATTTTAATTTGCATAATGACCTTAGTGTTTTACATTCTGTAAAAAGGTCAGTCATTCAAGGTTGTTCAAGAGATTTAAATAATGTAATACATACTGATAGTACTGATTGAAGTGCTACTTAGTAATGTATAGTTGCAAGATATTTATTCACTGAAGTAGTTTATACATTTTGTAATGTATTGCATTTATATTATATCGTTTTATCTAATCCAATTTTCAGTTAAACTACACATTTACAACCCACAGACACCAAGTGTCCAAAGCCATGTTACAAAACGTTCAAATTTCAGCCTCCCACTCTGTTTTGTTTTTGGTTTCATCTTGTTCTGTATTGACTATGATTAATCAATTACAATTGGATTCAGTTAAAACTGGCTTACATTTATAGCCTCTGAAATTCAAGATATTCTTTCAGTTTTTTTGTATTATAGCAAACTGAATACATTTACTGTTTAGCCTTAGTCAGGAAAAAACATATTGGAATCCCTTAATTTGTCCCTAATACATTATTTATCAAATTCCTACTGTGTGGCTTCAAGTGATACTCATAGTCATCTTGTGGTCAGACCCTGCGTTGTTCTTATAGGTTTTGCAGGTCGCTCTCATGTGCCCATGGAGAAGGCGGCCTTTGAGGGGTGGCTGGAGTCAGTCTCCACCACTTTCCTTACTCTGAATGACCAGCAGCGCAACCAGTCTCTCGACCACATCATATCTTTAAGTGGTGCTGCCCAGCTGCGTCATCTGTCTAATGGACTGGAGACGCTGCTCAAGCGTGACTTCCTGCGCCTCCTTCCCCTGGAGCTGGCATTTTACCTGCTGCGCTGGCTGGATCCTCAGACCCTGCTCACCTGCTGCCTGGTCTGCAAACAGTGGAATAAGGTAAAAAAATTGTGCTTCCAGAGGACTGGTAGTGTAATCATAGGGTGCTTCTCTTTGTCTTAAATGTCTTCTTGTTTCCCTCACTTGTGGGGCTGCAAGGATAGGGAAAATCTGTCAGTGCGTTTTAATGCGCTTGTTCCTTTGCATGGACCAAACACCTGTATTCCAACTATGTACAGATAAGTCAAACCACAGTTTTGAAGTGGACTTCACTGCTTATACGCTGAATGCATATGAGCTACCAATACCAACAGTAGTGTTTTTTTTAATGTATATACATTTTTGGCATCTGTACTTACAGTAATGATATTTTGCATTGGAAATGATAGATTATAGCAAGGCAGGAAACAAAATGGCCAATGCCATGGAGTGTGGACTTCTTAATTTTGAAACACACGACAGTTTGGCATGCCTTGTTTTGAACTGACTGTTGTGCCCTTAAAATATAGTTTTTCCTCATTTAAAACTACATGCCAAAGCACAATAAGTGTCTCTGTCTTCACGCTTGATATCATCAGTAGTGCAAGATTTCTTCCACGCCTGTAAATATATGGTTAACATAAACATTAAAGCTACAGTGTGTAAGATCCATTTAAAACATTCAAATAATGAACAAACATTATCAACATAATGGGAACAGTTCTGATGTCATGTCAAAGACGTCTATGTACTGTTTTGTGGAGATATCTGCTGAAGTTAGCATGAAAACCAGCTAGCCTTGGTATATCCTGTGATGTTATACCACCTTGAACCTCAAGAGGTGATAGTCTGATAGTATAGCTAAGGTCTGACCGTAGTTTCAACTGGGAGATGATATTCGGTCCCAGCCTAGCCGTGGTCACTGGTAATCTGCTGAGCACAGATCCACTGCCCATTGGCAAACTGGGTAGTTATTTTGTTAATGGCCGAAAACTCATACCATCACACACATGATAGACATTGAATTAACAGTGTTATGAGTGTTTAATTCAGCAAGTATTTTATTTTTGAAACTGTTCTCCTCAAATTCCCACAGTCTTCTACTACTAAAATAGCACAGCTAACAAACAGAGGCTGGTAGCATGTTGAAGAAACAAAATCCAAAATGTAAAGTTTGTACAGAAAAAAAAGTTTAGTCTTTATGGATTATTTTGATGACTAATTGACAGGAAGACTGTCGTCATGTGACGCCTTTTATCTTGTGTTCCTAGGGTTAAGTGTTTTTGCACACACGTAAGGAATTGTTTATATGTCATATTTCTTAATGGGTGTGGTGCAATATTTTCCCAACCATTGTTTTTTTTGGTGCTGTACATTATATATATATATATATATATATATGACACACATAAATAATACTATAGTTCTGTATATCAGCTCACCCTTTCTAGTTTTTAAAGTGTTGTGTTCAAGTGTTCAAACATTCCAACAATAGTTCTTCTCCTTGTAGGTGATAAGCTCGTGTACAGAGGTGTGGCAGGGTGTGTGTCGGGAGTTGGGGTGGAGGATTGATGAGTCCATTCAGGATGCATCACACTGGAAGGGGGTCTACCTGAAGGCTAAACTGCGTATGATGCAGTTGAAGGATCAGGAGGCCTTTGAGACATCGTCCCTCATTGGCCACAGTGCTCGAGTATACGCCCTCTACTATAAGGATGGCCTTCTCTGCACAGGTACACTGTGGCTCTGGTTAATTTTCAATGTTATTCCCTAGTTATTTACAGATGTCCCATAGGTTTGAGTCAACACCTCTCAGTCACAGCTTCAGCAAAGATATGATCAATTTCACACGCATAGGGCTAGAGCTCATTTTATAGTTTTTGCATCCACACACTTCATTAATCGATTCACCATATAAAGTTTTTGTGGCAAATGTTTTGCAATCAGATGCACCTCCTGCAGACACTGAACAGCACTGATGTAGCATTCATTCAGAGTGGTGTTCTTTCCACTTGTGTCGCTCTCCTTTTAGCTTATGTCTGCTTTGAAAAGATCAGCTTGAGTGAATAACACTGATTGTGGCTGCATTCCATTTAGGTGTGTCAGTTCCAGGGGTGATGCTTAAATGGAATGAAGCAATTAGTGTTATTAATTCCACCTGCGCCTTTCCTGCTATGACAAGCTAAAATGTCTGCTGTGAATAGGGGTTATTGTTTTATTAGTTCTTAGGGCCCTATTCTAATACGCAGTGGCAAAGCAGCGTGGTAGGTCTTGGGTACATGGACTGTTTGGGTGTCTCCAAGCACTATTGCTATTTTGGTTCATGCATGTGCAGCAGTGCAAAGTGCAAAAGGACTGGGTGAAGTGGAAATTTGTTGAAATTCTTTACATCTGGCAGCAATTAATAAATCAAATGCTCTGACACAAAAATTAAAACAATCCGGTGACTCTGGCAGGACTAATAAGTTTTCCCAATCATTTCATTTTGTACGAATGAAATGATTGGCTGGCCTACCGGTCTACCTGCCCGTGCACTCCCTGTACATGAAGATGTGTTTTAGAAGAGTGGCTGTGGAGGAAGGCCTGAAGAGAGTGGGAGGTTTTCTTTGATTTGATACTTTCTGAATGTAGCTGTCCCTCCAGCGTTGCCTACCCCACCTGTAAAAATGTGACACAGCAATGTTTCTATTGTGTTCAAAAATAAAACATGAAGTGCAGATTTTTTTGGAAAGGAGGCTGTAACACAGAGCTCTGTAAATCCAATGTCTCTAACATAAACAGCAGAATACAGAGTTCTAACCAACCAGTAGAGGTGTGTGTGGTAATGTTTAGTGGCTTGATGGGTTTGCGTGTGATTTAATGAAAATCAACACAGTGAATTGTGTGTGTGTGTGTGTGTGTGTGTGTGTGTGTGTGTGTGTGTGTGTGTGTGTGTGTGTGTGTGTGTGTGTGTGTGTGTGTGTGTGTGTGTGTGTGTGTGTGTGTGTGTGAAGGCACTGTGCTTGGCTGCTGATTGGAGGCTCCAGATATATCAACAAATATGCCTCTCTACCTTCAGGTGGATGCAGGGATTTAATGAACTGAAGAATAAGCTTTTTACAGTATAATGTGGACAACACACACTGAAAGAATCACTCATACGCATTTAGATAAATGCAGACTGATTTACAAAGTTCCTGCTTTAACCACATTTAACATTGATTCAGATTTAAATACTACTGGCTGTGGAGTAGATGTTATTAGATGTAAATAAAATGGTTTTGTGTTATTTTTGCACATTTGCAAGTTTGTAGTTTGCTCTTGTTAATAAAATTACTACAGTGGCAGCAGAGTGACTATTCCAGAAACAGATGTGGTCATGTAACACATGAACCCTCCTGTTTGTTCCTCTCCTCCCACCTGTGCACCGTGAGCTTGTTGAGTGTTGTTGTAACTGGTTCTTGTGTCTCCATGAAAATAGAGTTTGGTGACCCCTCTTAAGTCCTATCATTGTTGTACCCAGCATCAACCTGAGCAGAGTCCTAATCAGCCAGAACAACTGAAAATGGTACTTAAAGGGGCATTATCTATGTTCAGCGGCCACTAGCGGGGAGGTTTTAAGATTGCAACTAGGTGTGTGTTCGTAGGCGTGCCCACTTGAACTCACTTGAACATGGAAACACCGGCATTAGGCTGTGGCTCTGTTACTTTAACGTTCCCGGCTCATACAGCACAGCGAGTCGCATATTGGTAATATCCTCCCGAGAAAAAAAGGCAGTGTGACAGCGGCTATAGACGGACAGGGAGACCGCTTCACACAACATGCTGGAAACTCAGGTGAACTCCTGCTGCAACATTACAGTAATGTTTTTATCAGCTTGAGGTTGAAGTAACCCGTGCTTGTTAAATGATAACGGTACATTTGCTGCATTTAGACAGATACATCGTTAGCTCGCCTGTCTGCTTTTCATTAACATTACTATCTGTATCTTTCACTGGAGGCTCAGCAATGTGAATAAAGCTAAATGTATTGGATTATAACGAAACCGTTAGTGAGCTAGACTGAATATTATAAATGGGATTGTTAGACCACAGTAAGTAACTTTACTGTAAGGCTCTTCCTCTGTGTTGTTGCAGTATTGTATATTATGTGGGTCACGTTAGTTACAGTGACTGAGAGGTGGAGAAGCTGTGTACCCGGTGTGTGACCCCCTGTCTACTATCAGTCACGTAGTGTGAACGCCACAATGACTTCAAGACTCCCACTGTCAAGTTGTGTAGTCTGAACAGCACAGCGATCGGCTGCCACTGAGAGTCATGTAGTCTGCGTGAGCCTTTTAGTTGGCGAAGTAATGTGGAAAGCGATACAACTTTGCACCGGATAATGTTAGCAACTGCTGGGCGTTAGCCGGCATCATCTGAATCTCGTTTGGTCTTTATTGTTTTGTATTCTTACGTGGAGTTTGTTTTGTGCAAGGAGCCGGTTGTTTTATGGTGTTAGTGGGCTGCATGTCATGAGCTGCGGTGTTGTCGCTGTAGTCGGAGAGAGGCTCGGGAGTGTGCACAGAGTGACATCCCGACCTGGTGTCCTCATGTAAGAAGCAGAATAGTGGCTGATGCAGGCAACAGAGAAAACAGGCGTGCTTCATTTCGAAGTGAGGTTAAAACCCATTGACAATAAGGAAGTAAAAATTTGATCTACTAATAAGTGATTTCATTGTAAAAACTACATAAAGCCACTTTAAGCTTTTTTTAATAGCTGTAACCTTCCCACTTAAAGTTGAGGCATACAGTCATGGTCATTGTTTAGCAATGTTGTGTATTCAGCACTGCTGTCAGGTACAGCATTGTCTATAATTGGGCAACACAAAAGAAGTCATATGATATTTACCAGTTCCATACTACATATCAGGGGCGGACTGGGACAGAAATTCTTCCCTGGCACTGTAGCCATGCCAGCACACCTTACCACGTATCCCCACGAACACACTTTCACTACTTACGCTACATTTGTTTACAGATGGTGAAATAATATAAACAGTAGGCCGACTGTATGTAACAGCAAGTGCGTCACTTTGAGTTGAAAAGAGCTGGTGAAATAAGGTCTGAAAATAGGGGTGTGATGAAAGACTTTGGTCACGAGAACAAGACGAGAAGATATTTTAACACTACCTTCCATGATAAAATGTATGAGTGGGGGGTCAGGGGTTCCCCCCAGATGTTTTTGAGCATTAAACACTCCTGCATTCTGGAGACATTTTCTGCACCAATTTATGGAGTAAATATCTTTATTTATATGAATGGTAGCACAAAATTCAGCTGGTGACAAATCAAAATATAACAATCAAATGGGAATATAATGCAGTAAAATCAGTAGCAAATAATTTTCTTGGACAATGCACATTTGTTTCTTCTATATTTAAATTGCATTGCATGTTTTCTTATTGTGCAAATAAACAAAGCATTTTCATTTGTGATTTAACATTTCTTGTTCCAAGCTATTTTTCAGAACATATTTTAACCAATTTCACTTTCAAAAAGTCTTTGGGACATGTCCCCAGCGACCCCAGTGTAAATGACACCAATGGTAACAGATTTGTAACAGTATATGTTTGTGACTGGCACACAATGCTCAATAGTTTTTTAAGTGCACAAATTTGCACATGCAGTTACAACAATGGCTGTCCATCTGAGTATGTTGTAGAGTCTGTGCTCTCTGTCTGTTTGTCTGCTGTTAGTCTTTTTCTACTGCAGTCAGTTACAACCCGAACATTTTTGTGTGACTGTTTTCTTCCTACCTCTACCTCCCTGTCTCTGCTAGGCCTACAGCAGCATCCTTCCTCCCAGCACTAGCCTACAAGAAGACCAGGGCTCTCTGGCTGTACCCGTTTCCAGCAACATCCATGAACACACTGTTTTCTCACACACTGCTCTCAACATTGGAGTACACATGAAAAAAAATCTTACTCACTAGCCTACTTAATTCTGCTCTCCTTGCCTTCACTTATAATATTTCCACCCAAGCACGGAACATACACCTCTGCTGCAAACACAGCGGCTCGCCCTACCTCTTTCTTTTTCTCTCTCCCTGTATTTGTCGGCCCTCTTGACTTTCTCCATCAGCAGTGGGCTGTTTTATGAAGTGGCCGAAATGACACAGCACTCGCAATTTTCACCCGCGATAACGTTTTCACCCGCGGGTGGGCGGAGGAGGCTTGTTAATGAGAAAGCCAACCGAAACCGATACCAACATTGTACCCACTTGCACCTGCACCAAAGTGTTCACTGTTGCTTTACCTGGTCCAGGCTTGTGAAATATTCACCGACTGAGTCTTATAACATAATGGATGATCATTTCTCTCAGTGTTTCTCTGCAAAATGCTTAAATGGGCTGTAAAATGCTTAAATACTGTACCTCAACGGCCGCCCAAGTAAAGCTGATGTGTGGGAAACACTGATATCAATATCCGGCCCCTCTGGCATATGCCAGAATTGCCAGGTGGCCAATCATACAGTATTCATATCTAAATAATAATATAGATATGCTTTTTGCAGTTGTAAGCAGCTTATTCATTTCCTTGATTTGTATTGTGTCTGCACACTGAAAGTCTGCAGAAGGACAGTTTGGAGTATACTTGATTTTGTCAAATTTCCAGTGTGATACATGCTACAGACACACGGTTACTGAATGCCAGGTGAAGGAATAGAATAGAGCGTAGATGTCTGTGTGGCCCACGTCACCACGGCGGTCTGGATGGGGTTTTATAGAGTAACATGGATGTCCTCTTGTTTTTCAGGGTCTGATGACTTGTCTGCCAAATTATGGGATGTGCGCACTGGGCAGTGTATTTATGGAATTCAGACACACACCTGTGCCACAGTGAAGTTTGATGAACAGAAATTGGTGACTGGATCCTTTGACAACACTATTGCAAGCTGGGAGTGGAGCACAGGGGCTAAAATCCAACAGTTCCGTGGCCACACAGGAGCAGGTTGGTTTTACATTTTCAAATATTTGTTCTGGCTTATTTAGAGTAAAAGCAAGCCCAACTTTATTTACACAGCACATTTCATTCCAGGGTACAGTGTTAAAGAGGTATATAAAATATATAACACACAGTGTTTCCCCTAGGATGGAGTTGTAGCAGCGGAGGTGAAGCAAAAAGATTTTTGTACGCGTAGTCTGTAGTATGTCAGAATATAAAACCCCAACACAAAGAGTCTCAGCAGCATTGCTCTTGTGTCCGTGAGCATGTGATGCACATTAGAATAGCTTAAAATTTCATGAGAAACCTCCTCCCTTCTGAGGTGCATATTATTTGCACATTAAAATCCAAAAAGAAACATCTCCTCATCAGCTTATAAGGACTAGTTTGCATCACTACTTTGTTTTACTAACCTCAGCTCCTCCAGTCACCTCAGCTCCCTCCTTTCTTTTCCCAATAACCACTTTTCTGTCCAACTGTAAACTGAAAAATAATTTAGGATGAACCAGTCTGTACAGGACAGAGCTGTAGGCTGCACCAGTTTAGTCTAAGTTTGTACCTGATGTTCTCAACATTGGACAAGTAGCTACCAGTTACTCTCTATAAACTGAGCTAATGTTAAGTTACATAACAGCTGAAGACGTAACTTAACCTCCTGTAGAAGCTTCCTTGCTCAGCAGCACAGTCTGAAGGGGAGATGTTAGCTAACTTAGCGCAAACCGGCTTCACTTTTCCAACAGTTGGGGAAACAACAGACAGACTTTTCTTGGTCTTGAGAAGCTGACACACTGTAAATTTACTGTCAGAATATTTTCCTCCGCTCGCCTTCACCCTCACTTTCTGCCGCTCGGACAATCAAACACTGGCTATGCACCTCCCTCCTGTTATAACATCGCTTTTAACGTAAATGTTCTGTGAAGAACGAGGAGAGGAAGCGAGCCAAGCAATGAGTGTTACCATGCTCGCACAGTGTGTGAGTGAAAATTAGTAGCGCATTGATATAATAATGGTTGTGGGAAATTTTAGTACTGCCGCTCCTGAACGCATATAGGGGAAACACTGACATAGTGTAAGAACAAAAATGCAACTGCAATTAAATGGAACCATAAACTCCACAAGCTCGGCTTTTATATATGTGTATGTATTAAGCTGTAAACAATCAGTTGTGTGTAATTTGTAATCAGTGTATAATTTGTAAATTTAAAAAATCTGTGGATGTGTGATGCAACTTCCAAATGTGTGATTGTTTTTGTACTTCCATTTCCCAATGTTTAAAATATATTAGATATTATGACCTTTTGAATTAATATTCCTTTTTGTACAACTGAGTTTTTTAAAGACATTTGAGTCTTGAAACATGCTTTGTCTGCTCAGTCTTCAGTGTGGACTACAATGATGAGCTGGACTTGCTGGTCAGTGGTTCTGCAGACTTCTCTGTGAAGGTCTGGGCTCTGTCTGCTGGTGCCTGTCTCAACACTCTGACTGGACACACTGAGTGGGTCACCAAGGTCAGCTCACCTTAGCTAGATTTCATTTTAGGAAAAGCAAGGATGTTCCCACATGTTGTTATAAATGTGTTTAGTGCCTTAGTAATGTGCTAGATCCCTAGCACTGATAGAAATCTCAAACTGAAGTGTTAACTGACATGATCAGAGTTCCTCCATGAAATGCTTGATGTGTTTCAAATATGGATTTTGTGTTGATATTTCCCATCAGGTGTTGTTACAGAAGAGTGAAGTAGAATCTATGGTGCATAGTCCTGGTGATTATATCCTCCTAAGTGCTGATAAGTATGAAATTAAGGTAATGCTCCTGTCTCCAGTTGTTTCTTTAGTGAAGAAATACAGTCATTTGAAGCTGATACTCTCATGTGTGAGCTGCGATACATGAAGAGTCCATAAGATGGAGCAAACACTGTGTTCCCTCTGCAGGTCTGGCCTTTAGGGAGAGAAATCAACTGTAAGTGTTTGAAGACCCTGTCAGTGTCAGAGGACCGCAGCATCAGCCTCCAGCCTCGCCTGCAGTTTGACGGACGCTACATCGTCTGCAGCTCTGACCTCGGAGTTTATCAGTGGGACTTTGCCAGTTTTGAGATTCTCAGGTAAAATAGCATACATGACAAAATGTGCTCTCTGTGATATGGGTTAGTAAAAAAAGCCAGTTCTGCAGCTTAACATTACTGAAGTTGTGGAGTTCAAATAGCTCATTCTTGTGTCTTAGTTTTTTTTTTCTTATCTTCCTAGAGCAGATCTCACCAAGTGTGTAACAGTAATACATTAATACATAAAAACAAAACAGAATAACAATAAAACTACTAACACACAATACAAAAAGTTTGTTCTAAACTTTTTTAGTAGTTTTTTAAATGTGTCAGATAGGATATATTGACTATATATATTTAGTTTTTGCTCAGGTTTTGTAGGATTTGTGGATGATTAAGAGAGTCTGCTGAAACAGTGGAAACTGGGTTAGAGGGATGCTGGAGCAACTGTCAGAGCTGAGAGGGGTGAGGAGCTTTGACAGAGTTGCTCTTAAAAGAAGCACAGTTTTAAGGGGTGTTATATCATCATTGTATCATCACCATCTATCATAAACTATCAAATATTATGATTGTGGTTCTAAGAGGTGTGTCTGTGAATGAAGAACACCAATGATAGCCATGCACTATGATCAATCAGAAATCAGTGACAGGATATGGATGACTTTATGTTCGATACAACAACCTTTTTTCACTGTTAAATCAGACACACCTTCACATGTAAAACAAAAATAACAAGTTTTGCCCATTTTTCATCATAGTTTGCTTGGAATGATGATTTGGACAAGAGACCGTTATATTTTCAGACAATATGATCATACTGACCTCACACTCATGTTTTATGTTCCCAGGGTGATAAAAACACAGGACCCAGCTAACCTATCCCTGCTCAGCTTTGGCGAGGTGTTTGCGCTCCTTTTCGACAACCACTTCCTGTATGTGATGGACTTGAGGACAGAGGTTATCTCTGGCCGCTGGCCTCTGCCAGCCTACAGAAAATCCAAACGAGGATCTAGCTTCTTGGCCGGCGTTACCTCCTGGCTCAATGGCCTGGACGGGGGCAATGACTCTGGACTGGTGTTTGCCACAAGCATGCCAGACCATAGCATTCATTTAGTACTGTGGAAGGAGAACGGTTAGAAATGAACAAGACCCCAATCTCCAGACTGCTAGGAAATGAGCCACAATCAAGTGTGCTCTGGAGTAAATGAACCTTAACAGTCCAGATAGATTGTGCATGGACCAAAGCATTTTGTATTTATCCGTTTCTTCCTCAGCATCCAGTACTCCGCTAGACACAAACGGGAAAATTCACAGATGGAAATGCAAGGCAGACTAAGAAACATGTTGAAACTCTTACTACTACACTAAGTGCTGGATCAGCACTTGCTCCTGATTTCTGCAGAAACCTGTGAACCTCTTCTGATCTTGGACAAAGACAGAAAGAAATAAAACAGACTTCTTGAAAGCCAAGATGTTTCAGTGACAACAAAAAACTGTCACCAAAGGTTCCAAAATTAACACAAGAAGAGAAATGATCCTGTAATAAGACTTTAATGTGGCAGTGTAAATGTTTATTGTCAGATTTGCTCTTTGATCAGTTTAGCATTGCGCAGTGAGGATATTTGTAGCTGACCTTTAACCCATAGTCTTGTAACAGGGTGCCAACTTCTAACTGGCTACTGACCTTTTTTTCCACCAGAATAAGACTATGTTAAACGTGCTGTAGCTAGAACATGCCCACTGCCAAGCTGGTCACTGAGCTGATTCACCAAAACATTGGTTTCTTTGGAGAAAAGCAGGGTTGCCTTAAACACAGGTGCTGTAAATAATGGAGAACATCTCCTTTGACGTCAGATTATGACATCAAGGTAGATATTCCTCAACGTTTTTACAGACCATCCCCAAGGAAGCTGTATACTGAATCGTATGTTGAAAAGTGATTTGGTACATTTTTGTGTACAATGTGAAACATTGTGAGGTTTCATGTAATTCAGTGAATATGCTTTTCTAAGGGATGTCTGGTTTAAATGTCAGCTTGAGAAATGTGATGTGCCTTTTCAGTTCATTTGATGATGATTTGATGTTACAAACTAGAATTCCTTGATAGCGCAGGCACATTGCAGTAAGGTGAAGACTGCATTGTAAATCTTACTTTTCTGTTGAAGTTTTCATATTTACTGTGCTCTAACAGTCTAAGATGTCTGTAATTTTATAGTTATGTAAGTGACATGACTTGCTCAATGAATTGCTTTTATGAATCATTGACTGTAAAACATCAGGTGTATTTTTCTAAAGGCCACAATGCATTGCACAGCTGAGGAAGTGACTTGGCAAGCAGTCGAGAAAAACGCAATAGATGATTTTCCTGAGAGCAACTATGTAATATCATGCCTCGTTATGTACATCAGTTTTAACATCATGTCTCAGCTTGGGTTTCTACAAAACTGAAACTTTAACCATGAATTAGTGCTTTTCCCAGAATTTTCATTGATGTCTTCCTTTGCATTAGGCAGGATTGAAATGTATCCACGTGCACCAAACCTCATTTATGACTGTAACCTGTTTCTCACATGGATAATTGTACACAGCAGATGTACAGACAAACCTAAACAAAATACCACCAACATACTGCATTCTGTACCTCTGTCTGACCATTGCACCACAGTATATCCTCCAGCAGCAAACATTTAAATTTAAAAAAGTAAAAACAGAAAGTTCTCTATTATGATTTGTGTATATAGGGAAATAGGCCAGGAGAAAATGAACCCTGAATGAAATGTATCTTTTCACAGTTTCAATGCCATTGCATTCAGGCACTGCACAGTGTTGTTCCACAAAACCTTCTATTGCACTGTTATAGCTCTTTGGTCACCTACATTAATCTACAGTCAGCTTCAATATTGCAGTCTTTCAAATAAATAAAAGTAGCAAATGCACCTAGCTGTGTGCTGTATATGGTCATGTTGCTTTTTAAATGAAAAAAAAAAACATCATGTTCTTGATGGATGTCATGTTCTTTGGAGAGCAGGAGATCCGGCCACACGGTGCATGATGGAGCTGACTGACCGTTTGCCGAATCTGAATTTGCATAAACACAACTCGCTCTCAACTTAATGCAAATAAGCCTGAAACTGAGCTAAAACTGTAAAGCTGGGCAGGGCTGATCAAATATGAATCAAGATTCCGTAACTGCATTGCCCATTACTCACCTCAAATGTTTTCAGAAACACATTTTAATGTGGCTCCTGTTTAGCTCTAATATGAGAAACTTTCTGACACAGCTATTATGGAGTTTTTGCTTATTTGCATAATCAGAAACACATTAATGTGACATCTGCTTTTTTGCTTTGGACAAATTTGGGATACAGCATTTCACATTTCTATTACAAATGAGCAAGATCAGTTGAAAAACAATGAAAATATCTTTGCAAAGGGCTTAGCAGCGTAGGCTCTGAGAGACTGCTTTGAATGTACTGACTGGAGCGTCCTGCAGGAAGCACATGGTGAGGACATCGAGGGGGTCACACACTGCACTACTGACTACCTGAACTTCTGCATGGACGTTGTGGTCCCCACCAGAACGGTACGCTGCTTCCCAAAGAACAAGCCCTGGATCACCAGTAATGTCAAGGACATTCTGAACAGGAAGAAGAGGGCATTCAAGGATGGTGACAGAGATGAGCTGAAGCGCGTACCGGGGGAACTCAAGGTCCACCTGAGAGAGGCAAAGGAGGACTACAGAAGGAAGGTAGAACAGAAGCTGCAGCACAACAAGAGGGAGGTCTGGGATGGCATGAAACCATCACAGGCAGAAAGAAGAAGGGCCGTATTGCAGGAGAGGGGGATGCTGGGAGAGCAAACCAGCTAAACCTGTTTTTTAACAGGTTTGATACTCCAGCTCCCACAAACAGCAATGGCCCACTTCACTCCCCCATGTCCATCACCTCCCCCAATGCCACCATCATGTCCATCACCTCCTCAGACTGCAGACCACCCCCACCCTCCACACACACGGACAGTTCAACACCCCTCCCCACCACCATCACCAAGGATCAGGTGAGCAGAGAGCTGAGGAGGCTCCGTCCAAGGAAAGCAGCGGGCTCAGACAGAGTGTGTTCAAGGATGCTTAAAGCCTGTTCTGCTGAACTGGGGGAGCCACTCCAGCATGTCTTCAACCTGAGCCTGCAGCTGGGGAGGGTCCCGGTTCTCTGGAAGACTTCATGTCTCATCTCGGTTCCCAAGAAAAAATACCCCAGGGAGCCGGGTGACTTCAGACCAGTAGCACTGACATCATGAAGACCTTTGAACGGCTGCTGCTACATGTCCTCAGACCCCAGGTTCACCATGCACAAGATCCACTGCAGTTTGGATACCAGGAGAAGGTGGGCGTGGAGGATGCCATCCTCTATCTGCTCCACAGGGCCTACTCTATTCTGGACAAGGAGAGCGGCGCTGTGAGAATAGCGTTTTTTGATTTCTCCAGCGCCTTCGACACCATCCGGCCGCTCCTGCTGAGAGACAAGCTGACAGAGATGAGGGCTGACCCACGCTTGGTGACATGGATTACGGACTAGCTCACAGAGAGACCACAGTACGTCAGACTGAAGGGCTACACGTCAAACACTGTGGTCAGCAGCACCGGAGCACCGTTGGACTGTGGTGGGACAGCTCCACCAACAGACTTAAAAACTCTTTCGTCCCCCTGGCCATCAGACTGTACAACAGCTCCTAGTCACAGCAGGGAGGACAATAGACAAAAGAACAATTTCTACCTCCATCTGCACTCCATTTTGCATTGTTTACTGTGGCTACTGTGTTATAAGTTATTTTTATTTTTATTTTATTTTAATATAGGTTTAATGTATGTATATTTCATATGATGCTACTGGAATTTCCCTCGGGATAAATAAAGTATCTATCTGTCTAGCACACAAATAGACCAGAGTCAACCAAACTCATAGGATAAGTCCAAATGAGTACCTGAAACATACCCCGAAAGCTTCATTCAAATGTATGACTAGGCGACGCTACAAAAAAACCCCACAAATTACACTATAAATCAGATACTGTTCTTCCAATCAGTACAAAACTTGCTGATATGTTTCATAACAATGTCTAACCATGTGTGTAAAACTTTTGAAATTGCTCAAGCGCACAGCGGATGGCTACTTCTATTTCATTTACAAGACCCAAGAGTTTCTTAAGTTAGCATGTTTTAACTAATTTCTTGTAAAGTGTTTGCTTACCTAATTACTAAGGAAGTGAGAATCTTTCTTCTTGATCCCTCTGATCTTTTCCCATGTAGTAAGTGTCACAGGGTTAGCCTGTGCCCTATAAAGTAATGACCAACAAATGCTTTTTCATATAGGTATGTATGGTGCTGAAATCTTATAAAAATACAATGTTAATGCGGTATATAACTAGGTTGCAAATAAACCAAACCTTAAGCATCAAATGAAATGAACAGTGTTAAATGCATGTGTATCATAACCTGGAGATAACAGAAGAAAACAGCTTGCCATTCAAGTCAATATAACCTGGAGATGACTTCTTAAAATTGTAACAGGATTTATTCAACAGCAGGGATTAACAATCACAACTTCAGTTAATTAAACTGCAATTTTCTAATCTAGGGCAAACAACAAAGGTGTCGAGGGTGTGCTTGAGTAGCAAGAAAAGGGGGAGGTGAAAGGGTGTGGTGGGTATGACCACGTGGGTGATTCCTCGACCACTAGTTCAAAATGGCAGCTAAAGACCACAAGGATGAAATGCGGCGGAGGCTCTCTTCCTGCTTGCACCACAATGGCATAGAGCACAGCTGGAGCTAGGCTTCCTGTGGGTCACAGGAAAGGCTAGATGCAGATGTCTCAGGATGTGTGAGCATGTGATAATTTACATTTTGGTCAGGAAGAAGTCACTCAGAATGCTAAATAAATCTGTTGTTTTACTCCCAAGTTTACTGCATCTCAGGACCTGTAGCCTGTGTCATCGCCTGCAGAGTTGTAAATGGACTTTGTGTTAGGATATGCCTGATAGACTAGTGTTGACTGCCTTTGGTACTGATTGAGAGAGTATACCAGGCCTGTTCAGGATGCACCACTGCTGTCAATCAGCTGTTGCTGTCAGCACGGTGCTAAAACACTGACTTGAATGGCAATGGTTTTCTTTGTTCTTAAATACAAAATGTTCTGACAGTGCAGCTTTCCTTTGTGTTTTATTTGACATAGGCTTACTTGGCTCAACATCAGAACATATGGATTTATCAGCGATATTTGTTTTAATGAAATGACTAGCAATGGGTCTTGTGAAGCTCCACCTCCACTGTGGTGAGAGCCTAGCCCGCTGCTGCCATTGTTGGTACGTTCCATTTGACATGGGAAGTCGACTTCAAAGTCGGAAATTTCAAAGGGAACGCGCCCTTAAGTCGGATTTCTGACCTGGAAAGTCGGAACCGCACTTCCGACTTTGTGATCCAAGATTTGTGTCTCATAGAAATTTTCGTACACAAAGTGCTGTCCAACTGCTGTCTGTGGACATGTTGCTATAGTGTTTAGTATGAGTAAATACTTTTTTTGTTGTTTTTTTAAATCAACCGGCATAACAGTATTGGGTAGTTGTAAACAACGGCTGGCCGAGCGAGGTTTTCTGACTTGTAACTGGAATGCTGTCAACTCGAGTGTGATGTCATTCCAGGCTCTAACCTCCGACTTACGAGGTAAAAGGAACACACCATGTTTCCACAGGCATATTTAATTAATTATATTTAATAGGAATAAACAACAAGCCAGAGTTCAGTCTTTGTTGTAACTCTGTAACTACACTTTATCACACAAGAATCCACAGTGGACTTTTGTTCACAGGTGTGTTCTTGGCCTTTAGACTTTAATAAAGTGTTTTTACAGGTTGCTGGGACATGCCAGTGACAACGCATTGCTACAAAAACACAGCAATGCAGGGGACGCGGCACTCCTTAAATTCAAGGTATAATAATGCCATCATGACCTAAGTTTCTGCACACAAACAAGACTCTTACTTGGAATTGCTCTTGGTAGCGATGGTTGTGCATCAGTCCTTATGGGAAATCCATCGGATCTTCTCTCGGATTGGATTCTGAGGAAGCCAGAGTACCTTGTCGAATAGCAACATGGTCATGGCAGGCGGATTCTGTGACGGCAGCAAGCGTAAAAACAGCCAAGCCAAGGGTTCTCCTGCTCTTAAGAATGAGATTTTCCGCCTTGGTGGTTGTAAACGCATGCTCTGCTTAATGGCAGTAGTGATGGACTCAGCAAACAGCTTCAGCACTTGGTCATGGTGCCAACGGTAGCGGCCTTCCCCAAGTGCTTTAGGACAGCTGCTGAGGATGTGTTCCAGCGATCCTCTTCCCTGGCACAGGGTACATGCCGGCGTCTCAACCTTGCCCCAACAAAAGAGATTGAATGAGAAATTTGATGCGATAGGGCTCAGCCCTCCACAACTCTGCCCATGAAATCTTTCTCTCCATGGCATCTTCCCATCTGGTCCATGAGGCTTGCCTCATTCCCACATCTGGCTTGCACGCTGCTCCTCGATCCCAGCCCTCATTTCTTTTTGGACCAGGTGTCGCCTTTCCTTACCCTTCAGTTTGTTGTTGTCCATGTTGGTATAACCCAGCTTTGAATTTCCCTGGTAGGCCTGACTTGTCAACTGTAGTAAGCCAGCTCTCCAGTTGTTCATTTGTTGCCCTGACGGAAGCGACATTCTTTAGAGACCAGTCAAAGGTTTTCCCAAGGCTCTTTACAGGCTTCTCTGTGACTGATGGGATTTGGGTACTTCCTAGGGAGAAGTGGAACTGGTCTGTTACCTTCCCTCTCTTCAGTACCATGGATCTTTTTTTTTCCGGCTTGAAACACATCCTCACCCAGGTGGTTAACCTCTCTAAGCCCTGAAGAATCCATCTGCATCCTGGGACTGTTACAGTTGTTACTGTCAGATCATCCATGAATGCCCTAATGGGGGGCTGACAGATTCCGGACTTGGTTTTGGAGCCTCTACATTCCGGCTCAGCAGATTTGACCAGCATGTTCATGGCCAGGGAAAAGCGAATCACTGAAACAGTGCATCCAGTGATAATCCCCTTTTCCAGACAATGCTGCTCAGATGTAATTTTGCCGGAAGTGAATCTCAGATTAAAGTTGTTATAATAATCCATTATGAGGATTTTGATGCTGCTCGAAACATGATGTCTCCCCAATGCCACCTCCACTAACTTGTGGTGTATGGAGCCATACGCATTGGCAGAGTCCAGCCGTCATACAGCCAGGTTTCCTTTCCCTTCACGAGCCTCTCTAATCAGTTGTGTCACCACTCCACTGTGTTCTAGGCACCCAGGAACCCCTGGGATCCCTCCCTTTTCCACAGAGGGGTCGATATACTGGTTCTTCAGGAGGTAGTCTGACAGCCGTTGGGAAAGGATACTGAAAAATATCTTCCCCTCGACGTTTAGCAGCAATATGGTCCTAAACTGCTCTATGTTGGTTGACTTATCTTCCTTTGGAATCCACACCCTTTCTGCAGATCTCCATTGTCTGGCAACTTTCCCCCTCCTCCAGATGACCCTCAGGATCTTCCACAAACTATGCAAGAGCTTGGGGCACCAAGTATGGCACACCATTAGGTCCTGGTGCTGAGCTGGTTCTGGCAGCCTTAACAGCTTGAATTTCTTTCCAACTGGGTACTTTGATGTTGAAGTCAATGGTTGGTATAGGTGGATTAATGAGGTGTCTGCATTCGCCAAGGTCCTCTCTAAAATGGTAAATGGTCACCCATTCACACACATTCATACACTGATGGCAAAGGCTAAGGTGCCAACTGCTCATAAGAACTGCAATAACATTCACACACATTCATACACTGATGGCAAAGGCTAAGGTGCCAACTGCTCATAAGAACTGCAATAACATTCACACACATTCACACCCCAATGGAACAACCACCAGGGGCAATTTGAGGTTCAGTATCTTGCCCAAGGATACTTCAACATGCAGACTTGGAGCCAAGGATCACACCACCAACGTTTTGATAAGTGGACAGACAGAAAACAAAGCACTGTTTATTAATTTTGTAAGCGTTCTTCCTCATGGGTCTTTGGGAACTTCACTTCCTGTCTTTGCATGTTTTCCAGCTAGTTTTGTTTGCCCCTGTGATGGCAATTTGAATTTTCAAATAAAGAGCTCAGGCAAACACTTGTCTTTCTGTGAATTTTATTCAAGTCTTCTGCAGAAGGACTCACAGCAACACACATACGCCGTGTACATGTATGCTCGAATGAGTGAGGACAGCTCCGTGAGCCTGTTATTTATCCAGCTTTAGGGTCAATCATATCATCCCACAGAGACACATTGTCCCTGAAGTCTGGATAACACAGAGAACAGAGATATTTTGACTGTTACGTTTCCACAGATTCAGTGCCACATCACAGATGAGTCTCCCTGAGTCCAGGGTTACATGCAATATGTTTGGAATTCCCATTACACCCCAACCCGATTAGTTTCACCTGTCTAGTTACCCTCACCTCACTTGTGTATTTAGTTTGTATGTTCCTTTGTTTGGGTGTCTTTGGTCATGTCTCTAGCGTTCCAGCCCTTTGCCAGTGTTTTCCTAGTGTTGTTGGACTTTCAGTTTTGTGTATCGGATCTGCCTGCTCTCTGTTTTATTTGTTTGCCTGCATTGGACTGCTTCCTGGGTTTTGATCTTTGCCTGCCTCACCATCCCATAAGCCTTTTGTACATTGACTTATAATATCATTAAATCATTGTACTACACCTGCTCTGACTCCGAGTCGGCATTTGGTCCTGTTCCTTGTGACCCCTGTTACCCTTGTTACACAATAATGGCCAATAATGGAAGCAGCAGCAGTCTTATATTTTTTACAGGACTTGTATGAAGTGGCTTAAAATTTTTTGTGTCTTTGAAATGACACATTTGAAATAAACTAGTAGATATGACAAGGACAGTGTTGCCATGGAAGTGTCTTCAAAGATGCTCCACCATCATCCAGGCCACACACCAAACCGGCTCAGTCCTTTGGCCCGGCTTCTTTGTCGCCCTCCAGACCTGCTCTGCTCTTTGGCTAAGCCTCCTGGATGTCATCTGCTTTACCCATCTGTCTAGACCCCAGGCTCTCCCCCTGAGGCTTCCATCTCAACTTCTGTACTGGCACTGATCTCCTTTCCTCTCTCCTTCTCCATCTGTATGCATTCTTATCCAATTAATGCATGTCACTAACACGACATATTCCCTCTCCTGTAGTTTTGTGCTTTCTTGTCCCTCTCCTCTCTCCTTCTGACTCTTTCTGCAGGTATTCCTGCTTCTGTAATTGTAGAGTCAAGATCTATGATTGCAAGCCACCTACTGTCTCCATGTTCCTGATCGACACCCACTGCTACAATTAACATTTTTAGTTTTATTATTGCCCTCATTATTATTACTAGTATTTTTTATTGATATTTTTATTAATAACACTACAATTGCTATTATTTCACATCTTCATTCGGAACTTGCATTGTGCTGCTTTGTGTTTTCTATCCTCCTCAGACTGGATTTTGTCTTTCTCAATATGTCATCAAATTCAGCGTCAATTTTAAGTTGATTTCTGTAGAAGAACTTCTTTCCAATTAAAAGCTTATCAGTCCCTACAGTTGCCAAGGTGTGGCCAGAGTTTGACAGATCACTGCACAATCCTAATGTTTAAAAGTAGTACAGATGCAATAAAGAAGAGAAGAAGTCAACATCCTTCTGTACATAAATTTTATTCCCAATTCAGTGTCTGAAGCTGAAAAATACACCAACATATAGCAATGCCATGGAAAGAAATATCTTGGCAAAATAATCACAGACTGATAATCACGACGATCTTTTTCACAGTTACAACACTAGAAATTGTGTACACAAAAATACATGCAATGTCACTTAAAACGCAATCTGTTTTTCCCTCAGAGGAATTGGATAAAAACAGAATTTTACATCTGGTACAAGTATCAAAACAATTGACAGAAAAGAGTAAAGCAATTCTTGTTGAAGGGATAATCATGTACAAATTGATGCTAACATTTGAATCAAATGTATTCAGTTAATCAGTTATAGAAATAAACACTGCTAATGATTCCTGAATTTATTCTAAATTTGTGATCTTTTGGTTCTTGAGTCAACATTTGTGAAAATGTTTGGCCAAGCTGCATCTAAACTAACAATGGTTTAATTTTAGAAAACTCACTGGCAAATGCTGAGGTGTTAGTGGGGTGTTTCTAATTATTTGGGGAACAATCCAAGGTGGCTTCTTTAGTTCTGACTGACTGGTAGGGAATCACTGTTATTTAACCTCTGTGGGGTCGGGATCAAGGTGATTGATACCACCTGGTTCGTTAGTGCTCCTTACTGTTGTATTATGGTTGTTGAAGTCACCTGAGGCCAAATTTGAGTGTTTGTTCAATCTCCTGGGAGGGGATGAAAGGACAGCATTGAAAATGGTGGATAAGTGGCATTGCAGACCTCCTCCCTTGTTGAGAGATGGTTTCTCTATTCTGGTGTAAATGGACTCATTCACTCCTCTTTCAAACCAGTGGAAAACACTAATGCAAAAGTCATAGCTCAGCACAGAAGGGAACAACTCAGGTCAGCAGTTTACTTACATTTGAAGGATAAGGGACACTCTTTACACATTTTGTGAACAGGAAGAAAAGATGGTTTGAAAGAGGAGTGAAAGAAGACATTTACACCAGAATAGAGAAACAATCAATCAACAAGGAAAGAGGTCTGCAACACCACTTATCCCCCACCTACAATGCGGTCCTTTCATCTCCTCCCAGGTGATTGAACAAATGCTCACATGCCAACAATGCCAACAACGGCTGTTCAGACTTGGCCGTTACAACAGCAAGGAGCACTAACGAACCAGGTGGTATCCATCACCATGATAACCAACCCATAGAGGTTAAATAGTTGGGACTCCCTGCCACCTAGTCAAAACTGAAGAAGCCTCTTGGATGAGAAGCGAAACGTCTTCAAGCAAGCCCTTGATTTTAACCCACTAGAATATGACCAGTATGACTGAGAGTCTGCACAGACATTTGCGTAATATATAACAGATAAGCATTTTTAAACCCACTTATGTGATAGCTACAGTTCACTTGAATAACTTAGCAGGCAGACTGAACTTTAGTGCTACTGACTTGATGAGTTATTCAAAAATCCTTAATGGCTATTAAAAAAAAGTCACACTTCCTGTAACAACTTACTGTATAGAGAAAAGTTCATGTAAACTGAGGTGGCACATGTTTGGCATTAAACTGAAGAGTCCAATTTAAAACCATCCATGCTAAATCATGGCAAAATTCTTCAAAAGAACATTTTGGAGAATGTGCTTCTTTGACCCATGATACATTTGCTGTTAATTAACCATTAACCATGCATGATGGCTACCACCTATATCCTGCATTAATTTAAAATGTTCTCTAACACTACATTAACATTAGGCACATGAATAGTAGCTACTATGATATGAACAATGTCAGCAGTTGACTGAACACAACACAATGGGAGAAAGCTTTAAAGAGAAATGAATAGAGCTGGTCACCATTTTCTGCCATGGTCTTAGCATTAATAAGATACAGTAGTATGTATTGAGCATCACCATGTTATTTTTGCCTTGTGTAAAATCAGAGGTTCTCAAAGAAGATATTCTGGTGTTTAAATGCAGGCCGCTATATGCTCCCTAGTGGATACTTTTTAATACCCCAGTTTAGGGTTGGGTATTTATAGGACGATAATAAATAAATTAGATTATATAAATTTATGAACTGTCTGAAATTTTGTCATACTATTTATACGTACATGTGTCCCTCTCCCCTCAGTATCTCTGGGAGCACTGGCCACCGTTACCACCATGTTACAAATGATGCACATCACTGAGCTGGACTGCTTTCTGACAATATTGGACTTTTATATGATTTTTCGATGAGTGCTTGATTTCATTTGCTACACTAACCAAAAACAGTTATCAGTGTCTGGTTATTTTATTCATAAGAAAATGTCTGCATCAAAATGTAAAATGTACAATGTGTCATGATATAATTACATTTTTTGGGTATGCAATTACATACAGAGTATTTAATCCATATTGTCCACCCCTACTCAGGGGTGAAGACGTTGGTAAAAAGTATTTGTGGTCTTTCCCAGAGTCAGATGAGAAGATCAATGTCAGTTTCATCACTGTACAAATTATTATTATTATATTATTAGATCACCTGGGTTGGATATGTAGCCTAGCCAGAGCACATTTTTCAATAATCTAAAGTTCTCAAATGTTACATGTTAGCAAATCACAAGCAGCACAAGCACGATGCCTAAATACAAATTTTGATTTAAATCACAAACTTTCCGATTAAAGAATAAGTAGGCCTAAACAAGATTACAAATCTGACCAAACATCCAATGCCTGCTTTTGGTAGTTTTCGATACTAAGTGCTACCAATATATTTTGGCCTATACAAAAATTTAGTTGAGTTCAATATCCAGCCCTCCACACAGCATCAGGAAGTCAACAACATAACCAAGGTTACCCTCAAATTGGTGACTAGCTTGTAGCTAACATGGTTAAATGGAGACAGCTCTGGAGTTGCTTGAAGGCACTGTTGACAGAGCTAGGCTAGTAGTTCCCTCTGCTTCCAGTCTTTGTGCTGTGGCTAGGCTAAAACATCCTGGACCTACAGTGCTCTCAGGATGGTGGACAGTGCTTTTTGTGGTTTTGGTTCAACCCCAGCATAATGGAACAATGGCCAATGACCATGAGGTTGCTAACCATCAGTTTTTAAGGTGTGTGAGGTCATATCCATACTGTGTGAATAGTCTAGGATTTTATATACACACAGCCCCAATTTTAGTACTAGTGGTCATGTCAAAATCATTCAATTTTTCTTTATATAATTTCTCATAACAGAGTCCTCTTAATTTGCAACCACCAAAATGTAGATGAGAGAACAACTGATAAAAATCCAAATATTACTATATGCTTAAAGCATAAGCTAAATGAGTGGCAGAGAGTAGCAGCCTGAAGCAATGTCTGCAGACAGACTTCCATTCAGACAAGGCTGAAAAAGTACCACCACCTTCTCTGCAGTTTAACCTATATTTATTTAGAGTATCAGTATCAGTTCTCTATACAGGAAAGTGTATGATGAAAATAGAATTTATGAAGGCATGATAACAATTTCATCATATTCTAACCACTTCTGAAACCAACCCATGTATACACACTAAAATTTAAACTGAAAGTCCAGAGTTTAACCTCATGGTCATGTTTTTAAATCTATTGCGGTGGAATTGGGTGGAATACAAATCCAATACAACAAAAAAATATATCACTGTATTATTATCTACTGACACATATGTATTTACTGGATATGCACAGAGGAAATTCATACTGAATTTTACATCTGATTCTGGTCAAGACATGTCCTCAAAATTGTTTCCACTCCAAGAATAAAATAGTACAATACTAAATAATGAACAAAAACACAGGCTCAGTCATTCACAGGTGATGAGTGCTAAAGACTGGACATCTTATGGTCTATTTACACTGAACAAAATTATAAACGCCACACTTTTGTTTTTGCCCCCATTCATCATGAGCTGAACTCAAAGATCTAAGACTTTCTCTCTGTACACAAAAGGCCCATTTCTCTCAAATATTGTTTACAAATCTGTCAAAATCTGTTAGTGAGCACTTAGTGGCCTTTTATTGCTGCCAGCCTAAGGCACACCTGTGCAATCCCCATGCTGTCTGATCAGCATCTTGATATGGCACACCTGTGAGGTGGATGGATTATTTTGGCAAAGGAGAAGTGCTCAAGTGAAAGATTTGTGAACAATATTTGAGAGAAATAGGCCTTTTGTGTACATAGAGAAAGTCTTAGATCTTTGAGTTCAGCTCATCATGAATGGAGGCAAAAAAAAAAGTGTTGCGTTTATAATTTTGTTCAGTATATGAGGAATTCCTAATATCACTCAGTGGTTAGAGGACAATTATATCAATATGTCTACCAAGAAATGTGCTTTGGTCTTTATTAAAAGGTCCTTCCCAGTGTGTTCAAAAGTTATCTTCCCAGGCAACCACCGGTTTCTATTGGCTTTGAAAGTCAATAAGCAGACCCTAGTTGTGTAGAAAAATCTACACAACATGAGCTCATAACAATAATGTAACATTGACATATATTAATACAGATTTAATGTAGAGCCTGACTGGATTTTAAAGGGCAATTTAAACACTTTTTTTTAGCCGTTTGATATCCTTGAATAATCTTCATGAAGACATAAAAGCTTACACTCTGTTTTTTTAGTATTTATCGTGTAATATATAAATACACATTTTAATGTGCAATATACCTGTTGTGTTTTTATGATTTTATCCAAAAAGATTTTTTTTCTGTTCTTCATAATTATGTATGTTTGTGTTTTTATTTGATTGTAATTCTCATCTCCCAGTAAAGCACACTGAACAACACTTGTTATTTTTAAAAGTGCTCTATAAATAAATTCCCTTGACTTTATAATACATATATTGATATTTGAAAGTTTAAAAAGTCCAATCATTATTCAACAGTCGACAGATTTTTCATAAACACAAACATTTTTGAAATTCTAGAGAACCATAGTAGTGATAATTCCTGTTAAAGCCAATTTACCTCAAATTATGTACTTCATATCACTGCTAATAGTTCTGCAAAGAGGTGCAGTGAGTGTACATTTTACAATGCAATAAGAGTCTACAGTGAAGCTATCGGCTCTGTGAGGCTGTACTAAACATACATCAAAGCTTTGAGCTAAATGCTAACATCAGCAGGTATAATGTTTACCATGTTCACCATCTTAGTTTAGTGTTAGCATTCGGAATTTTACACATGTGCTAAGTAGCACTAAACACAAAGAGGAGAGGAGAATAATGGGAATGTCATGAGTTTTTCAGGTATTTGGTCATAAACCAAAGTATTGAACAGAAACTTTTGACCTGATGATGGTGCTAGATGAAAAGTAAGAGGATAACCAAAGTTATTATAATTATTCATCCTAATGAGGGCATCGAACACTTATTGAGATATCTAACTCTGGACCAAAATGGTGGACATGACAGTAGAATGGCTGAAAATTAACTTGTCAGTGCTCTGTGGAGGACCAATTACAAAATGTTTCTCAATGACCTCAAACATACTATATGTTTGACATTTCTCTACAGTACAATATACTCCGATGCTGATATTTTAGTCTGGCATGCTCTAATGTTCACTGTGATGGATTACAAGACTCTAGCAAGTTTCTGCTAATTGATTTCCGCTCCCCACAGAAATGAATGGAGTCAGCAGAAACAGTGAATTCTAATTTATGAAACACAACAGCATGATTTGCAGAATGATTAGCTGTGAAAATGCATTCATCTGACAGACAATAATACTGGAGAATAAATTGGACTAGTTAAAGAAGTCCACTAAAAACAATTAAGGACAATCCTTGAATGAGTTCTGAAAAACAAAACAAAGAACATACTTTTAAGATTCTGTGATTACTCCTAACAAAAGATGATTTCTTTCTTGTTTTTTACCATTAGGACTGACCAGTTACCATGATTTACAACAGGGAAACATTACAAAAATGACATCTATTAGTAAATGTTTAACTTCATGTCAGTTCTACTCTTAAAGGATCATTCCTGTATTACAAGTTGGATCTTATTTTCATAGCTCTGGCGATTGTTTCTATCAGATATGACAATGTACAAAGTTGGGGAAAACTGTTCTTTTCACCTTCATTTTCACTTCCTGATAATTTTGTCTTTATAACCCTTCAGACTTAATTTCAGTGATGTGGCTGTGTCCCCTTCCATCCATCCACCTAGTCATGGTGGCCGTAGATAAACTGTACAAATGAGCATAATGATGAGATGATGACACTTTCTTCAACAATTTCTTCTCTGAGGCATTCATGGTGCTGACTGAAGTCAGAAGTTCAAACCCTGCCTTCTTTCACACCTCCACACACCTGGACAATCACTGCATAATGTGGCCGTTATTGTTGGATTGTCGGTTTAGGAAAGTTACCAAAATTAATTCCAACAGGAGAAAGGTGTGGGGGGAGGGCCTTCAAACTCTGTTCAACCATCCTGCAACACTTCCAGTGAAACATAAAGATGTCAGTATACTTCATCAGAACTGCATGTCAGACAGTCAAACAGCTCTGGAGACCCCCCCCCCCCCCCCCCTCCCCCCCTCTCATCCAATTTTGGCTGTGTCCAACAATTTCTGTAAGTCACTGAAACTGGCAATCCAACACTTACAGGCAGGGTTTGAACTTCTCTCTCTAGCTCTCTTTTTTCATTCATTACACAACTATTTCTTTTTATCACTTCTTATGTAAACAACAATGTTTGGTTATCCCCTTATTTAAACAATATCACGTCTCTCCACTCTCTGTGATGGCCCGCTGGCCATTAGGAACAGTTACCATTTTTGCCTCTGGCCATGGTTGCACAACGCGTTGTCCAAACTAGTTATTTTCTGTCATAAACAAACACTTATGATGTCCTCCAAAATCTAAGGGTGACATTCCCTGCCAAGGAAATTAATTTCGGCTTCTTGTACCCGCAATCACATTCTTTTGGTAATAATGCAAAACCCATACATAGATCGACCAGTGAATAGACTGGTCTTGACTTCAGGCTCACCACTGTTGATTCACCACTGCGGTAAAACACACATTACCGCAGAAGTGGCACCAATCAAGTTTACTGACAGGAATGAAACCTATGAAAATAAAGTCCAACACAAATTGTAATAAAGCAGAATTATCCTTTAAATTTAACACAACATTTTGCTTTTGATGCAGATTATTTAACAGTGCTGATGCAGACGGAGTCTTCCCTTATGCCAGTGTCCTTCAGTTGGAGATCAGGAGTCAAGCTAAGTTTTAGGGTGGCTTTCCACCAAGAGTCACTCTGAGGAGCAGCTTTTGCAGCAGGTGGTGAATCAAAGATAATCCATTGTACTATTTCCCTTTGATGGCCAACTTTCAAAAAAATAAACTCTTTTACAAATAAATACAGTATTTACACACACATGATTGTTGATTGTTAGCTTGGTACTTCACTGTAAATTGCTTTAAATTCACTCTACCAGCTGCCTTGGCAAACTGGTGTGGACAACAGCTGGCTGTCTTCTTCATTATAGACTGTAATTATCACCTCATTCAGCCTCATTTCCATGTTGTTTGACAAATTTTGACTTGTTCTGTACAAAATATTAATTGTTGCTATTTGTAAACCTTGTTATGTACATCAGCAAACACCAGCGACAGGAGGACTACCAATTGAGGTAGCGAGGGGTGAACAGGTGAGCCGATCCAGGGCTGCTTCTTCATTTGACCAACAATTTAACACAGGTTCTTAATGCCAGCTTTATGGTTTCATATTATATTATGTGTTCTCTTATTTTGGAACAACTTCTGTCCAACTTTATGCCACATCTGTCCTTTTTGCTGCAGTGCTGATCTTTAATGAGGCCTTCAAACGGGGTCACGGTTTCCATGCTCACAACTCCAGATCTTTTCACAAGTTGAGATGTGCACTGACATGTCAGTTTCACAAATTTAACCACTTGAACAACAGGGGTGTATTTTTCCAATTTCCACGTTGAAGGCCGTATAACACTGGTCTGCAAACAAAAGGTAGACTAACAGTCTTTGTCCACATTTGTGCACGGGTGCATCTTTTCACCGAGCAGAACCCAACATGGGCCAAAAAAACTATGTACTTGCTCACTTGTTTTTAGCAGCGTAACGATGACAGCGAACAAGGAAGCTTCAGAGAAAGAAACAAGGGACAGCCTCACCAAAGTCTTCCACTGACTGGATTTTTTCAGAGTTTACATTACATTGGTGAAGGAAACAGCAGGTGTGTTGGCATTTGCAGTCGCACATCTGGTACCAAAAAACATCTTCTACAGTGTCAGATGCTTCTTAACTTTTTTTTTTATTCCACTGTTCCATCATTTAGTTACTTCCCAATCAAATGGGTTTGGCACAATAACATTCTGCTGGGTAAGGTCTGCTCTCATTCAAATGACATGAGGTTTGCTGGTATCTGTTGAAAGAATAGAACAGATATTTAGTACAAATATTAGAAACAGGAAAAGAACGCACCAAGCATGCTCATAGATCTTATTTAGTGGCTACTCTGTGTCTGCAAAAAACTGCAGACATAAAAAATTGATTGATTTGATTAATTTTGGCCACTTGGGTGCAGTGCAACAAGTTATAATTTCAACATTTATTATCATCTTATAAAATTAAATATTATAGTGAATGTAAGCAAACACATTCAGCAAATAAAAAGCAACACCAGCATTAATTTAGTGTCATGTCTGATGAAGTGATGAATGCCTGGAGATGATCTGAAGATGATTGGAATGACATATGGGTAAACCAGGCTACCTGTCCTGGAGAGAGACTTTGGAAGAACATATGCATGAATGCTGGAGGCAGTGTGGTTAAAATGTAAAACAAAGAAAGACCATTTCATATTTCTGCCTTTTAGTTTTTCCATACTGGCCAGAGATCGCTAAAGAATAAGAGTTTGTGGAATAGATTGCTCTCTGTCACATTGCCAGTAAGAAATCCATCACACAAAAGGGTGACTGATCACCATGTAAAATACTAGATAATATAGAACAATTGGACTACATATACAGTATATGCCTATAAGATGTTATTGACAGAGCTGTTGTGTTTCTTATGGTTAGAACTTTGCTGACCATATAAGATATACTGTATATATTTTTTTATATTCATCTGTTTCTTTCAGGAAAAAGACCATGTTTCATCTGACCAAAACTGAACCATGGTCCAAACAGATGAATGTGTGGCCAGATCATACCTGAGGTCTACTGCTCCTACAAGCCTCCTCCAGGTTTTTGTGCCAGATGATTGCAGAAAACCTGGATCCCGTCTGGAACTTGTAAACATTGCCTGTGAAGTGACACATAGTGCTCTGTGTGATTATCTGGATTTATATGAAGGGAAGGGAAAACAGCAGGAGCTCTTTTAGCAGTGTGAAGCTGACCTTTGTCTGGGTCATTGAGCTGGAAGATGTTGGGTCTGGACGGGTCATCTGGTAGAACCACCATCCACCCAGTCACACACACCTTCTTACAGGGGCTGGATTTATACTGGGACAAACACAGGATTACAGTGGATACGATTCAAAGCAAAGACGTGACAACTAAACAAGCTGAGCTGTCATGACCACAACAAAACAAAAGGTATGAAATGCGTTTCTCTTCTTGTGTTCACTGCACTTTGGACATTCCTATCATCGTTTACCAGGACAGAAACCTTCACCTGCAGTAACAATTGTTGATAGTGAAGACAATGTGAGCAAGTTGAAGGACTCAGTACTCCTAATCATCTAATCAACACACATCTAGCAAACCCTTTCTCTTAGAAATGAAGTTTAAATATTACTAAATTGTCTTCTTAAAACCTTGCGGCCTGGATTATGGTTATGTTTTTTTGAATGAATGAATTGTTTAATTTATGTACTGCACTCGAGCTGCAGGAAGGTAGTTGTGGTGGATGGTGGACACAGAAAGTGCAGTCAGTGTCCCAGAAAGGGACACTGACTGCAGATTCCAGGGTTCGCATCTGATCAGATATCCTAGTCTGTGTTTAGGCTTAGGCAACAAAAGCACTTTGGTTAAGATTTCAGTTAAATATTAATGAACACATCTTGTTTCATGTGTCAAGTTACAGAACCTTATTTCTACAAGATTATAAATGCATCATTAAATGTCCCCAGTAGCTTCTTAATATTTGCTTTATCATAACTACATTGCATGTCGGCTCTATACAGTACGGTAGGCTCTAAAAGGGGCTGGGCTGGGTCGGGGAGTTGCACCTTAGCAAAATAAAGCAAAAGTACTTAAACAATGCATCGATGAATCGATGAAATAATCTGTAGAAGCTTCGAGTAGTAAAATCATTGTTAGCTGCAGCCCGACATGCCACACAGGGCTCTACAGAGCGACCATTTTTCTCGCCCCCAAAAACAGATACGTGCGAACCGGAAAAATGGTGCAGAAAAATGAGCAGTGTGCGAGTAAAGACTACAACCTACAATCTAGCCGCCTCCTCCTGAGAGCAACACACTTGTTTTGCTTTAGTAAAGCTATTGTATTTTTACATACAATTTCCCATGATTCTTTCAGTCAAAAGCTTTGGATGCATCCAGGGGACACATAAATATTGTAGTGTTATGTCTTCTGTACTTACTAACAACTTCTTCACTGCGAATATACATAAATTATTCAAGCTTATCCAAGAGAATCCATTTTAATTCTTCAGAAAGTATGGCCGCCAGAGCAATGAGTCTGCAATTTTCTATGCTTTACCAGTTTGTCTTTTGACTACTGGCACTAATAGGACAGACAACATAGAGTCAGGTAGTATGCCATGCCTTAACAATCAAGAAAAACACACCGCAAGTAACAGTAAGATGCTGTGGCTAGCATACTTTAGATGTTCTGCTGTTATTTGGTCAAGTTATGTTAAGGGCATTCAGACTGAAAACAGCACTGTCTGAAAAAATCATTAAGGAAGTCCAGTTTGAGTAACAGATCCATGAGTGTGAAGATTTATCAGAACCTAAAGTTTGCAGTTTGCAGTTCCCATTCCAGTCAGAAGAGTTTCATGTTCTTTAAGCATGACACTTACGTGTTTCCTCTCAGAGGCCCTCAGTGCTTTCGCCCCATAGAATGTTAGTGTTGATCCAGACAACGTGATCCAAAATCTGGTCCACGACGACAACTGCAACACAGTAAAAAACGGATATGCTGAAAACATCTCACTCACTCTCATCAGATAAATCTGTTGCTGAAACTGTGAGCCATATTTGAAAGTAGCGTAAACCACAGTGAAACTAAAGATCACATTACCCTTGGCTTCCGTCCCTCCTTCTGCAGCGTTTTCCTTCGCAGGGGTCCTTCAATTGTCACACTGCCGGCCTCGCTGCATCCATAGCAGGAGTTGGCAGCAGAGGAGCTGAGGGAAACCAAACACAAGCATTACAACCAAATGAAACAGATTCACTGTTTTCACAATTTACTGTTGGACACAAATATGATGCTCTGTGAGGACAGTGATGGTTCTACAGTATGTAGGTTTTCATTTTAGCCAAGCTGATTTCACTGATCAGTATAGAAGAGTAACTAACCCTTTAAGTGCCTGTTTTATTGAAAACACACTTTTGCTGGTTTACTACTTATCAAATCTATTTACTGGCAAAGCACTGTGTATTTCTGGGCTTCTTGGGTTTAGTTTTCTTATTACAGATTACAAGGTGTCCTGTGCAATAGAGTTTGACAGAAAATGCATTTACTATGTGATCAGGGCAGAAATCTATTCAGATGCAGGGGTGTGGCCACATGCTTGGAAATGTAACACTGCTACTGCTGTCCCTGTGATGATGCAGTGTTTGACTTCATGACAGTCCAGACTCTGGATATCCATATGAGCAAAGTGGAATGAATTCCTTATAGCGTGATCACTCAACAGTGTGTGTCTGTGGCAGTGAATCACCTTATAAAGACAGCATGCAAAGTGACCAACATTGACATTATGGCTCCCAAAGTTAGCTTTTTCTTATAGCACGATGAAAAGACAGACACAAGACAAACACACAGTAAACCACCTCTGCAGTGACCATCACAGACTGCAGCAGTGATGTAAAGGAGGCCAAAGTCATGACTTGATCAAAGGCACCTGTTGTCAGTGACCCTACTAACTGTCATTTATAAAACTATATTAAGATATTTTTGCTGATCTTAGAGCCTTAAGCCACGTTCCCATTAGAGCATACACCTAGTCTTTGCCTTCTTCTCTATTTGTACGTGATGCTTTTTTTTCCCCAGGTGACAGCTGTGTTGACCTTTGCTAATGCAGCCAATGGTCAAAGACCGAGAATAAAGTCATAACGTTTCTATGTAATCATAATCATCATATTAGGACTAACAGACATTTGCTGGGGGAAATATCAGCATTCAGATTCAACTGCCAGATTTGTTACACAAACACTATTCTCTATTATCTATTCTCACTAGCCTCTGTAGTGAGTATAGTGATCATAACAGATAATTACAGCTGCTGAATTGGGGCTGGGCATTTTGAGGAGGAAGAAGAAAAAATAGAAATACAGAAGGGTACATCAGCAGAACTGCCTGTTATTATAATTATTTTAAACCTCTTAAAATAAACATGTTTCTCTAACCCACACAACACCGTGCCTGAACAGGCATTAGCATGTTTATTCTACATCACCCAGGGATCAAACTCATAACCTTATTCACCAAGGTCATCTTTTTGAGCTCCCTGCCAAGTCAGATGGCGTCACACAATGATTAGGCAATCACGTTCCAATTTCCAATGACTGCAGTGGAAATGCTAGCTGTTTCATAAACAATGGATATTTATTTAGCAAGAACTTACAGTCATTGTTTACAGTTAAACATTTTGTTGCTCTGTTGGCAAAGTTTTTGACCATTAAAAAATCTGGTCTGTGCAGGGCAGTGAGAATAGGTTTAAGTACTTTTACATTTTTTTGAGAAAAGCTCTGATGAACATTTCTGCTTACTACATGTGGTAGCATGTATGACTATGCATGTATTGTACATTTTAGATGGTTGCTCTAGCGCCACCATCAGGACTATTAGCCTACAATCCCAGTTTCTTAAATGTACATTTACTCATTTAGCTGACGCTTTTATCCAAAGTGACTTACAATTGCTATATATGTCAGAGGTCGCACGCCTCTTCAGCAACTAGGGATTAAGTTTCTTGTTCGGGAACACATTAGTGTCACAGTGGGAATCGAACCCCAGCACCCACCTCAAAGGCATTTGTCTCATGCACTGCGACATCACCTCCCCGACTTAAAAAAAACAAAATGGTTTTCCTTTGGAAGCAAGAATGTGATTATTTATTTTATGATAATTTTCCTACTACAATTTGAAAGATAGTATTTTTTGAGTAAAACACGTAAAGTTTTGAATTTAGGCATCCTTGAAGGCGCTAGCAGTTAGCATTTCAATGGGCTTCCATTCTTTGTGCTAAGCTAGCTACAGATCCTAACCAGCAGCAACAGACCTGAATGGACCTGAATGGATTTTTGCTTCTCACAGCAACCAGCATCAAAGCTTCAATCCATTATTATTATTTATTATTATTTTTTTTTACAGTGCTGTAAAACATTCTACATCAACATTGCTTTCCAGGATCAGTATCACTGTTACTCTGGATAATCAGCAGAACACACTGTCAACTGTTTGCATCAGAAATAGTCTCAATTAAAACTTTTGACAGTGTGTTCTGTCAACCGTTTTGGTCAAGCTACCTGCTAAAGATTTGGTGAACTGACTCTTTAGGGGAGGAAATTACTATATCACATAATTCAGCCAAAATGACACCACCAGCATGCAGTGAGGGGATGAGGTGAGATAACACATTAGAGTGAGCCTATGTTCGATTCCCCCATAAAGATGAGTTCATTCTTATATCAAGTGATTAACTTCTTGCTCTCCGACTTCACTGTACCTGTAAACATAGCTGCGGCTCCGGGGGGAGTTGCGAAGCGGGACCCTCCAGTTGGGGCCCAGTGTTGCGTACATGCGGCCCCTGTTTGTCACACATTGTGAAAGTCAGTCTGAAGGGCTCAAGGGATTGGCCTTTTGGTTAGCAGAACTGTTCAGTTAATCTCATGTCACCAGAGGAACCCAGATTATTAAACCAAAGCCAATTCAAACTATTTTCTGATACATATGACTCTGACACAGTACTATCACAGCCTACTTTTAAACTGCCATTCATAGATATAAATGAATCTATATAAATCTTCTTGCTCGGACAAACAAAGATATACAGTATGATTAACTTGACGTAAGACATTCAAATACATTGATATCATATGCATAATGAATATGGTGCAGGCACAGATACAAACTGGTGACAGAAATACATTTGTTAGACAAAATCAAATAGAGTTAGTCTGGTGATATTCTATATTTTTCTTACTGTTAACCAATCCCATGTGTGTAACAGTCAATGTATCTACTAACTACTGTGTGTGTATCACAGCCTGATGCCATGGAGCTCCACTGGTGTCCAGAAACTGGCCACACTGTTGCACTGGGTGACATGTTCCTTATTTGTTTGGGTGTGTATGGCATATTAACTTGTATTTATTTGTTTTTATGACATGTTCCTTCATCATCATGAACATACACTGTAGTTTATTTTGACCTAATCTTTCCAACCCATTTAAGTCGTCACATACAGACGCATGATCAAGACCCCTTGGCATTAGTTTTTAACGCATTGGGAATCCCCTTAGGGTCATAGTTCAGTGCACTGGGGGAAGCCCTTTATTATCAGGGTTGAACACTAAAAGTAGGTGTAGTTTATAAATTACAGAAAAGTAAGTAGGAGGCTGGTGTAGGAGCCAGAAGAAATCAGAACTTGAACTCCTGTTACATTCTTTCTGGACCGAACAAGCGGCCACGGTAAGCACGTCGACTACTTTAACCCTCTGCGTAGCCCTCAGCTGCTTTAAGCTTAGGCTTAGCGGTTACAGTTGGGATGGAAAGATGGAGGGAGGGATGTACGGATGGATGGATGGTTTGGTCAGAAACAGGACTTTCACCCAGGAGACTGCTGTTTGTTTTCTGTGTGAAACAAAAAGTCAACACTGATTCTTTTTAGATACGTTACATTACTGAACTTGTCATGTAAGTTATTTCAAGCCAAACCATGATCCTTTTCCTAAAAAGAAGTAGTTTTGGTGCCTAAACATAGCCAAATTGCGACATTTCACGTTCACCACTTCTGTTCTGCACATTACATATGTATTGTTGCTAACTTGACCGCAGCGCTGTACACGTGCAAAAAGCGACACCAAGGGGTCTTGACCAAGTGTCAATATGTGATGAGTCGGGAGTGAGAATGTGTTGGTCCTGCTGCCCCAAATACTCACTAGAGCACCACGTATGGATTCATCCACCTGAAAATAGTCCCCAACAAATGCACTATTTCCTCCTGTTTGAGGAACAGTTGATTAAATTGACAGTGACCAGCTGCATTAGGGAATTTCATCTAACTAAATATTTGTTTTTCTCAAGATTTACGTCTTCAGTAAGAACCAATAGGCTTGGAGCTGAGAATCACAGACAGTATAGGGAAGTCAGAAAGTGCAGATTGTGTTGAAACACACTTTTGATTTTGTCTTTTCATTGGATTTTTTTCTATAAAAAAATATAGAACATTGTCTTTAATTGTATTTAACAGAACCATACTGTAGGTTTATAATTAGTTTGAGGTAGTGAAGTTGTTTGAATAGGATATGTCCTCAGTTCAAAATAGTTAAATCAATCACTTTAACGCTGAAGTCACTCTTCATTTGTCATTTCAAAGTGATTAAAACCGTTGAAAATTACATGTGATGATTGGCTCTCACCTCTCCATTCCAGGTGACAGCTCCTCCCCAAAAGAGCTTTCACTGCTGCCTATTAGGAAGGACAGGTTTATTCTTTGGTCTCAGTTTTGTGAGAAAAGCTAATTGGGCATTTGTAAATATAGTAGCAGAAGAAACTGGTCATTGAAGAAGCAGATTAATTGTATTTGTCATGAACAGAATGTCACGTGAGTGTTATAGTCCCAACACAAAAATCATACAGTACATACATACCTAATGACAGGCCATTGGAGACAGATGTACTGTGTGGATCATTTCTGACTGGACTCTGAGACTCTAAGAAGCTGTCATCCAGCAGGTGTCGAGCTTTCTCTATGGGAAATGTGGCACTCCTGCTCTCTGACATGCCATACTGACACATCATGCTGTGGACAGAGATCAACCATTAGATAGGAAAACACTCAGATCTTACAATGCATTTCACAATCACGGGGCATTCTCATGAAAGCTCACATTGTTTTTTTCCTGTTTCTTCTCCTGTCAGTTTTCATATTCTGTTACCTAATAATATATACAGCACAATGGTGTCCATTGCAGCAAAGCAACACAAGCACTCAGACAGGTTTTAAACCACTGAAGCAAGTTTAACTCCAGTATGTACATTTATAATTGCATTAGAACTGTGTGCTTACAGCTATTCAGTACATTAGCAATGATGACCAAAACTACAGGAAATGTAGGACTAAGGTGAATCGAGCTTCATACTCTGAAAATTGTTCACTACTGACCACTGGTGGAATGTGACCAAGTACATGTAATCAAGTACAATTTTGAGGTATCTGCACTTTCCTTAAGTATTTCCATGTTATGCAGTTTTATACTAATACTTGACTACATTTCAAAGGGAAACGGTGTACTTTTTACTCTACTACCCTAATTTATCTGACAGACATAGCTGCTCAGAGCATCCACATTATTCCTCTGGCTGATTAGACCTCAGGTCGGGTGTATGCTGGGTGGAGCTATGTTGGGTTTTACGTGATGTCACCAAACTCTATGTACTAATAAGAATGTAAATAGGGCAAGTTGTACCGCCCTGACAGGTACAACAAAACAGAAGGGTAAGGGAGATGTCAATCAAGCACCAACACAGTCCTGAGAAGAGGTCCAGTGAGCCAACATAAGTAAAGACCTCTGTGGGTGGACTATGGGTATGCATGGGTTATAACATTATTATTATTTACTTGGGTATGTATGGGATATTAACAATGCAGTATGATTTTCTGTTGGTTCAGTTGGTGTCTTACAACTCTGCGCTGCATGGCTTTTGTCTTTGGTGTATGATATTACCGTTTTATTAAGTTTTAACTGCATCTTTTAATATTTTATCAAGATCAACATTATGATTGTAGTATTTTGGTTTGTATGTCTTGCATGTGTCAAAAATGGTTAGAATAAGTGGTAACACTTTCTATGAAGGTCATCACTGTAATGACATACATATATTTATATTACACGATATAATGCGTCCATAAGACATTATAACAATTGTTATAATCGTTTACAAACATGCATTAGGCGTTATAGCAAAGTTCATAATGTATTATGACCTTTTGATTTAATGTTTTATAACTAATAGTAATACCAGTTTATATCAATGTGCGGCAAGAATCTCCGACCATGTTCCATAACACATTATAACCACCGACTCTGCCTCGTTACGAATACACTTTAGTCACCATTTACAATTACTGATATAAAATGGAATAACAGCTTACAGTAATGTTTAAAGTTATATAGCATGTCTTTGTTTGCTTTAAGTGTTAAAATATCTATCCCTGTATAATATATTACAGTTGGACATAATACCACATGAACCAGTTACCTTATAACACGTAATTGTTTGCTTTAAGGAAAGTGACACACATTTTGCGCAGGAAAACAACTTTTATTTATGTTTCTTCACTTTATGAACAATCTGTATGAATTTTGAACATTTTGCAGTTTAGCACAAAAACACAACTTAATTACATCAAGGACACTCATTGTCAGGGTGGTGAAAGATCGTACGTTTTGTATTATTTTTATTATTTTTAAACTATAAAACAGTGAAATAACTATATAGAATTTGTTCTACCAGACCGTGACCTTAAATGCATCAGTAGTACTAAATCAGTAATATAAAATAAAAATACAACAGTACAACTTTTACTTTTGTTATGGAATTTACATATTTCTGATAATACTTATAATAATAATAATAATAATAAAAAAAGTATAATCTACAAGTATTTTTCCAATGTGGTATTACTTCAGTAAACATCATATTATTGATATTGTATTTGCCTATTTGTTTGCAGTACATGGGCGGCTGTTAGCTGCATAAGCTACTGTGTTTTGTTTGTGGAGCACAATAAACTTCAGATTGCTGCAATAATCAATTGCTATTTTTTCAGCATCCAGCTGTTCTCTCATTGTGCCTTGTCCTGCAAGCTGTTTGTCTATAGGAATAAAACAGCAAACTTTAAATTTTGCGTGTTTCTACCTCACCTGAGTCAGTGTGCTCTTGGTGGTAAAGAGGTGGATTTAAATATATTTTATTTGTTTTATGAATAAAATCCTGAATCTAACTTTGGATACTCACTTGTTTCCCAGACTATGGCTCTTCCTGTGATGAGAAGGAGGGGGGGTGGGAATATGAACCCCTACAGAGGCATCAGGGCAGGTAGGCCGTCGGTTATACCTCAGAGAGGCAGATACCTCAGACAGACCTGAAATGCAGAAAACAGGTCTGCTAACAGCTACAATCGTACAGTTGGTTATTAGCTTGTATTTGTAATGACATCAGAGATCACTTATTATCGATTATGCTGTTATTTAAATCGTTTTTCTGTCGTAATTTCATTAAAAACATTATTTTGGAATATACGCTCTGTGAGAACAATTTGAACTAAAACAAAACATTTTTACACATGACCCCTCTACAAGACAGAGCTACCACAGTGAAGTTAGTTAGATATTATACTTTAGTCGGACAAATTCCCAAACAAATTTGGAATTAATGAAATTACCCCAAAACCTATCGTGTGGGGAAAATACAGTAGATATTTAATGGGACTGTGTATATCAGCTCTTCTTCAAAAATACTTTCCATTAAATGCACTAGATGGAGCCAGTGAGACACAGGACAACCCTTAACTTAAAAATCATTATTAACATCAGGAACCAATGCTGTCATCTACTGTAGTGACCTTATCTACATGTTGTTTGTGCCTTCTGGCAGGACTGTCTTGGTCTGCTGAGTCGATGAAGTGTTATCATGTCCATTATGTGCCAGCGGAACCTCTGAGTCACTCTGGGGCCTTTCAGTCCACTAGACGAGACCAGTCTGGACCCAGCATGGCAGTCTGTGTTCAATATGTTCAACTTGGAATACTTCTGACTTGAATGAAGTTATTTTGTTGCACTGCAGAGGACATACAGACAGCTACAGCTGTATGTGACTGTGCCTGTTGGGTGTTTTGGTTGGGAAAATATATACTCCAACTGACGGTGTGCTATGGAATTTATTTAAATTAGAATCTTTACTCATCTGCAATTTTGTAATCACAGAAAATAACGTGCAAAGTTCAAATTAAAGGAATCCATGTTTTGAGTTGGGTAATGTGGTCCCTCTGGGATAGAAGCAGCCCTAATGTGCCTTAATTACTCTGCTATTAGCCTGTAAAGACACATGCTGTTTGGGTTGCAGAAGCTTGCTGTCTGGAGGACTGCACAATCTGCAAAATATTGTAGAATAGGCCATATAAATACTCACTTGAAGTACACAAACGTTGTTCCCCTTTTCCATAGTGACAAATTTGCCATTCAGGTTTTAGGTTTACAACTCTATAATGTCACTGTTTCCAATTCATAATATTTTATTTTCCAAAAATGATGACAAGTAAGGGCTGAAAACGCCACATAAAATAATTCCTGGAGAAAAAGAAACATGACTCAAAACACATAAAACTGAGTGTGGGAGAGTGAGTGAAAATATTTTGGGGGGATTCTTTCTTTTTTTTGTTCTGGCTGGAGAGGAGGGGTCTGAAAGGAGGGGCAATGAGAGTGTGATTTACATATAATCTGCATACTCATGAGAGAGCGTTACTCTTCCTGAACCAGCCATCCTATCGTCAGTTCCAAAGCCTTTGGAGTCACTTCAAACCTGAGGCAGTGGCTTCCATGAGCTCACCATGAAGGGGGTTAACCCTAACCTTATCCCTAATCTTGAGACATTGCTATTATAATGGCAGTGGCGCATTATTAAAACCATCAATTGACTGATTGAATTGCAGACTCACAGCAGAGGGGGATATAGACAGAAGTGTGGATGTGATATAAAAAAGGTCTCCGATCATTAAGCCTAATGTTACTCTGCAGCTCTGCGGTTTATCAGTGAAGTGTCTGAACTCCACAGCAGACTGGAGTCTGTTAACAGACAGACAGACGCTGTCTCCTCTATGACACTGGAAAAATCGTTTTCTGCTGCCTCAAGAAAGCACTACGCCAACAATCTGCCTGACCACACCTCATTTTAAGACCAACAGTCCCATGGACGCACAGACGGGCGCAAGTGCATTTGCTATTTAAACAACATGGACACTTGGTGTGAAATTGACAACTGCGTCGGTTGGAAACTAGCAATGACACTTGCGCTGTGCTTTGTGCCGGGTGCAAGATAGAGCCCTTAGTCTTGTTATTTTCACTCTTTTACTTATTATTTATAGTGCAATAGTATTCACAACTTTATATGTATGCATGCTGCCCTGCATTTTCCTGTATTGTTTGCGTATGTAACAAATAAAACCTATGAATACCAAATCTTGAGCATCTCTCTCAACCCACTCTACAATCACAAGAGGACTGCGATTTTGCACTAGAGTGATGACTATTCTCCAGCTAAAACAGCCGACTGCTGTACTTTGTGCACTTATATACAGACCCCCTGAATTAAACAAGCTTTTTACAGACAGACAGACAGACAGACAGTTCCACCAGTGTATGATTGTTTGTGAATGGTGAATGTGATGTAGTGTAAAAGTGCAAAAAAGACTAGAACATGGAGCATTTACACACACACACCTCTCTCTCTCTCTCTCTCTCTCTCTCATTATTATCATTAACACTACTATAAATATCTGTCCCATTATTCATTCAGTCTATAGCAACATCACCTTTACTGTCTGTACCTCTGTGTGTATATTGTTTAGGCTCAGAGATAACAGTTGTTGTGATTTGGCACAACATAAATAAAATTTAATTGAATATATATTCAATTTCTTTTCTTTTTTCTTTTTTTTGAGAGTTTCCAGAATATATTACTGTTCACTAAATAGTTATCAGGACATCAACAGGAGAGAATTCGGATTTGAGAGCATCCCTGCAAAACTGAATGTATGTTGTGTATAAACATATATTATTAATTAGTATTAAGGGGTGGGTATTCGGAAGGTCGGCGGTTCAATCCCTGGCTCCCCCTGGTTGCGTGTCAAAGTGTCCTTGGGCAAGATACTCAACCCTGATTTGCCCCTGGTGGCTGTTCCGCCAGTGTATGAATGTGTGTGAATGTTAGTTTAGTGTAAAAGCGCTTTGAGTGGTCGAAAAGACTAGAAAGGTGCTATACAAATACGGAGCATTTACATTTATAATTTTAACTTAAGTTAAATGGACTACAGCTGTATAGTGCACAGAAGCTGTTGCCATGGTTACTATTCATTGAGCGCCTGTCTTACTTGCAGACCGCTTTTCTCCCTGTGTGTTCACATGAGGAGCACAGAACGACTACAAGCGACTACGCTGGCGGAGTGTCCCTTCCCGTCAGAAAAGACCTTACAGCAACAACACCGCAGCTAAAAAAAGGCAGTCCACTAACACTATAAAACTACCGGCCCCCAGCACAACACAGGCTCCAACACAAACTCCACGAAAGGATACAAAACAACAATAAAGGTTTACTTGCTGAAGCCTGTCGGGCCCCTGAGAATCAGATGATGTTGGTGAAAACAGTCAACATGAGAAACGCTGGAGAAACAGAGAGAGTAATGTTAGCTCGCTGGCTAACGCCGAGCAGTTGCTAACATTATGCAGTGCATTGCAATATAATATGTAATGTTATGGCTTTCCACATTACTTCACCAGCTAACACGACCCATATAACTATGCTGTGTACCACCTGCAAGAAAGGATGTAACGGTAAAAACATGTGGAGCGATTTGTTAACAGCTAACGTACTTTAGCTCGGACCTGCCCGCTGTTCGTTTCGTAATGTTCAATTTAGATTTACTGTGGTTTTACCTATACCTGGGTAAACTGCTTCTCCACCTCTCAGTCGCTGTAACATTAACTAACGTGACCCACATAATATACAATAATGAAATATAATGGCACAGCACAACAACACAATGCAAGAGCCATGCACCAACACTACAGTAAAGTTACTTACTGCGGTCCAAATGTTATAAAGTGTGACAACAATCTCATTTATAATATTCAGTCCAGCTCATTTACTGTTTCAATATCATCCAATACATTTAGCTGTGCTCACATTGTTGATCCTCCGGTAAAAGATAGGTGAGCTAACGCCGCTGTTTCACGTCGGCTAAATGCAGTAAATGTAACGTTATCATGTAACAAGCATGGATTAGTTTAACATCAAGCTGATAAAAATATTACTGAAGCTGTCTCCCTTTCTGTCTATAGCTGCTGTCACACTGCCTTTTTATGCCAATATGCGTCTCGCTGGCTTTATGCAAGGTACAGAGCCGGTGTTGAGCTGCCTCTGAGCCGGGAACGTGTAAGTAACAGAGCCTGAACATGTCTGAGTGAAAAGCCACAGCCGGCATGCTGGTGTTCCTGCGTTTTTTGCAAGATCTCTGTATGAAAGCGATTGTGTTTCGGATTAGTTAGTTAGTTCAAGCAAGCACGCTTACGAGCACACACCTGGTTGCAATCTTAAAACCACACCGTTAGTGGCCGCTGAAAACTATATATTACCCATATAAAAGTCACTGGTATCAATGCCTTTTTCTTAGGTAATGGCATTTGTCGGAATTATTTTATCATGTATATATCTACGTTCTTATTTGCTTTTATTGTATTGTTTTTGAAAGATGCTATATCAATAAAGTCATTATTATTGTTGGATTTGATTGAGTTCTAGATGCTGACATAAAGTATTTGGAGCCTATGAAATCTAAGTGTACAAAGTAAGCAGGCTACAGCTGTTATGTTAATGGTTGAGATACATTGAATCAATATTTTGAGCCAACAAAAGGTGACTACAGATCTAAAATAAATTTTAGTTGTTTATAACTTTTAATTGGCCCGCTGTGGTTCAGGCAGTAGAGCGGGTTGTCCACTGATCACAGGGTTGGCAGTTCGATCCCCAGCTCCTCATGTCCTTGGGCAACCCCAAAAATGCTCCTGATCAGGGTCTGGCCAGCACCTTGTGTGGTACCTCGCTGCCATTGGTGTGTGAGTGTGTGTGAATAGGTGACTGAGAGGCAAATTTTAAAGCCCTTTGGATATAGTGCTATACAAATGCAGCCATTTACCATTTAATTGCAAATGTTAAAGCTAATTAGATTCAATAAGCAGTGTGAAAGGATTCCGATTCAATAAGTGGATCATCAAACCTCAACAAGACCTGTAAAGAAGTCTAGAAACACAGTTGCACAGGGCTCACTGAATGGTTCAATGAAAATGATGTGAATCATATACGATACGACCTTCTCAGTGAACAGATCTTTACCCAGCTGAACACCTATGGAAGAATTGGAAGCAGCTTGATAGACAGTGCTCTCCATCACCATCATCAAAACACCAGATGAAAGAATGCCGTTCCATACACTTAGAGAATCTATGACTAGGAGCACTGAAGCTGTTCTGGAGGCTTGTGATGGAACACATTTTACTTTTATTTGCCTTCCATCTGTATTTTAGATGACTATTAATGTGTCTTTTTTGATTAATACATGTAGATATCATTTTCTTCATACATCTGTTACGAAGGCTTAAATCCACAAACAGTAGGACTGGCAGGTTCGGCAAAGCAGGGAAACAAGAAAGCTGTGACCTCACAACAACAGCTGGACGTGTCCAAAAAAGTCATTTTCCAGGTTGATTGATGTTAGCTCTTCTAAGAGTCTTAGAGTCTAAGCACATGTGTGTGCTTACTCAGCTTCTTGGATCGCTATTAAGACATTACAAAACAGCTTGGAGGAACTAAGCCAGAGTGTGGTCTGAAACCTCAGTCCCAAGCTTCCCAAAATAGATGATTTATGGAACATAATCATTCAAATGAGCCAACAGTCTCAGGGTGATCACAGCTAAGGTCACATGCAGCGCCACCATCCCTCAGGAAGGAAGTGATATATGAACTGTGTGTATGCATCATGTCACATGGGATTTCTCTCGTTTTTGTCCTTGCACAATTCCACCATGCTATCTTACACTCACTTGTTGTACAAACCAAATCCTTCTGTTTGCCAGTGTGCGAGGTGCATGACACGTATGCTGAACGAGCCAAAAAGCTAGCGGACACAGCCAGAACAGCCATGTTTTACTTCAAACTTCAAATTTATAAAAAAAACAATCTTGTTTCACACGGGATCCTAATGCTGGTCTCCCAGGTGAAAGGCGGCTAACAGAGAAGCGGCGCTCAATGTGGGCGGCGTCAAACCCCACCTACATTGAGCAAGGACCTTCCAAGAAGCTCCTTGGAGGCCATAGACTGTCTGAAAAAAGTTGGACAATGGGGGTCAAATGTTTGACTCCGCCTACATTGAGCACCGCCCCCGAAGTGCACACTGTAGTCGGGTGTACTTGGCTAAGTTGCTAAGTTTCCACCCAACTCACCACAACCGGAGTACAACTTTATGGCTATTTACTGAATTGGTCCAAATATAATAAAAAATATAATATTTTTTTGCTGGAAATTCGTCTTAAGAGCTCACTTCATCTTATTTTTCGGGGTCTAGCACTTTAAATGTTAATATACACCCACAACAACAAATGGCAGCAAATGGCAGCAAATAGCGGCAACACGCATGTTGCTGTCCCACTGAAACATGGAGAGACACAGCAATTTTTTTTCACTGAGATGGATAGCCTAATTGGTATTAGAAATACCAGTAGACAGTTTATTTTCATTTTTATGATATTTACTGTAAATATCACAAGTCATTCATTTACAAACGTTTTGTTTTGTGTTCTGTGTTCTGCAAGCTTTATTTGATCTTGTCATGTTTGGGGTTTTGTAGCTTAATCTAGTCTTTTGTTCATTCTCATGTTTAAGTTTCTTAGTATCTGTCTTGTCTCTTATCTTAGTCCTTAGTCCTGCGGTTTACTTCTTAGTCTTTTGCTTTAGTTCATGTTTAGTGTTTTTCCTGGTCTGTGTACTTCTATGTTTTATTATTTTGGTCTGTGTCTTAGTCCTTAGTCTTATGTCTCCATGTTTTAGTGTAGTCCTGTCTCCTGTTTGGTCCGGTCTCTGTCCATGCCCTGATTTTGCAGTCTTTCCATGTTTTGTATTTTACTTTGGTAGATCTGTCCTTGTGTACTTCACTTCCTGTTTTATTTTGTAATCTTCTGTACCTGGTGTTCTTGTCTAGCTTTGTTCCTGTGGTTGAGTACCTGGTGTGTTTCAGCTGTGCTTCCCTCCCTGCTCCTTTGCCTGTGTATATATTGTCCTCAGTTGTGTTCAGTGTTTGTCACGTCCTCGTCAGTGTTCTGTCCTGTCCCTGCGTTGTTTGGATTATTTTGTGGATTGTACCTGTTCTTGGATTCTTCCCTTTGGATTATGTTTTGTTTGGAGTTACCTTTTGTTTGAACATTTGCCGCTGCGCTCCCAGCGTAAGCCTGCTAAGTTTTTGTTGTAAATAAATCTTTATTTGTACTGCAAACACCTTGCCAACAGTCTGCATTTGGGTCCACACCTCAGTTCTCCACTTCCGCACACAGTTGCCCTTGACAATGTGACCTTAAATGGAAAGTTATTTCATTTAAAAGTTGTTAAAAACAACAACCTACCTTATTTAATTTAATTTAATGTGTTTTTATTTATATTATTTTGAATTAAAATTACAAATTTTGAATTAAAATTAATAATACGTGACCGTCTTTGTCATGTGTTTTGCGTTGTATGGCCACTAGAGGTCGCTACGTAACGTAAACATGAGTCATAATTTTGTGTGACCTATACGGTTGTTTTTCTGTGGAGGACAGGCTCGTTATTATGTAGTGATAAGCCACGCCTGATCCCTTACAGTAACACCTCACTCAAGTCAGAACAACTATATTTACACAGTCATTCACAACAACAGGTTTGCCAACAGTTTTTTTAAATATATTTTCTGTGTACAAGGCAACATGTTTCCTGTACTTTACCCCTAATGGTGGAAATAACTAAATAGATTTACTAAAGTACTTCCATTGAATGTACATTGTGTTTCCTTTGTTTGCAACATTATACTTTCACTGTGCTGCATTTTAGAGACAAATATTACTCCACATAAGTTAATAAAATAGGATGCATAGTTAGAGATTAAATTACCCAGCTGTATATGAAGTAGTTAAAATTAGCTCCACCTCATGCAGCTACAACAGTAAAATGAAGCTTAGACAATGCTGCATCAGTAATAACTCAGTTTTCAATTTTCTGCATAATGACTACTTCTACTTATGTTACTTTACCTATTGTTTTTAATACTTCTGTACCTTACCTAAAGGAACAAGTATTAAGTAAGATTAAGGTAACGGATTTTGAATATAATATTCATAAGTCCTTTATATCTACAGAGGGAGCAGATCCTTTCCCACAAAGCCCGCCATGTTGCGCCGCCATGTTTCTACAGTAGCCCAGATTAGATAAACCAAACTCTGACTCTAGAATGTAGAATTACTGATGCTGCTGTTGCTTAAGTAGAGTTTTTGAGTGATTGATTACACCTTTAAAGTAGCAGATGAATAGCTACTTCCTTACTAAGCAGCGTACCATACAGGGATCTGAACCAACCGTTTGTTTCCAGGTACCCTGAGTTATGTCTCTCAGGCAGAACACAAATCTTGTATGTCTTGTCTGGAATACGCAGATCCCACACCAACCATGATTCAAGCATAAACAGGCTATAACCTTAAATGAAATAGAACCATTTGATTGGTGGAACTTGGCAGCCAGACACTGTTGTTTCAAAAGTAAGTAATGTATCAGGTCACAGATTGTAAGCCAACCCCTTCTCACTCCCAAGTCGACATATATGGACGCATGGTCCATAGGGCATTAACAAGGGATGCCAAGGGGTCTTGATCAAGCGTCCATATGTGACAAGTTGGGAATAAGAATGTGTTGTATAAGCACACTGAAAAAAAGGTCAGGGCATTAAACAGTGCTCTTGATGCTCTGTTGGTGACTGCTAAAACTATATTTTAGAATTTTATATTTAAAAGAGTTACTTCAGTGACCTTTAGTCCCTGGGTCCGGCTACAAAAACACTAGATCCTAAATTTCCCATAATGCAACTCTATAGCATCTTTCATTATATTTTCTCAGAATTGACCAAGCTTATGGGGAGGGAAAGGGGCCCTTTAAGATTTTTTGTGGAGTCACAGATATGCAATTATATTTCAATGATCGTAGTTGCAGGTTGAAGTCCTACAGAACAAAAACAATAGATATTCTACATATAATAAACCATGACATGTTGAAATTCACGACCATGTCACCACTACTACTCAATCAGTGGGAGGACTGGTATTCATTCCACTCCACTGATTATGAATTTATAACAGTCTTTGTAAAATCCACTTTAATGTGCCTCCCACCACGGCCATATATCCATAGGTTACAAAGTTATCTCTTTAGGCTTTAACTGGATGTTTTTCTCATTATAACAAATAAAACATTCTGGTGATCTCATACGAGATATCTTCATATCATATTCATATCTTTTAATGATAACAAAAAAACTTTGTAGAGTTTCTGTCATGGTGACAGAAACCAAACGTTGACCCTGAGGCGACAGGCTGTGCAGCCAAACTTTTCCATGAATAGCTCAGACACACGCTTCCGTCCTAAATGATTCACTGATGGCCTGCGTATTATAGTGACTGCAGCATGTTACACTCTTGGCAGAGAAAGATTCTTTTGTAATCAACATGCACTGAAATGGAAACCATTCCTTCCTTTACTGCACAATACCCTCCGGTCAGTCCAGTAACCAAGACCTAATGACTCTTTCACTCTATAAACATTAATACCAGCAAATTACCTAAACTGTAATTATTCAAAATGATGAGATACATGCTAGAGAGAAACAGAGAGAGAGAGAGGGAGAGAGGGAGAATAGCAGTTACTATGGTAGCCATTACAAACAAATCCCACCATACGGCTGGCCAGCCTGTGAGACATGAGTCTATGGAAAAAGATCAATGTGTTCAGTCCCTGAGGTCGCTGCTGCAGAATGGCTGACATGTTGCTGCTGTTAGACTGCTATTAGCTGCATCCTTAACTTCCTCATGGGATTTTAGTCAGCTGATCTACATGACTTTAAGCTCAAGTAAAGAATTTACTTGCCAAACTGGCTTTGAATAGCAAACATTTATTTATCTAAAAATTAAAGCATAGTATCAGTAAGTCAGGTTCCCTGATTATTAGTTACACTGTATTGTGGAGCCACATCATGTCAGTCTTCTAACAGAAAAAGGCTGACAAAGCCTTATACAGCACACACAGAGCAGAAAATTAAAGCCACCAACAAGGTGCACATCTTAGACAGAGACGATGGATGGTTTGAAAGAGGTGTCAAGGAAGCCATCTACACCAGGGTTGAGAAGCCGTCATTGAACAGGGGAGGGGGTCTACGCCACCACTTACAATACTGTCCTTTCATCACTTCCTAGGAAACTCAACAAATACTATTGACCTCAGGTGAAGATGCCAACGATGGTCGTTCAGTCTTGGCCTCGGGTAGTCCAAATGACCATAACGACTGTCATTACAACAACCAGGAACACTAAGGAACCAGCAGTATTGATGATCCTGGCCAACGACCCCACTGAGGTTAAATTGTTTAGTTTCCCTACCAGTCAGTCAGAACGGATGGATGAGGGACGAAACGTCTTCTAGTATCTTCATCCAAGTCCAGTTGCCCCTGACTAACCTTCTTTGGATAACAATGACCTGGATAAATGAGAACTGAGACACCAACCGACAACTTGTGAAGAGCAACCAGGTGGTGTATGTGCAAGTTATGGCAAACAGATGTAATGAAACTGGGGAGGTTTCTGTGACCCAATAACGCTCCATCTACACATCTATCATACATCCACCAATTCACAGATATGGAGGGAATTCTTTTCTCACACCCCTGTTTAAAAGTAAGCTGTTAAATGGATGTCAGCCATGTAGGACAGAGTGTGGATCATTTCATGTAGTGTGTTAAAACAAATACTGGGAGATGTCTTTATAAGATATATGGTACTGAAGAAATTGAACCAGGAAGTGATAGATATTTGGTAAATACCATATCAATAGCCAGTAAAATTGGATAGGACCAATGGCTTGTTATTATTAAAGAAATCTAATCGAAAAACTGACATATCTTGAGACCACAAGGACAACTAGAGGAAAAATGAGAAAAACAGATTATTTTATGACTCGGAATGTTAGAAATGGAACTACATATGAATCCATAACGAGGACTGCGTACATTATGGAAATATTGCTGTAAATGTATTAGAGTAAAGGATGATTTTTGTATTTCAATAGTGGGCATCTTACAGTACCTAGCAATCTGATACTTATATTTACATAGTAGCAGAAGATGATTAACTATTAGAAATTCAAAGACCAAAGTGTAGACCTATTCATTCTACCGAACTTTAAGCAATCATGCTCACAATCAGCTCAAACGGCCTCACTGCCACATATGTAGATAAAAGCACAGCTCACACACAGACAGCCACAGAGCGCTGTGCTGTCTTTGATGTGGCTCTGGGTTCATCCCTCTTCATTACCCTGACCTACATCTAGCTCGTGGCTTGTTCCTGCTGCATTACATCACCTCAGCCCACTCTCCAAATAAAACCCTCCAAACCCCAGCACAACAAAGGAAAAAAAGGATCTGAACTGATGCAATATGGCCCCCATGGAACTTTTCACTCAGCTCCCACTGCGCCGGTCTGTCTGCACACTTTACTGATGCAAGAGAAAAAGTCTTTGTCAGACTGGGTTCACTGCAGCCTCCTCACCTCCATGATGACTTCAGAGAACACAGAGATGGAGGGATGATGGAAGATAAGCAGGAAGTGACACTGGCAGAGTATACCAGTTTGGTTGTTTGTGTGGTCCACTCAGGACAGTCAGCCATCTCTCTGTTATTTTTAAAATATAATCAATCAACTGTCAAGACAGAAACCTGATGTAACAGCAGAAAGCTGTAGGTGATCATTTATCATTCTGCTTTGGCCTAAACGTACACTACATGCATACTATTTATTAAACAGCTTCTCATCTTTATGCTAATGAAGGGAGACTACGGAGACAGGCTCTCCATTTTACAGCGGATCGTAGTATCTTAATCTGTCCTCTAGAAACGTTGGAGTTGCAGACACCTTTCTAGACTGCTTCATTTCGGTCCTCTCAAACAGACAATTTAATCTTTTAATTTCATATTCAATTCAATTCAAATTAGCTTTACTGGCATGAATGTATAACAACAATATTGCCAAAGCATCATACAAACTACATCAGAACAATCAACCCCATACATTTCATTAAACAAGTAATTAAAGCGTAATGTAATTAAAGCGTGTGTATGTTTGTGGTTGTCCTCACTTCATGGCATGAGGAGACATATTTCGCAGCAATAATTTCACATTTGGGCATTTCTCCCAGTAAATAAGGGAGTTTCTGTGTGTCTGATATAAATTCGAATTCGGGGTATATTTGGGAAATGTTTTTTTGTCTTAGTGTTTTATATTTAGGGCATTAGGTTAGAAAGTGCAGCTCTGTCTCTACCTGTCCTCTACCACAAGAGGAGAGGCTCTGCTCCCAGTGTGACATAATCATAATCAACTGTCCCTCTGAAGCGTAGAGTACCTCAACAGTCTGTTCTAAGTCTTCTTATATTTTGACATGATTCATGCTACATGATGAATATATTATTGTAACTTTCATTGCTATGCTGATGACACAAAACTTAATGTACCTGTAAAAATTGACATATGTTATACAATGAACAAAATTATAAACGCAACATTTTTGTTTTTGCCCCCATTTATCATGAGCTGAACTCAAGAGAGAGGTCCAACTGCAGACCTCCACTGTCAGGCCACCCAGTTTTTTACGTCCCCACAGGACGTAAAGTGATGCATTCTCGGTTCTTTAGCTACTCTACACATCGCGACAGCAGTAGGTGACTGGTTAGCATTATCCAAAACATTGAGTAAAGTCTGAATGCATTACTCTTGGTATATGTTTGCCGTCAACAGCTACCGATGTCAGTATTGTACATCTAAATCACACAAATTACAGAATGTTACACTTGTGTAAGTTAGGTTATTTGTCGTTCTACATAGGCTACGCCAACAGTGGCTAGCGTTAGCTCCTGAAGTAGCAGGATTAGCTTTTTTTCCCCCTGTGGATAATGTAAGCTAACGTTACTCATAGACTGTAAGCTACTGTGTGTTCGTTTTTTGTAAAGCATTTTGCAAGGGCATAGGTTTGCATTTGTCATAACATGTTGACGACACTTAAGTTAGTTATTTGTCCAAAAGATGACAGAATAAAAATCTATATGGTTTAGACCGTTCGGTGTAAAGTTAGCTTTTCTCACTTAACGTTACACAGTGTGCAAAGACTTTGCTGGCTGTATGAATTGATTTTAGTTGAATTGAAGTTTATGTACTATGATAGTGTTTCCTACCCTTTCCTGAAGAAAGTTTCCCCCTGTCCTGCATGATTTACTCTCTCCCTGCTTCAACACAGCTGATTGAAGCAGCTTCAGGATTCATAACAAGTTGATAGTTTGAATCAGCTGTTTTGGAGCAGTAAGATATTTAACACACAAACGGTTATTTAAAGAGTTATCCACATAAAGATACTACTCCCCACCACAGCCACTGTTGGCATATCCTAATTTGCGTGATTTAGATGTACAAATATTGATAGTGGTAGATATTTTGATGGAACACGTCAAGACCCATGCATTCAGACTCTTTTTGTAATGTTTTGGATAATGCAAATCTGTCACTGTTGCCAACTCCTTTTCTAACTGTGTGATCTGTGTGTGTACAATAAACAAAGTAAAAGTATTATTACAGTAGGCTATTGTCTCCATTCATTTTTAAAAAGTGGATATTTACAACATTATCGATACAGGTATGCTGTATTGCATGTGTGTTCATTTTTACAGATTGTACAGCTTGATAGTCAACATAGTCCAGCAGGGTTCTAGTTAAGGTCCATAAGAGGGGTCTGAGCCCTTAATCATGGATCTGTGGGGGTCAGTTATTCATTTACCAATAACCATTATTTTTAATCACAAATGTACATTATATTAATATGATAAACCCACTAAAATAAACAAATTTTCCAAACGAACTATGCTGCATGAATGTCATTATGACATGATTAATTATTAATATGATACCATAAAGGGCAGATTTGCGGTCTCTCCTTGAGTCTTTTAGTTTAGTAGTTGGTTTATTTCAGGCTTTTAAAACTTAAAGCTTTGTTGCAGCATCACACACATCTGGGGCAAGTAGTGAGTGTGAGAGAAAGTGTTGACCACATAATGAGCAAGTTTCTGTCCAGGCATATTATTTATTTATTAATCCCCACCGGTAATGTCAGTTATACTACAGACTCCCACAAAGCTCAAATTGTAGTCCAGTTTCCACAGTTGTCTGTTTTTCCTATTAAATTAAGCTGATAGCAGTAAAATGCCATAGTATATTACTCTTCAAAGGGAAATTATGAATGAGAAGTGTGTGTTTCTTTTAAGATGACTGGAAGAGAAGCTAAGTTACACTCTTAACCAGCGAGATGTTTTTCTGTGAATGGATGTGGCTGTATGGACGGAGTTAACGTCATATTTTGACAGAATAAATAAATAGTGCTTCAATAGTGTTGAAGCGATATACAGTGGGCTTTGTTGCTACATCGGAACATTAATTGCTAAGTAGAATAGGCTCAAATCAATATGCTATATTTAAGGAATTAGCCTGCTAGTTTCCCGTTACAATGTTGACTAAATAATTAAATACAAATCAATGACATGTCTACGTGATTAAACTTTATAATTTTTTAATGCGTTTCCTGTCAAATTGCATGCTTTTATTTTATTTAGTTTTTGCGTGTATTTCCTTTCCTGACCGGCCTGACAGCGGAAGTGGCCTGACAGTGGAGCTCTGCAGTTGGACCCTCTTGGAACTCAAAGATCTAAGACTTTCTCTATGTACACAAAAGGCCTATTTCTCTCAAATATTTGTTCACAAAACTGTCCTAATCTGTGTTAGTGAGCACTTCTCCTTTGCCAAGAAAATCCATCCACTACACTGGTGTGGCGTATCAAGATGCTGATCAGACGGCATGGGTATTGCACAGGTGTGCCTTAGGCTGGCCACAATAAAAGGCCACTCGAAAATGTGCAGTTCCATCACACAGCATAATTTTGTTCAGTGTATCTTGTTTTGTTTGTTATCCATACAAAAAGTGTAAAAACAACACATTGCAGTTTTACAATGGACTATGTTCTGATCTATTTCTCGGTCAAGCACAGTAACTTCTTGAGTCTTGTCGTTACTATGAGGTTGGCAAGCAACTAGCAGACATTCCAGGACACTGCGCCTTGCTACAGATACTACTAGTTGGCATTTGATGCACAAACAAGATATAATGTGTTACTTAGTGAGCCTTGAGTGCTTGTAAGTGGATTTTTTTAACCTTAGAACAGAGCCAGGCTAGCTGTTTTCCCCTGTTTTCAGTTTTTATGCAAAGCTAAGCTAATCAGCTGCTGGCCATAGATTCATATTGAATGTACAGACATGAGGTGGATATCATGAGGGGACAATGTAAAACTAAATAATGACTTGAAAACCAAATGACACTTCACTCTCATCAGGTTTTGAAAGATTAGCCCCAAGATTCTCTAGCACTAATAAGATGAACAAAATGTATCACATAACCATTTAAACAATGATTGGATTGCCTCCTCTACCTTTTTATTTTGCCATTTTTTGTTGTTTGCTACAATTCATGGGTAATTATAACTATACTCATGATTATGTAAAGTTACATTAAGTTCTACTGTCCCTGCTTTTTCAATGATTGTGATGGTGTCTGGAAACTGAACAAAAGTAGTAGCTAAAATAAATACCTGGTAATCAATAAAAGGGCAAACTACTGAAAGGCAATTGCTTTAGTGTAACTCTACCACATGTGTGTCTTACCTGCCAGGTCTTCTTTGGAAGAAGCGATGCGAGGGGAACTGTTGCCAGGTTCAATCTTCAGGGACAGCCTGCAACACAAATGGTTTCCATCAGACTCAATAGCCCACTGCTGCTCTCTGATTAGCTGATAGTTACTGTCCAGACAGAAATACATCCAACACTCACTGCTGTAATACAAATTCCAGCATTTTAATTACAGAACTAATCAGTCAGAAAATGATGCATAAAGAATGGGTTTACACTTTGTCTTTCAAGAGCTAACAGTTTACAGACATCTAATTGTGCATTAGTCAGAGCACAACAGAGCAATAGGGGTTCACACTGTCAAATGAGGGTTGTGGAAAAGGGAACACATGGCTCAGTCTCTTAGATCCATAAAATACACAGCTATGAAGTGTATTAGTGTTAAGAAGGTATTGAAGGACAGGATTCAGCTGCAACACTACTGAGCATTTGCTGAGGGCCACAAAATGTGAAAGTCTTTCAAGTGATATGGCAGCATCTTTTGAGTCCACTTTGCAGTTCTTATAATATACCTCCATTATTACTATAACAGGGGTTCTGCCACTTATTGTTCCATCTGTCTTCTGACAAATCCATGCGCTTCCTTTCTGATTTTCTGGTTTGTCTTAGATGAATGATGAGATTTTGAAAACTGTTTTAAATAGTTACCAAAGCACCAGCATCATTAAATTAACAAAAACAACAGATACACATAATACACATAAACAACACAGGCATTATTGAAGCAGAATATTATGTTCATCACTGGTGGAGGGTGTTATCTTTAAAAGGGCCAGTATGAAAAGTATAATTTACAGTGCCTTGAAAAGTGATTTGCACCTTTCCTGAATACTTCTATTTTTGCACATCTGTCACACAAAATTTAAGGTTCAAGGTACATTTATTTGTCATTCTACAACACCTGGCTGCACGATTAAATTAATAAAATAAAATTTGTAGCTCCCTTCATGCTACACACACGCACAACATATATACAAACGTTTAAAATGTAAGAATATTTACAGTTAGTTATATACATATATTATACAAGCGTGGGCATGGCAATACGTTCTATTCAATTATTTATGCTGTAGTGGAGAGGATGAGAATGAGGTGGAACGGAGGAGTCTCAAAGAAGCTGCTCTGCAGTCTGCTGGTAAGACAGCAGATACGTCTATATCTCGTCCCAGAAGGCAGCAGGGTGAACAGGCTGTGGCTGGGTGGGTACTGTCCTTTAGTATCCTTTGGGCTCTGCGTAGGCACCTCACCTCACTGATATGATCTTCTGAGCAGTTTTAATCACCCGGTGCAAAGCCCTCCTGGGCCGTGCACATCCCATGCCAGTTGGTGATGTTTAGGGTCGGGATGCTTTCTATTGCTCCTCTGTAAAAGTTACCAAGAATTTGGCATGGGAATTTAGCCTTCTTAAATGTCCTTAAGAAATACAGTCCTTCTAAGCGATCTTCATCAGAGTGGAGATGTGTGATTGTAAATAGACTGCACTTATATAGCCCCTTTCTAGTCTTTTGACCACTTCTGACCAAGTGCTTTACACTACATGTCACAGTCACATGCAAGGTGCCAATTGTGCAGCAGAAAGGCACTAAGGACTCTTGCAGACTGGAGAAGCCGGGGAGTGAACCATCGATCTCCTGATTAGTGGACATCCCGCTCTAACTCCTGAGCCAAACTGTGATATAATGCTGCTCCACCTCAGCTCCACTCATGTAGACAGCAGTGTGCGTCTTTATCACCTATTTATTATAGCGTGCTTTTAGTCCTACCTTCTGAGCCACAGCTGCCCCGTGTAGAGTGTAGTACTAGTACCAGTGCTAAGTTTGTTGGTTCAGTTTAATGGGGGAGATTATATTCAAAGCTGAGCTGCATATTACTTTTAGATACAGGGACACTGGTGGTTGTCTTGAAGCAGGTGGGAATCTCCTGTGACAGCGACATGTTGAAATGTCAGTATGTTTTATTATTATTATTAAACCTTTCTTTAACAAGGAAAGACTCATTGAGATTGAAAATCACTTTTTCAATATTGTCCTAGCCACGATAGGCAGCAGCAAGTCCTTACACAAAATTTGCAAGAATACAATACAACACTACAGATATCAGTATTGACAATCAACTACCTGATTGGCACATGTTCTTGGTACTGTCAAAGTCCTGATCTGAATCCAATTGAGATGCTGTGGCAGGACCTTATGGGCAGTTCATGCTCAAAAACCCTCCAATATTGCTGAACTAAAGCAATACTGCAAAGAAGAGTGGGCCAGAATTCTTCCACAGTAATGTGACAGACTGATTTCCTGTTATTAAGCGTTTGCTAGCAGTTGTTGCTAAAGGTGGCACAACCACTTATTAAGTTTAGGGGGGCAATTACAGGTTATACAGGAGTTGAATAACTTTTAACCTACAAATAAATGAAAAAACTGTATTGTATTTATAACTTATCTTACTTATATTCAATTTTGGTTGAAGACAAATTAATTTGACATTCCCCGACTTTCAGGTTTGCCTATAAGAGCCTGTGGACTGATTTCTATATAAACTTGGGGCATTTTTTGCGGGAAAACCCAAAGGATGTGATGTTTATGTGTGCTCTACGTGCCTCTCCTACAGTGTTAGCAACACTAGCTAACGTTAACTTAGAAATGGAGTCCGCAAACGTCAACAAAAGACTGGCACCCACTGCAACAAAGAGTCCAACAGAAAGTCCAAAGTCAAAGCTAACATTATTGAAATATCAGTATCAGTGTTCATTTTAGCGTTCAGTCTAGTCACGCCACCGTTTTGGCCAATGCCCAAGAGGGTGCTCACTCTCGTAGTGCGAGCATGAGCAACAAGGTGCTGACTGCAGTTAACCACCACTGTCATTAAGGGTTTTCTGAAAGCTACACATAGAACCTTGAAGCGTGACGAATCTGAAAGACGCAAATGCACTGTAGGTGATTTTGTGAGTCTCTCCTGTCTGTACATGCTCAGTTTGGTCTACAGGCACAAAAATAATCCCAATAAAGTTTGTACATTGGTAAATTGGATTCTGCCCCTCATCACCACATTTGGAAAGTATTGAAAGACTGTGGTTGGAAGGTACTGTGGGCATTAATTAGTGAGAGTGAATTTGGTTGTGTTTTGGATGAATGTTTAAATTGCTTGGTCCAAAGAAAACAGAAGGGAATTGTAATGCAGACTTCAAACACAATCTTTCATGTGTAATGTCCACATTACATCATACAATCAGCCTTGTTTCATCTGTTCTCTGTCTTGTCACTACAGTCATTAGTAATGCTCTGTGCAACACAGTCTATTATATGTTTTAAAAGTCTATCTCATCTGAAAACAGCTGCACTATACACAGATGTGATTTATTTACTGACCAAACTGATTCATGTTAGAATCCTACACTGTTTATTTACACTACTGTAGAACTGTACGAGATGCACCAATGGAATTTGTTTTGGCCAATTCCAATCATCGATTCTGATTTTATTTATTTCTAAGAACTATAACTGACAGCATACACAACTTTTGTAACTTTTCTTTTTTGGAAGATTTAGGATCCCCCTCTGCACCAGTATGAGCATTACTACCCTCACTGGTGACCATTCTACTGTAGGGGAGAGTGGGGTCATTTGAGCCTGTTGCGAAGTTGAGCCATCTCTTCTTTCCTGGCAACCATAGACATTGCACACACCGAGCTTCTGGATTGTGTTAAACAAGAAAAGTCAAAGACCACGATCCTTGTACAAGGTTGGTAACTCTTAAGTGGAGGTAGAGGATGGCATCTTGGACACCCACCTCAGGGTGATAAACGAACTGAAGGGGGTCTAGGTAGGTGGTCACCTAAGGTCTGAGATGAGCCGAAACCGGTCTGTCACCTGTTTGTCTGTTCTGTGTGTGTGTGTGTGTGTGTGTGTGTGTGGTGCTCCTGCCTCTCTCCTGGACCAATCATGAGATCACCTGTGGCTCCGCTACACACCTGAGGATGACTCCACAAATAAACCCTGCAGTATTTAAACCCTCTCATCTCCAGATCATCCGTTCACTATAGCGGTATTCACACTACGGCCAAGTTCTAAATCACATCTTGCTCAAGTTAAGCTCACAGCAACTGCCAGCAGGATTCCCTCCCCTTGCACATTTTTTGTGAAGTACTAATAAATCCACTGTGATTGTCCTTTATCGCTATCTCCGTGTCTGCTATTGGGTCCTCAATAAAATTAAACTTAACAGATCCATATTTTTAGATTAGGTGTGAATAAATCCCTAATATTATATTTATAATTATATATTTATTCATTTAGCTGACGCTTTTGTCATTGAATAATAATAGAAGTAAGAAAAACCATTAATATCAACTTTGACATTACTGAGGCTCAGAATGTCTGCCTTTTATCAGTTCATTTACAGATTGGTGGGGACGTGCAGTCATTTGGCAGGTCAGGAGTGGGAGGGGGTCGCAGTTTTTGTCTGAGAGGGGTCCCATAATGTCAGACTTTAATGTCATATCCAAACTACAGTATAGAGCTGAACTATTTAGAATCAATACCTGTGTCAGTTGTTTAGATGCATTTAGTAATATTCCATAATAATACTAATGTATCAAGGGCCTCAGGATAAATAAAGGGATAAAGAAAAAATGTATATATTAATTTTACACCAAATCACTCTTCTCAAATGCTTAAAATGTTGCTTTTTTTCTTGTGAAAAACAGTGATATACCTCAGGTCATTAAAAAAAAACTTTAGATAAGATCCAACACGATCACACCAATGCCATGTTCTTCAGAAATTAAATATATTAAGGTTTGATCACTTGACTGTATGTGCTTATATTACATCCACCATAAGGTTTACTGTGTCATTGTTTGTCTTGTGTATGTTGTTTTTATCTTGTGTCTTTGTGCTGTTTTGTTGGTTTTTAGGGATGGGCACTGCATATTAGCTTAGGCTACAAATGCTGTGGTATGTGGCATTGATTCATGCTATATTACATTTTACATTTCAGTCAGCTGAGGTTTTAATCCAAAGCCACTTACAATTGCTTTTTATGTCAGAGGCCGCCCGCCTCTGGAGTAACTAGGGGTTAAGTTTCTTGCTCAAGGACACACTGGTGGATGTCTCACACTGGAAATAGACCCCGGGTCTCCTACACCAAATATACAAAAAATAAGTAAACACTAAGAGAACTTAAGATTACTCTTTAGTCACGTTGCTCATAACTCATGCTCACAAATCAGCAAACCTGTGATGTGGGGTAACAAGTAGACAACTGCGTGTGAGAAGTCAAAACGGTTTGGAAACACTGGACTGAAGTATTTAAGCATTCTGAGGTTAAGTTTATCTGATATACTTTACAGTATATACAGCACCATGCTTGCTTTCACATTATAAAGTACTAATCAAATGAGGTCGAGTGAGGTTGTAGCAGTAAAACCCCTGAGTATGGGTGTAAGGTATTGCTTATAAATTAAACTTTTTTATATTGCTTCAAGTGTCCCAATAAGGACCCAACCTTTCGTAAATTTTTTATTAAATGTATAATCCTAATGAATTTCTCTTAATTATGACTCATTAATGAGCCTGATGTATCATTTACTGTCCCACCCAAAACCGCAGTCTGAAAAAGGTGAGACTAAGGAATAACTAGAACAAGTATAACCAAAACATCAAAACCACATCCCACCATGAAAATAAAGCATTAAATCCAAACTGTCATGAGTTGTGGCAGCATAAATCTATTTCTGAGCAGAGGATCTAAGACGCTGCCTGAGAAAGTCATCAGTGCCTGCTCGGTGAAGGAATTCCCTGTGGAGAAAGATAAAACCAGCTGGCCGTCCATCCTGCTTCCTGTGCATTGACCACGTCAATTTCACGCCTGCCTCCATGTTTCCATGTGCTAGAGAAAGACTCTTAATGTGACCAAAGTCACAGAGTCAGAGGTGGAGTGTCCACAACAGAAAGATGTCATCCTCTGGGATGGTAAACAAACTTTAATGACTGTACATGTGTAGTTCCACCCCTGCCGTGCCAATCACTGAGATGAAACTTACTTGAAGTTGTCATCCTCAACAAACTTCTGGAGTTCCTCTATGTAGCGAACTGACAACAGATACTTCTGGACATGTGGCAGAGTCACCAAGTGATCTGAAGAAAAAAAACGTAGGAAGAAGTCACTTCTGATAAAACACATATAGTATGTACTGTACAGGATATGCTGTATCATTCTGACTAAGGAAATCAATACATTACATAACATAAGAAACATGTTATGATAGCTCTGCATGTCCACTAAAATAATATCCAGCACTCTGCATCACTTTAGGAGAGGAATACAAATGTCATAGTACAAAAAGGAGAGTTTAAATACCAAAAGCTCCCTCAGTGTGGAATCAAAAAAGAGCAAAAAAACCCCTGTAGAATAAATTTGTACATTCTTGGAAATCATCCATGCATGGGCAATCTACATATAACTCTCAGCAGCTCACTCCGTGGGGATTTGGCTTGGGAACCGGATGGATGGGTGGATGTTTCAAGTCCTGCACTGCTGCGGGGTGTCTAACTGCTAGAGGGATTTATAAAGTATTTCTTCTTGTCTTGTGGTAAGGAGAAATATCGAAATACATAAATGTCTTTTCCGATTGATGCACCGCCCAATTTATTTTCAGTGAGAGGCATGCAGGCAAGTATGGTGGCGCGGGCAATCTCAAGGTTGCAGAGACAAGCAGGAGCAATCCTGCACACACACCAGCCAGCTGCCAAAGTTGAACTGTCATGAACTTTTGTCTGTGCGACATGCATTGTAAATCAGTGGATGAGACACTGATCCTTGCCATTTGTGTGATCAATAAAATACATAACAGTTTTCTAAACAGTTATTGGGACATAAACAAGTATTGTTTTAACTCAAGCTAAGCTAACAAGAATAAACTGTTCTACCTCCAGGGATAAAGTAGTGCACAGAAGCTGTTACCATGGTTACCACACATAGAACGCCTGGTGTTAACTGGCGGAGCGCCCGTCTATTCAAATGAGGAGCGCAGTGAGACCCGGAACTTACAAAATTCATATTTATATTCACAATTCACTTCATACAGTTTATGGAACCTGTAAAAAAAAAAATATACAGAAATGACAACACGGCAACAGTCTAATTTTGTTTTCAGTCTCATTTTCAATGCCCAAACCTAATGACCACCTGTTATCATGTGATTGAAAGTCCTTAAGTCACATTATGACACCTGGGCAAGTTCCATCCGCTGAAAAGGGCTGTGGGACATGGATGAAAGCTTTGAAAATAACTAAGTAAGTGAACCTTGAATTAAATTTTTTATCACATCATCTTCCAAAGTTTGATGTTTTAGCAAATCAGGTATAATAATATATTATATCAATAATTTTAAAAAAAATCTAGCAAGCAGTTACTGTTTACCATAGTTACATGACATCTGCAGGTCGGAGATGACCCTCAGAAGGTTGTTCATCTGATTGGTCCGCTGCTCCGTCTCTATTATACTGTCGGACGCAGGATAGGCTGAGTCAATGTAGATCATGTCCAACAGGTAGATCCCTGGAGGAGACAACACAAGACAGTGAGTCACATAGTGAAAGCCAGCACAGACACTAGCTTTGCTTTAACAAAATGCTTACTTATTGACTTATTGAGCAGTAATTCACATAAAACACATTCATTTCAAAGAAAGAATGTGTGACTTCATGAAAGCTTTTATGACAGAGAACCTTAGTTAGTGTACTCCTTTGGAAGGATCAACATGCTCTGCAATTTACAGATCTAAAACTGCCTGTTACTCTTTGAGATCACTTGTGTGCAGAGCTGATATTTTGGTGTAATTGTAGCAAAGAAGTCAAGGTCAACAAAACATTATGATTCATTAGTTTCAAAACATCTTGCCAAAGGACTGCAGCACAGGCAGGCAGGTTAACAGATATGCCGTGTGTGTTGTCTTTATAAATAAGTAAATGAAATGACATTATGTGGACACCATGAATACACAGAACATGTGATGGAAATCTGGTTTTCCAAAAACCACGTCATGGAGGAAAATGTTGGTCAGTGAGAAATATATAACCTGATAGTGGAGCTAGAGGGACTGTCAGAGGGAGTACATATTCCTTAAACACCATGAATATCCATGCTAGCTCTTTTGACAGTTTGAACTGGTGTTCAAAAAAAAAACTGTATGTTTCTCTGGACACAAGTGTTGCATCCTTACACACTGGGCTTGTGGGGGAAAATAAGCTACCATAAATTTTAAGTGTGAATGAACATGGCAATGATCTTATTCATCGATGTATGAGGTATGAATATTATTTTTCACATGAATGTAGCTCTGTAATACATTTTTATTTCCTTGATTATGGATACTACCTTGGATATTTTCTCTCGGGAGCCATTTGAAAAAATATAATAAAAAAGTGGTAAGTTTTTATTCAAATGGAAGGGTTGCATGTCTGATTTCTGGCATCTATTACCAAGGACAGGAGGAAAAAACCCAGAGCACATCACATGTGTCAGAAAGGACCTGGAAAACATCTGTTGAGTCACCAACTTTCCTACAATTTGTCCTAATTACACTGTACTAACTGTTACTAAATACCAGACTGGAAACTCACCCTAAGCCTCACCACTGTAGGCTGTATCTGATGTGGTGTACGTTTTGAAAAAATATACAGTATATAGAGGATACAGTTTATGCACACAAGACACATATACAGATGGTGCAATGTTTTTCTACGTCATTTTGTAAAATCTCCAACATATTACAGTTTCAACCAGGATTGTGTCAGCTGTTTAACAAACAGTCAGTACAGGTCAGACAGGTCTTACAAACACCCACAAATTAAAACCAACTGCCAACAATACCAATATATCTGCACTGAATCTAACAACTGTAGACATTGTTTGTGACTAATACCTCAACATCCTAACTAACAAACTAAACAGAAATCAGTGTTGCTCCAAACCTGTGCTCATGTTGGCGTGAAAAACCTCCAGAAACAATGTTTTGGGACCATTGAGACCATCTTTTCCACTGAAAACCAGACACTACATGGCTCTTACACAAACGCATACAGAAGCATAATGCATTCACTTGGGGAAAAAAAAATCTGCTGTTTTTCTGAATTAACAAGATAATTATGAGAATAATGAAGTAAGTTTCCATAGGGAAAAAAAGATTTTGCTCGAGATAAGTCATTATTTTGATAGATTACATTGAGATAACATAATGTTTTACAGGATCTTTTCTTCGTCGCATTGGTGCAACTAGGCTCCCATAGATTTTCTCATTCTCTACACAGCAGTGTGAACATCTTCTTTTATCTACATGTGTCTCCTTTGGCAGGATCCCAAATCTAATTACAATCCATCTTGGTTCGTGTGTGCTACATGCAATTTAGGGTCAGCTCTCCTCAGTGCTGGAATGTGTCTCAAACCACCTCACATTTCAGTAGTTTTATGTGGATGCATTTACACTTACAGCTTAGGGATAAAATGTTGTTGTGTAATTGCCTTCTAATCCTTTCTCATTTACAAAAATGTATTTTTTACATGTTGTTTGAGAAATCTTAAGCGCTCAGCTTTCTACAGAACATTTCAGAATGTTTTTTCAATGTGTAGGTATAAAGTATACATACAGGTATGTAAGTGTGTTTGTATAAATGTTTAAATGTGTCAGTGTATATATCGGTCACACTGATGCATCTTACATTTTTTAAGATGCAAACAATTAAATAAATAAAAGGTTCCTCTGTCAGTGGAAAACCCTGGCTGTCTGATGTCTGCTGTGTCAGTCTGGTGGTATTTAATGTTTGACTGACAGTGTTTTATTTGTGAGCACCCAATAAAGGCTTTACTCACATTTTACATCTATACCAGCACAATGCTGGCAGCTTTGTTTACAAGTAACAAATCTTCTCTCTGATGTTGACGACATAAATTTGTGGTCCCATAACTGCTTATTTTGGTTTCCTAGTGACGTTAATAACCCTTCATGAATGATGAAGTTATATAACATTGGTTAAATACTGTTCATGGTGGCCAGGAAAGCCCCCTAGACCTATACTACACTGTTACATGCAGCCAACCCTCCTGCGCACACGCACACGGATGCAAACGCATACACACAAAAAGAGAGAGTGCCACGCCCCCAAAAGACTGCATTGTTGTCGTAGACGTGTTATATGCTAGCTTAGCGAGAAGTTGTGGTGGCGTTCATACTGTAAACAGAACCTTTATTTCCGAACACATTACACAAAACCTCAACAATGTTAGGGTAGCCTACAACCTGTGCATCTAGCACATCTCACAGCGTTGCAGCCAAACTGAACACGTTTTACCAAAGTCTGGTAGCAATGCGTTTAACGCAAATAATTTAACGACTACTTGAAAATATTGAAATAATGACCCATTTCAAGTGCCTCATATCTGGATAAAAATGTAGATGAGATTTATGTCACTTAAATTAAAGACACGTAATTAGGCTAAACCACATCCAGCATACGCATCTTTGCTGACCAGATCACAAATCTGACTACAATCTGTCTTAATGCTGCTACGTATAATCAGGGTCAGCTCTCCTCCAGTCCAGGAACTCAAAATGCACCAGAAGCTGGTACTGCCAAAAAAAGAACAACTTCTGAGTACACGTTTTATCATCTTCACAATAGGCAAAAATGGGGGCGTGGCCTATATCATGTGACGTAGCTCATGTCAGGGAACACGTGCATGAAAGGTGATTGAATGTGCCACATACTATGTAGGTGTTACTGGTCAAAACACACATTCCTTGATTATAGCGATTATCACTTGTGGCTCCACCTAGATTCTACATGCACAGTTTTGCGCAGATTGGACTTCTCACATTTCTAAAAAAAAATATAGGCTGAAATGTAGAGAGTCCTTTATCATGAGATGCTGATCAATTCGGGGAATGTGTTCTTAAGGAGTTACAGGCAGACAAAATGCAATTGCCTTGATTATAGCGCCACCTGCTGGTGGACATGTGTCAATATTAGCATCTGAGATGTGTGCGCAGCAGTCTGGACCAGCCCTGTGAATTTCTCTTTCATAACTTTCAAGGTGTAGGTTGCAGTATGACCACTGGTACTGGGAAGCATGCAGCATTAGTTAAAAGTGACGTTAAGTACTGCTTATTACCATATTACCAGCTGGTAATTCAGCCCTGTAGCCAAGCTTCATGATAAACAGTGTAATTACACTCATCATATTACTGTATGTTGTGTATTTGACATTGTGGTTTAATAAGCAGTTAGCTCAACAAGCAACAGCTGACAATGATCAACATGCAATTGTTACATGCATAGAGCAAAATAGTTGTAGCATGTAGCATGTAGCAGCCTTCACTTAAATAATAATGAAGCAACTGTGAATATTTGTATTTAGTGCATGGAAACCACCGCTGCATTCAGCAGCCTTAAGGAAAAACTGAGGTAATGTGTACTTAACAAGAAACACTCTGTGATCTCAATCCAACACAGGATGCCCAGTTAAGATTCCAACATCTCTCACTCCTGTTAAATCTTCAGCAACACCAACTTTATGTTATTGCACCCTTCTGCACAGTAGACTCCTTGATAAATGTTGTAAGGATCCATGTAGATCCTGGTCATAAGCCTGGAGATGCCAGAATGTAGTGTCGACTTGTCGTCCCACTGTACATCCTATGGCACTAAGTCGGCTTAATGTCTTGGTGGTGGCAGGTGCTTGGTGCGTCATTGATGTCCTAAACATCATAGCTTGCTCCCTGTGCTGGAGATGTGGTTTTGTAGAGCCTCCACATCTACTCTGTTAGTGGACATTTCCACAGAGTAACAGACTGTGGGAAACTACTGATTTTACAATGTGTCTGTAATGGGATTTAAACAAGAGTAAAAACAGACTGGATTTCTGTCCTCAATGATCAATGAATTGCTGGTACACAACTTAAACTTAAAAATTGGACATTATGGATATGTTTCAGAGAAATAAACTCAACAGATGGTGTTTGCTTAGGTGTTTTTTTTTAAGGAAGGGAAAAATAGTTGTTGCAAGAATACTGTCAGTTTTCATTGCAAGATAAATCAGGAGATTAACATTTATAACCTGTACAAAAAAACAATAGATGGAATCTATTCATGCCTACTAATTAGTCTATTAACTAACCACAGTAGTTTCTTCAGCTGCAGCTCATACACGCAGTCATTCTAGCAGCTGTAAGTCATTATTTCAGGGTTTTTTGTGTGGTACTTAAATCCTAATTGACAGTCAGTGATGTAGTGACCTTTCATGCCCTGATCAATATCTTAGGCACTGCAGGCTTTAATGCTCACTTTATTGATTTACTCGATTTATTGTCGAGATCAGATTTGTTTGGATTGACTGTTCACATTCTTTTTAAAATGTGGCCCATATCAGACTGCAGTATGAACTGGCCTGAAAGTGACCCACATGCGCAAATTAATAGTATGATGTCACACGCAGCACGCTGTTGTATGGAGGTAAACATGGAGGCCACAGAGGTTAGCTCATACTTGCTAACCCTTACAATTGTCACAGGAGACCATGTTCAACCTGTAAAAATCCAACCTGTATCTGATTTGGACCACATGAAAGTGGCCCAAATCTGAACGGGAAAAGATCAGATTCTCTGCGACTTGGGTTGAGTCAAACATCAGGGTTTCACCTAGTCAAATTTAAGACTTTAAGACCACTATGAATGAAATTTAAGACCTATATCACCAAAAAAAGAAACGTACAAAGGAAATATAGTCACAAATTAACTTGTAGAGTAAATAAATGTATTCACATTAGGATTGGGTGATGTCTACAAAATTGGCATTGGACGATGTCAACAATGAAACCTCGGGATGGACGTTGACATTGATAAGCTACGTAATTAACAAGCTGGCATGTGGTGCACCTGCTGCCGTGAAAAAGGATCACGGGTGGAAATATCCAGGAAAATGATGAGTTCTGTGTATTTTCTGCAACTTCGTAAAACATAACCTACTGCTGATGGAGGAACTCAGGGGAGCAGACAGGGAGAGAGAGGCAGGTGCAAAGCAGGTCCATTTACAAATAATAATAAAAATAATGACCGTGAGGATTAAAACATGCTATTAAAGGGTGGTATAATGTAAAAAATTAAGATGGTATTTTTGTGTTGGGGGTTTGGTGTGGTCATCCCCCAAGAAAGAAATATGCAATTCCTCATAATTTTGGAACACTGTTATTATCACATCTGTGAATAATAATTAGGAAAATCTACAGCAGATTTTGAATAAACTTTACCCGAAAAGCTAGACTTGCTAAATAAGTCTACTGGGTTTGAATTATAACCATTAGATCTGGGAAAAGTCATGTGGTTAGTTTTGATGCTCTCCAAAATGATTTTTCACAGCAAATTATATTTGGACTAGTGTAAGTAAGAACTACAGCACGCTGCGGAAGCATTTCAATGACCATTAGAGGTAGCACTACATGGACGTTGGAGATGGACATGGTTAAGACCAGTCTAAAATTATTTAAGACCTACAACACAAACTTCAGACTTTTTAAGGCCTTAACTTTTAATGTTGAAATGTAAGACTTTTTAAGACCCCGCGGAAACTCTGCGATATGAGCAAAAAAAATCTCAACCGTAGTCTTGCATGAAAATACTTTATGTCAGCCTATAAATATTTTTACGAAATGTGCAAAACTTATTTTTTCGAACTCCTCCTAGTTGGTGAGTCAGATTTGCACGAAACTGTGCATGTACAATCGAGGTGGCACTACAAATGAAGTGATCTCACATCCCCATATCGGTCTGTCCGATGAACATGAAACTTGCGCCATCAGTTTTCTGTGCCACACGGAGGCTCAGTGAAATGGGCCACTAGGTAATGATCTTGTTGAAAACTCATGAAGTGCTCTTAAATTGACAGGGGTGTTAAAGAACAGTGCACACAATGCAGATGCCAAAAATTATACGTCCACCAGCAAGCGCTATAATCAAGGGAAGGGCGTTTTGGCTGGTAACTCCCACATAGAATGTAGCACATTCAATCTTCAACCTTACATGCATGTGTTTCCTGAATTGAGCTACATCACAAACTCCACCCTAAAGGGAGTTTCCATCTCCCACAGAAAACACTGCTCTGAGCTGCCTGAAAACAGCTCATTTGTAGTCCAGCATTTTCTTCCGTTTCGCTGTGACGTCACAGTGAAATGTGTGTCATAATGCTCGCCAAGCGGCTAGTCCGAGACGCTCTCAAAAACACCAGTGAAAAAACAGTGAGCTGCAGCACACAGCTCTCCTCTCCCTTCCAAACACTAGCTACCCTCCAGGCAGTCAGTGGACATAAAGTTGTTCCTGTGATGTAGAGACAGAGCTCAGGTAAAACTTTATGGATGAAAAATACTTTTGTTACAGATTAATAACTCACCACTCTGAAACTCTCGCTACAGTCCATGTTGCCAAGCTGGTCGGCAACATGTACAGCTGAACCGAAGCCGTGTTTACCAGCCTCTCACTGACCCGCCCTTCTCTGCTTCTGATTGGCTAGTAGTCCTTAACTAGGAACTGCAATGTTGTTTTGGAGAATGTGGCAGTACATCCATCCTGGCCTCACAACCACAGGCTATGTGTTACCAGGCAGCCCAGGACCTACAAACACGGCTTCTTCACCTACAAAATGGCACAGCCACCAGGACAGCGGATGCAACAGCTGGTTTGCACAACCAAAGGACTTCTGTACAAATTGTAAGAAACTGTCTCAGGGAAACTCAAGAGGACAAATGCTTACCATTAATTGTGTCTGGCATTCAGTGTTCTCTTCACTGAGTCCTGGTTTTCACTGTATTGGGCAGTACAGGACAACCAACACAGGTGCATTTTAGTGATGGCATTTTGAAGATACCATGATAAGATGTAAATGTAAATGCTCCATATTTGTATAGCGCCATTCTAGTCTTTTCGACCCCTCAAAGTGCTTTTACACTACATCTGCATTCACCAGTCATACACATTCATACACTGAGCCTAAGTGCTCAAACGGAAACTAACAACTATCAGGATCCTGATGCCCATTGTCCTGCCATTCATCCCTCTCCATCACGTCATGTTGCAGCATGTTAATGCACGGCCCCATGTTGCAAGGCTCTGTACCAAAACATTCCCCTTTTTCCATGGCCTGCATTGTCACCAGACATATCACTCAATGAGTGTATTTAGAATGCTGTGGATGGGAGTGTACTACAGCGTGCCCCAATTCCTGCCAATTTACCTGCTACGTGGTACTTTTTTTCGTATCACCTCCGTCGCGGTTCAAAGCGAGCTGGGGCGATACTAAAATGGCATGTGACAACACTGCAGATCGCCACTATTCACTGCATCATCATTGCGCGCGCCAGACAGAGGCCAGCAACAGAATGTTTTATATTTTACAATTTCTGTATGTTAATTCATCACCAAATCCACTTCTGAGAAATTTTTAGGTGATAAATCAACCGTGTAGATTCAGAATATTGGCAGTTTTACAAAAATTGATGGCGGATCGGAAATGTGCTTTTCGGAGTTGAGGAGCTCCCCAAGTGCTGGCGGAGGAAGCTAACAAGCTTTATGATGCAAGAAAAAAAAAAGTTATTTTACCAGGTTCCCAAAACAGCCTGACTTTTTAACATCAACATTTTGTCTGCTGAACTACAAATGAATGTTAGCTGGGATTTAGCATGGAACAGACAACAAGACACATGCTTGTGCAGGGATATTTACACCTAAGACCAGACTTTTTAGTTTTCTCTGGATGCTTTGTCAATAAGTCAACTGTGTGGCTGAGATACGATGCGGGGCTGACACTGCATTTTATTGGACTTTGGAAAAGACCAGAGGGGAATGTGCATTCATAAAAATGACAGGACTCCAGTAAACCGAGGAGCACACCCGCACTACACCTGGAGAGTACAGCAAAGTCTTTAGCATACAGGGTTAAACAAATGTACTCATTAATTTCATCATTACCTTTCACTGGAAGAGATGTATATTGTCCTACAGATATCAGTGGCATTTCCACTGACATACTGGGAAAAATTGAATAATTATATTTTTCTGCACTGAAAAAAAAAGCTTCAAATTTGAAGATACCGAGAATGCCACAAGATGAATGAGTTTTCAAACACAAAGGTAATCAAGTTACTAAAAGTAAGCTTTCACTCGCATTTGAAGGCTTATGTTATTTTTACTACAAGACTTAAAGCTGGGGTAGGCAGTTTATTTCAGAAACATTTTTTGTTATATTTGTTGAAATTCTCTTTACATTCCAACAGCAATCAATAACTCCAATGCTCTGACACAAAAGAATCCACTGTCTGGACTGTAATAAGCATGGCCTACCTGCCTGTCTACCTGCGTGCAGTCTGCCGGTGCACTCACTGTGCATGAACATGTGTTTTGGGGGAGTGATTTTGGAGAGAGGACTGACGGGAGGGGAAGGGTTTTTTCAGGTGTATACTTTCAAAATCCAGCTGTCTAAGATTGCTAAAGGTTAAGTGTGTAAGATTTAGTGGCATCTAGCGATAAGGCTGCGAATGGCAACCAACTGAGGTGGCAGATCAGGAAACATTCAATGGGCAAAGACAACAACCTATTTTAAATGCATTTATAGAGGACTTTCACTGTGACATGTGTTGCTATGGATACATTTAACCCTATTACCATCACATCTTATTGTGGTCAATTATAAATGTGTCACATTTTCCACATTTAGCTCATGTTTTCTGAAATTGCACTCTTTAATTTCCAACTAACATTTAGTGAAGTGACTTAATTAATGTGAGGCAGTTTAAAAATGTGTTATTAAAATTGAACTATAAATAAATTATAACATGTGAAATGATATTTCAAGAAGTTTTCATCTTGATTAATACAAACATTTTCCTAAAATCCCACTATCCTTGCTTGGTTACCCTGTCTCACTTTGAAAACACTATGAAAGTAATCTCAAAATCAAATCTGGTGCCAAAAGCACCAACACAAACACACAAACACACACACACACACACACACACTTGACACATGTGATGAAATTCTTGAGCAGTGCAGTGAGTAGCATCTTCAGTGGTACAAAGGAGACACGCCCCACAGGGGGTCAGGCATTAGAGAGGTCAGAGGTCATGGAGCAGGGGTCAGGGAAGCTTGGCCTGCTGAACGCACTACGTTTGTGTCACTGCTCTGCTCATCAGCACCGCTTCACTCACACACACTCAGATCAACTACCAGGACTCAACCATCATTTTCTACACTACTCTTGTTTTCCAAGTCAGATCGCTCAGTGACTGTGTGGTACATCATCTTGGGCCATGCTGCTTAGTGTGTGGTCTGGCTTTTCACACAGGCCAAACAATACTGTAACTGCTGAACTGGAAAAAGGCCAAAGCCTTTTTAACAAGAGCATACGGGACAATCCACCCTAGAGCTGTATTACAGCAGAATGCAGAAGAACATACAGCCAGACCAAATCAGTGTTAGCCTGGGCCCTCTCTCTTTAGTTGGTCAGAAAGATTTATCTATCCAGTTCTGATCTGGGTGGAGTCCAAAATGCAGCTACACAGTGTTACTGTCATTTAGAAAAGTTCAATGTGTCAGGTTCAGGACCTCTTATACTTTCAATAAAACATGTTTTCTGAAATACCAAATTTTTTGTTATCAGATAGAAGGAGCAAATGCATGCACACTGAATATGAAACTAACTGTATATTAAATAGAGCGGAAACTAAGTTATTTAACTAATAAGTCGATCAACAGTCAAAATGAATCTGCAGCAATTTTAATAATCCATTCAGTTATTTTGTTACGTAACAATGAAATCCCCATGGTTTTGTATCAGAAGATGCAGTGACTTAAATTAACAGTGGGTAAGAAAAAAGTATAAATAACATTTATTTAGTATTTTGTTAAGCTATCGCTAGCTGCTAGGCTAATCAACCTGGTGAACTCATGGAAGCAAACTCAGTTCTGGCGGTGCTTATAGTTTTCCCTGAAATATGATAATTTTCTTTGTCTAGTTAGTCTTCAGCATTGACTGTAAAAAACAAACAAAAAACCTTCAGCTGTCAACTTCATGCAAATAACAAGGCGAAAATTTATACGGCACATTTCCTGTGGTTCTACCTTTTAGCTGTCAATGACAATAAAGTCAGTTCAAAACATACAAGTGTTAAATACGTGGCATCTCTCTTTTAGGACTGTCAGTGTGAAGTTACTTTCATTCTCACGCTATGCATTATTGTAATTTTATCACTTTGGCGAATTTTCAAAGATGTTACCCAGCTTGAAAATGTTTTAATCCAGCGAGCTAGACAGCCATCTACACACAAAAATGTCCTGAGACGACTTGAGAAAATGACATCTCACGTCTAAAGTTCTGATTTCATCTTTAAAAATGTAAAGAAGTAAGAGTGGAGCAAGGAAAAAAGCAACCTTCATCGTATATGATTACACACTTTACAAGATGTGTGCAGACTGCGTTATTGTCTACATGTAAAACTATAAAGGCTCAACTGATGAGGGTAGGCTAAGATGGAAACCAGTTGTGGAAATATTGGGAAGCACCTCAGGCAGTGTTTGGCAGTATTTTAAAGCTCAGCATTTTAGCTGCGCCTGTAATGATGAAACAAGACCACAAGTCTAAGCCTCACTATTGCCTCACTAGCCGGTCAAAGGCTAGTGAGGCAATGCTCATTACACCTCATAGTACCAAAGTGTTGAAGGGAATAAACAACGTACTGAAAATGTTGCTTCTTTTATTGAGATATGTAGCTGACAGGTAACAATAACTGAAAAGTTCTAAAAGACATCAAAAAAACTTCCAAGAAAGTGTGTTTTCACATGTAGAAGACAACATTTAAGTGTGTTCTCTTTCTCCATGCTACACCCAAATCCAATTGAGATATACTAGCTGTCCATGACATCAACTGTGCTGGCAGTTCCAGCCTAAATATTACATCTGCATAACACAACACAAAATGCTTAACAAATATTTGCCGATGATGTCATCCTGATAAACACGTGAGTGCATGGTGTAATGTGTTTCAGCTGTGCTCGGTCTGCAGAACTGTACAGCTTTGCTTCCTGTCTCCCTGCTTCTCAGATTCACAGCACAGCCCACTCGCAAGGTGTCTGCCAACTCCTTATATCAGTCCATCAGTCGTTGTGTCAATACAGTCCTGCTGGTCAGCTGTCACTCAGGCTACAACACCGGTGCTTCACAATGATGAATCTCTTAACACTGAAACAAAAAACATTTATTGTCTTTTCATGTGATAATCTGAGAGATCTGTAATTGGATTGGATTTGTGCTGCACAGCGATCTCACCGTCTTTCTACTCTTGTTCTACTTATTGCCTTTTTTTGCTCCTCTGTTACTCAGAAACAGTTACGTGTTACAGATACTGCATTTCTCATATATGCTTGATTTTATGATGCTTCTTGTGTTTTGAGCAAGGCCAGACTGCAGCGTATCATCGCTCAGCAGAGAAGGTGATTGGCTGCAGTCTGCCATCCCCCCGGGACAAACTGTGCAGCTCACATATTTTGTTTTATAATTTTTGCTCATATTTTGTCTAGTCATGCTTCTTGACCTGCAGTACTTTATCTTTCTTTCAGCCTCCGTGCTCATAGCCATTACATGTTTTCTTCAGGAAATGCTACTCAAATATTATTTCACTTCGATTTCATAACTCTTTGTTTATACTTTGTATTGTTTTTATTATGCAATCCTCTGATTGCGTAATCTGGTCATGGTCTATCCATATGTTCAGTCACTGTGGCTACTCTCAATAAATCGCAGAAATGTGAAAATCATGACTTCCTGTCACTTTAAAGACCAATCAAAGGTCAGTTGTTTAGAACAGCACAAGTAAAAAGCTTTCATGAACTAGCTGTACATTGAACAATTTGTTGGTTTAGCCATCAACAACAGAGAGTTAACTCAGTCATTTATCTCTCCTCTGCTCTTGTGTTCCTGGTCTGAATAAAGACTAGGCTGCAGCAGGAAAGACGGTTCACAGCCCACTGCTTTTTCCGGACTACCTGCTTCCTAGCCTTTGTAGCTGCACTGTAGTTCATTATCAGGCCCATCAGAGCAGACTGTGTGCATGAACAGAGAAGACAGAGACTGGAGAGTGGTCACAGGCTGAGGCCTGTCCTCCTTTATGAAGCACAGAAATGAAAAGACACGGGATTGCATGATGTACAAAAAACCATTACAAGGAGTCCAAAGAATTTCTTTGTTGAAACACACATACAGGAAGAATCATAACAAAGCAAAGAGGAATCATGGTTCTGGTTTTATACTCTGCTGCATCTGAATGTGCTCTGAGGAATAACTCAACGTTGCATAAAGGCACTTAAATGAGAATCATAATATTTCCTTTAGGAATTTGAAATGGCCATAATGTTGTTATTGTACTTGTAGATCCTCTTAGTTTCTGATTGTTTGACTTTTGAGTTATAATAACACATGTGTGAATGATATTCCAGCATATAGACTAGGGCCCAACTTGCACAACTTTCTTGCTTGTGTCTACAATTCTCCAGTCATCCCTACTCCACAAGACTTGCCACTTTCTGTTACAGCTAGAATACAGCTCATTTAAAGCTACAAGAGAGATGTTAACGCATCTGAAAACTTCCCTGTTAAAGCTGTTGGAACTACAATAAAAGCACAAATCAACATGAGCGTCTCTTCCCACAGACTAGAGTTTACTCAAATGTCTCAAAGGATAATCACCTCGACAAAGGGCCGTTTTTTAATCCATGGATAAAAACCATGATCATTCATCACGAGTTTGTGAGCATCTCGTGCAATTAAAAACAAATATGAGTCACTAAATATTTGTGAAAGGTGTTATGTAACCAGTGATTACTATGACAACATAACAAACTGTATCCAAACTCTTTCTCCTCTGCTTTTGGCAAATTGTCTGAATGGACAGTCTCTGCCTGGTTTCACAGACAAACATCTCAGCTTACAGACTATGTAAGGGTCATCTTAAAGGCAGGAAATAACGCACTGAAAATACCCATCTCAAGCTGGGGAACTTTGTCTTTCTGTTCCTATTAAAGTCCAGGATTATAGGAGTCTGAATGAAGCTAGGAAGAGCAAATACACTCTTTTTGTTCATCTTTTAAAATCTCTGCTGAACCAGAGGGAAAACAAACAGGGCGAAAAAGTCAGGTAAACACCTCTCTTTCCGTAGCTTCCCTCAGTAAGTACAGGTCAAGATCCACATGCTCCAAACCTGTGACCTTACTGCAACACATGCAGCTGCTGACATGTGTGGCTGGTCAACTACCCCAGTCTTCTCAGAGGGAGTCCTGGGCTGGCCGGGGGGCCGCAGGGGGAAAGGGGCGAACTGTTGGGGGGGTGTTAAAGAGGAGAAGGGTTTAGGTGGGGGGACGGAGTCTCTGTCTACTGCCTCCATGATCTCTCTATTGTCAAGGGGAGGGGAAATGGGCGTGACTGTGGGCTCACAGCTTAATTACCTCAGGCAACAATAAGTCTCTCACTTATAATCGCAGGAAGACAGAGGGAGGCCGAGTCTCTGGGAGGAAGAGAAACTGATTCTGTCTGAGGAACAGGCGTGAGCTCTCAGTTTAGGACTCATCAACGGTGGAAAAATCCTCTGCAGTAGATGAATGACGTTACAGCGGGAAAACTTTGGCAGTTGTCTGCTGCTACTTGAATGGACACTTAGGGACTGTTAAAAAAAAAAAATCTTTCTCTGCAGAGACATTGTCACAGCTGGAACACTTTCCGTATGGTCTTTACGGAAAATTGATTCTGACAGCAGGTAAAGCAAATAATATGAAGGAGGTCCACTGACAAAATAAAGGACAAACACAGAGGAAATATGGAATGACTCTGACTGAAGAGGACTTGGAATCAAACTTGCCAGAAAGGCAAGGGATATAGGGAAACAGAGACAAGTGGTGAGTGGGGCAATTTTCTGACCTGACATTTTGTTCAATATGCATCACACTGAATACTGACTGTGCTAGGCGCTGTGTTTTACGCTCAACACACAGTTTACATTCCCTTTAAAGGATCTTTAAGGATGTTAAAGCACACTTAATCCACTCTGACAGTATGGTATATTTTCTGTATTATGTGTTAAGGCCAATTTAAAGCATCTTGTCAGAAGTTATACAGTGCAGGGTTTGACTAAATGTCTAACTGATCATTCAATTTACTCATCAAATTAGGATGTTTGGGAACATTGTTAGCTTGCATGTAATTTATGTAAAAAGACGAGGCTTGTTCATTTTTTTTGATACATTCATTAACAATGTAAACCACAGTGAAAAATCCACTTCACAACTCCTTTCAATAGTCTGAGATTCAGATTAGCTGACTCAGCATGTTCTACTTTGGAAGAATTTATAAACAAATTGGACAACCATTTAGTTCTAGTTCAATTTTAACTTAAAATTTAAGGACAGTGCTTTTTTGCTGAAACTTTTACAGTGCACTCAAAGGAAGCTCACAATAAACTGACAGTGTGACAAAAGTAATGCAGGTGCAACTGGAACATTTCCTAAAAATTAGGAGTTCCACGTGCCCCACTCTTTTTATTGAGGGATAGATATGGACAGCATGGAATAATCTCTATTGGACTCATCTTTCAGGAGCTTTAACTGCTAGTCAGACAACGGAAGACTCGAGCATCTGCCAGCTCACAGTTAGAGACCCACTGGTAAATATAGAGGAGTGTTTAGAAGCTAAAGAGGCTGATATTCTTCTTAAGAGATGGTGGAAAACAAAACAGAGCTAAAAGAGAGTAAATATTGTCTGACATTCATCTGGTGGACACAGACACAACTCCACATGATCATGTTGCACTGTGTCTGCTGGATGTATAAATAGGCAACTGTTTGCTAACACATTTGCAATAATAATTTTACTTTTTTTTATTTTAATGTCAAGTGGTAAAAAAAAAATCAATTAACATGCAAAAGTTATTTATCCTCAGTGTTACTCACAATGTGTGTATCCTTGAGGTCTAACAAACGCATTGTGCATTTCCCTCCAAATAAAACCTTTGCAAAGCCTATCATTTAAGTAATCTAAAATCTGAATTTACGTCCCTGTTTACTTGGTAGCAGTCCTCTTGTTGGTGCATCACTTGTATTGCTTGCCGAATTACAGTCGCCATCATTCATCTGTTTATGCAAAGCTGCTGGGATCTTCAGTATAACAGAAAGACACTGTTCCATGTCTATTTCCTAAACCAAAACCCAAAACCAATGGTCCACTCATGTTTTGGCATACTGGGTGAATGGCTCCTATTTCTGAAGATAGATGTAGATTTTTCTCACAGTGAGGCCAGTTAGCTGACAGTCTATGATGCTATGGCTTTTGGGTAAAGTGCAACGCACCACTAATCAAAAATATTTCAGTAACTACTGAACAATCAAGCAGCATGTTGAGGCAGAGCAGGAAGATATTAGTCAGAGACAAATGAAAGGACAGATCTCCTGCTACATTCCATTCAGCTTCAGTTAGACACAGGGACTAAAATGAACTGCAATAATCTGACCAGTTACTTCAGTTCTTTAAGCTGCTCAGTAGTCAGCCAGCACTCGCTGAATGAGCTGAGCCGGGTGTCTCTTTCCTCTCTCCCTCTGTGGTTCTAAGAGCTCCACAGGCCTGTCATGCCTTTGTGTCCAAACGCGATGTGTGTTTGGGATGCAGTCGAATCAACTGGTGAGAATGAATGAGTGCCTGAAACAGACACACACTGACAAAGATAGAAAGAGAGAAGCAGGAGACGAGGAGGGATAAAGCATGCGTAACAAATGAATTACTTTTGTTGCAGTTGAAAGATTCTGACGTCAACCACAAAGGGCTGTGTTTGTTCTGTGTGGTCGTATTTGTGTCTGCTGACACCTTTTATAAGTCTGCCTGACACATGGTGATCTGGGTCTGGACGGATTTCATGGGTCCATGCTGCATTTCCCAGTGACCAGAGCTGACAGATGCCCTAACACTGTAGCTATGGACAGGCTTCACTATCATCTCTACAGAGTGTGTGTGTGTGTGTGTGTGTGTGTGTGTGTGTGTGTGTGTGTGTGTGTGTGTGTGTGTGTGTGTGTGTGTGTGTGTGTGTGTGTGTGTGTGCGCGTGTGTATAAAGAGGTTTGCGAGGCTTAATAGCTGTTGAGAGGTTTAGCCATGAACTGACCACTAACACACACACAGGGAAGTTCACTTCCAGCATTTATGAGATAAACCAGAGAAATTTAGATAAAACAGTCAAGTTGAAAAGCATGCTTTTTAATATCCCATGCTGGTGAGCATGGAATTTACGTTGTGTTCTTTTACACTTTGTTCTGAGCAGTTACTGTAGATTTGCTGAACTTGCTGCTACAAAAGACAGATGACAAGGAAATGTGACATTCTGAAGGAGATGTGAGTAATTATATATATATATATATATATATATATATATATATATATATATATATATATATATATATATATATATATATATATATATATATAAATAAAGGTTATCTCATTGTACTTTTATAGAGCAGTCTAAAACCCAGGAAAATTATTTGAATGGATAATCAATGTATAATGTAAAAGGTGTCACTCAGAGTGACAAATCCACAGAGAATTATGATGAACACTCCTCAGTACAGTGGGGCGTTTTGTCCTCTTTTATGTCATTGTTTTGGTTTTGTGGCCCACAAAATCTGTTCTCAACAGCCTTGTTTCCAGCAGCAGCAGGCAACTGCTTCAGTGAAAAAGCTCTTAAAAGCCACTGTACACGACCTGCTCAGAACCAAAGACCAAACAGACACATTTAGAGACTCACTGGTGAATGTAGTTGAGCATTAAGCAGCTAAATACTCAGATATTTTTCTCTTGAGTTAGTAGAGACTAAACCAGAGCTAACGGAGAATGAATAATTGACTTACATTCAGCAAACAATTCAATTCAATTTTATTTATATAGCGCCAAATCACAACAACAGTTATCTCACAGCACTTTTCATAAAAGAGCAGGTCTAGACCGTACTCTATGATGCTATTTACAGAAGCCCAACAGTTCCCACCAAGAGCAGCACTAGGCGACAGAGGCAAGGAAAAAATTCCTTTTAAGAGGCAGAAACCTCGAGCAGAACCATGGCTCAGGGTGGGCGACCATCTGCCTCGACCAAACACATCTTCAAATGAATGGTCACGTTGTTGCTCTGTGTCCGCTAGATGTGTTTGCAAAGTCAATTTTGTGTTTTCAGATTTTTCTGCTACCCCAAGTGGCCAAAAACAAACAAACAAACAAACAAATAAATGCAGTCTTAAGTACCTGACAGTTGTGAGTAACATTAGTTGTACCACATGCAAAATGCAATATTTGGGATGACAACCATGTAACTGCAAAATGTATGCAATGTGCTAGTACTGCTTCAGTGAAAGAAAGGAAAGGACATTTACTGATAATCTTGTCCCCCTCTGTTCCAGATATCATCTTGGTTCAGGTGCCATCACTGTGATGATTCTCCCTGTGGAGGCTTTGTTGGTGCTCCTGTTGCTCTCTGGACCAAAGTCCTCTCTCCAGGGAGACACTCAGGAAATCGGGAACAGTGATGAGATCCTGGAGAAAGAGTTTATCTATGCGGCAAAACGGCAAAAACGTGCAGTGGTCGACCACAGCGCTTCCCAAACAGATAAATGTTCTTACACATTTATTGTCCCTCAGCAGAAATATAACGGGCCCATCTGTGTGAACTCCAAGGAACCTGAGGCCCTGCTGGAGAACCGGGTCAATAAGCAGGAGCTGGAGCTGCTCAACAGTGAGCTGCAGAAGCAGCGACAGCAGATCGAAGCGCTGCAGCAGTTGGTAGAGGTAGATGGGGGTCTGGTCAATGAAGTCAAGTTACTGCGCAAAGAGAGCCGCAACATGAACTCCCGAGTTACACAGCTCTACATGCAGCTGCTGCATGAGATCATTCGCAAACGAGACAATGCTCTGGAGGTGTCACAGCTGGAGACCCGTGTGCTCAACCACACAAACGAGATGGGGAGGCTAGCTGCACGCTACAGCGACCTGGAACATAAGTACCGGCATCTGTCAGCCCTAGCAAGCAACCAGAGTGCCCTCATGGTGCAGCTGGAGGAGAAGTGTAAGAGGGGACACTTGTACGGTGTGGTGCAGGAGCGGAGCCGTCCTGTCCGCCCACAGCCCCCTGTGATCGCTCAGCCTCCCCTGCAGATGCCTGCACTGTCTCCTGGAGGCTACAGACCCTACCATCCACCTACCCACAACCGCCACACCAACAACCCCATGACTAATGAGATACAGAGTGACCAGAACTCCAAAGCATTACCACCTCCACTGCCCACAATGCCCAGTGCTACATACAGCTTTACAAACGAGCCCTCTGGTAAGTAGATCACCACACTGATACTTGTTCCTCTGAGGTCTATTATTGTAGCAAAGCAGCCACACATTGTGCAATACTTGCTGCAACTGATGTCAAAGTCCCTATAATATCCATATAAGTCTTTAGTTACTCATCGTGTCAACAGTTAGATTAGATTAAAATACATCTGACATACATTCCTTTTCGGTTACAGGTCTGACTTGACTCCTCTTAGTTCAGTAACAGTTAAACCAGACACTAAGGATTAAGTTTCTTGACTGGTCCATTGACCCGTACAGTGAGATCATAAAAGTTGCAGATCCTGGCTGTGCAGAAAGGCTGATTAAAACGGGTAGCGTGAATAATATCGTGCAAAAGTTCATTTATTACACTAATTCAACTTAATAGGTGAAAAATAATTAGTATATATAATACTATATAATTATATAATTTCGATGATTATGGCTTACAGCTTATGAAAACCCCAAATTGAAAATCTCAGAAAATTAGAATATTGTGAAAAGGTTCAGTATTGTAGGCTCAAAGTGTCCCGCTCTAATCAGCTAATTAATCCAAAACACCTGCAAAGGCTTCCTGAGCCTTTAATTGGTCTCTCAGTCTGGTTCAGTGGAATTCACAATCATGGGGAAGACTGCTGACCTGACAGTTGTGCAGAAAACCATCATTGACACCCTCCACAAGGAGGGAAAGCCTCAAAAGGTAACTGCAAAAGAAGTTGGATGTTCTCAAAGTGCTGTATCAAGGCACATGAATAGAAAGTTAAGTGGAAGGGAAAAGTGTGGAAGAAAAAGGTGCACAAGCAGCAGGGATGACCGTAGCCTGGAGAGGATTGTCAGGAAAAGGCCATTCAAATGTGTGTGGGAGCTTCACAAGGAGGGACTGAGGCTGGAGTTACTGCATCAAGAGCCACCACACACAGAGGGGTCCTGGACATGGGCTTCAAATCAAGCCGCTCCTGAACAACAAACAACGTCAGAAGCGTCTTACCTGGGCTAAAGAAAAAAATAACTAGTCTGTTTCTCAGTGGTCCAAAGTCCTCTTTTCTGATGGGAGCAAATTTTGCATCTCATTTGGAAACCAAGGTCCCAGAGTCTGGAGGAAGAATGGAGAGGCACACAATCCAAGATGCTTGAAGTCCAGTGTGAAGTTTCCACAGTCTGTGTTGGTTTGGGGAGCCATGTCATCTGCTGGTGTTGGTCCACTGTGCTTTATTAAGTCCAGAGTCAGCGCAGCCGTCTACCAGGACATTTTAGAGCACTTTATGCTGCTTTATGGAGATGCTGACTTCATTTTCCAGCAGGACTTGGCACCTGCCCACACTGCCAAAAGTACCAAAACCTGGTTCAGTGACCATGGGATTACTGCGCTTGACTGGCCAGCAAACTGGCCTGACCTGAACCCCGTAGAGAATCTATGGGGCATTGCCAAGAGAAAGATGAAAGACATGAGAGCGAACAATGCAGAAGAGCTGAAGGCCACTATTGAAGCATTCTGGTCTTCCATAACACCTCAGCAGTGCCACAGGCTGATAGCATCCATGCCACGCCGCATTGAGGCAGTAATTCATGCAAAAGGGGCCCAAACCAAGTACTGAGTATATATGCATGATTATACTTTTCAGAGGGCTGACACTTCTGTATTTAAAATCCTTTTTTTTTTTTTTTTATTGATTTCATGTAATATTCTTCTCTTTCTGAGATTTTGAATTTGGGGTTTTCATAAGCTGTACGCAATAATCATCGAAATTATATCAAATAAAGGCTTGAAATATCTCACTTTGCATGTAATGAGTCTATATATTAGTTTCACCTTTTAAGTTGAATTAGTGAAATAAATGAACTTTTGCACGATATGCTAATTTTTCGAGTTTCACCTGTATAGCAAGCATGAGCTAAAGGACTAACTAAGAGCTGTCAGCAGGTTGCTGAAATCACCCAGATATTAACGCAAATCCCACTTTTCATTTGACATAGCATTTTTTTTTTAAGAAAATGGAGGCTTGTAGGTTAGAATCAATTTGTTGAGTTTTACTAAAAATTACTTTTTAGAAAGTTACACGCAATAAATGTGGTATCTTATGATTCTTTTGACTGCTCTTGTGACGATTGTGGGGAAAAAGTGGGTTAAGGTTAGGGCGCCCATTTGACTGACTACATTTGAAAACAAAATAGGGCATTACAAAGGCACGCATGCAAATACAGCTTACAGGAAATGTGCTCCTATCAAACACCTATTTAATGAACACATTTTTTATTCAAGTTATATAATTTCAATTTGAAATAGACAAGGATGAACTTCAAGAATTTGATCTACAATTGCCTCAGTTTTATTTGTGTTAAACTTAAGAGCCTCAGCTTGTTTTCTGAAAAATAAAATAAAATGAATGAGATTGATTATTGTGATTTCAATACATATACATAACACAAGAAAATAGAATTAGAAATGCTGTGTGAATCTCTACACATGCTTCTTAAAATCATTTCAGAAATCAATTTCACCATCCTGCCCAGATCTAATATATACTGTATAAGATAATAAATGCTAATAAACTGTTATTTCCAAGGTCCAGAATGAAGTTTGGCATATATAAGGTAATTCTTCAATAGAGATGGACTGATATTGCTGTATGTCCATGCAAGTGCAAATATCAGAGTGGTATTTGAGTTGGACATAAAAAAAATAAATAATTACTAACAAGAACTCCTACAAGACCCTCTGCTTTAGCTAGCAAGTGACCTGACAACGGAGGACTTATCAGAAATGAGAGGAATGAGAAAAGATTTGTTAGAAAGACAAGTTTAAATTCCTGATGGTGTTGAATGAATAAATATGCAGTTGTGAGAAACTAGACAAAGCTGAACAAAGAGTTTCTGAAGACCGCAGTACATGAGCTGACAGGCTGCCAGCCTGTATGATACGTAAATAAAGGCAAATTGAAGCACACTGCGAGGATTTTGCCAGCTGAAGAAAGTTACGATTACTGTTTGCTGTGCTGAATGTGTATTTGGTCCACGGGAAGACGGCCTTTTATTCAGTATGGAAAGCAACGGAGCATCTGAAACATCTGGGAATTACAGCACTTTCTGAAGTGGAACTCTCAGAGTAGGTACTACAACAGCTAGGGCGGGAGTAGAATAATTCACACGGGAGCTCCTGAGGGCCACGGAGGCGTTGTCTGGTTAAGTACGTCTGAAAGGAGGGAGATTCAACAGAATAGCGTATCTATGGTTTGAGATGTAAGACGATCCGCTACCCCATATTAAATGGAGGTTGAACACCTTCCTGTTAAACATGCCTCCATTTCAGGCTAAGCTAAAAAACGTGCTTGCTCTGTTTTTGGAATTTAACGACAGGGAAGACATCCCCCCCCCCTTTTCACTCTAATTTCAAAAAAGGCAGAAGCAGCTAAACGTTTTGAGCTAGAAAATAAAACAGGGATACCAGGAAAAAAAACACAAGGAAATAAAAGATATTCAAGATATACGCATGCTAAAAGAAGCCAGTGAAGAACTGAACAATCTCCTCACTTCTCCATTAAGAAAACAATGTAGCATTAAAAAAGTAAAAAAGAAAACAAAAATAGAACCAGACAGACAAACCAAAAGAAATGTCACATGCCTTTGCAGCATTTTATAAACAACCATATTCTGAGGAAAACAGAGGGAATTTAGAAACAACTGATTAATTTCGAAGCACAGTGAAATTAACTTATAAACACCTTTGTTTTGACCCAATTCATCATGAGCTGAACTCTTAGATCTAGTTGAGGCATATCAAGATGCTGATCAGACAGCATGGGTATTGCACAGGTGGGCCTTCGGCTGGCCACGATAAAAGAGCACTCGAAAATGTGAAGTTCCATCACACAGCACAATGCCACAGATGTTGCAATTAATAATTTTGTTATATGTATAAAAGAAATTGAAGGCACAATTAAAAAACTCAAGCCCTATAAGAGTGCGGGCATAGATGGGTACACAAACTAATTCTAGTCCTTCACTGATTTAATAAACCCAATACTACAAAGAGCCTACACATAAATCCTGGAGAGAGGGGAATTACCATTGACCTGGAGGGAAGCAATAATTTCTGAGATCCCAAAAGACCACAAGGACACAACAGTCTGTCTCTTATAAGACAACTGCAAAAATGGATGCATTTAACTCAAATCAGCAAGATCAGACAGGCTTCATAACCGGTCAAAATCATACAATACATGCAGACTTAATAGTCAGAAATGCATGGTGGTGAAAATTAATGCCTGTAAGCTATTGTAGATCAATCTACAGTATACAGCTTAGTTAGGTGGCATTCTGTCTCACTTGCAGGTCCTTTCAAAGACTGTCTAGGGGCCCTGGAGGGCGGATACACCACTAGCGGCATGTACCTCCTGAAACCAGACAACGGCAACCGACTCATGCAGGTTTGGTGTGACCAGAGGCATGACCCTGGTGGGTGGACTGTCATTCAGAGGCGTCAGGATGGCTCGGTCAACTTCTTTAGGAACTGGGAGACGTACAAGGTAAAAACGAGGCTCTGAACTTAGAATGAGCTGAGAAGGTTCTTTATGCCTTCTAGATAGTTCCGACACATCGAGCTGCAAATATGTCAGTGTCTGTTGCACTAAATGGAGATAGGGGTAACATCATGATGTTATTCTGGCATAATGCTTACCAGGTTCATCATCTTAGTTTAGCTTGTTAGCATGCTAATACTGGTATGCTAACGAGCACTAAACAATGCACAGCTGAGGCTGATGGGAATATCATTAGTTTATCAAGTATTTGGTCATAAACCAAAGTATGGGAAAAAATTTTGACCTGATAGTGTTTGATGATCCTCTGACTTTTCAGTTATAACAATTTATCACGCAACGAACCTGAATACCTGTATCATGTCTTTCAATCCATCCAATAGTTCTTAGACATTCACTCACAACCACAAACGTCAACCTCTGGAAACCACAATTGTACAAAATTACATGCACATTCATAAAGTAGATGGTAAGATATTTCACAGCATAAGTGAAAACTTTGACCTGCTGATGGTGCTGGAGCAAGAGTCAGGGGATTACCAAAGTCAAGAGGATTCATCCTCTGGGCACCTTGGATATCCGTCCCAAATAGTTTCCCAAACTTTGTGGTGGTGCTAGATGAAACATCAGGGGATCACCTAAGCCTTTGTGATAGAAATCTGTCGTCTTTATTTGTTGTCTTTAACATCATATGGGTCTTTGTCTCACATTTTAGAAAGCTCATGTAGGATATACACCCATGTTTACAGTCTGAGTAGTACTTCCTACTGAGCTCTGATTTTGTACCTTGCAGTGAAGAATATCCAAAACACTTTTTTTTTTACCATTTACTAATAATGACTAAAAATAGTGTTCTTAATTAAGAATAATATAGATTAAATAATAATAAATTGGGATAAAAGAAATGAATAGGGAAATCAAGGGGTGAAAACATAAATCTGTGAATCTGACATCAACCCAAACAAAGACCATATTAAAACAGCACAACAAACTGAATTTTAATCAATATAAAGATAAATACAAATTTCCAGTCACGTGTAGAAAGTAATGGGATTTATTTGATAGATAACGTCTTGCCATCACATTGTGAATTAGCTGTACTTTCTCTATAAATCTAGTTGGGTCATCAAATCAAAACATAATTGCATCAATTTAAAAGTAATTAAGTAGTAATATAAGTATTTAAATAACTTTGAGGAAGTCAAACTGTACCTGTATTTCCAGTTCAAGAATTTATGTTTAAAACACCTTGTTAAAATGAGAATCTAAAATTGCTCCAAGACAAAAAACAAAATGGACAATTACATATCATCTATGTAACTGTGTTACCGGACACTGTGATGTCTGAGGATATTACCAAGAAGGAACAGGTATATAGAACTATTCCCTAGTCAATACAAAGCGTCTCCGGTATATATCCTGACAAAATACTTTCTAACAGTTAATTTTGAGCCTGAGGGACTCACCTATTTCTTAGATCTATTCTATTCAAATCACAACAGTTATCTCATAGCTCTTATCATAAAAGAGCAGGTCTAGACCGTACACTGTGAATGTGATCTGTCAATTGAAATGCTGGTATATGAATATGATGAAGTTATCAACTTATTGTAAATTACAGGTAATTTACCAGTTTAGGAATAGATCAATAATCACAAAGGAACTCTTCTAATATGCTATTGTTATTCAGACAGTTTTTAAGACCTAGCTTCTGATGATAAATTGAAAACAATCACTGTAGATGCACTAATAAGACCAACACCCTGTTAACACCAGCCAAATATTGAAAACAGCAGTCAGTAGCACATTAGCAACAGCTGCAGTCCTACATCAGGGCCACACTTGATGCATTCAGCCACAGAACTGCATTTTCAAGCGCTCACAGCCCCCCCCAAAAAAATCAATGTAGTCAAACATACGTGCATACATTGGAAGAAATAGACTTGAAGCATAAATATGCTTTTGGTAGCAGCTACATGAGTGAAGCATGAACCGGTGCAGACAGTTGTGATGATTCAAATAGAAGTTTATCTGTTTGTTAGATGTGTGTTTGATGGACGACGTCCTCTGTAGACATCCTTTAAGCCGTTCAGAGGTTTAGTGGTTGCCATCTTGCAGGCTGACTTGTCATGAATGGGTGTAGCCAAAGTCCACTCTACTTACAGATTAGCCTCAGTTCCACTTGCATCTGTTTCACATTGTCTGTTTTTTCATATACATGGAAATCCTTGTTTTTTTAATAAAGCATTGAGCAACTACATCTCCCATGAGGTTTTGGTTTGAGGTTAAGAGTCATATGAGGAAGTCTAATACTTATGGCAGTGTGGTGGTTGGCTGTGCATCCTCCTTTGTGGAAAACAACACCAACACTTGGCAGTCCCAGCTAGTTGGCCAATTCAAAATTAACATGACAGTGGCTATGTGCATGCAATTGGCTAAAGAGTGCAGGGGATGGGTTTGGTAACACAGACACTGTCCAAACAGTAACATTATGAAATTCTAGTTAAAAAAAAGGAATGTGGATAAACTTTAGAGGAATTTGGAAACTGCCATAATGATATAAAAAAAAAGAAGACCTAACACAGTTATACACACACACACACACACACACACACACACACACACACACACACACACACACACACACACACACACACACAGTATAAAGTTAAACAAATCAAATAATTAAAATGTCATTTAGCTCCCCCAGCGGAAATCTATATACCAAAACAAACTGTTTGGCTGTTTGGTCTACCCCCCTCTGTAATATATGAGTAATCATAAAGAAAACTCAAGAAAATTAAATTTATGAGATCACAACAGCAGAGCTGTTCTTAGTGTTGCGGCCAGTTCGGTGATCCAAGGGCTTCATAACTATGCTGCTTCCCAGTTATAACCGATGGAACTCGATGTTACATAAATACGGGTGCACAGTGTGAAACATTTAGTTGCTAAAGATTAACATCCTGTGGCCTAAAGTGAGGACATCCCAATCTGGATACTCTTCTCAGTACTTTAAACTCAAGATCAAAGCGGAGTCCTTCCAAGTTGTCCCCCAACCCAATCATTCCCCATCCCACCCTCAATGAGTCAACACGGCACTTAAAGCCAATTACACGCTCACAACTGGCAGGGATGAGGACTCCCTCTTGATTAAATCCATGTGTCATGTAATTGAAGCCAGGCATTCCATCACAGTGAGCTCTGGTGGAGAGATTCTTAAACAGGTCCTGCCATTTTGCCGCTGCTCTTGGCCTCTCGCTCTGACATCATACCAGTCTTTCACAGATGCTTGGAAAACATGGGTGGTTTGTTGCTGAAGTCCACGGCTGTATCCAGGGGAGAAAAAACTGCTTCTTTCTTGTAAATTTTAAAATAAGAGCAATGTTGTGGCATTTCCTAAAATGCACGTGTTAGGGACAGTAGGAACGGGTTATTCCTAACTTATTTAATGTTTTTCTCCTTTTATAGCAAGGGTTTGGAAACATTGATGGTGAATACTGGTTAGGCCTAGAGAACATCTACTGGCTGACCAACCAGGGCACCTACAAGCTGCTGGTGACCCTGGAAGACTGGACAGGACGCAAGACCTTTGCTGAGTACGCTAGCTTCCGTGTCGAATCTGAGGATGACTTCTACAGGCTGAGAGTGGGCCGATACCATGGCAATGCTGGAGACTCTCTCACCTGGCACAATGGCAAGCAGTTTACCACACTAGACAAAGACCATGATGTCTACACAGGTGAGTGGAATGCAGTGCAAGAGGAGGTCATCATAACTGTTGGTGGACTTTTGGAATCTGATTCGATACATCACACAGTCTCCACAGTAGATCCAGCCACATATTGTCTATGCCACACCTTTCTCTGAATAGGGGTTAGGCAATCATAACTAGCTGTATTCAGGGTTAAGTTGATACAGATGCTGACCCTCACCCTAACTCCTTCCTCATGCCACCCTGCACAGAATAAGTGGGTATGATGGATGAGTACAGAAACAGGTCACATCACCCTTCTGCCTTCAGGCTATGGGTTTACAATAAATGGTACTTTGACAGCTAACAACGTTTGGTAGAGTTTATCTAAAATGGAGACATGTTGACATGTGAGTATTCATACTTTTATTTTTTAGGTTTTTATAGCGTTTTATAACAGAGAAGGCCACCTCACCTGAAATAAAGACCACCTCTACTAACATCAAAAGAAATCATTTCAATAACAGCACTAAAGTGAAAGACACTGAAAGGAAGCCATAGAAGCAATATCAGACTATCTAACCTAGGCGCGCGCACACACACACACACAGATTCAGAAGCCACCTGGGTAATATCCGGTTGATTTCAATAATGTGAACAAGCTGCCCATAAATTAACTAAGCAAACCCGTGAGTCTGAATATGGATAACTTCTGCTCCTTGACTTATTAAAACACATTTGGCTGACTTGAGTTAGAAACTCTGCGAAAGCCCCAATATTATAAATCTAGTATTGGAAAACATGATTGAAGAACTGCAACACTCATCATTACTTGTCATTCAGAGTGCATGCAAAAAAACCCTGCAAATCTGAGTGGAGAAGATGATAGGTTCCTGCCGGTGTTGATGTCTGATTAGAGAAAATAAAACGGTAACAATAGTGAGCTCAACTCTGTAGTAGGATTCATATTACACAAGTATTGCATTAATGAGGAAAGGCCCATTGGATGCTTCTTGCGTTGGGCTCCACAAACAAGCACAACCTGGGATCCGGCGCTTGCTTCTTGACATTTGAAACATATGCGGCCACTCTGACTGCATGTAGATCTTTGGCCAATGCAAGCCCTGGCCCAATCACTTCCATATTCACCGTATCCAAGACACACCAGTAACGATATAACCACCATATTTATAGACACAAAGAACAAGACAGCAAGTAGAAAACCACACGAACAACAACGATGGTAAAAGTTTTATCAAAAGAAAATGTCACGTGTGGCTTTCCCTGCTTTCTTATTCTCCAGCGCTCGTGTGCTCATGTGCTGCTGTAGGTTTGTCCACAGCACCCACTGTGGTGTCGTACAGCAATGACAACTCCCACTTGGCCAAGAGCGTGATTTGCGCAAGCATGTACACATTCAATGTTACAGAAAGTGCATACACACTCGCAGGTGGGTTGGCCCACAAAGCAATATGAAAGCTTTACTGTTCTAGTAAATAATGCAGAATTTGATGAATACAGCAGGGTCGTTACACTGTTGGGGTCACTGAGGATCAATCCTAACCCTAACCAGCAGAAGACCAGATTGCTAGTAGGCTATAGTAGTTGGTCTGATTTGATTCTTCATGTCTCCAGGTAACTGTGCCCACTACCAGAAGGGAGGATGGTGGTATAATGCCTGTGCTCACTCCAACCTAAACGGGGTGTGGTACCGTGGTGGGCATTACCGCAGCCGTTACCAAGACGGCGTCTACTGGGCCGAGTTTAGAGGAGGAGCTTATTCTCTGAAGAAAGTGACCATGATGATACGACCCAGTGCAAACACCTTCCATTAACACTTCAGTCATTCCAAACTCAACAAATATTACCGGAAAAACATTTCCACCAAAGGGATTCCATTTCTCTTTAATCTGAACTTTTCTGTTGGTTCTCTATTCCCAATGTAGCTTTTTTTTTTATTTCATAAAACAAGATTGCACTCAAAATCAACAAAAGCATAACATACATTAAGTGGATGTAATCTCTGTCTCCTGATCCATGGGGGCTTCTGTTGATTTGTTAATTTTGTTGATATACAACAAGAAACTTCAATAAATACAACACAAAATGTGCAATAGAATTTATTTGTTATGTAAAAAATAAAATCCACATTGCATCCACTTATGGTGCAAAAACAGTCCCTTTGAGATGATCTTCCCCCCTGATCAACCATTGGTGGGACCTCGGTTTTTGAAAAATGATTGTTTTGGTACTGAAGATTAAAACTTTCAAATAGACAATTTATAACAATAAAATGTGCAAATACAATTTAGTTGCAGGTTTTCCAGGTAAAAGCAGCTACAGTGCATAAAATAAACAGTACAACTTAGTTATTCCCTCTACCTAAGGTTTACAGGTCTGTTTAAAATATCACTGTATTAGTGTGCAGATACAGTATGTACCAAGTACTCTGTGTATATATATGTTGTTTCATTAAGATTATTTTTATTGTCTTGTAATGGATCAACGTGGATGCTGAGGCTGATTGGTTCAAGGTAAACGGACTGTATTTGTGCAAGGTGCCAATCCCAAACACACATTCTCACACACCAATGCACAGGCTTTGGGAGCAATGTAGGGTTCAGTAACTTGCCCAAGGACATTTGAGCAAGACACTGAGCCAGAGTCGCTATGTAGATTTTATATGTTTTATTGATAAAATAATTAACAACAAACAAACTCCGTAAGGACTCACAGAGGACGCTAATACAAGTTAAGTAATAGGGAGACAATATCAAACACTCACTAACACACACACCCTCAGGATGATTTCTGGACTTCATCAATAACCCATACCAGCAATAAGGGACAAAAGAATTGATTCTGAAATCCAAAATCGACCTACATTAATGGTTATGTTTAATTAACAATATAGAAAGAAAGTTTGATTTTAACATGCTGATTCTGACACAGGAACAATAAAAACTGAATCAAAAGGAATGGTACACAGAGCCACCAGTCCATAAAAGATTTTTTTTTTTAAGTTGGAGCTGCCCTTCTCTCCTCATCCCTCTCAGGGGGACAGAAATACTGACATGTACTCATTTAATTTTATTATTTCAGTTGTATTATAGGTATATGTATGCATATATAGACATATGTACATAAGTATGTGTATTGCAAAAATATCAGATGTGAGCCTGTGTAAAACTGTTTTACTGGATATGTGAGGTGTTTTATATCTTTCAGCAACTGAGTAGGCCAATGTTTTAAACATTGGAGAATTAAACTATTAATTCTTTAGAAAGATATTCGAGCAAGAAGTAAGCATGGAACAGTGTAGGTAGGAGTGGTAAAGTTTTGAGCCAATGACGTCAGACACCCCTGGACTACAAAGCGAGAGGTAGCCAAGCACTCTTTCCTCTTCTGTGTGTGCCTCCAAGTCGCCACGTAGACAATGCCCGAACATGCCAGACCTCCTGGGAGTTCAAGAGAGAAATGTAACAGCTGGCCAAGCTGCAAAATGGGACCGAGAATGTCCAAGCCGCCCACACAGGAAACTCCACTGTGCCTCCCTCCTCCCTTCCAGCTAGAGATTACTAAAATAAATCGAGCGTTAGGTCAGGAGTAGGCTCTCCCTTCAATATATATTCATGATGAATGAAATCATATCATGTATTTCACTCTGCCTCCAAATAACCATGAATGGTGCATTAGTGATTTCACTTGTCAATATTAAACTCACTCTTGTGTTTCCACAAATGAATACATCTTGCCAAGTTAATAAATGACTGTGCTATTAAGTACAATATGGTCCTGATTCAGACATTAATTGTTCATCGCTGTATTCATAACATTTAATCATGGTTGCATTTATCCATTCATCTGTGCCTTAGCTGTGTGAGTAATAAATGTTTTACATCCAAAGTGGTTGCCCTTTGTTTTCTGTAACTTACTTTCACTCACTTTCGCATCCATTCCTTATTTTACCTCTTACTACTTGAGTTCAGGTTAACTGCCTCTCAAAGCCAAGTTGTGTGTTATCTCTTGACTGACCAGCAAGAGAAACGGCTTACTGGTGTTATTTTGCAGACTCTGAAGTTATATCGCTGGACAAATAGTTCAAATGGTTCTGCGTGACCATTCTGACTATATTTCACATTTCGACATGTAGTTTCCCTACATATTTACTACATATTTTGGTGGAGAATGTGGAAAACTGCTGCTGTTTCCAAGTTGTGTGTTCATCAGCATCCACATTGATCCACTACATCTGTATGTTATTATTCTTGCAATAAACGATGTACATCCCTGCTTGTGTTTCTAATGATCTGCACCAGCATGACTAGGAAGGCTAAACAACATTATCAGTCAGATCTCTCTGCCTGTAATAGTTCCACTAAATCTTGGAACACTATAGCATCTGTGAAAAACTCATCACACCTCCTACCTCTCCAGGTTCTACAGATGTACCATAGAGAGTCATATAGAGACCGTAGAGTCCGCACTGACTTGCTGCATCATTGTTTGGCATGGGAACAGCCCAGCACATCACTGGGACCACTTTCCCTGCCATCGAAGGCTTTTACACACCACGGTGTCCAGAACCACCAGATTCAAAAACAGATTTCTTTCTACAGGCTGCCACATTTACCCTAAATATAGTTTCCAAGTATGTAGAAAGTATTGTACTATGCTTGTTTGTATGTTTTTTGTTCTGTTTTTGTGTATTGCACTATGGTCCCAGAGGCACTATGTTTCATTCTTGCTTTTTGCAGAGGAGGAATGACACCCTGAAGACACTTAACCCCTAACTAAAGCTATTAGTAAATTGTATGTATAAAATGTACTTCTCATCTGACTATGGTTTTTGAAGGTCAAGACAACCTTCCACAGACTTGCCAGTAAGCCCTGTGAGAAGGAAAAAAAACTGGTGTAGTTGGGAAAATTATGACTGTAAATTATATGAATTTTCATTTTAATATCTCTGTTCGAAAAACAAACCTATTGAGTGCCCTGTATATTACGTCACAACTGGACAATCATGACCCAAATGTACTGACAACATGTTAAAAGCCTTTTTTGATCAGTGGTCCATGTGTTGTGCATTATTATAAATGTGATATTTACACGTGTTTCATGATGCAGTACAATTAACAGAAAGAGAAATGCTTTAAACACCACCTGGACTTGTATGATGGTCCGTGCAGCTAAATAAGCCAGGTTTTTACATGTTTTGAACTGAAATAAGATGGACATCTCTGTAATGGTGCTCTGTAGAAGCACACCTGGAATGTGGTGCAGAAGTGTGTAAATCCTTACAAAGGATATATATGCTGCTTGTATTTTGATATGGCATGTAAATGTAAATGCTCCGTACTTGTATAGCGCCTTTCTAGTCTTTTCGACCACTCAAAGCGCTTTTACACTACATCTGCATTTACCAGTCGTACACATTCATACCCGCTCTACCTCCTGAGCCACAGCCGCTGTACATGGTGTTTTTGATGAAGCCCCTATCTGAATGACTAGAATTCAGACTAGTCAGGTGAGATGTTGAGGGGCTTGGAAACCACCGACTTTAAAAGGATCAGGGTGAGTGGATGGAGGACTTACCAAGGTAAGGAATACAGGGCACCATCTTCAGGGAGCGGATGTATTCTCTCATGCAGGTGTAGTTCTCTTCCTTGGATGTCAGATAGTTGAGCTTCTCAAATGTGGCCTTGTCTTTCCGACTGATCAACTACATCAGAAGAAAAATGACACAAATTAGAGTTCTCCTCCTCCTCCTTCATTCAGGAACTATGGCAGACACACAAAACCCATAAAAATACACTGTTAAAGATCTGACTGTTGGAGCTAAAGGATCATTCATAATGGAATATATTAAACAATAATTTCTCTGCCAACATATCTCAGTGGTGTTCTCCCTTTATAAGTTAAGTTCTTCTTGTTCTCATATACAGAGGTGGAAAGTAATTATAATTACTTGTGTTACTGTAATTGAGTAGTTTTTTTGTGTACTTGCACTTTAAGTTGTTTTCATAATCTGTAATTTTACTTTTACTTAAGTATGTTTTGTGTGAAGTATTGTGCTTCGCTACATTTTAAATCGTAGTTCACAGTTTAGTAACTATAAAAAGTGCATGACATTGCTAATGTTGGTTGGCACTAGCAACCGGCTGGTAACTAGTTAATTTTAGGCCTATGTTAATTAAAAATTAATTATGCTAACACTTATGATACCCCATTACAAGAACCACCTGTTTGAATGTAGGGATATGACTTTAAATACAGTCCTGTGTTTCCCATTTTCCCAGTCCAGTGTGGCCTGCCATAGTCTCATAATGAAGCAGAAACATTCCCAAAAATTGTTTTTCACCATTGCTTTGGCAAAGTATCTGTAAAACGAACTAAAATCAAAAGTGCAATATGGTTTTTTGCCTTTATCAAATCAAATCAAAGACAAATCAAATCAAATCAAAGACTGCTATTCAATTAAACAGGCTAAGTATAAATAACATATTAAAAAAGTAACTAGGTAACGTTTACTCTGAGAAAATTTTAAAAAGTGAAGTAAAGTTAGTGGTGTAAAAATCTACTCAAGTTCATTAATGTAACAGTACTTTTACTTAAGTACAATATTTTAGTACTGAGGTAGACTGATGCTGTGCAGTAATGTAGTAAATGTATGTAGTGAGAACCCGATATGAACAGGTAGGTTTGTACAGATAAAAGAATATACACAGGTATGCAGATACATATAGTACACATACATGTATACAAGAATTCTAAAAATTAAATCAACAAAATGTGTGATGGGTTAGTACTGCCCCTCTGTTTACAAGGCACCATATGAATACTGTATGACAGTATGCGCCGTACATTAGTGTGTCGTGTCAGCCAGAAACATGTGGATTTGGTCAAACATTGCAAAAAAACATCCCAGACCACCTAAAAGAGACTCCCAGGAGCACTGTAAATAATGTGTATTGCTGACTAAATAAGACACTTGTACAATACCACTGACTAAGACACCCACAGCTGATTGATGGATTTAGCTCTCAAAAAATTGGTCGGTCAATCTAGTATGAGAGAATTAATCAGCAACTATTACGATAATTGATTTAGGTAAAAACGTATTGGTCTTATAAAATAATACATGGAATATTTTGGGGTTTTGAAGTGTTGCCAAGACAAAACAAGAAATGCGGAGACATCTTTGGCACTTAGAAATTCTGACGGGCAAGTTTAACTGTTTTCTGTAAACAATCATTTTATCAAGCAACAAACTGGCAGGATAATCCAAAATGAAAATATTTTTTAGTTTCTGCACTAGTGGAATATAGTTCTACTTTAATTTTTTAGAAATCAATAATCCAAGTGAATCAGCTTAATAGTTTTGAATCAGAAAAGTCAGAAGGCTCTGAAAACTACATATTCAGATGTCTCCACATAGTTGATTTAAGTTGGCAACCCTGCAACCTCTCTTCTTGCTAAATCTGTAATATGAGATTTTAAAAGCTTTCCTGCTTTTTGCTGATACAGTTTCCCTCTGTACTAAACATACAGAGTATTTCTCCTCGTGTCTGGCGCTGATGCACCCACTTTTCATGGTCTTATATCCAGCACTGTAAAATAAGGATTCACGTCCAAATATTAAAACCAGGACCAAACAGTTTGCACCGTGTTGGAGGGGAAGAGAAATTGATTACTCATAAACAGGTGATGTGTAACTAATCACACCCAGAATGGGTGTTTGAATGATGATGAATCTTGTTTTACTATCTGTGATAGTAAAACAAGATTTTGAGTGGACAGCCAAGCACCATTTGCTATCTCTATTTTCTATTTTAAGATCTGATCCCACTAAAACCTCCAGCACAGTTTTCAGATCTGTCCAGTAGAATATGATGATAAACTAAACACTGAGGTCTCGGAGAGCAAACAGGGAGCTTTTGGAATCCATGATCATTCTAATATTATATACAAGTCTGGAAAGTTTAAACAAAGAAATAATTCAAAAAAAACATTTTGCTTGAATCTTGCTCAGAAAAGTCAGGTCTAGTATAGGTCTGTGGTTTAAGGTCAGGTTACCTGAGCGGAGCACAATGGATCCTAACAAAGAATCAGTTTTCAGGTTAGGTTTCAGCTGTTTGGTTAGTTTCAAATGTTAGTTATTAACAAACTGCAACAACAGTCTGTGTTTGTGCGTGTGTTGTATGTTTGGGCAAGGGCAGTCATGCCCCACCCACTGTTCAAAATCCACACACTTGATCTGAAGAACCACTGAACATACTGCATACAAATCTGTCCCCGAGACTTTCTCTTTTTTAAATACACTGCACTTTCAATTAGTATCACTGTAGAAAAGTAAGAAATGTAGTCATTATAATTCAGGTTCAAGTTCAAATAATGTTCATTAGGGCAATTAGTTAGGAGCAGCCAGTAACAGATATTGATGGTTTGCTGATGCAAATAGAAGCAGTGAATGAAACTGATGTCATACCGCCCAGGTTTTGCTGAGTCTGAAGATGGGGGCGCTCTGCAGGGCAGACACCACCGACACCAGAGAATGAAGATTGTTCAACTCCAACAGTTTCTGGGAACAAACACAGATATTTTATTATTTTTTGGCAATTATATTTTATTTTTAACACGGAATGTACTATATTACCATAGGTTAATAACTTCACACTCTGTTTGAACTGTGAATAATGCACTTGTAATTCCTTCGGATTTCAATTAAAAACAATGGGCAAGGCGCATCTATGACCTAGGGGTTAAGATGTTGACCGAATCGCAACATCCTCAGTTTGAATCAGGTTATGGTCCTCTTTTAATATCTTTATATAATAGACTATTTCTGTCTTCTTATATATTTGTATACCGTTCTGTATACTTCTTTGTGTCCCATGTACACTTTATTCCTCTTTTTGAAATAAAGATTTAAGGAGGAAAAACAAATTCTGATTATTCCAACAGCACATGAATGCACAATCAGTAACAGCTCACCCCTCCCTTTACAAACTCAGGGGAGAATCTACGGTGGCCGACACGCTCTGTTGGCTCTTGCTAAACAATACGTGTGGTCCAAATTTGTAAAATTTCATTTCTTACTTCTTATGAACCAGATGACTACTACTACAGCTTCTGCTTGTTTTTCATACGTATTCAACATAGTCACAACTGTAGAGCAATTTGTCTATTTGGGCTACTGTAGAAACATGGCATCGCAACATGGTGAGGAGGAATAAGAAGACCCGCGGTGTATGTAGATAGAAATGTCTCATTCTAAGGTAATAAAAACATAATGGTTCATTATGTAAGGTCTTTATATGCCACTGAAAACATAGTTATGGATCTTATATTGCATTTCTGTAAATAAATCCTCTTAAATATTACACACTGAACCTTTAAAGCATAAAACTGGCATTACTCTGTATTTTTTTCTTGTCAACAAATCCCATGTGCAGACCCAAACCAACAACAAATGTATTCCACTAATAAGTGCTGTGTGTTAGTGGATATACTGTATCTTTGTAACAGAATCCATTACTAAATACACTTGCTTCAAGTAAATACACTCACTGGCCACTTTATTCGGTACACCTAGCTAGAACCGGGTTGGACCCCCTTCTGCCTTGATTCTTGGTGGCATACTCTCAACAAGGTGTTGGAAACATTCCTCAGACACTTTGGTCCATATTGACATGATAGCATCACGCAGTTGCTGCAGATGTGTCGGCTGCACATCCATGATGAGAATCTCCCGTCCCACCACACCCCAAAGGGGCTCACTTGGATTGAGATCTGGTGACTGTGGAGGCCGCTGGAGTACAGTGAACTCATGTTCAAGAAACCAGTTTGAGATGATCTGAGCTTTGTGACGTCGTGCATTATCCTGCTGGAAGTAGCCGTCAGCAGATGATACACTGTGTTCAGAAAGGGATGGACATGAAAGTGTGCCTAGAAAATATCCCCCGCACCATTACCCCACCAGCAGCAGCCTGAACCGTTGATACAAGGCAGGATGGATCCATGCTTCCATGTTGTTCACGCCAAACTCTGACCCTACCATCTGAATGTCGCAGCTGAAATCAAGACTCCTCAGACCAGGCAACGTTCTTCCAATCTTCTATTGTCCAGCGTTGGTGAGCCTGTGTGAAACGTAGCCTCAGTTTCACATTCAAAGTCATTTAAATCTCCTTTCTTCCCCATTCTGATGCTCGGTTTAAACTTCTGCAAGTTGTCTTGACCACGTCTACATGCCTAAATGCATTGAGTTGAGTGTATACTTAATTACCATAATGAATACTTTTGAAATAATCTCATATTTCTTTCCTTATTGTACAAATCAGGACACATCCTCCAGTATATGTACGTCTGATTTCAATGACTCTTTCCACACCTCAGTATAGCTGAAGTTCTAATCCATAATTGCAGAGTGATTCCTCATGATGACACATTCTGGGTTTGTGAATAGTTACCATCAGGCACATAGCGTGCTTCAGTAGTTTTATTTCAAAAGTCAATATCATTGCAGTTTGACAAAAAGATTATGTCATGGTTCCATGTTTCCTTTCCATCCCACACACTGACCTCTGGGAAAAACTCCTGCTACTATTCCCTGATCAGACCACAAGAGGAGACACACCATTTTGTTCCTGCCATCAGCATGTCTGCTTTCTCTATCACGCCTCTTATTGTGTAAAAGTACCTGGGTAGCTCCTGTATGCTGCAGCTTCACAGACTATATTGGATTTTATGCTACAATTGCTTTACAAGCAACTGGCAGATACTTATGGAATAAAAATCTTCACTAAAAAACTAACTGTTCAACAGCTGCTGGGTTAGATTTCTGAACACATCTCCATGTCTGACGACAGATTTCCTAATAACACTGAAAATCTTGCCAAACAGCACACCGAGCCTATTGTACTTCATGCAATCAGGCAATCAACAGGTTTTTGTCCTCTGAAAACACATAGTTTAGAATAGTAACAAAATGTTTCAAGAACACAAAAAGACTGTCAATTAAATCAAGTTAGAATTGTTACTTTTTGTTACAAAAAAGTACAAAATCAACTGCAGGAAATCACGATATTTGCATCTCTGACTACAACTAACTGATTAATGGATAGTATGATAATACATGTCAGAGAACAATGCTCAATATCAATCTGAAAACACACTGAACAAACAAGAAGAAGTTAACAAACAGTGGGATCTGGGCAAGGACAACTTGCAAATAACTAAAACATTAAATGTGTCTCATAGTGTTAATAAGACTTTAGCATTTATCCAGTAACTTGAACTCACCTTTGCTATTTTGACAAAGTGGCTCAGTATTTCTGCTCGGATTTTCAGTGTCTGGGCAGTTAAGATTTCTCTCACCAGCCAAAAGCTCACCTGAAAAATAAAAACATACAAAAACATAACACACACACAAGTCTGGGTGTGTGTATGTAACAATAACTCCATTGATTTAGTACTGCACTTTATCAAAGATGGGGACTTCTAGAGGCAGATTTAAAAAAAATTCAAAATGCAAAGCAGCAGAGGCTGAGATATCATGAATTTCAGTCCTTAGTATGGGTCGTGCTGGATTCTATCAAAATGACCCTGTTTACATACTCCGATGTGAAAGTAGTATAGTAGCAGTGAAAGTAATATAGTAATATTACGAGTAACATAACTAGTTACTTTTATCATCCCGTAATAAGTAAAGTAATATTATTACTAGTAACTTATTTCAATTTCTGAGTAACTCGCTCTTACACTGGTTGGGGCTCAAGACTACAAGTTTGAAAAGGACACAATAAGGAGGTGTACAGTTAAAGAGTAGTAATATACCAGACCTCTTTAGCCTGCTCTGCTACATTAGCCGCTACTAGCATAACACACACCAATCTGACCCAGCTATCATCGGTCCGGATGCATTGTGGGTAATGTCGGCACTAGGTCTTGGAAGAAAGATTTTATTGATTATTTTGATATCTTCATTTAATATGTCTTACATATGTATCAAGGAGGGAAAAACTAAAGACTCCCTTCTGTCTTCCTGAGGATTTGATAGATTTTACTCTTTTCCTCCCTTAACTCATACACTATTGCTTTAATACCAATTTAAGGAACAAAATACAATTTATTACCAGTTAAGAATAAAAGAGACATAGAGCTCAACATTATGCTATCAACAACTCAAAGTTTTGAAGGTTGAAAGCCCTTTAAAACAAAATAAGGAGATACAGATATAAGGACATCTGGGGTGGTGATGGCGCAACAGATAAGACTCATGCCAACTCCCCACTGCCACTCCAGAGCCGTGCGACCTCTGACATATAGCAATTGTAAGTCGCTTTGGATAAAAAGTCATTTATTTATACATAAATTAATAAATATAATGTAAATCTGTGCCGATCGGACATCACCTAGGCACTAAAGTAGAAAAAAATGTTGGAAATGTAGTATTCAGAGCATTCTGATCTTTTTGCTAACAGTGATTAATTTTACATACATTGACCTCATTTGAAACTTTGGACATAATAGGTCCCCTTTAATAATACACACAGACTTTTTAAAGGAACAGTCTGCAATATTGCAGCTGCCTATTTATAACTATAATTTGAGTTCTATTCTAATTCGTTCTATGGGTAGGAAGGATTTGTATTATGCGCTAATGAAAAAGCGCTACAAGATAACTGTGATTTGGCGCCTAACAGAAATAGCATCCACTAATTAATTGTTTTTTTTTTTAGGTTGTGACCAATCCGCTGATATTGGCTCACTGGAGCAGCTTTAAGACCAAAATTCTTTATACTCAATAATATTTCAACAAACCGAAAGGTTTTACATTATTAAAACAGTAAGCAAAAGTGAACAGTATTTCACTTGCCTTTATTATTTTATTATTATTTATTATTATTGAGTAATTATTTGAGATGTAGACATAATAGCTTGCCTTAGAAATTCTGCAAGGACATACCTGGTTGAACCTGCGTGTGAATGCGACCACATTGGGGGCCAAACTGTGTTTCTCTTTCCCATTCCATCCACAGCTGGCCAGCTCCTGCCAATGAGAAAATCAAAACACTAAAGACAATACAAAAATATATCACGTGTATTATTTTCTAATATCATAGTCAAATTAATAGTGCAGGAAAGGAAAGAAGAGAAAGACCAAGAGTCCAAACCAGTCTAGCAGCTCTTTGAGGCTGTGTTTAAGAACAGCAATGCTTTGCTAACATGCTAACATCAGCACGCTAACATGGTCATATGAAGCAGGTATACTGTTTACAAAGTTCACCATCTTAATCTACCGTGTTTGCATGCCAACATTTGCTAATTAGCACTAAACACAAAGCTGAGAAAAACAGCTGAGGATTATGAGAATGACATTTGTTTGCAAGTATATGGTCCTAATCAAAATAAAGTTGTCACCTGATGATGGCGCCAAACAAAAACTCACCAATGATATTACAATTCATCCTGAGAGGGACATGAATATATGTCTAAAATTTCATGTCTGTTTAGATTTTATGGCAAACCTTCAGAAAATTGTTGAGATATTCCAGTCTGGACCAAAGCAATAGACCGATCAACAGACATTGCCATCCATAGAGCCATGCCACTAGAATAGCTAAAATGTTTAAAAGGAATCATTAGAATGGATGTGGACATGATCTCATGGTCTGTCCACTATCTTAAGTGACATTGGTACTGTTCTTTTCTCAGAGACAAACTAGAGACAGACTAATAAATAAAACAGCAGGGATAAACAGCGGCCCTTCCACTGAAAATTCCCTTGCCTTTTACTTTGTGCCAATTTAAATTACAATGATTTTTTCCATTCCTTCTAGGATTTGATCCAGTTTGACAGGTCTAAATAAAGGCATTAACAAAGGAACATCCTGCACTGACAGGAAAACCCCCAGAAATCCAAATTTCATCATATACAAGATTACTTTCATTTGGATCAATCCCATGTTCCCATGACTGTTCTGATCTGTTTACTTGTGAGAACAAGGGTGATGTAATTTATCGATATAATGTTCAGATACTGCCTGTACACTGCAGCACTGTTCGGCAGAAAAACAAAACATTTTACATTGTATTGGGGGTTCCCTGCGCCCACTGCATGGGGTGGTTGGTATATCTTCAACAAGGGTCCACAGAAGCCCTCTGACAGGTAAGGGTATAACAATTCACCAAATCTACGGTTCGATTCAGACCTCGATTTATTTCAACTCATATTTTGTGGGGGAGGGACATTATTATTGTCATTCTTATTATTTTCCATCTTAGGTTAATTAAAGTAGTCTGACCTACAGGCATGATCACTCAGTCATGATTGTACTAAAACAGTCACGTGACACATGCACTTGGAAGACAAAGTAGGTTTCAGGTGTAATATTTACAAAATAAATATAGTGTTCTCCACATTTACTTTACCTAGGTATTTTAACAGCTGCCTAACTATATTTGCCAAGTCATTTTAGAATTTTGCAAAGAAACACAGAAAGAGATGTTATCTGGTATTATGGCACAAGACACGGAGGAAATTTCACATTACAGAGAGACAGTGAACGCACCACTGCAGATGACACTCAGTAAAACGTTGTTTTAGATCATCGGGCGCACCTGCTGCGGTGAAAACAAAAATCGCGGGTGAGTTTATTAAATGCGACGACTTTATGAAAGTACTGCTGAAGCACAAAGTGAGCAGAGACATGTACAGGGAGAGAGAGACAGGAAGAGGCGAGATAGCTGCAGTTTTGCAGTGAGAAACTAGATGTGTACCTGTGTGTGTACCTGTGTGTGTGTGTGTGTGTGTGTGTGTGTGTGTATAAAGAGGTTTGCGAGGCTTAATAGCTGTTGAGAGGTTTAGCCATGGACTGACCACTAACACACACACAGGGAAGTTCACTTCCAGCATTTATGAGATAAACCAGAGAAATTTAGATAAAACGGTCAAGTTGAAAAGCATGTTTTTTAATATCCCATGCTGAGAGAGAGAGAGAGAGAGAGCGCAGATACAAGTAGCGACTAAACACTGAAATAAGGTGGAAAATTAACTAGAATAACCAACAATCAGTGCCCTGATGTCTTGATGAAAGACTAATACATGATGCTATGACCCTTCATCACACTAATCGAGTGCCAAATAGCTAGGTACAGGAAGTAATCAAATAATAATTTTTATCAAATAAATCAATAAATTATTATTTTTAAACTATATATAACTATATTAACTATAGCAGTCTTTATGCTTTTTGGGCATCATCAATAATAAAACTTTTTTTTAAAATGATGTTAAAATGCGTAGTTTGAAGTAAACATCAAAGAAAACATTTATACTATCAGTTCCAGTTTCCTGATTCCAGACTCTTAGTCCTCCTACTGAGCTCCTGGAGTATGGGTTGAGATAACTTGCCCTAGATTAAGTGTTGCTCACCACTGACAGGTATTCTATTCAGGAAAAATAAAGTTCATGGCTATGTAGCTGTAATTGCTGACATCTGGAAAAACTGAACTGAACCACACACACCACGGGCTTCATCTTGAATGAATTTCTAATTATGAGTCCCTAATTAATCGACCATCTCTGCCTGGTCCTCTTCACTGCATACATCTGTGTAAAGCATGTGGATGGAAGGAAATCCTTCAGGGTAGAGAAGACTGGAATTTCATTGACTAACAGAGGATAAGAAAGGTTTCCAGTGGAGAGGCATGGCAGCAATAGACGTATTTGAAACAGAAAGGGAACTGCAACTATTCTGAGGGGAGGGGTAGATCTCTGAGGGGTTCCCTGCAAAACACTCACAATTATCCTAGGGCCCATTAACAGATTATTAATAAGATTAGTAAACACTTTTATTACTGTTCCCTTAAGTTCATTTTAAGAACAGTTCATTTAATGGGTTACACCACAGCGGGAATTCTGCCTTTTTTTCCAACAAGAATAAAATGTGAAGTTGGAAGATTTCCCAAGTTATAAGTGGAAATAATGCTCAGGAGACAAACCACTTGGACAACATGGGTCTCTCTTACCTCTGGCTGTATTGCTTTGAAGACTGGTGCATCCATCAGGGTGATTTGGCTCTGAAATAACAAGAAAGAAGTCTACATTACCTTTCAACATGCAATGGTATATACATGGATCCAGTATATACGACATCTGATGGACATTTTGAAACTATGATGGTGGAAGAATACATGGATAGGTCCATAAGTCATAACTGGAAATGACGGATTAGGAATAACTGCTTAAAACATCTGCGTCTGGGCTTCGATGATAAATGAATAGAATGGGCTGCTGTATGTCTGAGGCTGCAGGTTAGTGTTATAGAGTTTCTCTATAAATGCTAGCAATCTTAGTGGAAAGCTGGAACCTGTGCTAAGTGCTGAAACTGCAGTTCCTCTAATCCTCATTAAATCCTGATTTTATAAAAGCTCTGACTTCTGTACTAAAGTCAGATCTCTAATGTCATGGTAACACAACAACCAGTGTGAAGAAATTGTTTAAGTTGCCTACTTAGCCATGGTAGAAGCACAAACATTTAAGACAAACCAAATCAAGTCAGCACAGAATGAAATACTGTAAAATTATCACTGAAATAGCTGTTGACTATACGAGGAGATAACGAAATAATTGCTCTAAAGAGAGAAAAGTAGCAAAGCTGGACCTAAAAAAAAAGTTAAGTGTCCTTTCTCTCAACTCTCCAGTCTTCTATTCTCCTGCCTCAGGTAAATGTGCAGAACGCCATCTTTTACCCTCAGCCAAATTCAATCGATCGTGCCCCTTACCCTGTAGAGTGCCTCCTTGGACAGTAGATCTGAACTAAAACCAAAACACTGAGCTAAAAAGGAGGCGAAAAAGCTCTGCAGCCCAGCAGAGTTGATGAGAACTCTGTATGCAGTAAACAGACCGTCGGCCATCGTGGGACCTCCTGGCTGTCAGTGCCTCATTCAGCCGCTGATCTGGATCTTTGTCCCCAGGAGATTCCACCTCTCCCCTTCTCTCTCTAGTTTGCATTTTCTCATGGCTCTCTCTCTATGTGAATGTTGTTTTCCTCTATCTAAATCCTCTATCCTTTTGTGTTTGTGTGGCCTGTCCTCTGTCCAGGTCGCCATGGTGGTGTGGCTCAGATCCCATCTGTGGGTGACACCTGAAGCTGCTCTATTGAATCCATCCTCTTCCCTTATGTTTTAATGTACATTTTGTGATCAGAATTGTGTATTGTCATGAATGACTTTCTGTTGTGAATCTATTTGTACACACGACATCTGTGTAATGTCCGTTCATTCTGGGAGAGGGATCCCTTCTTGCTTGGGTTTTTTTTTCGAGGTTTTTTTTTTCCTTATTCGAATTGAGGGCCTCAGGACAGAGGAAGATCAAGAGGAAGATCAAGTTTAACTGACTTGATGTTCTACTGTGATGATTAAGTGTTCCCTTCATTTTTTTGAGCAGTGTAGGATGCTTGGGTCTTTCAGGTAAGACCTGATCTGTCTTTTATACTGCACAAATGTTGAGTGACAACTGAAGTATACTCACAGCAAACTCCTCAGGAGTCACCTTCAGCACATCGAAGACGACTGCATCGTAGCTCTTGGCGTAGTCCACACAAGGTCCATCCAGAGAATCAGAGCTGCTGCTGGCCTGAGAGACAGAAATTAAACTATCATAGTAAGTGCTCCATACCTGCGTAACTACAACCTTTGTCAGATTGCTCAAAAATTTTATTTGGACATTTATGATTTTAAAAGGTAAGAATAATTCCTGGTGATTTTGGTAACCTGCAGGCATCTCTTCTGTCTAGTGCAACATTTACATAAAATGTTTCATTGACAATCAGTTTGGAATGATTTTCAGAGATAAAGTTGTGGATACCTTCCCCTGATGATGAATCCTACTGTTCTGATATCTATTTCTATATATGATGACTCCCTGGCCTCTAGCACAAACGTTCCCTGTGGAGTTTTGAGCATTAACACTTTGGAGCAGTGTCTTGAGTGGGTTTCCATTTTGATTGTTCTCGTGCATGGCACAAGAACACACAGGCACGTATGAGTATGCACAAGCATTTGCATGATGCGATACACACTCCAGCTAATGGTCTCACACTATTCCAGTGATAAATAGGTGGCGGCAGCATGTCAAAAACACATTAATGTGTCAGTAAAGGCAGTAAAGAAGATGAATGCTAATTAAAGCTGCAAGCAGCATTAGGCGGGCCCTTACACCTGAAGCACGGGCCGTGCCAGAGGTGACACAGCTCTGCCGACGCGGCTCTGAATTTGACACGTGCTTTGGACACTGCACGAAGGACTGTCCCCTATGTGGCGCTAGAGGAGTACTTGGTAACTATACTTTATGTCCTGGGTATGTCAAGTGAAGAACACATCGTGAAAATTTTATTTAAAATCGCATGAAAAGGGTCACATTGAGTTTACTTCTTGTTGCCAGTAGGTGATGCTACAACTATAACTGAATTTTGGCATGTAGATGTGTTCGGGGCGGGACCATAATCAAGCACATAAAGTTTGGTACATATTTGAGTATGTACAGTGAAGTTACGTTTCAGGGCAAAACATGACTTCATCAATGTGTTAAGGATTTTCTGAGATAGTTTTGAAGATATGGCCGAACTGTTATAGGTTGTTCATCACAGCATATAAATAGTCAGTTGCGCTATGACTATGAGCAAATATTAGCATGTAGATGTGTTCAGAGCAGGACTCTTCAAACATGTAAAGTTTGGTGCTGATATGAGCATGTACACTGAAGTTACAACAACTTCCTGTTTCGTAGCGCCTTTCCCCAAAAATTCATAGTTTTTACAACTTTATATGGAGTTAATTTTGTTTCAATATTATTTGTGTGAACAAATGAGCGATCCGTGTGTAAATGTGTAATACAATGAACACAAAATGAAGATTTCTAAACTCACAACAATATTTTGCAAATATAAAACAGATCTGCAAATACACAAATAAATTTAAAAAATATCTGTGAATATATTAAATCATTTACAAATAAATTATTATCTTCCTACCATTTACAACTTTCGAGCAGGCATTTGTGAGTCCCGCTTGTATTTGTGGATCTCATTTCTTCACACTCAGAGTTTTGAAACAAACTTTTGGCCGGTGTTTTTATATGTCTGGACATGCTACATGTAACACAGAAAGTTTGTAAACATTGGTGAAACTTGATTTACTCACACAATTGTTAGACCTCAAGGATCAACCAATGTGTTTTGGTGAGAAACAACTTGTAAACAAAATGTTTTGTTTGTTTACAAGAAAACTCCACAGGGCTCCTTTAATAAGTCAAATACAGGCAGGAAAGGACAATGACAGGGACAAAGACAAAGATACTGGATACTCCAAAGACTAAAAAGGCACATGCAGTACGATCCAAAATGCAAATACTCAAACCATTAGGAATGTGGTTATGCCACAACAGCAGACACTTAAAAATAAAAATAACTTGCATAATGTGATTCACTGGATTTTTATAGCGAATCAAAGATTCCACCAAGTAAGAAGAGATGCTTTTTTCCTGGCATATTACCCATTTCAAATTATGATAATATGGTATAAATGCCTCTGATGATTCCCCTCGCCTGTTACTTAGCCTTGATTCCATATGCTTTGAATGTTGACTTTTTATCCTTCCAAGGTTAATAAGGTTCAGCTGTGGCATTTTAATCAACAAAACCAAATGGAAAGTTGTTTTAATAAAATATTACTTGGAAAAAGAGAACAATAGGCATACAAGAAGGCTTGTGCACAAGTCATTTTTAGCAGCGTTACTGCCCAACACCGGGAATCAACAAAGACGCTACAATAAAGATGTGCTGGATTAGCATTTTCAGACTGTACACTTTATTTCTCTTTTTGCAATCAAGATTTAAGGAGGGAAAAAAAATTATTATTCCGACACCACATAAATGCAGTCAGTGCTCACCCCTCCCTTTCTAAGCGCCTAGGAGAACCTACTTGTGCTAAATAATACGTGTGGTTCTCCATTTGTCCAAATGTCTCTTCTTGTCTTACTTCTAATAAACCAGACAACTACTACTAACACTTCTTCTTCTTCATTGACCAAAGTGACAAAACGTGCTCTGTAGTCATTTATCCATTCGGGCTAGTTGCTCTAACTGTAGAAACATGGTGGAGCAACATGGCAACGGCCATGTAAGAGGACCCATAGCGTATTTAGATAGGGATGGGACTCGATACTGACGTGACGACGCTGTGTCGAGATTCCGAAGCACAGACATTTCGAAACACTGCTCCAAAGCGTGGTTCAAAACATCAATGTCACATGACAGTGGTGAAGCGAGTCTTATTTAAGTTTCACCCCTGTTTCGACAGGTGGCGCACCTGCAGCTTCACAATAGGTGCGTTTGACTTCACGCGGCGCTGCGCAGAGCTGACTTAACGTGATGCATGCTGGACTTAAAATATGGCATGCTGGTTAGAAATTGTGTCCGACTTTTGCTGGTGCTTCAAAACGTCACCATGTCACATGACATTAAAACCTCGCGGGAGCAAGGCAGCTGCAGGCGCCGCAGTTGCTTTTCCCCGGCTGCACCAACTTGGAACCACACTTTTGCCTGGTCGAGATCACTGATCTCAGCTAAGCTCACGCAGGTAGAATGTGTAGAATGTCACCTGCAGTTCACGTTAGACTATCAAGTCGGCGAAAGTCAGCCGCCGTCATCTCGAACGCACCTACTGATTCACAATGTTTGAAACTCCCAGAATGCTTAAAAGGTCAAGCAAACACATCCCAACTTTGTGGGTTTTTGTGAGAGGAGAAAGATTTTGAGAGATAGCGACATACATAGTGATTGCGATTTCAGAGATAGTTCGGCAGATATTAGCATATTAATTGATAGGCTAGTAAGAGACAGATATAGTAACATTTATAGCGATATCGAGGATAATTTAGTGACATATAGAGAGATAGTGATAGAGACAGATAGCTAACACTAGATAGGTGTGTAGCTAGATAGATAAGTGTAGATTAAGATGGAGAATGCACGCAAGAGATCCCGTTCTCTGGTGTGGGAACATTAATATTTGGAAACCCCAAATAAAGTGAGGTGTATGATTTGTAATAGGCAACTTGCCTACTGCAACAATACAGCCTCCATGATACGCCATTTGAGGTGTATTCATCCTACCATTTTAGAGGGTGGTAAAATTCCCCCTGTACACTGGCCTGCTGCTGCTGGGCCATCTAAACAAGGTATGCATTGTTTGAAAGATAATTCAGATGAAATCCCTCACTGAGAAAGTTGTCAGTTTTAAAAATGTTGACCTGGTAATGCATCTACAATATAATGTCCAAATCACAACGACAACAACACTTTAAATATTTGAATAATACAATAGGCTACAACTGATGGCTAAAATGGGCCTTGTATTGAATCAAAATGTTTTATAGGCTACCTGTTAAAAGCAACAAACAGTAACTTCCCCGTAGTTTTTAGTGTTTTATATAATAGATATTGTAGTTAACATAATTATTTTGAATTGTGACACACACTGAGCAGAACTGAGCTAATTTTTTTCATTGTATTTGGCCTATGCTGTTGTACATCCAGCTAACAAATAATGGCCTATTTGGCCTAATAATCTAAAGCACTAGGCACTATTTCAAGCTAGATTTGCTCAGTTTCAATAATTTTATCAAGTAGGTTTTATTATCTTTTTAAAGGCAGACAGAGAGAGCTGGATGAAGCTTTGGTGAATACGGTGGTGAAGGACCTACAGCCCTTCACTATTGTGGAGAATGAAGGCTTCAGGGCCTTTGTCAGAAAGATGGACCCCAACTACATCCTCCCCTCTAGGAAGGCACTGAAGGAAATGGTCAGTGAGAAGTACAAACACTGCCAAGGAGCAAGCCAAGGCTGACCTACAGAAGGTTGATTTTGTCAGTCTTGCGGCTGACATGTGGTCATCCATTCATATGGATGGGTACCTTGGAGTTACTTGCCATTACATAACACAAGAAGCAAAGATGACAACTGTGGTACTTGGAGTCACCAAGTTCCACCAGTCCCACACAGCCCAGCATATAATGGAGGCGAAAAGTGTGCTCATGGCTGAGTGGGGAATAACCTCAAAGGTTCAACGCCTTGTGACTGATAATGCAGCAAAAAGTCTTAAGTGCCCAGCTCCTGAACCTACGCCATGTTCCACGTTTTGCCCACACTCTAAATCTTATTGTGAAGCGGGCCAGTGATCAAACACCAGTACTTCATGAAATTTGCAACAAGGCAAGGAAAGTAGTTGGATTATTCTGATCAAGCTGCAAAGACAAACTTGTGGAGATGCAGGGACTGATGGGCAGACCAACACTGAAACTCACACAAGACGTGGAGACTAGATGGAACAGCACATCTGACATGCTGCAACGCCTAAATGAACAACGTGAGCCAGCGGCTGCTGCACTTGCCAACCTGAACAGTGACACTGTTCCTCTTACAAGCCTGGAATATGAGGTGATTACTGAGTGCTTAACACTCCTCCAACCTTTCAAGCTAGCAACGACAGAAATGTCAGAGGAACAGAGAGTGTCGACATCCAAAATGATACCACTTTACAGGATGTTGCAGCGCAATCTCACAGAGAAGATGAAACATGCAACACGAGAGCCAGCTGCACAATTGGGTAGGCTGCAATGACCACAATGCTTCTGTAATTGACCAAAAATGTCATATTATGTTAATCAGATACAAGATGGCGCTGAGTATAGCTGCCTCGGTGTTAGGTGTGCTTTGTTTTGTTTTTGTATGTTAATTCAGTTTTCGGCTGTGATTCCCGGCGCTCTTTCACCAGGGAGGAGCTCATGAACATCAGGGGAACTTCTCCAGCGGATTTAATTCCCACTTTTCTTGAGTCATCAGTGGAATTATTGGACATTTTCATGAAGGGCTGTCGTTCGCGCCGCAGGAGAGGGAAAAGAGCCGGGTCACTTGTGCGTCAATATTTCTCTCCAACGTGCGCTCACTGTGCAACAAACTGACCAACTTCAGCTTCTGGTGGGGAAAAACAGAGACTCTTATTCATCTTCTGTTCTGTGCTTCACGGAGACGTGGCTGTCTGAACTGATACCGGACTCCACGCTGCAGCTGGCTGGCTTCCAACTGCACAGAGCGGACCGCGACACAGAACTGTCCAGCAAAACAAAAGGTGGAGGTGTCTGTTTATATTAACAATGGCTGGTGTAGCAACGTGACAGTGATTCAGCAGCATTGTTCTCCTAATCTGGAATTTCTTATCATTAACTGTAAACCGTTACTCCCCCCATGAGTTTGCTTCATTCACTCTGGTCGGTGTTTACATCTCGCTGCATGCCAATGTTCAGGACGCACAGCACTTGCTGGCCGACCGGATACTGTGTGTGGAGCAGACAAATCCGGACTCCCTTGTTATTGTTCTCGGTGACTTTAACAGGGGAAATCTCAGCCAAGAACTCCCCAAATACAGACAGTTTATAAAGTGTCCAACCAGAGAAGGGAACTTTGGATCACTGCTACACCACAGTTAGCAGTGCCTATCACGCCGTCACACGCGCTCCACTGGGACCCTCTGATCACGTGATGGTACATCGGATTCCTGCTTACAGGCAAAAACTAAAGCTCTATAAACCTGTAGTGAGGACATCAAAGAAGTGGACTAGTGAAGCTGTTGAGGACCTCCAGGTGTGTTTGGACTGTACTGACTGGGATGTTTTCAGGACTGCTACCAACAATCTGTTTACAGAGGCTGTGACGTCCTACATCAGCTTCTGTGAGGACAGCTGCATTCCAACATGGACCAGGGTGAGTTATAACAATGACAAACCCTGGTTCACAGCTAAACTCAGATGGCTAAGGTTGGAAAAGGAGGAGGCATTTAGGAGTGGTGACAGGGCCGGGTGCAGGGCGTTAAAGTACAGGTTTAGCAGGGAGGTGCGAGAAGCTAAACGACTGTACTCCGAGAGACTAAAGAACCAGTTCTCTGCAAACAACGCCACTTCTGTCTGAAGGGGGTTCAGACAGATCACAAACTATAAACCCAGCTCCCAGCTGGGCACCATCATTGCCCCAAAGAATGGGGTGGGAGGAGTCAGCTGCAGACACAAACTGTGAAGGCTGCGGGCCATCTGGACCAAAACCTCTCGCCACAAAAACAGTTTCTTCGTGTCTGCAGCTAGCCTCATTAACAAGGCCCGGGGCCCCCACTGACACTCCCCCCTTGCAAATGATACAAATGTCTCTGCACATGTAAATACTGTTTCATTTCATGTCGGGCACAGACCTGGCACATCGCACATATTTGTTGTTTATTGTTGATCTTTGTTGTTTATATATTTATATGTACACAATATTCTCTTCCGTTGCGTTACTTCTGCACGGCACAGACCCAGAATAATGCACATATATATCTGCAACATTGTTCTTCCATTCCATATTTATATATTTCTACATTTATTTATGTTGACTGTATGTTTGTCTACGTGTAGCACCTTATCACCACAGCAAATTCCTCGTATGTGTAAAACACTACTTGGCAATAAAGCTCCTGATTCTGATCAATTTAATTAAAATGTCATGATTTGCTCCCGTTGTGTACTTTAGGCTCGTACCTGAAGGATGGCCTGCACTCCAGATGTGGGACTTACAAATCATTCCGAGTATTGGCCCTGTCAACACTGCTGGATCCAAGATTAAATAATCTGGCATTTGGAAATCAAGTCAAAGTCCACGAAGCTGAGAAGAACTTAACAATGGAGTGTGTTGCGTTAATGCGTTCATTAACAACTACCATAACAACACCTGATGATGAGCAATTTCAGTCTATATTTTATTGTATGTATGTATTGTAAGAATAATGTAAGTAGGCTAATGCCTTAGACATATCTATGCTGCATAACTAACTTCAATTTCCATTAAATCAGAGCCACAGCCATCAAGTTCCTCAGGCCCACCACCACCATCTGCTGCAGGAGCAGCAACAACGGCAACCACAGCAAACTACACAGACAGTTTGTGAGAACTTTGACAGCCGTGTCACTGAGACACATCATATTTACAGTGCAACTGCTGATGCCACTGTAGAAGTAAAAATTTTATGGTTTTGTTCCAAGGACAAACGATGCTTTGATGTATTGGCAGGAGAGACATGCTGTGTATCCGCACCTGTATGTGATGGCAAAATAATACTTATACATGCCAGCAACAAGTGTTCCGTGTGAACAAATTTTTTCCAAGGCTGGGGATGTCATTTGTAAAAAAAGAAACAGACTCAGCCCTAAAACAGCCGAAATTTCTGAATAAAAATCTTGAAATATAAAAAATGTTAGCATTGTTGTTAATCTTTAATTTATAATAATTCTTGAAATAACCATGACGCAACAAAACAAATGTTTTTATTTAAACACATTGTTCATTGCAATCACAATTTGCCGTCTGACGATCTGAAAGCGTTTCTTTGTTTAATGGTGATTTCCCCCGAAATCCTATGGGTTTTGTATTGATAAGACATTTGGAATTTGTATATGCTTGTCAGTCATTGTTTTACTGAAACCACTATAAAGATGTGACAATATCAAAAGTAACCAGTAGGTGTCACAGTGAAGAGAAGTGTCGAATTGGTTCGAAGCCTCGACACAAATCCGGCACAATTGGTTACTGTTGCTAAGTCCAACAAACTGTCGGCGCTGCCACTGTCTTTTACTGCACTCTCCGGAGAAATATTGTCAAATTTGTTGGAAAAAGCGATCTCAGAAATAAGCAGACAGTTTTGTCGTTGCATTTTGAAGGTTGTATTCAGGCTGTCAAACTGACTCAAACGAACGTGAAAAAAATTAAAGAAACTAAAGCCTACTACTCACACAAGTGAACCTTAAATAAATCTTACTTGTCCTTTCAACCTCTCTGGGTAGGAACTGTAACTATTACAAGTGCCCCAGGAACAGCGTTTGACCATATCTTAGAAAAATACATCCAAAAAAGCTAGAAAACGACTCTTTTTGCATGTGAGTCAACGAAGCGCATGTTGGACCTCAGTTAGATCGAGTCCTATACTGCACTGTGTGGCCAGTTGTGTATTCGGGGCGTGGCTTAGCGAAGGGTTAATTGAAGAGTGGAGATATAGCTGGCTATGTGAGACTAGGCCTCTCTGATTAATGTACTAAAATACAACTTTATAATTGTATTCACTGGTTTTGGTGAAACTGGATTAGATTTTATGGAGAAATTATTTTCCCTCTTGTGGTGATTTACAGAGTTTGTTACCAGTTACTTTAGAGGCTAACACTGCTAACAGTAGCTGCCGCAAGCTAGTTAGCTCAGTTAGCTGTGCAGCTAGCTGTCCTATCAGCTGATTCTGCCCGGAATGGAAGCTGGTGTTTACAGGTGTTTAGTACACGAGCTTTGGACTGCTGGATTACTCAGTTACAGTTAGTAGCCGCTAGCTGTTACTGTAGCATTAGCAACATGTAAAGCTATCTGTCATCAGGAAACTTCATAACTTACGGAGTTGAGGCAGAGCAGCCAGAGGACATCAGAGGGAAAACCACTAAATCTTTCTTTCATAAACGTAAAAGCACTTTATGAGAGACATACTGAACAACCTCCATCTCTAGCGCAGTGGAACAACAGCTTGGTGTTGTGTTGGACGGTGGGGCTGAGAGCACTGTGTTCAGTACGTGTTCCGTTGGCGAGACCATCTACTGTGCTGAAGGGCTGGAGGAGGTCCAATCCTAAACAGATCCCTCCATGTCAATAAGGGAGGCAAATTGTGTAAAATTGTCAAACTGTGTTTACTGAAAGACTGAGCAGGAGAAAAGGAGAGAGTTTTTTTTCTCTCATAGTCTGGGAGTCTTTAGACACACATATTTTGATTGAAAAGACATGGAAAAGTGGATTTCATATAATATGGGACCTTGAAGTTTCCTTAAGAAATACAAAGCTTGTGTACATAAGCACACGGTGTGTGCCTTGATCTGTCCAAAGAAGATGAGGGGCGATAAGGGCGCTAAAGATAGTGGTTGCTGCCACACGGACCACTGGTCGCTACCACTAAGGGCGCTAAAGATAGTGGTTGCTGCCACACGGACCACTGGTCGCTACCACTAAGGGCGCTAAAGATAGTGGTTGCTGCCACACGGACCACTGGTCGCTACCACTAAGGGCGCTAAAGATAGTGGTTGCTGCCACACGGACCACTGGTCGCTACCACTAAGGGCGCTAAAGATAGTGGTTGCTGCCACACGGACCACTGGTCGCTACCACTAAGGGCGCTAAAGATAGTGGTTGCTGCCACACGGACCACTGGTCGCTACCACTAAGGGCGCTAAAGATAGTGGTTGCTGCCACACGGACCACTGGTCGCTACCACTAAGGGCGCTAAAGATAGTGGTTGCTGCCACACGGACCACTGGTCGCTACCACTAAGGGCGCTAAAGATGGTGGTTGCTGCCACACGGACCACTGGTCGCTACCACTAAGGGCGCTAAAGATGGTGGTTGCTGCCACACGGACCACTGGTCGCTACCACTAAGGGCGCTAAAGATGGTGGTTGCTGCCACACGGACCACTGGTCGCTACCACTAAGGGCTCTAAAGATAGTGGTTGCTGCCACACGGACCACTGGTCGCTACCACTAAGGGCGCTAAAGATGGTGGTTGCTGCCACACGGACCACTGGTCGCTACCACTAAGGGCGCTAAAGATAGTGGTTGCTGCCACACGGACCACTGGTCGCTACCACTAAGGGCGCTAAAGATGGTGGTTGCTGCCACACGGACCACTGGTCGCTACCACTAAGGGCGCTAAAGATAGTGGTTGCTGCCACACGGACCACTGGTCGCTACCACTAAGGGCGCTAAAGATAGTGGTTGCTGCCACACGGACCACTGGTCGCTACCACTAAGGGCGCTAAAGATGGTGGTTGCTGCCACACGGACCACTGGTCGCTACCACTAAGGGCGCTAAAGATAGTGGTTGCTGCCACACGGACCACTGGTCGCTACCACTAAGGGCGCTAAAGATAGTGGTCTGTGTGGCACATTGACTGTATATAAAAAAGGTGTGGCAGCAACCCTAAGACTATGGAGCCTCCCGTCATGCCCTCCTTCCTGGTTAGCTAGGTCTTCTTCATACTTTGGTGTTTATTAACTGAACAGTAACGGCAATCATGTGCTTGAATAAAATACTATATTAATTTTCAGGCCATTAAAGCTTGTTTATAAAAGTTTGATAACTTCACAATTTATAAATTTTGTAGTCGACATTTTAGTAGATATAATACTAGGTGTTATAAATGTTTGTCTTTCTTATAAACTTAGTTAGCCATTTATCTTTTCAAAGTATTATTTAAGATTTCAAAAAGCCTCCATTTTTTATGTTGCATAGGGTATCTTTCCTTAAATAATGACATTTGTTCCTCCAAATGAAATTAAATAAGATCTTATCTAATTCTTTGTGTATTTCAGTAGGTATTTCCAGTGATAAGGATACATAGATCTGGATCCCTCATCCACCACATTTTGGAACCTTTTCATTATTTGTTTAATCATAGGCCTGAAGTTTAGGTTATTGCAGAGTTTTTCATTCTTATCACCATTGGGGTGGTGGTGGCGCATAGATAAGTTGCCTTTGGTGTGGGAGACCTGGTTTCAATTACCACTGTGAGACACCATTGTGTCCCTGAGCAAGACACTTAACCCCTAGTTACTCCAGAGGCGTGCGACCTCTGACATATATAGCAATTCGCTTTGGATAAAAGCTTCAGCTAAATTAATAAATGTAAATCACACCCAGGTATGTAACTGGGTTCTTCACAGGATACCATTAACTTCTTCACAGTTCTTAAGTGGTAGTGTAATAAACAGATTTGTTCAAGGTCATTCTTAAGCCTGAGACTCCTCAACACATCTAATTGCTTTAATCCATTCCTCTCTATTAGACAAAATAAATTTATCATCTGCCAGTTGAGATAATTTAAAATTATCTAAGGTCACTTAAGGCCGACTTTGGAATCACAGACTGTATTAAAACTTGAAACTAACCTTTTCTTAATGTCACAATCGTGGTCACAATTTCTGTGACAAGGAACAGAGAGGGGCCTTCCCTCAGAGACTGTGGTAGCGGCCGGTGGTCCGTGTGGCAGCCTAGCAGCAAGGCAGCGACCAGACCACAGGATTGCCTACAAACCCTGCTGAAGAAGATCCGACTCTGGTGGGATTTCCCCGTGATGTAGAATAGCAGGTGTCGGAGGTACAAATACTCCCAGAAACTATTTATGGGCAGATTGTATTCTGTGACCTGCTTTTCAGGTGGCAATGTCAAATTAAGTTAAGGCTCTTAATGAGATTGATTGAAAAGTTATGCATGATACAGTGAGGAAAATAAGTATTTGAACATCCTGCTATTTTGCAAGTTCTCCCACTTAGAAATCATGGAGGGGTCTGAAATTGTCATCGTAGGTGCATGTCCACTGTGAGAGACATAATCTAAAAAAAAAAATCCAGAAATCACAATGTATGATTTTTTAACTATTTATTTGTATGATACAGCTGCAAATAAGTATTTGAACACCTGTCTATCAGCTAGAATTCTGACTCTCAAAGACCTGTTAGTCTGCCTTCAAAATGTCCACCTCCACTCCATTTATTATCCTAAATTAGATGCACCTGTTTGAGGTCGTTAGCTGCATAAAGACACCTGTCCACCCCATACAATCAGTAAGAATCCAACTACTAACATGGCCAAGACCAAAGAGCTGTCCAAAGACACTAGAGACAAAATTGTACACCTCCACAAGGCTGGAAAGGGCTACGGGGAAATTGCCAAGCAGCTTGGTGAAAAAAGGTCCACTGTTGGAGCAATCATTAGAAAATGGAAGAAGCTAAACATGACTGTCAATCTCCCTCGGACTGGGGCTCCATGCAAGATCTCACCTCGTAGGGTCTCAATGATCCTAGGAAAGGTGAGAAATCAGCCCAGAACTACACGGGAGGAGCTGGTCAATGACCTGAAAAGAGCTGGGACCACCGTTTCCAAGGTTACTGTTGGTAATACACTAAGACGTCATGGTTTGAAATCACGCATGGCACGGAAGGTTCCCCTACTTAAACCAGCACATGTAAGGGCCCGTCTTCAGTTTGCCAATGACCATTTGGATGATCCAGAGGAGTCATGGGAGAAAGTCATGTGGTCAGATGAGACCAAAATAGAACTTTTTGGTCATAATTCCACTAACCGTGTTTGGAGGAAGAAGAATGATGAGTACCATCCCAAGAACAGCATCCCTACTGTGAAGATGGGGGTGGTAGCATCATGCTTTGGGGGTGTTTTTCTGCACATGGGACAGGGCGACTGCACTGTATTAAGGAGAGGATGACCGGGGCCATGTATTGCCAGATTTTGGGGAACAACCTCCTTCCCTCAGTTAGAGCATTGAAGATGGGTCGAGGCTGGGTCTTCCAACATGACAATGACCCGAAGCACACAGCCAGGATAACCAAGGAGTGGCTCTGTAAGAAGCATATCAAGGTTCTGCCGTGGCTTAGCCAGCCTCCAGACCTAAACCCAATAGAGAATCTTTGGAGGGAGCTCAAACTCCGTGTTTCTCAGCGACAGCCCAGAAACCTGACTGATCTAGAGAGGATCTGTGTGGAGGAGTGGGCCAAAATCCCTCCTGCAGTGTGTGCAAACCTGGTGAAAAACTACAGGAAACGTTTGACCTCTGTAATTGCAAACAAAGGCTACTGTACCAAATATTAACATTGATTTTCTCAGGTGTTCAAATACTCATTTGCAGCTGTATCATACAAATAAAGTTAAAAAATCATACATTGTGATTTCTGGATTTTTTTTTTTTATAGATTATGTCTCTCACAGTGGACATGCACCTACGATGACAATTTCAGACCCCTCCATGATTTCTAAGTGGGAGAACTTGCAAAATAGCAGGGGTGTTCAAATACTTATTTTCCTCACTGTATGTGCAGATCTGCTGCTTTACAAAGTAGCAGTAACATTTATAGTAAAAAGTAGTAGTTGAAGTTTCCATTTACATGAACTATTAAACAATGCTGATATTATATTCACATTAAACCTGCAAGTGAGGATCCTCAAACTTTAGATGCACAAAAAAAAACAACTTTGCTCATCTTTGCAGATTATAACAAACAAATTCTTCAGCTGAGGCCCAACATAACTACAAATTACAGCAATGAACACCGCAGGAGCTTGTTCTTACCTCTGAGGTGACGGAATTGATGCTGGTGCCATCCGAGAGCCCGTTCCTGCGATACATGCTCACAGAGGAACTGGTGGGATGCACAGGTCAGGGCGACAGAGGCCTTTAGCTGGGGGGCACACATAACCTCTCATCCATGCCTGGAGACAGAGGACACAACAAGTCTTTAACCTCTTTAACCAGAACTTGTTTTTTCATTAAATTTTCCCTTAATTAGCATTAAGGTTAGAAAAACATGTTCTCCACACTGTATGATACCATAAAACTTGAAATATAGGCGGGGTGTGTTCATAATAGCCCGAGCTATTAAATGAAGTTTTACTGTCTTTACAGTATATGGTAACAGTTTCTTCTCTGCTTGTATTAGTACTTCAATTTTATTCTTATGCCGAGTAAATTATTTAGACACAAGATTTGTTTTGTGGCTGCACCATTACATCAACTAGAAATATTCTAGATATACGCCTTATGAAACATTGGGATCTTGACTCCTTTGGTCAAATGCAACTGCAATTCATTTTATTTTTTATAAGCCTTCCAACAGTGCAAAATGATGACTATTGCAGTTTGATAAAGTATCTGACAAATCCAGTTTGGCCAAAATCAATTGCCTGTTGCCAGCAGGCTTTTGAACTAAAATTTCTAATCGATAACTCCATTTTTCAGAAACCACACCCATTTCCCTAAACTCTACACACAAATCCCTTCATTTCTCTTCATTTCAAGAGTCATAACTGATAACACACCAATCAGAACCGTCAATAGACAGATAAAAAGGGCCTGAGTTTGTTCATTCAGTTTTGGAACAACGGAGGTCAAGATGGGATAGGAGGAAGATGAGGAGGTGGAGAAGGAGGAGGACAGGGGTGTAGAGAGGAGGTGGAGGACAAGAATCTCTGGCCTGTCCCAGAGCAAAGACAGGACGCGGGGGCAGAATAATTTGTTGTTTGGTGTGTTGTACTGTATAGTACACACTAAGGAATAAAATATGTGCAAATGTACATTTGTTTTTTTGTTGTGTTTATCGTGTGAAAAGGTTTTTGAGGGGGAGAACTACAAGCCACATTATTTCTAACCAGTTTTTGTAGTATTGCTTTGAATTTATCTCACCAGTGTTTAAGACTGTGTTGTGTGTGTTTGTGTGTTTGTGTGCGTTTGAGGGCAAAGTTCGGTTTTTCAGCAAGATTGAATGGTTTTGAGTGGAGAGCTTCATTTTGACCTGAAAATAGGATGTTTGGGGAATTGCGTGAGAGGCTGTGGATTTGTGTTTAGAGTTGAGAAAAAGAGGTATAATTTCAAGAAATGTGTCTAAGCAATTGAGACAAAAAACTGTAATTGACTACACAGTTTAGTAGTAACAATGAGTCTACTGAAATTTAGAAAACCCATGTCTTAACAAAAATGTTGAACCATAGCAAAAAAAATCATCAGCTCCTTGGCACAAAACAAAGTCAAATGTCATGGCAGTGTTGCTAGCAGTTATCAACAGTGGTGTAGTTGTAACTGCAGAAGTGGGGAGCACATTTAATTACCTACCTCCGATAGAAATAACCTCTACTTAATTTCTTAACTAACTTCTAACTTGAAGCAGCAATTTGTGTTTGACTAGTAATTACTGTGTTCCATTAGAAAAACCTATAAGGCCCACTTACATCCAGAGTCAGTTCATCCCACATACAAACTGATAACATTATTGCAGAAAGTAACTGGCAAATCCAGCCATAGTGCAATGAAAATGAAGGCCTTAGTATTTGGCAACAGTTCGGTTTTACCATTCAACTCTTTTTTTATTATCATTTTTGTTGGCAATTATAAGCCTTTATTAGACAGAAGAGATGAAAGAAAACTACATGCACCAGCTGGTTTCATGATCGGCATCTTAAAAAGGGAACTCCACCATTTTACACATCAAAGCGTGTTTCCAGGTGTTGGGGGGTGCTGCTGCATGTGAAAAAAACTTGTAAAAAGCCTTTTGTGTCTCCAGAGGGAGCGGTGTGATAAATGGCCTCACGTGATGCACTTGAGTCGTGTCGGTTGGGTTGAAGACTACAAGTTTGAAAATGAAAGAATTCTATTGTTGCTTGGAGCCTGAAGCCTCAAAGAGAGATGAACAGCCGGGTACAGAACAGACTATGTGGAATAAAAATGACACTCTGATTCTGTTGAATCGATTTTATTTTTTTTCCCCTCAACTGTCCATCTGAGTATGACAATGTTGGGAGAGTATGTGACATTTTTGTTTGTTTGTTTCACTCATTTCATTCATCCACTCATCTATTTCCATCCTACGGAGGAAACTAATTTCAGCCACTTGTATCCACAATCTCATTCCTTCGGTCACTACCACAAACTCGAGACCATTGATGAGAACATGAAAACTGAAAGCCTTTCAGCTCAGCTCCACAATGGTCCAGTACAACGCCACATTACTGCTGATTCCACATAAATCCACCTGTAAATCTACTATACACTCTATTTTAGCCTCGCTGGTGAACAAGACCCCAAGATACCTGAACACCTTCACACGGTCTGATGAAGCCAATCACCTGCAAAGAGCAGAGAAGCAATTCAGAGGTACCCAAACCGGACTCTCTCCTCCCCCCGGCTGTGATTTGAGATCCTATCCATGTGTGTTTGTCATAATGGAAATATGCATACATACACTGATGCAAATCATTTTTTTCACAAGGACTACACATCTGTTTAGCAATTTAGACAGGCTCAGATATTCTGTAGCATTGAACTACTGTAACAAAAGACTGTTTGTTATGCTGCTTATCATCTCTGCCTCATATGCCAAGGTTCTGTACACTGACTGTTGGAAGTACTAAGATGCCCTCTATTGTGCAACTGAAAGGCTGCATGTGTGGCACCCTGGGTATATCAGTAGCTAAGGTTAGTTCTAGAACTGTATTACTTTAGATTGCTACCATAGCCTCTCAATTTTGTCTTGTTTATTCAGTGCTTGAAGTGGGAAAAAAATAGGTGCCATTGAACTCTTAATTTCTGCACCAATTTATGGTGAAAATGTCTTTATTCATATGAAGGGAAACAAAATTAAAAGGTGGCAGGTGACAATTCAAAATATTATGGAATATAATGCAGTAATCAGCAGCTTGTTGTTTTAGCTTAAGTTACTTTTTTGGACAATGCACATTTGTTTCTGCTATACATGTTTCATTTGTTACTTAACATTTATTTTTGTAAGGGGGCACAGAGGGGTCTCTGGTAAACGTAGTGGGTAAAAAGCTTAGACCAGCAATTTTGTCAAAAAATATTTCAGAAAGTTTTCATATAAAATTATAGATGGCACAACACAGTCTGATTTGCCTCTGGCAAGATACAAAAATTTATATGTTCGAAAGCAGTTCTTGGTGCTAGATATTTGCTATTTTCTATGACCATTACATCATGCATACTAGCATTGTGGGTAGGTTTTTACTCTAAAAAGCTGGATTTTAAAGGTATAATGTGCACAATTAATCAAAAATTTATAGAAATCGCAATATGGCCAAGTGCACTTAACAGAGTCTTTGAAAATGTAATTCAGAGTACAATTTAAATTGTGACACATATCATCATTCCCACTAATCGTGAATCAGAAGGCAAATCATAATTTCTGTCAAAATGATCTATATGATTTTTTTTTTTAACCACATCGTGTAGCCCAATTAATGTATAATCAATTCATCAATAATCCATTTATGCCACAACACAGTCAATTCAGAAAATGGGTTTCCAAATACATACTTAACATAGTATAACATAGCAGCAAAAACCAGTATTACCAGCCTCTTGCATGCAGATATTTCATAGCCAGAAAACAAACACATAAGGAAAGAGGAGTTCCCTCAAATGTGACCATTAGATGGCAGTAGACACATATATTCATCTTCCAGCCACAGCAGAAGACCTACACTGTGTCCAGCTCCATACTACACCCTTGATTCTAAGCGTGTTTCATTCTTATTATAGTGTGCTCACACGGGAATGGAGCCATAAGTAAGTATACTCAAAGCCATACAGCTGCTCACAGCTGGACGAGGCTGAAACTAATATATAGATATAGATATTGGTCAAACGGCTCTAGGAACACATTAGAATACTTAGAGCAATTAAATCCTTGAAAAAACATTTTGATTTAAACAACAGTAACAACATATTTCTACAGTAATCACCAACTCTAGTTTGGTCAAAAGAAATCCTTAATTCACAGAGCTAGATGAGAAAAGCAGCAGCAGTTATATCGCTCTCCTCAAAGCCAACAGTTTCACAGCGACGGACTCACATGCAAAAGCCTGCGCGAGTGGCCAGACCAGCTACCAAAACACAGGACAGCTTTGACAGCTTGTATAACAACACACATGGTGGGAACGTGACGCCATTACTCCAATATATCTTTACATAGCAAATAGTTGCTGTTGTATTAATGTTCAGAATCTCATATACATGACCTTTAAAAACACTTGACTTTTGATGGACACCGTTTTCCCACAATGCAATGAAAGAGGAAATAAAAATTAAAAAAAAACTTATTTGGGGATGGTGGTGAAACAGTTCCTGAAAAAATGAAATAAATAAATGTAAAAAAGTAAGAGGGAAACATCTACACATATTGTTCCTCTGACAGTGACTATGTGTTGGACTGGGAAATGCCAAAACATGGGTCCCTCTCAATCCACTGACAGCAATATTTGGAGCCACTAAAATATGAATGAAACCCCTCACGCATGACCTTTGTGTTTCTGACTGCCAGAGGATCCTTCTTAAGTGGAAAGAAAATGCCACCCACCTATACTCATTGGATGAGGGATCTAATGCAGTTTTTGCAGTTAGCAAAGGTTGGGTTCACACTGACTAATACTTTTTATAAAGCCTGGCAGTCATTCACCACCCATGTCAAGAATTTGCAAGCTGGATGACACACTGAGTGGTCTTGTCAGGATAAGAAAGTAAAAATGTAAATGACGACTACAATATATCTACAAATAGTGATTCATAAAAGTGGTGAGTGTCCTGGCAACGAACTACCAGAGTTTTAACATTTATCAAGTACCTGCCCCAAACCTGGACTGGTTCTGTACTTTCTGGTCCACCTCAGTTACGGGCTGGGCCATGATTTTAAATGTTGAGAACAGTATCACTACATGAGCAACAAGTCAGCCAATCACAATGCATGGTAGATACTGTAGGTGCTGCATTTTGGCCAAATGTTAGCTAGCTTCCCCTGAATTTACAGTAAGACAAATTCTGCTGTCCCACTGTACCTGCTGTAGTCCACGTTAAAAAGATATTTCTATCACCATCATTTATTACAAAACATTTATCTGTTTCTTTGACACTTCTTTCAAAAGTGTTGTCTGCATCATCCAGCACCCTCACACTGTCCATAATTAAGCCACTGAACAAACACTTTTTAGGGATGTCCCTGAGAGGTTTGCAAAAAGGGGTCAGGACTAAATAATCTCTGTAGCAGCCTGGTAATCAAATTTTAAGGAGCCATCCTGTAGAGTGGGGGATGGAACTGACAAGGGTTACCTGCTACAGCTAACAGCTATAACATGCTCCCTCTAAAGTCTCTATTTGTGGACATCAACTGCTTACAAGTCCATTCCAGCAAAATAAATAAACACATACATCCAAGAATTAGGAGAGATAAAACACTCTCGTAATATCTTATAATTTTGGCATTTTAAAAGAGATACTTTTTACTTTTTAATCCGTCTGCTGCAAGTTCCTTCATGAAATTGATTAAGTTCCTTTATGGAAGTCCAATACTATGTAAATCAGTGAAAGTATTAAAGCATATAAAGTCAAAGTATTCTGCAAGTATGGCATAAGGTTCATTTAAAGTTGTGCATTTAAGGGTCGCAGCATAGTGACAGAGCCTATACATGTAGCCGCTGTAGCTACACCATGGCTGATTATCTATCTGGTGTCGCAGTGTTGATATAAACTGATGAAATCAGACGCTGAACTATAAATCAAATCCTGTGCAGTAAATATCTATGGCGGAACTCCTGATCAAACATAAATCCATCTTTAGTTTACTTTCAGTGTCGGTGTGTCATTGTGTTGATGGCATGATTTTAAATCCCAATAATGAGACACTGGGTAACGCTGAAACTTTAATCATAAATGTGACTTATAAAATGAAAATGATTAGATACAGTAGTACAAAGTAATAATTCTAATTCACATAGTGAGATACTGAAGAGGTCTAAAGAATTTCTAATAACATCAAAATGAATTCAAAATGAACGGTACCCTGTGCAGTCTTTGACAACTAGTAGCACTATGAACCAAAAGGTATAGGAAAGGCTCCCTGTTTTTGTTTGCATCTTGTGCATCATTGGTGACATGACACACAGTCCTGCAGCTGGTTATTCCACTGATTGATTAAGTATTCCACTTAGACCTCTGAAGCTAGCAGGGCAGCAAGACTGTTCCTGAAGAATACTGTTACATGATAAAACTGACGATTAAATATGTGGAATAAGTACGTAATTTAAAAAAAAAAACAAATCATAAACAGCAGTGATACTAAACTCCAGGAGAACAGCAGGGGAGAGGGGCAGGAGAATCATAAAGGTCTGCAAGTGTGGGATGCATATTTTATCATTTATCAGAATCAGATTATTTATTGTTTATAATATTACACAGTGTTGTCTTAGCAACCTAATTGGTTATCATGGGCGTCTATGCAGTACTTCATCTCTCTTCATTTTCTCAGTAAAAAGTTTGGCAATTTTAACAATTTTTCAAACATGACAAAAATGTTGTCTTCTGCACTTCTTCTCCCCAGCCATGCCGGATATGTGTCAAGCTATAAGACAACTCCTAAACCTAGGTACGTATACCAAACTGTAGATGCAATTATTAAGTCAGTCAAATTCTAATATGACAACTACAAGTCAGTCTTTACATTGAATGAAACTTGTTTGGACAAATTAACTGAGAGCATTGTTTTAATTGTATTAATTGTGCCCAAAAGCGACTGGTCTAACAAAGGCTTTGCTCCGTGCGGTTGCCTAGCTGTATGAGAACTTTATCCAAAGGGTCAATCACAGTAGGTAGCTAGCTGACTGTAGCGGCACTGTAGCAACTGTAGCTTTAAATTGTAGCTGCATTTTCATTTACTTCTATAATTCCTATATAATACTTAAGTTAAATCAGAATTATACCCCAGAAAAAACACTTTACACATTAATTCCAGTTGGGTGTTGATTGTAGATTTGGTAATACTTTTGATTAAGATATTATTGTACTGAGGAAATTAGTTGTTAAGATCCAAAGACACAGGAACATCACTAAAAAGATGTCAAAGTTTTTATTTTTTTTTATGGAATTGATCAACAAATGTAAGACAGTAATATTACGCCATGTTCAGACAGACTGAAAACAGAAAAAAATCACTTCAATGAGTCCACCGTGCTGGCAATAACGCAGATGGCTCCGTCAAAACAACACCGTATTTGTTTTTGGTTTTTAAGTTGGTTGGCTGCAACGTAATGTCTTTTGGCAAGATGCTGCATTGGCCAATGAAAAACATTTGTCAATTACTGTACATGCATGCCCACTGCTCAGGTGTGTTTCTATTACATTAGTAAAGTGTAATGCATAAGAGCTTATAGTTTGCATGTGGTTATGTGCAGAATGAAGAGCAGTGCAGAATCTTAAAAGGCAGCTAACTACGACGCCACAAACTACTTAATGAATGTTAATCACATTATTCAACATGGTATCCTCATCCTCTGATTTTGGCTTGGGATTTTGTACTTCAGTCCCGGTTAGAGTAAAGAGTCGAGATCCAGAACTCTGGGAATTCAGAAATGTGCAAAATATACTTCTCCTTGATTCTTTTGAGTAAAACTTAACGTCCACCTCATTTCACTGCCAGAATCCCTTTAGACAGACCTGTGTTTACGGTCAAATTTAAATTTTGATTAACTTAGACCGCAAAACCTGGCAGAAAATCAAGTCTTTTATGTTGCTTGTGTATCTGCCTGAGCCACACATTACTTACATACGCTACTGCTAATCTGGTACTTATCACAACACAGGATTTTCAAAGATATAAAACCCTTCCTCATAGTTTTATAACTGGACCATAAAAGCCCCTTCTGTTTTTTTTGTTTACACTGTAAACACTATAAAGAATATTACATCAGTAGACAAAATAGATTAGATAAACACTTTGAATTGGAAAGGCTCTTTTAAACCTTTTGCTATTGAAAGAGTGATGACACCGTTTTGAATCACATTCTAGCACACTAATACTATCTCTGTGCATCCCAGCCACACTATTATTAAGTGTACTTCTGTTTATTCTCTTTAAAATAATTGTAACTCAATTATTTGCTCAACCCCTCAGCCTGTTTTAATTTCCATTTAACTCTTTTAACCCTGATTGTACACTGCACCTTTTATTATATTTTAATGTTTATTTTTTCAATTTCCCTGTGTTGCTTTTAAACTTTTTTATATTTCCCGGTTGCTTTTATGTTTTATGTAAAACACTTTGAATTAACTTGTTGTTGAAATGTGCTATACAAATAAACTTGCCTTGCCTTACATGTAAGAGTTCCTAGGAGATTCCAAATCATTCTGGATGCTGTGGGTGGCTCAACCACTCATGTTTAGAAGAGTGAAGGAATTTCTTCCACAGAAAGCTCAGAAGTAAACCAATTATAAGTAACAAGCCCTCAGACAACTCCAGCTTTTTCTTCTGTTGGAGTGCAGCATTTAGTCCAGCACATTAAACTCCCTTTCTTTTTTCTCTGTGTACATTGTAACAACACCCCTCAACACATGAGGAACAATATAGCCGTGTGCAACCTTGGATGGAAGCTATGATTAAATTGCACACAACATAAATCAGTCAGATTACTAAGTTTATAACTTGCATGTATTTCATGCAATTCCATCACTGAATCCTTTTATGGCAATGTAGTACAGATGAAGATTAGGACACTGTATAAAAAAAAATTAGTTAGGGTTTCTGTCCTACAGTTGGTTCCGATCACAACAAATGTGCTGCTCTGCCTGGAGCTGGAAGTGGATAAGTGCTGCCTGACACATGGATGAGTGAAACAACAGATGGTGCTTCCCACTTGTTCCCCGGGCAGATATTTACACTTTTCTTAGGATGCCATGGTGACAATGTCTTTTTTTGCACGATAATAACATCAATTCAGGTTTCCCAAGAGTCCGTGTAACTTTTCTTAGTTTAATTCTCTAATTCAGAAATGAAAATAGTCAATCAGGTTTACAACTCAGATCAAAATATTTACCTTGTTTTTTTTTTACCCCTTTTCCAAACAGAGATGTTCAGTCAACTGTCCAACACTATAGGCCAAGCACTGTAAAGAATGTCTGCTAAAAATAATATTCAGACTTTAATTAAATTTGTTCTTTGTGTTTCTAATGGTTCTGAGGACTGCCTCAATTTCACAAAATCAAAAATCACAAAAACCTTTTTACTCTATTATTATACATTTGGGTTACTAGAAACAGTAATTCAGTATGTTTTTTTTCCCTTTTCAATCTACAAAACACTCAATATTACTAGCACTGCAAGTGATTATTTGTCATGAATAATATATGAGAAAGGGCAAATCACAAGCCACCAGAGTCCCAGATTTTGCCTTCCAGCTGTTTTTTTGTGTGTTAATTTTGACAGTTAAAAATCCAAACTTGACTTTATAATGACATGAAAATCGACAGAAGTTAACATCACTAAAATGTCTTTAACCTACTAAACTTGATAAATTAAAAACAATTAAAGTGTTTTGAAAATTAACTGTTAATTTTCTTTATGAAACTGCTTTGTTGCAATTTAACACCTACAGTGACTAAACCTCTTTGACACATTTTGGAATTATTTAATTTCATAATCCACACAGACTTTGTCATACACGTGTGACGTGTGTCGTGTGTCAGGGACCACCCGTGTCTTTTCACCAAGTTTATTTTTCTTTCTCTGGTACACTTAGTGATGTGTAATCTCCCGGCAGCTGTTAAAATCAAACAAACTTCCACAGGTCATATGTTAGGAACTTATTAACTGTATCTATAATGCATGATCACAGCCTCCAGTGTCTCTTTGAGCTTTTGGTGTTGCAATAGGTGGATTTCTCCTGTCCACAAATGATACTTCGGTTGTGCTTACACGCACATGTCTCACAAGTATTTGATGTGGATCAGAGACATCCAAATGATATCCCATCGGTTAATAAGATCAGTGTTGAAGCTGATCTGGGGCAGCGTTCACAAAAGCATTCACAGGTTAAAAAGTAGCTCCTATATTTGGCCTATTTAGGAGAAACTCAGAAATAAGGTCTGTGTCAATTCTAACTTTAGGACTTGTAAGTTTTTGGTCTAAGAGAGAGAGTCTTTTCGCTGTAAAAGTGGCTCCTTAGTCTGATAGAAGAACGAGGCAGTACACTGTCACGCCAATGTTTTGGAGTTCAAAAACAAAAATACATTTTATAAGTATATTTTGATGGAGGTAAATTAATTTCCAACAAGTCAAAACAATCCAAATAACACCGGCAATGATGGTTTGCAAAACTGGGAGTCTAGGGAAAAAAAAAAAAAAAAAGTTTGTAGCATTGATCAACTAAAAAAACAAAAGTAATTCTAACTCAAAAGAATTTAAACTGATTACATTCTATTTTATTTATATAGCGCCAAATCACAACAACAGTTATCTACCAGTGCTTTTCATAAAAGAGCAGGTCTAGATCGTACTCTATGATGTTATTTACAGAAGCCCAACAGTTCCCATCAATCACTTACTCAATTTGTAAGTTAAACAAACATTCTTGATTAAGTAGTTTTTACTATTTTGTTGTCACAGTACAAATAAAAAGTATAGCTAACTTAAATATTTCTATCTAGCATAAAATCTTTAAATATTCTCAGTAAGGAATTGTTCACTTTGTTTACTTTGACTTTAAGTTTAATGAAGCTGTACAGTATGGAGGACCGAGTCTGCCACAATCAAAAATGAATACAAAAATAAATGTAGGGGATAATTAAATTATATAATTAAACATATCTCTCAATTTGCATCTGTATACCTTATTTATTTACACCTAAATTTGGAGTGCACACGAATTCGAGCCTTTATGGTAAATGCAGGGAAACATGGCAGAGCAAGCTTTATTCATTCATTCGTCATTTTCTCACTTTACAAAGACAAGTTTTGCAGTATGAGAGTCCTACCTGAAGATAGGCTTGAAAGTCTACACTGTACGCGATATGAGCACCACATACAATATAATTTATTAAATTGCGTCGGACTTAGTTAACTTAGTGTGAGGATACCCACGTGACAACATGTGGTTTTCAAAATAAGGTGTTAATACAACGTATATACAGTGTGATATAAAGATTAATTGGATGAAGTATAAAACATGTTACACATGCCTATTAAAAGTTAAAAGAAAATAAAAACGTTGGGGAAATCGCCACTCATGACACGACACAAAAACTATCTACATGAAATAAATCTATATATGGTGCACCAACACAAAAGTAAAACTTTTTCATGCAAAGAAGTAATTAGGATTACATCCAGGTCCCCTTTAAGCACACCAGGTTTTTATTAGAGATGCGCCAAATGTTCAGCCACTGAAATTAATCAGCCAAAAATAGAAAAAATAACATAAAATCAAGTCAAGTCAAAACACCAAAGAAATTTTACCAAACAACTAATTACATTGACATTTCGGCACTGTGGAAGCATTTTAAAGTGTCAGAGAATTATCCAAAAATCAATGTTTGCAGACACTGTTCTGCTGAATTGTCTCCCAGCACATCCACTCCATCTGTGGCTGACTTCTTTGAAAAGGCACCAAACAGTCTGACCCGCTTTGAGTGTTTCTGTCAATCGTTCATGAAAAGGTGATTAAGCTAACCACACCTAAATTTGGAGTGCACACATATTCCAGCCTTTATGGTAAATCCACTGAAACGGCCCAGAGCAAGCAGACAGGCAGGTCAGCGACTTTCTGTCAGTTTCTCTCCTTACAAAGACGAGTGTTGCAGTTTGAGAGTCCTACATGAAGAGAGGCTGTGAAGTCTTCATGTTACGCCGTATGAGCACCACATACAACGTTATTTATCAAACTGGGTCGGACTTGATGAATTTAGCACGAGGATACACATGTGACAACGTACGGTTTTCAAAATAAGGTGTCTATACAGGATGGAAATAAGATTAATTGGATTATATTCACAGAAAGTATAAAACATATTACATGTGTCCATTAAAAGTAAACGGACCCTCTCGGGCCTCAGACCCCCCAACCGTAGTCTCTCCAAATCCTGATGGAAACACTGAGTAAAAAGCACATTTTGATTATTTAATTTACGCAATGGTAAAAAAAAATTAATTGGCAAAATAAATGTGAAAAACCTTGTTCGGTATTCGGCAAGTTTTTCCATTATATTCGGTTTCGGCCAAGAATTTTAATTTCTGTGCATCCCTAGTTTTTATTAAAATTTTCTTTCTCCATCACTGCATAGTTGGATTGGGGTTGAAAACGTACTGTAGAGGTAAATGATACTAAGATGTGGTTACTTCAGATGTATCTCTAGACACACACACACACACACACACACACGAAGAAGAAACATCTCTCGCAATCTGTAATACATGTAAGGTCAAAATAAGCCATGTGTCCACTCAGGTATATTAATGGTCACCACTGTAGAGAAACAGAGTAAACAGAGAGAGAAGTTGTTACACTAAAATAAGGTGGGGAATTAAGTAGAATCAAAAGGGTGAGATAAGAAATAACTTAATAGAAATAGTTCAATGTTTTCTTCCAAATAAAATATACAGTATACTGTATCCCATAGAATTCTTTAAAGCATTTATTACCAAAATAATAGAACCTATTACCTGCACAATTAATCGAAATATCATCAAAATCACAATATGGCCAAGTGCAATATCCAAATCACTGTATGTCTATGCTCCATGTGGCATGCATCCAGAAGTCATATCAGTGGTCCGCCACGTGGGCGAGTCTTTTTCTCCCCTTTCTGGTACCTTAGAAATCGGGGGGGAATGGGACCCATGCTGAACTGCGCGTTCTTAACGGCATTATTGTGTGGGAGTCTTTCTGCATTCTGACGGTCAAACAACTGATGGAGTGCATCCATTCCCCGTGCTGGATGCACTCCAGTTGTTTGACCGTTAGACCTGACCAATGCATACATCTACGTCCCCATTCTGCCGTGCCTCAGAAAGTACCTGCGCTTTGCAATGGGGGCACAAAGCTAAGAATACTGTGCTGCTCAGAGAGAAAGGCCGGAGAATCCTGTCATACAGTGATGATTGAATAATTGTCATTCCATACAGGCAGGAGGTTGAAGCCCACACAGCTCTGGTCATCCAGCATTCTACAGTGCTTTTCAGGGACTGCCCACAGGAGGACATCTGTCTGGCCATCTGCTGACCCCCACTTCAACTTTTGTGCAGTCATATATCTCAGAGACATGTCTGCTGTTTCTTTGGCCCATTCAATGCTTGGTGCACGGTCTGTGGGGACCTGGTCTGGTGCAGATGTCCCTATAGCAGCCAGCTCTGGTGGCTTTGTTGAAGCCGAGACCCTCAGGCAGGAGGCGCTTGGCTGTGGGACTGGAGTCGCTATTTTATGTCTGGCAGGGTTTGGGCCAGGTTAGGTGTGGCCAAGCTGGGAGTGTCTCCCATCCCTTCGGCCTTCGCCTCAGGTTTTAACCAATAGCGAAGCCCATTAGAGGGACGCCCATTAGAGCACGTACAAAGTAGAAGTAGTAGTTACATGGATATAACTCTGGTTTCAAAGGGAAACTAGCAAAGCATGCACTCTGGCTTTATAGGAGGAGGTTGATGCCCCCTGATGTGCAGTGAGCACAAATATCTCTTTTCTCTCTCAGGTGCTGAGGTGGAGCCTTGAGAGCAGTTACATAATTGCAGCTGTCTCTCAGGCCCAGTGTGTGCCTCTTAAAATTCCAAACAACTGTGGCCAGGCTGACTGCATGAGGCCTGTGGCACCCCGACCCAATCACTTCTTTTTCCAACCCCTTCAAAAGCACACCGGCAACCTAACAGGCAACAAATACTTAGAAAAAAGAAGAGCGAGGAGGCAGACAGAAGAAAACAACAACATACATGCTGTACAATGGTGACACGCAGTCATTGGCAGATTTTGTTTACAAAAAGATGTGGCTTTTCCTGCTTCAGTCAACTTCAAGAGCAGCCTCCCCGTGCTTCTGTTTTTTTGTCCATAACACCAACTACAGAGTTGGAGAACAACAGCAAGAAGAAAGGTGGTGATCACTGTCATGGACAGCACACACACAAAGTTGCATTAATGGTGTAATTTGTCCCACCCTAACAGGTCCAACAAAAAACTAATAGGAGAATTAGATATCAAATCGATCACCGTTTGTACTGTAATCCAGATAAAAGATGAAAACATCTGAATGAGTGTACCACTGACTCCCTCTACTATCCCTAAATGGAAGTCCTGTGACAGATAATGGAGGAAACACCACAGAAATGTAAGTTCGATCTGCCTTCATATATTATTTTGGTTATACACATAAATCTTCCCTTAATTTTCCTCATACTAACTTTTCATGTCGTGTTTAGATAAAATCACAGTACAAACAAAACAAAAAAAAAATATTTCGTTTTTTGACTTGTGCTCCAACATGCAGCCATTTTCTAGAAAAAAATCCTACCATCTATTTTATAAAACATGGCCATTATGTTATGAAATATCATGTGTTTTGGCGGGGGGATGTTGTGCATTTACAGCCCAGCCAGTAATGCACCCATCAGTATCCATAGTGATCTCTGGTTCCTGCTTCTAGTGGGAAAGTTTATACCACAGTGTGCCTGTTTATTTATAGCCTACGTTTTTAAATGCAGTTAAAATGTTTAGCAAGCAAAAAGGCCAAACATTCTCTGGTTCCAGCTTTTTAGTGTGAGAATTTGCTTCTTTTCAGTTTTATATCACTGTAAACTGAAATTCTTTGGGGTTTGGACTGCAAAACAAGCAATTTTACAAGACATTTCCTTGGCATCTGGAATATTGGGATGGACATTCTTCTCTACTTTATGATATTTTCTAAATGATTAACTGGTTGATCAAAAAATAATAATGTAGCCTACAGTTTTTTCATAATGAAAATAGCTATTGTTTGCAGCAGTAGGCTATCAGGCCTAGCCAGGTCAAATTTGTAGATAGTCCATTACCGTAATAATACAGCAGTTCATAGAGCATTTGTAAATAATTCCTTGGACAACCATTCAGATGCCTCCGAGCCGGGCCCATACACACATGTACTGACAGGTCAGATTCACGTCAGGTGTCGCAGACAGACACACATCTGAGCACCTGAACAACAAACGTAAACACAGCAGCCATGTCCATGAATCACGGTCAATCTGTCGCATACAGTGTCCTGTCACGACAGCAGCTACGTATGACACGGCGTTTATAGCCCATCTGAATCCCCCAGCCGGGCCTGCTGCTGCTGCTGTGTTCCAGCGCTGCACACAGCCTCATCCCCCGCAAACAGTCCCAGCATGCTAACGCCTCTGTGCTTCCTACCTTTCCGCCAGGCAGAGTCCCTCGCTGCTGCTGTATCAATATAGACGACAATATGAGCTCACATTAAAACGTGTCCAGCCGCGGTGGTTAATTAAACCAAAGCGGTGTTTTCCCAGCAGTGTCCTGCGGGGTTACTCCTCCTTTGAGCCGAACATGAAGCCAAGGTCGTAACGTTTGATCTGCAGGGTCCACAAAGCGTGCGGGATACATTAGACGAAATCATACAATCATGACAGTGACGTGCCAAATTATCTCTAGTCGAAAAAAGAAGGGAAAGTAAAAAAAAAAATACCGACAGCAGGAAGTGACAGGTAGGCGAATTTATCTTGACAGCCAGGTGTATTGCCTAATCATCCACCCGGCTCCACACAGAGCTCCCGCCTCTAACAACAGCAGGCCATTCAGAGAGCGGCTCCGAGCCAGCGTCCGTCCGACGCAGGTGCATCTGATGCGTTCACGAGCTGCTCGTAAATAGATTCATAGGTGTCATTTACACTGGGGACGCTGGGGGCATGTCCCCACCACAGTTTTAAAAGGTTGATTTTGTCCTTACCACTTTTTGAAAGCATTTGTTCAAAATGTTCTGAAAAACAGCTAGCACCAAGAAATGAAAATGCTTTGAGAAAGGTTTATTTGTACATTAAATATAGCAGAAATACATTGTCCAAAGAAAGTAACTTGAGTATAAAAAACAAGCATCTGATTACTGCATTATACAGTATTCTGATATATTTTTATATTTATGAATTATCCCCTGCTAGCTGAATTTTGTGTTTCCCTTTATATAAATAAAGACATTTCCACTGTAAATTGGAGTAGAAAATGTCTCCAGAATGCATCAAAGTAAGCGTTTAATGGTATGTTTCTTAAAAATGCAGTTAAAATCTTCTTGTCTTGTACTCGTGCATCGTCATGTCTCGTGACCCCAAGTGTATCATCACACCCCTAATCTGAGCCCTTATGTCCCCACCACTTTTCAACACAAAGTGACGCCCTTGGATAGATTCAACTTCATTGTCATTATGCAGAGTACAGGAAGAGAGCTAATGAAATCTACCAGAAGTCCAATATTAAAAGCATACAGAGGAGAAGGGGACAGAGTTAGAGAATGGAGAGTGCAAATGCGAGGTTGGATGTACAGGCACAGCATATATGCATTAACAAAGTAGCCTATGCAGAGGATAATTTATACACAGTAGGTCATATATTTGGTTATATCTACAGTATATCTACAGTTATTAAACATTGTAGTGTGTGCAAAACTATGAATAGTGCAAATAACATGTACATTAAAGTACCGTGAGTACTGCAGTATAGGTCAAAAGGTACTATTAGATTGAAGGTGTGGAGTTGAGCAAGCTCAAAGCCTCGGGGAAGAAGCTCTTCCAGAGCCTGCTGGTGTGAGAGAGTAGGCTCCTATAATGCCTGCCGGATGAGGGGGGGGAGTCCAGGGTTAGGGTGGGAGGCATACTTGATGATGTTTCTTGTCCTGCTTAGGCAGCGCTTGTGATAAGTGTTCTCCATGGTGGGAGACTGGGTGCCGGTAAACCCTTGGGCAGTTTACACCACCGGCTGGAGTGCTTTACTGTCTGATGCAGAGCGGTTGCCATACCACACTGAGATGCAGTTTGTGAGTAAGCTCTCACTAGTCCACCAGGATCCTGCCTGTGTAGGAAGTAAAGGTACTGCTGTGCTTTTTTGACTTGAGTGGACAAGTTTAGGGACCAGGTGAGATCATCAAAGATGTGGATGCCAAGGAACTTGAAGCTTGACACACGCTCCACTAATGCAGATGGGGGATGCAAAAGTCCTGCATGCAAAATGTCTCCAAGAGTACAGAAATATTTACAGCTAACATATTACAAGTATCAAAAGCAAACTCATTATGCAGCAGAATGTCATTTTTATGTTATACATATATATATTGTTTTGTATAAAATCTTAATATTCAAAGTACCTTATAACTATGATAAACAAATAAATATTGCTCTTAGATGTATATTTAAGAGCGATATTTATACTTGGAAGCTGCTAATAACTAACTAGTCGCCTTTTCATGTTGCTTCCACCGCTTTGCCTTCCTAAAAAGGACCACAGTGGAAATAACACATCTGGCTTTATTGTGTTTTTATCCTTCTGATGGTTTTTATAGTTGGGGCATCTCTTGCTGGAGGCGCCACTTTTATATTTACAATCAATAAACAAGTTCATTCATTCATTCATTCATTCATTCAAATGTAGTGAACTACAGTAAGAAGTACTCAACTAAAGTATATCTCAATCAGAATCAGAATCAGAAGGAGCTTTATTGCCAAGTAGTGTTTAACACATACGAGGAGTTGATAAGTGATAAGGTGCTACACGTAGACAAACATACAGCTGACATAAATAGATGTAGAAATATATAAATATGGAATAAACAAATGCAAGTTATATAAGAATAATAGAAGAATAGAGAAAAATAATACAACTATTTGCAGAGAAAGAACAATGTGGCAGATATTTACACGTGCATTACTCTGGTTTGTGTTGTGCAGATGTATTGCAATGGATGGAGGATGTTGTGTACATAAATATAGAAATTGACAATATAAAAGAATAAAAATAAAAATAACAATAAAACAACAACGATTAACAATTAACAACATATATGTGCAATGTGCCAGGTTCGTGCATGATATGAAATGAAGTGATATTTACATGTGCAGAGACGATTGTATTATTTGAAATGGGGGAGTGTCAGTGGGGGCCCCGGGCCTTGTTAATGAGGCTAGTTGCAGACGGGAAGAAACTGTTCTTGTGGTGACAGGTTTTCGTCCTGATGGACCGCAACCTCCTGCCAGAGGGGAGAGTCTGAAACAGTTTGTGTCCGGGGAGTCAGCTGCAATCTTTCCTGCTCACCTCAGAGTCCTGGAGGCGTACAGGTCCAAGGAAGATTGCAGCCAATCACCTTCTCTGCAGAGCGAATGATACGCTGCAGCCTGCCCTTGTCCCTGGCAGTGGCAACAGCGTACCAGATGGTGATGGAGGAGGTGAGGATGGACTCAATGATGGCGGTGTAGAAGTGCACCATCATTGTCTTTGGTGGGCTGAACTTCTTCAGCTGCCGCAGGAAGTACATCCTCTGCTGGGCCTTCTTGGTGAGGGAGGTGATGTTCAGCTCCCACTTGAGGTCCTGGGAGATGATGGTGCCCAGGAAGCGGAAGGAGTCCACAGTGGTGACTGGGGAGTCACACAGGATGATGGGGGAGGGTGGGGCTGTGCTCTTTCTAAAGTCCACAACCATCTCCACTGTCTTCAGAGCGTTGAGCTCCAGACTGTTCTGGCTGCACCAGGTCACCAGATGGTCGATCAAGTACAGTACACTGAAAAAAGGGTGGATTATTCAAATTACAAATGCACTTACACAATTAATTGATATTTCTTTAATGAATATATATTACTCTTGGAGAATATGTTTAACGTTGAGGAATGTAAAGTCATCACATTGGGATGAAGGAAAGAGGTTGTGGTCTTGGGAACAGGCTGAACAACAGCCATTTTCTCTCTTTTGTCAGAGGATTTGTCATGGACCTCCAAACCTTTCAACACAGTGAAGGTAATTAAAAGTTATCAAATCAGTCAAATTTAGAAATGGTATCTTAAGATAAATAATTTTTACCAAAGTGTTATCCAATTAATCTGCCGTTAAAAACTCAACCTAGGTAAAAGATAAGTAGAGTCAGTCTATTTAGAAAATTTAGAATTCCACTTTAGGTAATAGCAATAGAGAGTGGCAATTAAAATTCTACAAAATTTTCAAATGTTAAAGGTGTGGACTAAGTGATTCTAATCCAAAACACGTCTTTAGTCAATTTCAGCGAATATCTCCTGGATTTGCTGTCCATTCTGTGTGTGCGCTGAAAAAAATCCAGTGTTTGTACCCCAGCCCTGGCTCGCACCCCGCCACACAACACAATTCCAGCCGTTCCATCCATGATGTGTGTGTCAGTAATGTTAAATGACTCACTCACAGACGTGTTCAGCTTAGTTTCTAGTTTACCAAGACATGCTGTCGTTGTGATGTTAGCTATAGCAGCAGGAGAGCTGGGTGTAACGCTGTGCTGGCTCTGGGACCATCTCGTCCGTCCTCATGGTAGTGATGTATATTATTCATATTTGATCATTTTATTTAATTTTTATTTGCATTTTAAGGGGGTTGAATAATCCCTTGAATGGACCAGCATAGATTTACATTGGTGGGAAATACCAATAATAAATCACACAGTCTGGCTTGACTATGCAACAGCGCAACCAGAGCACTGTGTCGCAGGCAAGGAAATGCTCAGGTGTGAGAGAGCATCTGGCATGACATTCCTAGACCCAGGACAATAGGTTGGCATGAACTTTAGGAGACCAAAAAACAAGGCCCAGAGGTCTTGATGGGAGTCAGTCCAATCTATGAAGCGAATATCTCCACTCCGCCAGGGCCAGCAAAGAGCTCCCTATTGCCAACATCATAGTTAAGCAGGTATTAAGATGACAAGAGTGTCGACAAGGTAAACAAAAATTTTAAGGTTGAGAAAGTCTCTGAGTACATTAATAATCAGAGCCTGAAACACAGCGGGGACATTGGTCAAAAGGCATAACTAAGTACTCAAAATGGCCCACTAGCATGTTGAAGGCCATCTATCACTCATTCAGGTCTAATTTGGAAAAATGGTGATGCCATGAAGAGGTTTGAAGGCAGAGTTAATTAATATAAGGGGATACTTGTTTTTGATGGTGAATTTGTTTAAGCCTTGGTAGTGAATAGAGTCACATGGAGCGGCTTTCTTTTCCACAAAACAGAAAACCAGCTGAGAGGAAGAAGCTTGGATCATTTAACCAGGTGTGCCAAAGAATCAGGGGAAGTAATTAGGTGGGATTGAATCTCCTCTCTATTGTTACTAAAAACAACCAGGGACACATCAGCATCGGAGTCAACATGAGTGAGGAGAGGAAGATTAAGCTGGTTGAAACAGAGCTTGAAGCTGCATTCATACTGAGATGTTTGACTCACCAATACCCCACTCTTATTGATGAGTCTTGTATTTTGGCCGAGCATGACAGGAGACTAGGAGATGACCACAGTACAGGCACTAAGCCGGGGAGATGAGGGCTCAACCTGAGTTCCTCACCAGAAGGTCCAAGTTACAGTGTGTCAGCCTCTCAAGAGCAAGAAAGTGAAGCCGGTTTGCGCTAAGTTAGCTAACATCTCCCCTTCAGACTGTGCTGCTGAGCAAGGAAGCTTCTACAGGAGGTTAAGTAACGTCTTCAGCTGTTATGTAACTTAACATTAGCTCAGTTTATAGAGAGTAACTGGTAGCTACTTGTCCAATGTTGAGAACATCAGGTACAAACTTAGACTAAACTGGTGCAGCCTACAGCTCTGTCCTGTACAGACTGGTTCATCCTAAATTATTTTTCAGTTTACAGTTGGACAGAAAAGTGGTTATTGGGAAAAGAAAGGAGGGAGCTGAGGTGACTGGAGGAGCTGAGGTTAGTAAAACAAAGTAGTGATGCAAACTAGTCCTTATAAGCTGATGAGGAGATGTTTCTTTTTGGACTTTAATGTGCAAATAAAATGCACCTCAGAAGAGAGGAGGTTTCTCATGTTGCCTATTTCTTTTAATATTAATGTCTACAGATAAATGTCAGAAGCTGTAAAATGAAGACACAAAAGGCCACATGAACAATCATGTCTATAATGATTCCTGAGGTCATATTAACAGGGTTTTAGGGGTTGATGCCTAAAACATGCTGTGCCATCACTGTAAAATCACTGTGGAGCAAAAGAACCAAATTACTTTCTCCAGATCTAAAGGTTGTAGTTCCTCCCCAGTAGACTGATCTTTGGCTGTTGTTTATTATCTGCTCCAGCTTTTCCAACTAATAATTCAGAGATATGGTGAAAATAATGGCCCAAGATGATGTGAAATTACTTATTTTTTATTGGAAAACCGCCAAGCACCCCCAACCCCCGACCATGACTACTACGACCACCACCACCACCAAAACATTCATCTAAAGCTCACATAAAACTATGGGAAAACACTGAAATTTTACCGGGTGAAGTTAGTTTAATATTCATCATTCGTCGGTTTTCACGCCTGTTACCTTCAATTGCTCCGTGTCAAAATCTCTATTTCTCCCAGTATGGGGATATATTGGAGAGCTAATTCAGGTAGAAATTTCACAGTTGTGATCACCTCAAAATCACTGGAGATCAAGATGCAGTCCAGAGCGCAATGCACTGAATGTCTGGCAAATGCGCCTGTCGCTGTAGGGAGAGTTAGCAACTGTCTGCAAATTGCAACTCATCCATTTCAATCTTCGATAACCTTTTTGTTTTTCAACATAAAAATCTCAAACCACTGCTAATATAACTAGTGACCACCCTCAAACATTTAACATCTGGAAGTTTGTAAATAAACATGAAAATAAATAAATTAAATTCTTAATTATGCACATTACAAGTGAATAATTTCAAAAGCTTGCTCATTTATGAATATATTGGTACCAAATCACCTTTCATGTGTCCGGGATATCCTCTCACAACTTTTACACCTGTAAGTTTTTGAAAAAGGCCTTTAAAGAATCCCTTAACACCAATATCAGGGACCCATTGCCTGAAATTTGTACTTTTTGATGTTGTAATTTCAAAAGCTTGCTCATTTGTGAATATATTGCCATCAAATCACCTCTCATCTGTCCTGGATATCCTCTCACAACTTTCACACCTGTAAGTTTCTGAAAAATGCCTTTAAAGAATCCCTTAACACCATTATCAGAGACCCAATGCCTGAAATATGAACTTTTTGACATTGTAATTTCAACAGCTTTATTATTCATGAATATATTGGCATCAAATCACCTCTCATCTGTCCTGCACATCTTCTCACAACTTTCACACCTGTTTCTGGAAAAAGCTATTAAGGAATCCCTTAACACCAATATCAGAGACCCAATGCCAGCAATATGTGATTTTTGATGTTGGAATTTCAATAGCTTGGTCATTTGTGAATATATTGGCATCAAATCACCTCTCATCTGTTGCGAGGCCCTTAAAGAATCTCTTAACACCAAATGTTTCACTTCACCTCCGCTGCTACAACTCCATCCTAGGGGAAACACTGAGTAAAGCTAGCATAAAATCTGGCAATTGGCAATGATAGTTGGTTTATTTGTTCTTGGCTTTGATATGAAGCACTTTGTTTTGTGTTTTATGCATGAATTGTGCTGTAGAAATAAAGTTTATTTTTGTTGTTATAATTAATCACTTCAATTAAACCTTTATAGCAGCATGTAAAAATTGCATTAATGTCAAACCTTTAAATAGTAAGGTTGTATTGTCTTATTATCACCCTGAAATCCACACGATTTGACCAAAAATCTGATTTAAATGCAAATGTTTTAAAGGCTTTTAAATAACTGTTTTGAATTAGGCACATGTTAAATATTCTGAATCAAATACAGGACGTTTTGTTTGGCTAAGACAGGTTTCGAACCTCTTCTTTTTTGAAGGGCTACACCCTACAGTACAGTACGTACAGTATAGTAGACAGTAGGCTATATTTGAAGTACTAGTTGAAGATAATTTGCACATTTGTCCCACGTGCATGAACGCAACACCTTTCGCTTTGTGGAATGACGTGTCAAGAAAGTGCCGGAAGCTTTCAGTCTGTCCAAAATGGCTTACCAGACAATACAGCAGGAGTACTTACAGATTCCTGTTGTTACCAGGGCATATACAACCGCCTGTGTCCTCACAACAGCTGCAGTGGTAAGAAAAATTCACATATTCACTGTTCTTTGTAGGGCATAGCTCGCGGCACGCTTAACACCGCTAACGTAACGTCGTTCCTTGCTACTAGCTCGATGGTTTAGCTATAGCCCCGGTGAGAAGGATACGTGTCTCAACCGGGTTATCCTGGATGTTTCCTCTTTTATTCAAGCCTCCAAAAACGCTAAACGCGTAGCTACCTGTGGCCGGAGCCTTGGCTTAATTTTAACCAGAGAACCACAATTGTAACGTTAAACGCTGCTAAGATGTGTTTCCGTAGCGTTGCAGTTTACGGAAGACTCGTCAGATAACGCACAGCTTGTGCCGTTTGCTGTCAGTGCTGCCAGGTTCAGCTGTTCTTACCAGAATCTGGCTAAACCTTAAATTCAGAATTTAAAAATGTTGTACAAACACTCTTGCGTGGTTGATGCCTCCCGTCCTTTTTATTTTATCGGAAGAATACATTAAACTTAGGACATTAGTGACAGCAGGTGTGTGACATGACATTTTACAGAACTGTGCTGAATTCTTAATTAGTTATGTGTATGGTGGTTTTTGTGGTGGTGCTCGGTAGGGCTGATCAATAAAATTTAAAAAAACATTTTATTTTGTTAGGGACTGAAAAGAGATTTTACTGAAAGGTTCAGTTTGTAAGATTTAGTTGATTCTAGCAGTGAGGTTTGGAATTGCAACCAACTGCGTAGTCTACTGCAATGCCAGATTATGGTCCTTTGATAGCGGATAGCGGTATAAAAGATGCAAAACGTATTTCCCGACCTCTGCTGTATATTATTACTTCTTCTTTTTCTTCTTCAAATGTACATATTCAACGTAGTGATGAGCGTCTACACTGCCAGAATTCTACAAGAAGAAGAACAACAACAAAGTAGTGACAAAACGCACTCTGTAGAGCTGTTTGTATGTTTTGTTCTACTGTAGAAACATGACAGGCAACGTCCATAATAAGAGGGACCGCGGTTATGTAGATAGAAATGGCTCATTCTTAAGGTAATAAAAACATAATGGTTCATTATGTAACGTCTTTATATACCACTGAAAACAAAATTTCTGTCACTAGATCCTCAGAAATATTACACACTGAACCTTTAATTTTACTCGTGCATATTTATTGAAAAAAGATTTTATATAATTGTTTTGAATGTTTTACCTCATATTTGTTAAGTGTTTGGCATCAAGTGTTTGTTCTAAATATAAAGAATAGTTTAAAACCACAATTAACTTTCTTCAACTTTTACTCTGATGCAAAAATCTGCCTTTAAACTCGACAGAAATAATGATATTGAAAGATATGCATTTTTTTGTGATAACACAGGTGTTAAGTCATGTGTTGTGATTGTGTGTTTTGCATGTTAGTGCTGTGTAAAAGCAATGTGACCAACAGGTTAAAACCAACCCTTATTATTAACTATTATACAATTATGTTTTATATATACTGTATAATATATAAAATAAAAATCCCTAACCTTTTAACGCAAAATATATCACCTGGTAAAGTGATATTTGTGGTGTCAAATGTTGTGTTTTCGTCACAAATGAGTGTGATATGAGAACAGTCCGATAAGTTAAGAAAAGGTTATTGCTTGACTGTACTGCAGTCCGCATGTCATGTCATTAAGCTATTTCACTTTATTGTCATTACAAGAAACCATGCTAGATCTAGGCTCTGACATCTAATCTATATTTATCTCTATGCACCATGTCTGTAATCCAAGTAATTCACAGAAAAAGAGATGATGTTTGTTGTTGCTGTACATAATATGTCAACAGTAACCACCTTTATTTTTTGCTCTTCCACTGTATTGTATTACAGATTAATGGAGAGCACAGCCAGAAACCACACTTATTACACTTTTCACACTTATTCAGAGCAATCTGAGTTATTTACTGACAGGGTATCTCTTTTACATATGTTTACCTCATTATTTGAAACACATTTAGAATAGGGCTGCAACTAACAACAATTTTGATACTCAATTAATCTATCGGTTATCGAAACGAATTATTGACTATAACAAATAATGAAGAGCAAAATTACACAATGCCTAATCAGCTTTTAAATTAAACTTGAGGTTGTTATAGGCATGTGCTAATTAGGAGTGAAGACAATAAAATGAATACTGCTTTAAAAAAACCTGTATTAATGAACGTTTCTGCTACAGCAACAGAAAGTTCCATTGAAATCCAGTCCACGGACCAAACGGGTCTACAGTGAGAAATAACTGTGTGCAGCACTGATCAGAGCAGTTTACACGCTGGTAATACAAACTGACACTATATTTATACAAAGACAGGAATAATTTCATTGTTATATTTGCCGAATTTATAAGAGGGGGCCAATAATAACTGTTTTGTAGTAGACAGTGTTTAACTAACTTTATAAAGTTTCCCCTAACTCAACACCTCACAAAACTCAGGATAATTGTTTGGAAAGTAACTAAGACTTGTCCTCTAATCTTGAGCCCTCTGCAGCAACGTGTTCTCCAGCTGTAAACGTCACAATGAGCGATGCATCGTTAATGATTGTAAAGTCAGGGCACATCTGGAAAATGAACAGGATCGTTGTGTGTAACAATTATTTGTTACTCTCAACGCCATTAACTATTCACTGACTGAGGAAAGAGCCCATAACACAAAGTAACATGGCTTTAATGTTAGGCTAGCTTGCTAACTAGCTTACCGAGACGAGTCTTCATCATCCATAGAGCCAACTTTACCGGCTTCCTCCTCAGGTGCTCCAGCACCTTACCTGCTCCCATGCCAGCAAATGTCAGCTTTGTAAATTTGGCACTTCACAGCCTTTTTAGCTGAGTGAAGCGTCAAATGCTTACGCACTGTGGAGATTTTAGGTTGTAAAGATGTTAATACTGCTGATCTTGTGTTGTTTTACTGTTCACATCACTTCAGTCCCTTAAGCTGACGTTGTCGCTAAGGCCTGATGACGTCATGAACGAATAGATTATGAAATTTCTTGGTAACGAATTTAATAATCGATTTTTGTGGACTACCTTGATTATTTGTTGCACCCCTAGTTTAGAATGAACATCCGACATTGTAACATTATGTATGTATGACATAGGAAAGATAATAGGTGCCCTTTAAGATGTTCCTCAGAGAAAGACACACAACCATGCAAAGAGCAAAAAGGCAGACATTATGAAGTAAAAAACGCATATATGAAATAAGTGTTGTGGCTCCAGACTAACTTTTTGCATTGATTGCACTGGTGTGCTTCAATGTAAATAGGAACATTTACAGGTAAATGTTTGTCTTTATTTGAATCACAGCACAAACAAAAAATGGCCAAAACTTCATTACTGTAAAACAAAACTTAAAGTGCTAAAAATCACATTTCCTCCAAGCCCCCAGGAAGTGCTCCGTGTTTTGAAGCCAGTTTTACAAGTGGCCAAACAAAAGGCTGTAAAAAGGTGGATACTTTCTTTTGAGCATCACAACCCACCCAAATGACTCATTTCACTATCAGTGGATTTAGCTAAAAATTAGTTCAAGGAGTTTTTGGCAGCTTGTTTAATCAGTGGTAAATTTGTTGGGGTGCTCTTAATAGCACAAAATATATGAGAGGTGTCAGTGAAAACTGTTGCACTTGTTCTCACAGTCTGCTCAGACTTATGTGTCAAAACAGGGAATAATGTGTTCATGGTATCTGATGCACAAATGTAACACATCAAGTGGGAGCACATTTAGAAAAAAAATCTCTTCTCATCATTCTCACACACACTCTTACACACATATGGCCTTCAGGCACAAGTCTCAGCCCTCAGGATTTGGTGTTCGGTATCTTGCCCAAGGACACTTCATCAAGTGGGCTAAAGGAAATCACTCCAACCAATAGAATGGAGAGGGTCACTTCTTTTAGCATTTAAAGGTTGTATGTGTAACTTTCAGAAAACCCTTGTTACTAATGACATCGTTAAGTGAACGGCAGGAAAGCCTTGTTTGTCAAAGCGATTGTCATTTTGTGTTGTTTTCAGAACATCTGTATAATCTTTAACACTGTTTGTTTTGTCTTATCACAGCAACTAGAGATCATCACACCATTTCAGCTATACTTCAATCCGGATTTGATTCTAAGGAGTTACCAGGTAAGTAATCTTACCCACTGCTTATCTTCATGCTTAAGAACACATAACATTTCATTCACTCCACAGCCTTAATAACCTCAGCTAGCTGATTTGTTTGCCCAAAAGAACCAAACATTCATTGGGGAATAGTTGCTAACATCAGATTGCAGGCTAGATAACTTATTAGCTGTGGTACATTAAACAGCATGTGAATGTAGCTGCAAATTATGCTTGGGTTAGATGCTATTGTATCCTTACTTGTCAATACTACTGCAATTTTCAAATCACAGAATGACGCAATATTTATTAAAAGTTAAAGAGGGTACCATTTTAAAATAAATATTGTGCTGCAGAGATGTCCTGGCCTACAGACTTAAGAAAACATCTGTGTTTGGGACTGATGCCCTCAAAAATCACATCATAACTATTTAAATATGTTTTTCACTGAAAATGAGAATGATGTACAAAATATTGTCCCATTCAATATCACAAATCATACTGCAATATCAGTCAAAATAATCACAGTAAGATATTTTTTTAAATCATACAGCCTTAATTCATATTATCGCTTCATTTCAGTTGTAATCCTACTTTTCTGTGTGTTCATGTTCTGGATGTTATGTACACCTGAATGTTCTCTCTCTTTCTTCTTTTCTAGGTATGGCGACTAATAACCAACTTCTTATTTTTTGGTCCAGTTGGCTTCAATTTCCTGTTCAATATGATTTTTCTGTATCCTTGACAGTTCCAAATCTCACTTCATTTAACGAAACGTGAAGTGAGTTTGCATACTTTCTGTTTCACAGGGCTATGTTGTATTTGGTTTCAGAGATAACACTAAAATGGTGTCTATATACAAAAATAGAGATTCATACTGTACAATCATTCAAACCATTGAACCAAGTAGGTATGACGTGGCAGTTCTTAAGTATTTAGGTGATGATGAAATATATAAAATGTTTCTGGCAGAATTTCTGTGTAGGTGTCCTTAACCATTTGCTTTCAGGTACAGATACTGTCGTATGCTAGAGGAGGGCTCTTTCAGGGGACGAACAGCTGACTTTGTCTTCATGTTCCTCTTTGGTGGGCTTCTGATGACTGTATCCTTCCTGTGAATGTGTCATAAAAAACATTTTAAATTACAGATACTGAGCTCTTTAGTGAATAACTGAATGACCAGTAACACATGTGTTACGTATTACCTTATCATTGACAGCTCTCTGGTACAGCTAATGTTGCCCTTTAACTTCCAAAAATAATTCCACAAATGTGATGCTATTATTATGGGCCATTAATCTAATGCTAATTTAATTTAATTTCCTCATTACGGCCCACCAAGGTGGTAGCTACATGGCATTGGTCCATAAACAAGTAGGTAAGTAAGGACTTTTTATTTGCATAGCGCATTTCACAGACAAGAGTCACAAAGTGCTTTACAAAAACATTACTAAACAAGACCAGAAACACAGAAGATAAAATGACCACCCAAACCACATGAAGAAGTGAGAAAAAAACGCATTATGTAATAAAGTTACATAATAAATACACAAAACATAGTAAAATACGTGATAAATACACAATATCTGGTAATAATAACAGCAATAAATAACTATGTAATAAAACACATAAGATGCAAACCTAAATGCTAGATTCTATATTCTACATTTACATTAGATGCATCTGTCTAAACAGGTGTGTCGTGAGCTGCCTTTTGAAAGAATCCATAGAATCAACAGACCTTAAGGGTGCTGGCAGAGCATTCCAAGGTTTGGAAGCTCCATCACCACACAATAAAATGAATTTGTACTGTGTACAGGAAATATTAGGTTTTATCTGAAACTATTTTTCCTAACCACCAGCCTGCAGGATACATTGCACCTGCATGTCTTGCTAAATCACTTGTGATACTGAGATCAAAAAAGTGGCTGATGGTATTCCCCTCTTGTTCTAGTGGAACTGGCTGATTCTCAGTGGTATGCCACTGCTGATCATGCTGCAGGTGTGTGTGACATCTTAACAACTTGTCACAGTCAGTTACCGATAGTGCCTATTGTTAGTGGTATGCCACGTTAACTAATGGTATGTTGCTGGTTGGCAACGGCATAGCCACGGGCACATGCCAATCTTTGATTCTTACTGTCATGTACACTGCTCACTATTGGTATGCAGCTGGTATGTGTCAAATAAAGTTGGTATGCCACTTATGTTCATCTGACCACCAGTGCCTCTTTTCACAGGCAGGTAGTGTGTAAAACTGTAGCTTATGCCTGAATACATTGCAGTGGTGGAATAGTTCAATATTTATGTTACATCACTTATAAATGTATCACTTGTAAAATTAGAATATACTGAATATTTCCTGTTGGTAAGATAAATGGCAGCTATGGTTGAAAGCCTTAACTATTTCACTTATTAACAACTTTATGATCAGTTAAATCCTCTGCTGCACTAAAACCCAACAATGCAGCTCTAACGACCTTTGTCTCATCAATTTCTTTCATCCAGGAGTTATTTCTATAATTGTGGAGTGGCCCTCTTTGTATGCAAGCTGATACACAGTGTTTTAAATTATATTATTAGTATTACCTGACCAGTGACACTTTTCACCAGCAGGTACTGTGTTAAACTGAAACTTATGCTTTAACCTTATACTGGACTATAACCACTCATTTCTGTAAGCTCTCCAGGTTCAATGTCCAGGTTCAAATGTTCGCCTTTATATAGCATATTCAAAGGAACTTTTATTACTTTATTTTTGTTTTCTGGTATGTACATTTTATTAGCATCCCAGTTAATCTCACAGTTAACATTAATGAAGAAATGACACTTTGCTACAATGTAAAGTAGTGAGTGTACAGCTTGTATAACAGTGTAAATTTGCTGTCCCCTCAAAATAACACATCACACAGCCGTTAATGTCTAAACCGCCGGCAACTAAAGTGAGTTCACTCCTAAGTGAAAATGTCACATTGTAGCAAAGTGTCATTTCTTCACATGAAAAGATATAGTCAAATATTTACAAAAATGTGAGGGGTGTGCTCACTTTTGTGAGATACTGTATGTTAGAAGCTATTAAACAGCACTGGGTTTGGCACCAGCATGGTTCAAATGTAAATGCTCCGTACTTGTATAGTGCCTTTCTAGTCTTTTCAACCACTCAAAGCGCTTTTACACTACATCTAAATTCACCAGTCATACACATTCATACACTGGCGGAATAGCCGCCAGGGGCAATTCGGGGTTCAGTATCTTGCCCAAGGACACTTCGACACGCAACCAGGGGGAGCCAGGGATTGAACCGCCGACCTTCCGATTAACGGCCAACCCGCACCTCCTGAGCCACAGCCGCCCAAAGTTCAGTCCTCACAGTTTGTCCCATGTGGTAAATGTCAGTTCATTTCTTTGCCATGCTCTTTAACAAGGTTTCAGATATTTGGCACTTTTGTGAGTCTGGTGTTCCTTGGCCAAGCCTTCACTATCATGCTGGTGTATGTGTGGAGTCGGCGAAACCCAAACGTTCGCATGAATTTCTTTGGCCTGCTGAATTTCCAGGCACCCTTCCTACCCTGGGTGCTGATGGGATTCTCACTTCTTCTGGGCAACTCCATCATCGTGGATCTTTTAGGTACTTATCACTGTCATTTGCTGTAATGATTTAGTACTGTGGAAGTTGTGGGGTTGTGGTGTGCAAAATGAATAGCGCTGGTGTTTTTCCCTTACTTAAGGTATCGCAGTTGGTCATGTGTACTACTTTCTGGAGGATGTTTTCCCCAACCAGCCAGGTGGTGGAAGGTGGCTGAAGACCCCATCTATCATGTGAGTCTATTATTTTTCCTAACATTTTTGGTGAATGAAACAAGACTGAAGCTGTAAGAATCAATATTCAATACACCCTACTACAATTTATCAGTAATTATCTTTGTGAACATTAGACATTTTATCCTTGAGGTGGCCCTAGAGGAAAGCGCTGTCCTCTGGGGAGCCTGAATCTGCTTAGGAAAATTAATGGTGGTCTGTCAGTGAGATTTCTTGTGTATGAGTGGAGATTTTGGCTTGTTAGCTGCACTAGATCAGGGGTTTTTAAAGTCTGATACAATTTTTTAGAACTACAGTTAGGGGATTGTAAACAGGAGCTTAAGGTAGACTTAGCACACATAGCACAGTAAAAGTCCCAAAACATACACTACCGTTCAAAAGTTTGGGGTCACCCAAACAATTTTGTGTTTTCCTGAAAAGTCACACTTATTCACCACCATACGTTGTGAAATGAATAGAAAATGGAGTCAAGACATTGACAAGGTTAGAAATAATGATTTGTATTTGAAATAAGATCTTTTTTACATCAAACTTTGCTTTCGTCAAAGAATCCTCCATTTGCAGCAATTACAGCATTGCAGACCTTTGGCATTCTAGCTGTTAATTTGTTGAGGTAATCTGGAGAAATTGCACCCCACGCTTCCAGAAGCAGCTCCCACAAGTTGGATTGGTTGGATGGGCACTTCTTGCGTACCATACGGTCAAGCTGCTCCCACAACAGCTCAATGGGGTTCAGATCTGGTGACTGCGCTGGCCACTCCATTACCGATAGAATACCAGCTGCCTGCTTCTGCTCTAAATAGTTCTTGCACAATTTGGAGGTGTGTTTAGGGTCATTGTCCTGTTGTAGGATGAAATTGGCTCCAATCAAGCGCTGTCCACTGGGTATGGCATGGCGTTGCAAAATGGAGTGATAGCCTTCCTTATTCAGAATCCCTTTTACCCTGTACAAATCTCCCACCTTACCAGCACCAAAGCAACCCCAGACCATCATATTACCTCCACCATGCTTAACAGATGGTGTCAGGCATTCTTCCAGCATCTTGGGGCGGCTGTGGCTCAGGAGGTAGAGCGGGTTGGCCGTTAATCGGAAGGTCGGCGGTTCAATCCTGGCTGAACCCCGAATTGCCCCTGGCGGCTATTCCGCCAGTGTATGAGTGAGTGTGAATGTTAGTTTCCGTTTGAGCACTTAGGCTCAGTGTATGAATGTGTGTGACTGGTGAATGCAGATGTAGTGTAAAAGCGCTTTGAGTGGTCGAAAAGACTAGAAAGGCGCTATACAAGTACGGAGCATTTACAGCATTTACATCTTTTCATTTGTTCTGCGTCTCACAAACATTCTTCTTTGTGATCCAAACACCTCAAACTTGGATTCATCCGTCCACAACACTTTTTTCCAGTCTTCCTCTGTCCAATGTCTGTGTTCTTTTGCCCATCTTAATCTTTTATTGGCCAGTCTCAGATATGGCTTTTTCTTTGCCACTCTGCCCTGAAGCCCAGAATCCCGCAGCCGCCTCTTCACTGTAGATGTTGACACTGGTGTTTTGCGGGTACTATTTAATGAAGATGCCAGTTGGGGACCTGTGAGGCGTCTGTTTCTCAAACTAGAGACTCTAATGTACTTATCTTCTTGCTCAGTTGTGCAACGCGGCCTCCCACTTCTTTTTCTACTCTGGTTAGAGCCTGTTTGTGCTGTCCTCTGAAGGGAGTAGTACACACCGTTGTAGGAAATCTTCAATTTCTTAGCAATGTCTCGCATGGAATAGCCTTCATTTCTAAGAACAAGAATAGACTGTCGAGTTTCAGATGAAAGTTCTGTTTTTCTGGCCATTTTGAGCGTTTAATTGACCCCACAAATGTGATGCTCCAGAAACTCAATCTGCTCAAAGGAAGGTCAGTTTTGTAGCTTCTGTAACGACCTAAACTGTTTTCAGATGTGTGAACATGATTGCACAAGGGTTTTCTAATCATTAATTAGCCTTCTGAGCCAATGAGCAAACACATTGTACCATTAGAACACTGGAGTGATAGTTGCTGGAAATGGGCCTCTATACACCTATGTAGATATTGCACCAAAAACCAGACATTTGCAGCTAGAATAGTCATTTACCACATTAGCAATGTATAGAGTGTATTTCTTCAAAGTTAAGACTAGTTTAAAGTTATCTTCATTGAAAAGTACAGTGCTTTTCCTTCAAAAATAAGGACATTTCAATGTGACCCCAAACTTTTGAACGGTAGTGTATATATTTTTTAAAAGTAACTCCTAAGTATTCTATTAGACCTGAGGAACGTTCCCGTCGTTTTGCTGGTGCGTTATCATTTTTTCAAACCGGTAATGCAGATATGAGGAAAATATGCGATGTGCAATAACATTGTTCAATATTACACTGATGATATGACTTGTGACAAATAAACAAATATTAAAGTGTGCGTATTAGCTGCCTGGCTGTCTTTAAATTCAGAACAGGATTAGAAATGAATATTTTAAAGATAACTGTCCAGTTTGACGGTTTGACAGTACCTGAACCGTGATGATAAGCAGGCCAAACTGTAATAACTGTTTTTAGATCCCCAACATGCACCTGTCTCTTTCACCTCACACTGTATCACATCTCACCCTCTGCACTGCCTCTAACTCTCCCTGCCCTCCTGGGGAGGCACACCTCACAGTTTGAAATTTCTGTACTTGTACTAGATGAAAGGTCACAGGGTCACCAAATCACTGGGAATCATTCTGTGAGACCAATAATGAATGCTGAATCTGGCCAGCAGTTGTCTTATTGATTAAATTCATTCTTAGGTCGCCCCACAAGCAGGGCAGAAAACACTAATAAAAATTCAGAGATGTATTGTCTGTTTGTACATGTAATGTGTTTGCCTTGGTAATCATCCCATTAACTAACAGTTCCTCTAAGAGCTGCCACTTCCTTTGTGTGTTTTTTAGAAATGACTCATCCTTCTCATCTGTGTGTCTCCTACAGAAAGATGCTGTTTGACACTCCAGAGGAAGATGCCAACTACAACCCCCTGCCTGAGGAGCGCCCGGGAGGGTTTGCCTGGGGAGAGGGACAGCGCCTTGGAGGTTAAATATGCCCCCAGGTCACGTGCCTTCCATGGACATTCCCTCAGAGAGATGAAGGGGACAAACATGGTCTTTGTTTTTGACATGTTTGTTTAGTTCTGGATGAAGAATGCCAAACAATCCAAACTGGTTTGGAGATAACCGTCTGTTGTCTTTGTATATGGGCTTAAATCATCCTCAGAAACTCTTTTTGATGCCAGATCGTTGCTCTAAGACTATTTGAGAGAACTCAACCTTTGGATGGAACTTTGGACGGTGAGCCTTTGGGCTTAGGTGACGTTTGTCTTCATCTTAGAAATAAATATATTGATATAAAACGACTGTCATATGAAAGAGGAAAAAAATAACAGCAGTAAAATATTATGAAAATGGAATTATTCAGATGGCAAGAGCTTTTTTTTTTTTCATTTCACTTTTTAAAAAAATAAATGTGTGTGGCATATGATGTTTTGGTTTCATCTCTTTGAACTGTAGTAATATTGCATGAAACCAAAGACATCTCAACAAAGTAGATTAATTGATTCTTACAAATAATATAATGGTCAGTTTGAAGGATCTTTTAACTTCTCTACAGAGCAGGTTATTGCAACATCCAAATAACAAGTTTTGTATTCTGTCTTCAACTTCAGTCCAGCTTTCCCTCCATACTGTACTCCTTTTTTTATTCATTTGATACAAACAGCCTTAAATCTGATGTGTAGTAAGTAAACAGTCTATGGGTAATACACAATCACAATACACACTCTGCTTTCAACAAGGTGAGTCCTGCCTGTTATTTGTATTTGTGATACTTTGTTCTTATTTAATAACTTTTGCACACATTTAGATTTTTTTTATGTTGACATGTACTGCACATATAAATGATACACTTAAATATCATGTTTAGATTCATACATCTCTTATTTGTGCTTCACATGCTTTGTTTTGATCTAACTAAATATTATATCAAAAATATATATATACACACACTAAATATGGTTTTTATTGTAATACAGCACATTAGATTACATTACGTCATAACGACATTTCATTAGGAGAGTCCCCAGTGAGATGGAAATACCAGATAAACATTACAGATAATCGGAGTTAAATCTGATCTCACTTTTGATCAATAGGTGGCGGTAATGGGCTTTAAACATGATTTGTCTACCTTGAAACAAACGAAGAGTAAAGACAATGCAGCGTTCGTGATTTTCGGGAAATCTTTCACCAAATACGTGAAGCGCATCGCGAATCATGACATGGCTTGGACAGAAGTGGTTGTGGTTTTCAGTTAATTGAGGGTTTCTCTTTATGTCGTCTTACACTTATTGAGCAGACACGCTTCTAGTTTTTTAAGGACAGAACGCTGAAGTAAAGTCAACGCAATTTTCTAGAGGAGTCCTGATTTCCCGGCTGTATCGTAGTACCCGAACACATCTGAGGAAGAGAAGGCTGCTTATTAGTTTGCTGGTTAGCCACTGCGCAAAGATGCAATTGGCTTTAAGTAAAACGTTTGGGCAGAAGCCAGTTAAATTTCAGTTAGAACAAGATGGGGACTTTTACATGGTTGGGTCGGAGGTATGTGGCTATCTATTCATTGACTTTCAATGCTTAGCTCCCTAATGTTAGCCTCAGTTATCCATTCTTCTCGCTAGTTAATGCTAGCATGCTACCTAGCCCCAATGATGGCTGCATAAACAAAGAAATACCTAAAAATGAAGAACGGGGTGTACTAGGGTAAAGTGAGACCAACAGCCTGCAACTCAAGCATCAGTTATGGTGTTCCAAACAAAATAAATAACCGCTAACCTAACAGCTTTTGCTGTTTTGCTGTAACTTCTTCCCAGCTTGCTATATTAAACCTGAGAGAAATAACGTTATCGTTAGTTGTGCTGGACCACTAAGTTTAATAAACATGAAGTTATGTGCAACAGAGCACAGAGTTTGTCACCCCCTCAATATCTATGGACCTCCTGATATTTTTGATACTCCAAAGCCAAACCACTTATCGTGTTGAATTTGAAGAACAGTAAAGCTGTCTACAGTAGTCTGGCTGTGTCTGAAAGACCAGAAAAGTCCTGGAGGAACACCTGGTGCACTTAACGTTACATAAATTATACAAATTTTGTTTTGTCTTTATGAAAATATTTTTTTCTGTTGTTCAGTTTCAAACAACAGGCACTGTGATCCTAATCTAATGCTTATGTAGATAGTGTGCATGGTCCTGTAAGACAGACAAAAACAACTTGTCTTAGGAACTTGTAGTTCCTCAAACCTGGATGGTTAATTTTAATGACTTGTGTGCAAAAAAACAAAGAATGTACTTCTAATATCACAGAACATTTAGTTTTTTAAATGTGTGTGTTTGCTTTTTCATTTATTTGCTTTTAGTTTACTAAAAGATCTACCTTCTGCTCTCCAGGTTGGAAACTATCTGCGTATGTTCAGAGGCTCTCTGTATAAAAGATATCCATCTTTATGGAGGAGGCTGGCCTCGGTGGAGGAGAGGAAGAAAATCGTAGCATCGTCACATGGTGAGTGTTTTTTTTTGTTTGTTTGTTTTTACACTGGAGGATGTCAGTTTGGACTACTCCTTGTCTGGAATTCTAATATAATGAATAAGACTATCTGTGTTTTGTATATTTTACATAAATAGTGTCTGTCTGATTGGACTTTATCAGAGAGAATCTTCCAGCATACTCAAGTTAGTAAACCTGTGGTTAACACAGCCAGGTAGCCTCCATGGTTTATATAAGCAAAGAGCAACACTTTGGGGAACCCAGCTTTCATCAACAGAAAGTGGTGACGGTGATGACGTAGCCATAATGAACTTATAGATATAGCTCTTCAAATCTGAGCAAACATGACGTGTCTCTTTCCCATGTCCACCTGTAGCCACTAGTGTTACTCTGCTGAAGGCATCAGAATGTGAAGAGATCTTCGAGGGTAATGACGAGAAATACAAGGCGGTGTCCATCAGTACAGAGCCCCCGGCTTACCTCAGGTAATTTCTTTCAGATGTTGGCTGGTTCAGCATTTGTCCTGTTTGTTTTATAATCTTTACAAACTGGTGTTACTTTTTTCCTGGCCCAAAAAGTGTGAGACTCAAATGCAGCACTGAAATCAGTTTTACTATAGTTAGTAAACGATTAAAGGGGAACATTGCTTATGTTTCACATGAAGGTGGTTTTTCAAAATCTGACAAAATAACCCTGATGATGTCATAATGATGTCAGCAGGTTTGACAGCTTGGGCTTTGAAAAATTGTAGCAAAAAGCCTGCGTTACAAAGTGGAGGTTTGGAATTTGAGAGACATTGCCATTTATCAGTTAGGGAAGGTCTAACAATGCCAAAGATGCTTACAAGTTGCATTATGGGCAATGTTGGATCCACTATTTTTTGGAGCTAGATTTATTAGGAACTAAAGGTCTTTTTTGTGGTTCCCCTAACCTCATGGAAGTACAATACTTCAAAGCTTGCGTACTCTTCTCAACAGTGTGTTTTTGTCCTTCTCTGCAAAGGGAGCAGAAAGCAAAGAGGAGCAGTCAATGGGTTCCCACGCTGCCCAACAGCTCTCACCATCTAGATGCAGTGCCTTGCTCCACCACCATCAATCGCAACCGAATGGGCCGTGATAAAAAGAGGACCTTCCCCCTGTGGTGAGAAAGATGTTTGTTTTTACAAATAATGCAAAAAGTGCTACAGGGTGACACGAGCTCAGTATCCTGTCAGTCTGCATCTGATATTAATTAGATGTGATGCAATACAGTATAGCAGGCCTGCAATAAATAATAAGTATGGAAAATACAAATACAGTATAGTTGTGACTGTTGTGGTTTTTTGCCTGTACTTTGGACTGATGTTACTTCATTAGAATTGTTCATATGATGCAGTTCAATTCAACAACACCACAAACTACAGCTAAAGTGAGTCAAATAAACATCTCTTTGGCAGGGGCAGTTGTAGAGTCAGTGGAGATCTGGAGCTTAGCTCTGAAATCTTTAATAATTATTATTTATACTTCAAACACACAGTTAATAGGGAAGAACAGCATTTCCCACCTATATTTTAAACAGTGTATAAGATAGTTGTGTAAGACTTGTCTGAGAGTTCCCTTTTTTGCTCTCAGTGTTTCCTTACTGAGCCCTAGCACAGATTTGATTTGTTACTTGTTATTTGATTTAGGGGTAGTGAGGCGTGCGACCTCTGACATGTACAGCAATTGTAAGTCTCTTTGGATAAAAGCGTCAGCTAAATGAATAAATTTAAATTTGTCTAACACATACGGTAGGGGCAGGACCTAGGTGCCACACAACTTTATTCACTAGATTTGGTGAAACTGGATCAGATTATATGGAGAAAATATTTAGTGGTTTTCCCTCTGATGTCTGTGAAAGAAAATTTCTCTTCCTAAAAAAGAGTTACGGAGTCAAAGATGTGAGTAATTAATCCCTTATGACGTGGCCATGGAGAGACAGAGTTTTAGAATACTCCAGAATACTTGGCTCTTCCTGAGATGACAAAGATATGCAAATATATGTATATAGCAAAAGATGTCCCACAGCCGCTTCCCTTTCATCACTGTGACGTCACAGGGATGAAAGCTAAATGCGCCTCATATAACACTCGCTAGGGGCTACTCCAACACGCCCTCAGAAACACCAGTGGAAAAACAGTGAGCTGCAGCACACAGCTCTCCTCTCCCTGCCAAACACTAGCTACCCTCCAGGCAGTCAGTGGACATAAAGTTGTTCCTGTGATGTAGAGACAGAGCTCAGTTAAAACTTTATGGATGAAAGATTCTTTTGTTACAGATTAATAACTCACCACTCTGAAACTCTTGCTCCAGTTCATGTTGCCAAGCTGTTCGGCAACATGTACAGCTGAACCGAAGCCGTGTTTACCGGCTTCTCACTGACCCACCCTACTCTGCTTCTGATTGGCTAGTAGTCCTTAACAAGGAACTGCGCATGTGCAACTCCCAACAAAGCTCATTTAGAGACAAGATGTATCACTCCATAGCTAAAACGAAGCCTTCAACACAGGGTGAAAAGAGGAGCTGCAGCAATGTGCAGTATGACAAAAAAGATGGTGTTTTTTGAAAATGAAACCATGTAAACCTGAAAATGAGCACAATATGACCTCTTTAAAAAAAAAAAAAAAGTGAACTTGGTGATGTGTGAATGGTCAGATTATGAGCTTTGAGCGTTGCTTGGAGAAACGATGATGATGATCAAACATTGTGTCCTTATCTGCATCGCTCAGCTTTGATGACCATGACCCTGCAGTGATCCATGAGAACGCAGCCCAGGTCGAGGCGCTGGTTCCCATTCGTCTAGACATGGAGATAGATGGACAGAAACTGCGAGATGCATTCACGTGGAACATGAATGGTAAATATATACATTAACCAGCTTGCCAACTTTCAAAACATAGAGTACTGTCGCCTCTGCTGTGTCCAGTTATCAGAGTTTATCACTTTGTCTAAGCTCACCAATTCACCTCTCCTTAGAGAAATTGATGACCCCAGAGATGTTTGCAGAGATTTTATGTGATGACCTGGACCTGAATCCTCTGGCCTTTGTGCCCGCCATTGCCTCAGCCATTCGCCAGCAGATTGAGTCCTACCCCACTGACGGCATACTAGAAGAGCAGGCAGACCAGAGAGTCATCATCAAGGTGAGTGCTGAACCAAAGGAAGAAAATTCCTCAGGGAATATCATGCAGCTTTACAGGAATATTACTAGAACAGAGTTTCATTAGTTAATCCATTGATCGACACTGGGTGTTTCTGTTTCCAGAAATTTCATACAGTATAAGCCACCAATAGTATTCTCCACAAATATTTATCCATCTTCCTGGTCAGCACCATGTTCTTAAGTTGCTGAATGCTCAAGTATAGTTTTCAAATGCCCTTTTTCCATCCTCATACAAAATATTTGGTGTTCATTTTCTGCTGTCACATTTCTTTGCCAGTATAATCTCTAATTTGTAAGTATCTAAAATGGTCTTTATTCTTCAAACTGAAGTTGTCGTTGGAAATTCCGTGCTGCGCCTTGGCTTCTGAGAGTGCTGTATGCTTGGAAAGTCCAACCTTTGAATCTTTTGTTAGGCTTACTATGTGTAAATCCTCGATCACGTGCAAACCACTTTGATATTTCAGCAGCCTTCCTCAAATGGAACTGTTTTAAGGGTTTGGTTCCACATCTGTCGTGAACTCAGTAGCCCTTGGGTTATTGTTATCTTGGATAGTGGGTGGTCACCAGTCATTGTATTAACTGGTATTTTGGGCTGCACAATTGAGCTAATTGCGATGTCGTCATGTGAGATTACATAACTGCAAAAAGTGTGCGATTTAATAAAACAGAATAAGTGTGTGTGCGCTGCAGTCTGCTCATCATCTCCGCCCACACCGGGCTCTCGCCTGTGCCCCTAAAAACAGATAGACCTAAGTGCAATCAGAAAAATTATTTCTGAGCAGTGTGGCAGTAACTTTAAGACAATAATCTACCGTAACCCCCCTCCCTGCCCCGCAGCTAATCGTTCAAAACATAGTTGGACTCGTTACCAGAGCACCGGTCTGTGACAGAGACATCGTCTGCAGCTGAAGCGCTGTTAAAAAGTTAGTATTAACAAATTAGAGTTAATGCTAAGTACTAGAGCCTTTTTCCTGCACAAGGATTAAATAAATAAAAACAACCCACAGAAATGAAACAGCTGTAACTGGATTTAATATTCAACTAGTGGTAAAATAGTATACTATTATATGAAATTATAATTAATATAGTATATCATTGTTATACTAACAGTAAACTATTAACTAAACATAATACTCTTTATTTAATCCACTCATGTACAGTTCCTCCTCCAGGCTGTGGATAGAGACTCTGCATTAGACATATGGACATGGAGCCGGTGCCAGTGTGTAGAGCAACACCCTTCCCTTGTTCTGTTTTAATAGTTATTGTTATAAATATTGTTTAATTTGTTCGTGCATTTTCCTTGATAATCAAGCAAGTAGACTCATAGTACCATTTGTTCAATTATAATCAAAACACAATTGCAATTTTGTCCACAATAATCACAATATGACTTTTTCTCCAAATCGTGCAGCCCTACTGGTATTCCTTTTCCCATCGCCTGCTCAGTTTCTTTATATTCTTTCCATCCAGCCTCATAGTTTGGTATATATTATATATGGTATTAAATTTAATTTATTAATTATGAATATCTGCCACATTTTCCTTATTGAGAGGTCCTGTGTTAACTTCTGCTAGTCTTGATAAATCTGTGGCTGTCGATAGCATGTTACTGACTTCTCTTCTTTCACCAATGTGAGCCCATGCTCAGTGCCATCATTCTGTGGACTGCATTTGTTTGATGAATTGGTTGGTTTTCTGAAGTCTGCCTCTGATCTCTGTCGTGCCAGTCTGTAAAATCACAGAGACCATCGAATTTCAGTTTAAAGGGCCAAAAACCCGAAATAATCATAATTAGCCACCAGGGACTCGAAGCTGCATACTGCTGCTGTGGGATTAAAGCTGGGGCAAGCAAGTTATTTCAGAAGCAGTTTTGTTATATTTGTTGAAATTCTCTTTACATCCCCGAGCCCGTGCACTCTGCCTGTGCATGCACTGCGCATGAACATGTGTTTTGGGGAGAGACCTTAAGGGGGGAGGAGGGATTTTTTTTCTTGCTAGTTTCTTTAACATTGCCTAACCCAGCTTTAGTAGTAGGTAAAAACTTTGGAGTGTACATAACATGTTTGTGCATTCGCCAGCTGAATATCCATGTGGGGAACATCTCTCTGGTGGACCAGTTTGAGTGGGACATGTCAGAGAGGGAGAACTCGCCGGAGTCGTTTGCCCTGAAGCTGTGCTCTGAGCTGGGTCTGGGCGGAGAGTTTGTCACCACTATCGCCTACAGCATCCGCGGTCAGCTGAGCTGGCACCAGAGGACCTATGCCTTCAGGTAATTCATCCAGTCACTTTAACAGGGATGTTTGAATCAGTGGGCACAGTGGTCTGAGCACACTTTGATGAAGGCAGGCTCTGCATGTAACACATGCAACACATTACCAAACTTTGAAGGACTGTCGGGCCTGATGCTCTTTGGTGTGTTATGGTGGACTGATACTGCTGTGCTTGTAATTTGCTCACAGTGAGAACCCACTCCCCACAGTAGAGATTGCCATCCGCAACACAGGTGATGCAGACCAGTGGTGCCCCCTTCTGGAGACCCTCACAGATGCTGAAATGGAGAAGAAGATCCGAGACCAAGACAGGAACACAAGGTGAGACAGCCACACACAGATAGGTCAGATTAATTCAGGTGATATATATCCACTCCACTGTACCTGCTGCTGCTACCTAAGGTGTGTTGAGCTAACACAAGAATTGTGGCTAAATAACATTTGAAAGATTAATTCTAGCTATAGTAGATTTCTGGCTGCTTGATGCAGGATGATCTTTAGTCAGCAGAAAGCCACTCAAATGCCTGGAAGTTGATGGATAAAACATACATACAGGTGCTGCCGCAGACTTTCCTAATATCATTTAGCAGCTAAGTGGTTTAATCCGTACAGGGTCTGCCCGGCGTAAGTGGATCAGTCAATCAAGTGCATATCATCTAAAAAATGTAACCTGTACTTTTACTCTTTAGCATGTGCACGGTGAATAAAGAGAGCCATCATGGATGCAGCTCTGATACTACAGGTCACCCTGATAGCGGTCAAAGCCTCCAGTTTAAAACCAGTGGGTCTGGAATTATTAAGGAGTGCATGCTTAAGTGCATAAGCAGACTATGCAAATATATCTTAAATACAAACGCAGCAGAGAAAGAGCTTGAGTTAGAGTCGACAAGTTAACAATAGTGATCGGTTGGCTGATTAATCTGACTGTTATCTGGCATTTTGAGATCGTCAGCCAATGCCTGCACTGACGAGGCCGATAAACAAGAAGTGTTTGGACACGTCTGCAGCAGCCTTGTCAGTGAGCTGCTGTGGAACAATGTCAGTGCTCCCCCTTGTGAGTTTTGGGAAGTTGGTGATAAAGTTAGTTTGGAGCTCTAAATGTCCTCAGTCACCATCATCTTTTCTGAAAGTTAACATGTTTCTCCCATCCTAATGACAGCAGATGTGGCTAGCGTTAAATTTATGTAGTTATACTGTGGAGATTAATGCAGCTGAATGAACTTCCACCTAAAGCAACTCGTACATCAAATGGTACTCGGTGTGGAATAATGGAATCATACATGACTTTTCTCTGTTTTGATATCAGCATTATATATCGGCTGTCGGCCACCCTGCTCTCTGAATATGCCCTGTATTTATCTGTTGCCATGGTGAATAGTTGTTTCAGAGCCCCATGATAATGATTATCCTTTTTTTTTTCATTCAGTCAGTCAAACTATTTGTATAGTAGAGTATCTTTCAAGCAGTCAGAGCAGTTCAAAGTGCTTCACAGCTGACTGACAAGCCGATAAGACGGAATGCAAGCAAGAAAAAAAAGATTTAAATTTCATCATCGAAACACTTAACTCATACTTTTCACAAACTAAACTTTCTGGAACAGAAAGTTAGTCCATTTATTTAGTCCAAGTCATTTCACTATATGATATTAGTCTTGTCTAACTAGAGAATGTTCAGATCATTCCTACAGTTGTTGCAGAATTGTTGAAACGATGTGAAAAATGTTGAATGTGTTTTTCTAGGCGTATGAGACGGCTGGCCAACACTGCTCCTTCCTGGTAGAGAGAGACATGAGCTGCATCAGATGATCCTCTGGAGACTGTTACTCTCTGTTACTCTGAAATGATCGAGTTTATACATGGTGTTACACACAAACACACACACACAGGCATTTATAAAGCATCTGGACGTGCCTGTAAGCATGAATGCGCTCACAGACATGTGGCCAGTCTCCATAGGAACCTCGCTGACCGAACACAACACACACTTATCCAGGCATTCCTCTGCACACACAGTCTACCGTTATCACGGTTCACTCTGCCTTCAGCACGTCAGTCAGCGTCTGACAGCAGTTCAGATTGAACCCAGCATCACTGTTAGCTAGAGTTTGTTTGATTGAAGGAGGTCTGATGTTACAAAAGTGACTGTTACACACAACATGCAACATTCACAGCACACCTGTCGAGTCAAAGCACCTGGCATTACCTGGCACATTGAAAAGGAAAAGAGAAGCGCAGGTGGAACTAATAACTTTAACTGAGGCTCTGGGTCCCAGTACTGACTGACAGAGCTAAATAGAATGAAGTCATTGGTAATATTAATGGCACCTATGCTTTTCCCACTATGACATGTCAAAGGCCCCATGGCCACTTGTCGTTTCAAGTGATTCAGATTTAAGACCCTTTCATTTACATTTAGCCACATTAAAATGCCTGGTCTCAAATTGATGATTTAGCAGCTGTTCTCACAAGAACAGAGGAGACAGATCATGGATGTATAAAGAACATCGGAGTGTGGCTACTGCCACAGGCTGCTTACTGACATGTTTCCACTATTTGAAGAGTAAAGATTACATGTGTCTGTTAGACGGATGCTTTTACAGATGCACCTTTTAACATCTGGCTAGAATGTGTCTCAATCTGTCTTAAATGCTTCTTGGATGTATTAACACTGGCAGATTGGATAGCTCTCCAACTACCAAGACACATGAAATGACTCCGTGTAAATGGGCTTAAAGTGTCTGTTAAGGGGGGGAAAAGCCTTGTAGTGCTGTTCCACTGAGGCAAGGTGTCCTGTTCAGCTGCAACAGATACATGACCTTTATCTGTTTTTATAATTGATTTAATCGTCTTAGTCATTTTTCAAGCAAGAATAGTGAAAAAGTGTCAAACATTTCTTGTTCCAGCTTCTCAAATGAGAGGATTTGCTGTTGGGAATATCTTTGGCTTTAGTCTGTTGTCACACAAAACAACACATTTGAAGATGTCACCATGGGAAGTCGTGATGGGCATTTCTTCACAATTTTTTTATATTTTATAGACTATACAATTCAAACTGGCATTGCACATCAAACCTCTGTCGGTGGATGATAGCGCAGATTACATTACATAAAGCCCCTTTGTGTAGAGAACATTTCTGACTTTGGTGACTGATTGTGGGATGACCAAAAAAGATCTGGTATGAATGAGATCTCATTCACACCATCTCATTGGGAAGCTGCAGTAATGTCATAAGAAATCCTATATATTGGGGCATTAATAAATGTCAGTAAGCCACATTAAAGTGTTTTGGCCAGAGATGTCAGTGTTTTTACTTGACTGAAATGAAACCAGTGTGCATGTATAAAATCAATCTACAGCAGTCCTTGGTAATGTTTCTGCTGTCCAGACAGGTCTTCAGACAGTAGCAGTGGCTCAGATCTGTCAAGTGTTTGCAGTCAGTTAGAGAGTTGGTTTGATTTTAGCAATTAGACTCTGCGTCCTGATCTTGGTTGCCAGTTCCAATCAGTTATGTGCACCAGTGTTCATCTGCATGCTAAAACATAGGTAGTTCATACTGTACCAGTGCATGAGGACTAATTGTTCCCACTGTTTGTACTGTGCCTCACACAGAGTCAGTGTCAGCAGACCGCAGCCTCTGATTTACTGTTAGCGGAGTGGGGGTGGGGGATAAGCTGACAACAACCAATGGTGTCTTTTTAAAGTGATGATTTTCAATTTGAACATACTCATTGAGAATGATGTTAACATATGTACGGTTGCTTCTTGTTCTCTTCTTTTGTAAAATTGCTTTACCTTTATAGTGGACTCGTTTTTTATATGAAAACTAACAATAAAGAAAACTTGTTGGAAACATGCTCTTTTGTTAACCTGTGAATGTTTTTAATTTGGATATTTTAATATTTTCTCTCAACTGTGAGCTAAATATCTTTAAAAAAATACATTTTCCTTGTGTGAAGAGGAAGAATTTGTAAAAGGCACTCACAGGATCTGGGCCAGTATTAAGTCACTCAGAAAACGATTTCTTAAATGTGTAAAAGTCAAAGAATGACAATTTTGCTCTTATTGCAAAAGGTAAAAATATGAACCATTTACTCAGCTCTATATTATTTAAGAATATCTCCAGAGGTCTCCTTCGTCAGTTTGGAGTGAGCAGCTGATGGTACATAGTTTCTAAATTTTGGAAATGTATAAGTGGATAAAAAGATACAAGGTCTGTCACAATGATGAAGAGGTGAAAAGAAATGAAACGTATGTGATTTACATACCAGCACTTAATAGGAGCTTCCCAGATGGCTCTCACCTAAAATGCTTCATATGTCCTTTAACTTGTGATGTTTCTGAATAATATCCCACATATGATACAGCATCTGATTTGAACAACAAATATTTTATAGAAACATCACAAGTTAAAGGACATATGAAGCATTTTAGGTATTGTTCTGAATTACAGTTAGTCTTTCAGAGGGTTAATCATGACAAGCTGTTCGTGAAGCTATGACTAATCCAACCCTCAGTGTTTGAAGTGGGGCATTGCGGGTAGACAGAATTGTTTCCTTACTACACAGCACTGAGGAGTCAGCAGTCAGCACTGAAGACTCATGTTTACACTGTCACGTCCTTATACAAAGCTCCTCTGGCTGTCTTTTACTGAGAACTCGTAAGTCAGTGCGGGACCCTTTCTGAATAGTTTGGTTTGCTGCAGTGATTGCAGTGTTGGTTCACTCAAGGTTCAAGGTAATTTATTTCTCATTATACAACACAAGGTTGTACAACAAAATGAAAGTGTATCAATCAATGAAAATTTATTTATAGAGCACTTTAAAAGTGGACACAAAGTGCTGTACAGTAAAACAATAAATAAATACATAACCTACACTAAAGACAAAGCTCACACGACCCATAAAATACAAATAAAAACAATAACCATACAATAAAATCAATACAACCAATACAAGAAATGTCAATGTCAGTTATCAAAGGCCAGGGAAAAGAGGTGGGTTTTAAGAAGAGACTTAAAAACAGACAGTGAAGATGCCTGTCTAATGTGCAGAGGTAGATCGTTCCACAGTTTAGGAGCTGCTACAGCAAATCCACGGTCCCCTTTGAGCTTGTGCTTTGTTTTGGGCACACTTAGGAACAGTTGATCAGCTGACCTGAGAGAACAGGTGGGTCTATAGGGGTGTAGCAGCTCAGAGATGTAGGGTGGGGCAAGACCATTAAGGCATTTAAAAGCAATTAAAATAATCTTAAAATGGAACCGTTGATGTACAGGCAGCCAGTGGAGTGAGGGTAAAATGGGGGAAATGTGCTCACATTTACGTGTTCCAGTTAAAAGACGTGCAGCAGCGTTTTTGAACCATCTGGAGACGAGCAATAGAGGACCCACTGACCCCCACGTACAGTGCATTACAGTAATCCAACAGAGTAGTGACAAAGGTGTGGATTACTGTTTCAAAGTGCTACCTAGAGAGAAATGGCTTTATTTTGGCCAGTTGCCTCAATTGAAAAAAGCTTGTTTTAACCACTGAACTTATCTGTCTGTCAAGCTTAAAGTCAGAGTCGATTTTAACCCCTAGGTTAGTGATTGTTGGCTTGATGCACTGACTCAAGGAACCCAGATCGGCACGGGGGATCCCAGTGGTGCCACCAAAAACATCACTTCTGTCTTACTTTAATTAAAACTTAAAAAGTTAAGAGCCATCCAGGCCTTTATGTCATCAAGACACTTAAGTAATGGTGCAATGGTTTCATTCTTTTTAAGAGGCACATAGGTCTGACTATCGTCTGCATAACAGTGGAATGACATACCAAGTATGGAACCAAGCGGGAGCAAATAAAGAGAGAAGAGGGCCTAATATTGAGCTCTGTGGGACCCCACAAGAGAGAGGCGCAGAGGAGGACACAGAATCTCCACAGCTTACACAGAAAGCTCTACCTTCCAAATAGGACCTGAACCATTTCAGTGCAATGCCCTTGATGCCAACCCACCACTCCAAACGAGAGATCAGGATTTCATGGTCCACTGTGTCAAAGGCCGCAGTCAGATCAAGAAGCACAAGAATAATACAATCCCCGGAGGCAGTAGATAAAAGGATATCATTAAAAACTTTTAGAAGGGCTGATTCTGTGCTATGTAGGGTTTTAAAACCAAATTGGAAGACTTTAAGAATATTGTGCTCATCCATGAAGGCCATTAATTGTCTGCAAACTATCTTTTCAAGGATTTTTGACAGAAAGGATAGTTTAGAGAAAGGTCTGAAATTAGCGAGGTCTGCAGGATCCAGACCAGGTTTCTTAATTAAAGGTTGCACTACTGCATGTTTAGGGACCACCCCTGAGGAAAGGCTGCTATTTAAAACTGAAAGAATAGATGGCCCTATAGTAGGGAAAACCTCCTTAAAAAATCGAGGAGGGATAGTACCATTTGGAGAACCTGAGGGCTTCAAACAATCTTCTGTAAAACAGACAAAGTCACAGGTTCAAACTTGTCAAAGACAGCGGAACAGAGGACAGGGACTGAGGAGTCATAAGCAGAAGGTGAGATTTCCGCCCTAATGGTAGTGACCTTATCAATGAAAAAGTCAAGAAACTTTTCACACACAGCATGGGAGGCATCAAAACAGACAGTTTGCGGGACATTGAGAGCTGAGTCTATAGTCTCAAACAAAACACGAGGCTTGTTACAGTTTGACAAAATTATTTCCTTTTTGCTTCTTTCATAATTGTCTGATAATGCCGCCAGAAGTCCCTTAACATTTGAAAAGACACATGCAGTTTATCCTTTTTCCATTTGCGCTCAGCCTTACGGCACTCACGTCTGACAACACGGGTCATGTCATTCAGCCAGGGTTCAGCTTTTGTTGTAGATTGCCTGGTTTTCAATGGAGCCACAGAGTCTAAAACAATTTGGCAAGTGGAGTGAAACCATGCGCTAAGCTCCTCTGAATCATTCGACTCTGATGTGTCAGAGTGCTGACTGAAAATGGAGGAGAACTGAACAGCAGTGGGTTAAGGGTTAATAATACGGCAGCGCCGTGCAGTAGCGCGAGGTTTAACTGGATTACAGGCAAGAACAATCTCAAATAATACTGGCATGTGGTCAGAAAACACACCGTCACAGATCTCTGAGTTAAGAATAGGCAACCCATAGGATAGGACAATATCAAGAGAGAGTCCGTGCTCATGCGTGGGGCCACACACAGACTGCACAAGATTAAAAGAGTCAATGAGGTGTAAAAAGTCTAGTCCATTGTGTCCATGTGTAGTCCATTCATGCTACACAAACACAACATAAATAAATGTACAGTACTGTGCAAAGGTTTAGGCGTGTGTGTGTCAAAAATAGACATGTTAATAGATTAGATTGATCAATTAACAAAATACAAAGTGAGTGAGCAGAAGAAAAATCTATAATCAATATTTGGTGTTACCACCCTTTGCCCTCATCAGTGTTTCTAGGTACACCTGCATATCCACTACCGTTCAAAAGTTTGGGGTCACTTAGAAAATTTCTTGTTTTCAGGTCATCGATACCGCTGGTTCGTTAGTGTTCCTGGTTGCTGTGACGACAGTCGTTACAGTCGTTAAGACTACCTGTGGCCAAGACTGAACGACCATCGTTGGTATCTTCACCTGAGGCCAATAGGTTACGTTTGTTGAGTTTCCTGGGAAGTGATGAAAGGACAGCATTGTAAGTGGGGGATAAGTGGTGGTGTAGACCCCCTCCCCTGTTCAATGACGGCTTCTCGACGGCTGACGGCTTCTACACCGGGGTCGAGAAGCCATTGGATGTTGAACTGGCCGCCTTTAGACTAGGTGAGTATCTGGAGCATCAGCAACTGTGGGTTCCATTACAGGCTCAAAATAGCCAGAAACAAATAACTTTCTTCTGAAACTCGTCAGTCTGTTCTTGTTCTGAGAAATGAAGCTATTCCATGTGAAAAATTACTAAGAAGCTGAAGATCTCGTACGATGCTGTTTAACTCTCCATTCACAGAACAGCACAAACTGGCTCTAAGAAAGAGGACTGGAGGACTCCGGTGCACAACTGAGCAAGAGGACAAATACGTTAGAGGGTCTAGTTTGAGAAACAGATGCCTCACAGGTCCTTAACTGGCAGCTTCATTAAACAGTACCCGGAAAACAACAACCTGCCTTCTGCTGCAGCCAAATATTCAAAGTTCAACTCATCAGTCCAGAGCACCAGCTGCCCTTTTTCTGCACCCCACTCAGGCTTTTTGGCTGCAAGTCTGCCATGATGGCATTCTGAGCCATAGGTGTTATTTACACTGGGGAAATTGGGGACATGTCCCCACCACATTTCCACGTTTGGAAGCATGTTCAGAAAAATAGCACCAACAAATTAACTAACAAATGAAAATGCTTTGAGTTTATTTGCACAATAAGGAAACGTGCAATACAATTTAAATATAGAAGAAACAAATGCCCAAAAAAGTTACTTAAGATAAAAGAAACAAGCAACCGATTACTGCATTATATTCTGTTATATTTTTATATTCATGAATGGTCACATGCTAGCTGAATTTTTTGTTTCCACTGTAAATTGGATCAGAAAATGTCTTGAAATGCTCAAAATCTTCTTGTTGCTCAGTCTTGCCATGGTGAATAACTTTGACAGTAAACTGTCTTCATCAGCCTCACCTTGTATTTTGTTAATTGATAAATATAATAATGTTTATTTCTGAAAGTATTCTTTCCTTACAGCATTTCTTCCTGGGGTTACTGTACACATATTCCCTTTTATCTAAAAATCTTTTATACTTGACCTTTTATTCATCTTGAAAAAAATTATAAATGAGAAAAGTTGTGATAATATAAGCAAGCAAGTTCAAAGATGGCATTTCATGAATACACAAATATTGCAACCACAAAAATAAGTGCATCAAATTCATGTGTTATAATCTTGTTCATTTTTCTAATATTATTACTACTGTTTAGTCATATTTATTATTCTATACTATACATATATCCACAATCCTAGTTTATATTTTATAGTTTCTACAGTTTATAGTTTCTAATGTTATATAGAATATAGTTATATAGTTGATATACATTGTAATGATGCACATATTTCTAACATTTCTATTTTTTTTTTCCTTTTATGGCTTGATTAGCAACGTGAGCAGCTGTAATGAAACAAATGTCACCTCAGGACTACGTCAGACAATATAACCAGAAAACTGTTAAATATTAATAACACTGGCAACAAATAAACCATATGTCTCAGCCCAAGCCGCCATCTGCTGCATGCAAATGTAACCACAGATGGATGACTGAAACATGACTCATGTCACAAGGCAGGAGAGACAAAACATGGAAATCATCAGCATTTCAAGTCAGACATACACTCACCTAAAGGATTATTAGGAACACCATACTAATACTGTGTTCGACCCCCTTTCGCCTTCAGAACTGCCTTAATTCTACGTGGCATTGATTCAACAAGGTGCTGAAAGCATTCTTTAGAAATGTTGGCCCATATTGATAGGATAGCATCTTGCAGTTGATGGAGATTTGTGGGATGCACATCCAGGGCACGAAGCTCCCGTTCCACCACATCCCAAAGATGCTCTATTGGGTTGAGATCTGGTGACTGTGGGGGTCATTTTAGTACAGTGAACTCATTGTCATGTTCAAGAAACCAATTTGAAATGATTGGAGCTTTGTGACATGGTGCGTTATCCTGCTGGAAGTAGCCATCAGAGGACGGGTACATGGTGGCCATAAAGGGATGGACATGGTCAGAAACAATGCTCAGGTAGGCCGTGGCATTTAAACCATGCCCAGTTGGCACTAAGGGGCCTAAAGTGTGCTAAGAAAACATCCCCCACACCATTACACCACCACCAGCAGCCTGCACAGTGGTAACAAGGCATGATGGATCCATGTTCTCATTCTGTTTACGCCAAATTCTGACTCTACCATCTGAATGTCTCAACAGAAATCGAGACTCATCAAACCAGGCAACATTTTTCCAGTCTTCAACTGTCCAATTTTGGTGAACTCTTGCAAATTGTAGCCTCTTTTTCCTATTTGTAGTGGAGATGAGTGGTACCTGGTGGGGTCTTCTGCTGTTGTAGCCCATCTGCCTCAAGGTTGTGCGTGTTGCAGCTCCACTAATGCTTTGCTGCATACCTCGGTTGTAACGAGTGGTTATTTCAGTCAAAGTTGCTCTTCTATCAGCTTGAATCAGTCGGCCCATTCTCCTCTGACCTCTAGCATCAACGAGGCATTTTCGCCCACAGGACTGCCGCATACTGGATGTTTTTCCCTTTTCACACCATTCTTTGTAAACCCTAGAAATGGTTGTGCGTGAAAATCCCAGTAACTGAGCAGATTGTGAAATACTCAGACCGGCCCGTCTGGCACCAACAACCATGCCACGCTCAAAATTGCTTAAATCACCTTTCTTTCCCATTCTGACATTCAGTTTGGAGTTCAGGAGATTGTCTTGACCAGGACCACACCCCTAAATGCATTGAAGCAACTGCCATGTGATTGGGTGATTAGATAATTACATTAATGAGAAATTGAACAGGTGTTCCTAATAATCCTTTAGGTGAGTGTACAGCACAGTATGTGGCCGTTCATTTGAAAACTCTGCACCTCACTTCTTTTCTTCTCACTAACGAACTAACTGGTGCCTTAGTGGACAGAACTGGAAAGTCCTGTCCTGTTAGGTAATAATAATAACAATAAAAACTTTATTGATGTAACACCTTTCATTCAGAAACTGCAGCTTAAAGTGTTGGGTACGAGTAATGAAAGAGGAGCAAACAATTTAAACAGTTAAAACTTTACAGTATACTTAAAAAGAGGAGGAAAGTAACGCTTTACTTTAAGGACAGTTTTGTGTTAATTAATATTCAATAATTACAACTTTTCCTGTGAAGCATCCATACCTGGTCTAGAAACAGTTCATGGATGATTACACACATGATAACACAGTTTAATACAGCATAAAGAGTTTTAAAGCCCTTAGTAATTGTTTACACCCATGTACCCAAGACATGTTGAGCTTGAACATTACTTCTTGACACTGGAATAGTAACTTAACAAACACAAATTCTGAACTCAAGGTCAAGGCGTTTGCTCAGCTCAGTAATTATTAAATAAATAGGTATAAGTATAACTATAGTGCATCCTTATTACATACAGGTATAATCAATATATTAAATATCAATAGTAAATAAATGGTTCATATTTCTATAAATATTGTTTGTCAAACAAGCCTCAACTGATGTTGCGCTCATCAGATTTAGGTGCAAAGAATTCCAGGGTTTGGTGCCATAACTACAGAAAGCAGTTTTACAGTAGGTGTTTGTCTGAAGGCTCGGATGGAGTTCACATTTATAGACAAGCACAAGAATCTCAAAGTGGATCTTTAAACTGACTGGAAGCCTGTGCAGGGACACTAGAAGGCCGAACCAAACTCACCTCTAATAAAAGCATGCTGAAGCTTCTTGGCATTACTGGGAGAAAGGAAAGGTCTGACCATGGCAATATTCTTTAAATCAGTGGTTCTCAAACGTTTTGACATCAAGGACCCCTAGGTTGACACAAATTAGACCACGGACCCCCATCTGATAGGATTTTTGCTTTTAGATGTTTTATTACAGAAAGTGTATGAAACCTATGACCCAAGTACGCCATCGAGAATCCCTGGGGGTCCCTGGACCCTGCTTTGAGAACCACTGCTTTAAATGATTTCGTTTAAAGAGGTGAGTTTGGTATATGTGACTGGAAGGTTAGGTCAGAGTCGATGGTAGTACTCAAATTTCTGTAAAGCTTGTTATGTGCTGAGAAAGTGTTTTCTCTTTGCTCCTTTGAACCAAAACTACCAATAACATCTAAAAGCAGCAACAATTGGAATTGAACCTGTCAACAGATTAACTACTGAATGTAGTAAATGATGAGTGACTGCTGAAGCCAATAAAGAGATCTCATTCAGTTAGATTTAAGTGTTGTGTTGGACACAGATGATCCTTACATATTAATGACCAGACTTGAGAAATAGGTGGGTCTCTCTGGTGTCACGCTTGACTGAAATTATTTGTTTTTTGTTAGTTTATGTACTCACAGTAGCTTGATGTTGATTATAAAGTTCCTCAAGGAAATATTATGGGAGTTATTTTACTGTCTTTATACATGCCCCCTCACGTCAACATTATACTGTCTCACTGATTTTATTTTTTCTCTCCTTTTGTATATGATTTTATCCGCTTAACATTGTTTTGATCCTCTTTTGTGAAGCACTTTGGACTGCATCTCTCCATTAAATTATTATTGGAACTGCATAGAAGAGTTAAGAAGAGTGTGATTGTAGGCAAGTCGCACCACCTAGGTTAAAATGACTTCATCTTATATACTTTTTCTGTATTTAACTGGAGTCTCAGGTCCCTTTTTTAATAATTGACTCGCGACCATGTTAACAACTAAACTGATCCTCTGGTGATTTGACTGGGGGTGGCTGGACCTCTTTCAATGGTGCAAATATCATAGAGTTTACAAATAATAAATGCAATGCAATTTGTACAGGCCTACTGCTCAAAATGCAGACAGCTAACTAATGTGCAGCAAATAACTGAGTCTACTTTCAAGGGCGTTATGGAGATGAGGAAAAGTGTTTTGGACTGATTTAGGTCATTTAATATACTGTACAGTGCATAAAGATGCCCAAGGCAGGATGATAAAGTTGTGTTTCTAAGTTTTTAGGGGCCTACACAAAACTACACACAGCAGCAGCTGTGTGGGCACATACAATCTAAATCAGGGGTTTTCAAAGTGTGACACTGTGGCCCAAACCCCAGACTGCTGCGCCCCCTCAACACACCCAATACCCAGGAAGTATAATGTTGCACTAGCTGGGCTCAGTTTTTAGCGTATATTTGTTTACATGTTGACTGATTTAAATTTTTAAGATAAATTGTGATAATTGGGTGTTTAAGCTGTGTGTCACAGCCCCTGCTGCTGCAGCCAAACTACAATAATTAACTTCCTGTTGTCTATGAAGATTCTCAGTCATCCAGGTCATAGTTATCCAACGAAGGTTAAAGTCAAGGGCAACTGGACTTACCCTAAATGGACCTTTGTGAAAACAGCCACAAGATCCAAGAAGAACAAAACTACAGGGGAGGAGGAAAAAAAAGGTCAAACGCAACAACATTGTGATTCCAGACGTGTCTGGAGTATCAGAGAAACTCAGGAGGATTTTCAACAAACATAACATCCCTGTGTTTTTTAAACCCAAGAACACACTAAGACAGATGCTGGTACATCCCAAAGACCGCACACCCAAACACAAGAAAAGCAATCTAGTGTATGCGGTCCAATGCAGTGAGGAATGCACAGACCTGTATATTGGGGAGACTAAACAACCACTACACAAACGCATGGCTCAACACAGAAGGGCCAACTCCTCAGGTCAAGACTCTGCAGTCTACTTACATCTGAAGGACAGAGGACACTCATTTGAGGACCACCAGGTGCACATTTTAGACAGAGAAGATGGATGGTTTGAAAGAGGTGTCAAGGAAGCATCTACACCAGGGTTGAGAAGCCGTCATTGAACAGGGGAGGGGGTCTACGCCACCACTTATCCCCCACTTACAATGCTGTCCTTTCATCACTTCCCCGGAAACTCAACAAACGTAACCTATTGGCCTCAGGTGAAGATACCAACGATGTCGTTCAGTCTTGGCCACCGGTAGTCTTAACGACTGTAACGACTGTCGTCACAGCAACAAGGAACACTAACGAACCAGCGGTATCGATGACCCGGGCCAACGACCCCACTGAGGTTAAATAGCTGAGTTTCCCTGCCAGTCAGTCAGAACTGAAGAAGTCCTTTGGATGAGGGACGAAACGTCTTCCAGTATCTTCAACCAAGTCCAGTTGCCCTTGACTTTAACCTTCGTTGGTTAACTTCCTGTTGTTTTCAGAACACCAGCATGCACCCGCTTCTTTCCCCACACAGTATCTTTGCCTCACATCCCTCCCTCCGCTTCAACTCTCCCGCGCCCCCCAGAGGACTGGGTTTGAAAACCATCCATCCATCCATCGTCAACCACTTATCCTGCGTACAGGGTCGCGGGGGGCTGGAACCAATCCCAGCTGACATCAGGCGAAAGGTGGGGTACACCCTGGACAGGTTTTGGTTTGAAAACCCCTGCTCTAAAATGAAAATTGCCAGCATGAACTAGAGCTCTATTACTTGCAGAAATAGGAAAAAATTACTTGCGTATTTATTTTTTGGTTTTATTGTAAACAAAAAAAAATGATTCAAACAAGAAATACATATTCTGACTGAAACAATAAAGGCAAACAGATACATACAGGTATATGTTGTAGGACATGACATGTTTAGTCAAGCAATAATCAGTGTCCTGCACTGATCTTGAACACCTTGAATACAAAGGAACAAATGTAATATGCATAAAAAATATACAGTAAGTCAAAGTCAGTGACAGTGCTCTTGTCTCATTTCTCTGATTAGAATTGTAACAAGATTTATGTCAAAACACATTATATTGTCAGCAAAATTAATTTCTAATTAATTCTTATTAATTTTCTGAGAATACCATCTCAGAGATTATATAATGAGGGCACAATAACAATCAGAGAATGGAAACAAAGCTCTGAAACTGATAAAAAAAAATACCAAAACAGTACACTGAATAGTGAAAAGAGCAGATTTAATGTGTGTAATATATGAGGTTGCCTGCAGAACCTTAAATAGCACCTTAAATATAAGTTGTAGCACACCGCTTCACTCATTCTCAACATGCTGTGGTGAGAGAAATGGGCAGGACCTAAAGTTGATTTTAAATACTGACTGTGAATGAATATCATTCCCTTGTTACATTTGACACTTGGCGGCACAAAAAAGCAAAAGCAATACAACTCTTTAACACAGTCAGTGCCAGGATATTTATCCCTCTTCACGCTAAATACTAGACTGGAAAGCTTTTGAGAATAATTACATTATCACAATGCTGCAAGAACGGGTCATTTCCTGATTGGTCCTGATTTCTAGTTTCAAAATATTTATCCTGCCAAAAGTCCCTTTCTGTTTCTGCAGAGCTGAATAGTCTGTGACTGAGGTGGCTAAAGGAGGCTGCAATCACAACAACCTAATGACTAAAATCAAAGGCAAGTGAGATAGCAGTCAAAGCACAAATGAGATTAACATGTTTTGGAAAGAAAAATAAAGTCCAAGATTTGAAGATACGTAAGGCAAAGCAGAGGTAAAGTGTGCGCCTCCAAAACTTCAGATTCCCTTCTGTGTGTAATGTCAGCGGCGTGAACAAAGAAATGGTTGTAGCTGGTGCCCAGGTGGAACAGGAACAAGACTGAAGGGTGGACGGACTTGTGCTTCTGCAAAGATAAAGTATACAAAGCTACGCAGAGAGGGGTGTTATGGGTAACAGTATGGTACCAGAGGCTGTCAGAGCCTACGCATACACCTCACAAATCTCAGCAATGCATAGTTGACTTCCATCATCAATTCAATGGTTGAATCACTTCACTCAAAACCACAAATGTCAGAGAATGTAAGTATTTAAATCAGTGGTTCTCAAACCGATGTAAGAATGTGAGTGTTTCTGTGAACCCTGTTAAATTTCTACACGTGTTTCCCAAAGCAGCAATTAAGAACTTCTTCACGTCAGCTGTCCGTGTTGCAGAAGATGGTGCTGAATCCACTTTAAAGTAACTTATTAGTAACATATTTAATTGTTTGTAAGCTGTGCTATATATTAAACATATATACATGGCAAAGCATAAGTGCAAAGTGTTCCTGTGTGAGTGTGTTTAATGCTGGGTTCAGACCGCCCCGAAATGTTTCTGCTCAGATCGTCTCTGTGTCAGATCAGGATATCATAGAGTCAAATACATTCTTGCTGTCACTTGGCCAAGAGTTGACAGCTACATGTTGGTCCCTGCTCAATCGTAGCTTTCAGTCTTTCACATTTAGAAGAAAATATTACAGTTTAACAATTTTGAGCTAATATGCTAAAGACAGCAGAACATCAAAACGTCCTGTTCTTCCAGCGAGGGCTATGTGAGAATCATCGTCAGGCTATGCCAATCAAAGGCGCAGTAGGGCATGTAGCATGTAGTAGGTAATGCTTTCACCATAGTAGTGACATTTCACCTACTACATATTACTGCAGTATGCAGTACCTACCACATACTGCTTTTCATATTAGTATGCAGTATGAAACTGTTAAATAGATTTATTTTGCAGTATGTTAGGCCAGGTTTAGTCAGTTTCCAGTTCTGGAAAGCGGAAGTAAACAATATGGGAAATCTAAATGTAAAAACACTTTTATTTCTAATTTAATCTTGAATCTAAGGAGAGCAAGGCTGCAGCCTGTCAATGTTTTTGGCATGACTGAGGAACATATAATGTGCACATTTTGCCTCTCCAGCTATGCCATATTGGAGCTGTTGGCTGACCTAAGGGCTGATTTGGAGCCATGCCCAAACTTCTTGCAACTCTGCATTTCAACACAACAGCTGTGGCAGTCTCTCTACACTCTTTCAACCTGACGTCGATGGATCATGGTAATATTCATCCAGCCAGAAGGAATGATCACCAACTGTTCACAGCGTCATTGCCGGGCGTCATTGTAGGTATTGGAGAGGGAATGGGGCGTACAGGGACAGGAGATCTGCACACTGCAGATGGTTTGCCGATCGTTCCCTCTGGCTGGATGAAGCACAACGTTCCTGATTTTACGCATGATCCACGATGATACAGAAATATAGAAATTAATGGCAAAAAAATGGCCCCCCAAAATTGCACAAATCATGTTTTTAGGGGAGCTCATCTTATTAAGGGGAGCTAAGCTCCCCCTGGGTACACCTTAGTTCACACCTTTGCCTCGTGTCTGGGTCAGTCCAGCATACTGTAGCTCAGGGGTTTTCAAAGTGTGAGGCGGGCCTCCCTAGGGGGGCTCCAAACAATTTCAGGGGAGGCTCAGTGAATGGAAGTGAAACAATATTACATTACTTATTGCATTAGTTATTCAAAGGAGATCACTTAGAATAGCCTACATGTGTGAGAGTACAGAGATACGGTAGTTCTTGTGTTTTCCCTCCATCAGAGTCAGAAACTAATAAATGCCTCAGGACGACCTTTTTTTGAATCTATTTGTTGTAGTCAGAAGTTATGTCAAACAGCAGTATTAGGCTATTTTGGCTCAAATGTTTTGTGTCTATGGGATCAAATAACATAATCATGATCCCACAGGCATCCAAGAATGGAGCGAAACTTACCAAGTAAACTCAAGATCTGGTGGGGTGGTGCCGTTTCCCAAGCTTTGTCTGAGGGGAGGCCCGCAGTCTCAGACTTTGAAAACCCCTGCTGTAGCTGTTTATGCTGGGGTTTTCCAGAGTAGTTTTTCAGGTGTGCTGTCCAAAATACTTAATTGGTCACAAAAGGTCATCTAAGTTGAACACAAAGTGGTTCGCTGAGTGTTGCTTGAAGCAGCAGCAAACCCCTCTAAGCCATTGGAAATACTGGGCTTTATAGCACATCGGTGCAGTTCTTGTGGTGTGCCTGTAAGGCCCATAACACATTAATTTTGCAAACTTTATTTCCCAAATATTTTTTAGGAATATGGAAGAGCTATATTCACACCTTTAAAGTGTGTAGTTAACAAATGATCCACTGAGAGAGTTAATGTAAACACTACATAAAAGTGTTGAGGAAAAACTGGTCAGTGTCAAGAAGTGTTATATTTAACTCCAAAAAGGGTAAAAAATTACTGTAAATCAGTGTTAAGGTACCAACACTCCAAAAAGAGTTAAATTAACACTCCGTGGTGTGGACCCATATAAACACTCTAAAAAGTGTTAAAATCAACTCTGACAGTGTTAATTTGGGTTTACTCATTTTACTGTGTGGAAATCCAAACATTTGACCACTTCTTCTTCTTTTTAATAGGAATTGTAAATGGGCAGGTCATTATTGCCAACATTCTACCGCAATTGTCTCCCTCTTAAATTTCTGCAGGCTTTTTTTTTTATTATTATTAAATCTTATTACGAATGAACTCCCTTGTACTTTTACAATCGCAACCGCTGCCGCCATTTTCACAAGTCTGAAAACAGTTTGGTGGTTCCTCCCTTTTCGTTATGTAGCTAAGATGGCATCCATTCAGACTAAGAAGTGTCCAGCATCACACACTCAACTCTTTGATCGTTATGAGTGTACTGGGTACTCATAGTGCACTGCATTTTGCTATACTCGTCAGTGTTAACACACTTATGCACTCTGCGTCACAGTTCCACTTAGCAGCAACAACATCATTCCTCTTTGCTTCACCATGTTTACGATTATGAACTGAGAGTACTCTGTGCTATTATTGGTCAACGTTGGGACACTTCATGGAATTTGTTGTGGAAAGCAAAAGGTTGACACGCATTTCTTTCTGTCAGGACGTTGTGATGCTGTCGTGCACTATGCTACACTACACGGGATAAAATGATCAGTTGTCATGCTCAACGCCCGTTTTCATTCCCCACATCCTACCTCTATCGGGTTGAGCTATCATCAGGCTGTTAGTGTAGTCTGAACCTAGCATAACAAAGTAAACTTAGTTTTTGGATTCAGCTGCTGTTGGAGGCAAACGTTACTCTTTAGCTCATGTGAAAATCTAAAATGAAGTTTCATGCATTTGCAGTTGTGAGAACATAGGCAAGGTTTAAAATTCTCTCTCAATCTCTCTTTTTCCATTCATCACAAAACTACTTCAGTCACTTTTCGTCTCTATCATTCAGTGCTTTCAAGGGGAGACTGTTGGATAGTGTGTGCCATTTTATGTATGATATATGTATCAGGGAGGGAGGTAGTGGGCTGCAGCTAGGGAGGAAGGATTTCCTGTGAACACCAAACTGTGGATAACTGATCATATAATGGTGTTTATTCAGATTCTCTGCTGTCATTAGTTAGTTTATGATGTATATGTACTGCCAACTATACAGAACAGCAACATTTCAAGGAGTATATCTATGACAATTGTGTAGTTTAAGTTATGAGGCTTGGTGAAGGGATGTTTTGTTTTAGTATATAGTAGTGTTCAGCAGTGTTGGGCAGTAGTATTTTTTTCAGAAACAAGTAGTTGGATTACAAGTTGAAATTTAGTAATAATCTGTTACTGTCCCACCAGGAGTTGGACGGAGGGTTGGTAGCAGAATGCTCTGTGCATGGGTTGGAGGTGCGTGAGGGGGGACAGTTAGAGGAGAAATTCAACTCCAGGTAACTCCAAAGTTGTCTAATTTATATGTTCTATGTTCTTTCCTAGCTTGCTAATGTTAGCCACTAATATTCATGCACACAGGATTGAGCTGCTTTTGCAGTTGGAGGGTGTTACCAGTCAACTCCCCGGCTTCTCTGTGAGGACAGAACCTCTGTAGTGCTGTGTGCAGTCGGTGCAGTCACTGGGGCTAAGCTAGCAGCTAGGTAGGTAAATACCTGCATAACATCCGGCTGCTTGTTAAATCACAATGCTTCATTTTCTATTAGTACACGTGTTAAATACAGAAGATATAACTTGTGGGTGTGGAGGCTTTGGAGTCGTTTAAAAACACCTTTGATGGCGCTGCGCTGTAATGTAACAAGTGATGTAACTAATTATAATGATATAATTAAATATAATAATAATTTCTGTTACTCTTTAAATGGTGGAGGACAAATTCATGCATCTGGGTTTTGGTGCCAAAGGCAGGGTTGAAGTCTGTCAGGACTGAATTTCACCACCATCCACAGTTTTAACCAGCTGTCTCCAGATGTGTATTTTCATCTCTAATTGACAAAAGCGTTCCTGGCCCTGAAAAAGTATGCATATACCAACTGACAGTTACTGTGAAACTATACTCTCAGTAAAATCTAGAAACCATGTACATGTACAGTATTTTCAAATGCTAATCTCTTGATTTAAAAAAACTATTTGGTTGCAGCAGGCAATGATGTTGGCAAGAGTTTGCCTTAAGTAGGTTTCCAAAATAGCCAGAATGTTATGTATGGGGAATTAAGCTGAAAAGTCAACCTACTGCTTTTCAGAGGGTCATCAGATGTATGTATGTGAACCTATTTAGACCGGAAATCAGAGCAGCCAAAGAAATCCATTCCTATGCTGCGGGGGTAGCCTTCCAGCACCTTTAACGCCACAGGATCAAACTTCCAGTAGTGCAGCCCACTCAGGAAATTGGCGTAGCCTGGCAGAGGGTGAGAGAAGGAAACAGTCAACTATGGACCTTCCCCAGTCATCAGGCCAGAGACAAAGAAAACTAACATAAAGGTCAAATGGTAGGTTCCTCCCGATCCCAGTCCTCACCATATCTGTCCCGAAAGGCTGCATCAATATGGCTGGGCAGTCCTCCCCACTCATGCATGCTGCGAGGATGGACGTCATCGACTCGATTCTCCAGAAGACTGAATGGCCAGTAAGAAGCAGATTTGAAGAGGTAGACTTTCTCCCTGCGGTCCTCTCCCCACTTCAAAGCTGCTTGGATATCTGTTACAGGAAGACCCAGCTGCCTCACTGAATCTGGTCCTGTAATCTTCCTCTCAGCATCAAACACCCAGTAGCTGTCACCTGTCATAGTAAAAAGAAACAAAAGCCCAGGACTAGACTCATTTACCTGGACCTAGTATGTCATGGACTACTGTCCCAATTCAGAACAAAACAGTTAAGGCTGGCCTACGAGTTCTATAGCAATACCTGAGTATTGAGAACCCCTGGGAACCCTTCACACTACAGGATCATTTGGGCCAATAATTAGTTCCGACCAGCCTTGGCTCCAGAATGCCACAGCAATTATTTGGAGGGACGAATCAGACCCAAAATCTGTTCATTTATCCTCTAGTCTGCGGTGGGTTATGTTCTACTTTGACTGATTGTTGTTATTTCATCTTCTCTACATTTAATCTTTTGACGCCACAATCGGACCTTTGTACCGGACAGAAAAGCAGTGTTTCGTTGTTCTCTCCGGTTTTCTCTCCGTTAGCTGAGTTAATTAAAGCTTACTCAGTTGGTTGACTGAGAAATGCATCTCCGGCTGACTTTTTAATGTTTCCATTAAGAACGCGTAATAGGGTCTTAAATCTGCACTTGATGGCTAATGTTACATGATATTATTCTAAAAGACTGTGGCTGCATGTCCTAGACAAAAAGTCAGCAACCTCACTATTTTTGCCTTTTACTTTATTGTTTTGTATTTTCAAACAATATGTTTCACTTCACAAGAGAAAAGGTTTGGTTTTAGAAAAGTGATTAAAAAAGACATCCCCCTCTAGACTCTTGATATTGTAGGTATCGCTCTTACTACAGCCGCATGCACACCACTTCAACATAAATACAAAGCCTGACCTGCCTTGCCTAGTTACAGTTACTAAGCTATGATTGGACAGTCATTGCTTAAGGGGGAGGGGTTTAGTGAACAGTCAGTTGCACAAATTGCGTGTCAGCTGACTCTTCAACCCTTTCCAGGTCTCAGATCTTCTCCTCTGAAGATCGTCCTTCAGTATTTGTATATAAGACCATTTGAACTGTGACTTCAGCTTTTATAGTATTTCAACTGTCTCAAATGTTTCAACTGCAAGTCTTCAGCAGCACCTTTTCAAGTTTTCTTTTGTATTATCACCAACCTTGGAAAAACCAGATGTTGCCAGACTTGTCTTCATATGCAGCATCGATGTGGTCTGGAATGCCTCTCCAGTGGCGTGAAGCCAAGGCTGGATAGCCAGCTTGTAGCTGCCCATCACGGATTCGCCAGACATATCGAAACTTAAAGAAGAACAGCTCTCCCCTGATCATGGACACAGCATCAAAGTTTGTTCTGCAGGCGTCCGGCTGGAACACAATGACATACACAGCAGGGACATCTGTGTCTGTGGACTATTATGAGAAGCTGCAAAATGCAAGACTTTGAAATCTTGAATTACAGTGCATGTAGCTTTGAGGTCTATTCCCAGTATTTACAGTATGTCTCACCATTCCAATGTCAATCTCATTGGTCTCTGTTATGTCAGGCTGTGCAGGCCGAGGGGGACCATACAGATATTGGATGCCCCTCTTGTCGTCCTCGCTCAGCTGCAGAGGGTAGGAGTCGCTGTAGAAAGGACACATCACAGCATCAAGTTCCAGGGAGTGCTGCAGGCCCAGGACATGGCCAAACTCATGAGCTGCCACATGTAGGAGATCAGTGCCTATACGGGACAGCAAGGGATAAAGTAACAGTGACACTAATATAAATTGTTCAGTTTGTCTCTTTAGTGGATTCTAATGAGGAACAGACGAGCTGTAATTTTAAAGAAAACCCCTTTAAAATCTGATTTTGTTCAACATAAACCGAGACCTCCATTATTTCAAATATACTCACCCACACTGTTGCCCACTGTCCAATGCTCATCATAGTCAAAGTGGACTTCCCCCTCTCTGTGTGTCCTGGGGAAAAAGGCGTGGGCGAGGATTCCTCCAGGACCATCAAATGGTAAGTTGTCTCCATGCCAGTACCTACACAAGAACTTTTTTATTGTACAGAAGCAATTTAATATGCAATATCACTCATCTAAAGCTATTTCTGTATGCTTAGGATGTTGGCAATCCAGGTGGGAGGATCAAAAAGAAATATCAATTTAAATTATGCTTTGATACAGCAATAACTTCTTGCTTTTTACAACAGTTGAATGTGTGAATGCTGAATTGTGAACATTACATTAGTCCAGTCAGACCAATTAAAAAAGCAGCTAAACTTGCTGGAGGTTGCATGTGTATATGGTGTCATGTATGTCCAATAAATTTGTGAATATTTGAGATATATGTGTTGACAGCCCATAATGCCAGAAGCACACTACAATATTTCTCTTAGCAAATCATTTGTAGTTATGGGGTTTGGGTTATGTTTGGGTTCCTTGTCCTTAGTTATTTTTGTATATATATAGGGACCAAACATGGACATATCCTGACCCCGACACACACACAATTACACCCAAAGACAACTTTGAGCCTAAGACAAGAGTTGGGGAATTGAACAGCAAACAACTAGAGAACACCTCAGAGTTTTCTTCAGTGGACTTCAAGAGATCGAGCCACAGAGGGTAACCACAACGACCAAACCAACTGAAGAATTATCGGACTCTGAAGTCTCAAGTGCAACAAAGACTGAAGACTTTTAGAGACAATTTGAGGGCTTTGGACAAAGCCTCAGGTCCTTCCACTCCCCTTCTCTCCAAAAAAGAAGACACCAAAATACTCAAGCTCAGCTATCATAATCAGGTTTTGAATTTTATCAGTTTTTATCAGTTTTAATCAGTTTAAGTTGTATGCTTGCCCTTGCTTAATTTTGCAATAAAATATGTAATCACTGCATTTAAATTACCAGTAGTAGACATTGAATTTATTTCTTCACTAAGGTAGTCATTCATTAGGTAAAGTGTGTTTACCATCTTTAAGGTTCTTATAGGTTGCTCTAGCCAACGAAATTAACTTATCCTTGGGGCCTATTTTCCTGGCCACTAAACACAATCCTAGCAACTATACCAAGTGCACTGATCAATGAGAAGAGAGCTGTCGTTAACGGGCGTGGCTGGGGTGGTATTTGGCTCTAGGGCTATTCAGTCAGGTGCCATTTCAGAGTAAGGGTAGGTTCAGGTAGGTGTTCGGAAGAAGACAGTTAGAAGCTAGGCGAATCTCTTCGACACCAGCTTAGTTTTAATTACTTTTTAACGTGGGTTTGCTAGTTTAGTTTTTATTTTTTGAAAATGCTTAGTTTTAGTTTAGTTTTTATTAGTCAGCTAAGTCAGCGATCAGCTAAGACATTGGAAGATAGTCTAAGCCCCCCTTGCAGGCAGGTATTACTGGAAATGTGTTATGGTTATGGTTATATGGTTATATTAAAATCTAAACCTTTATTAATCAATCAATAGGTATTAAAACAATGTGAAGCACAAAGAGACAGGTTGGCTGAGATATCAGTGAGCCCATAAACACACACTAGCTGACATGCAGTAAATATAATGACCAGCAGATACGACATAATAACTGGTATAAGCTGGAAGTCCCAAGGTCAAAATGGAAGACACCCCCTAAGGTAGTTGAGTATGATCGAGCTAAGATCCTGTGGGACTTCAAGATCCAGACTGACAAACTGGTGATGGCTAACCAACCAGACATCGTGTTGATCGACAAACAGCAGAAGAAGGCTGCATACAACATTTGAAGTCTCTGTCTAGAAGAGTGCAGTCCTAGGATATATATACACATGTATATCAAATGCCCGTTTTAGGATAAATCCTTTTCTCTGCATATTAAAAACCTAACTGTGGTGCTTGCTATTGACCCTTTCTTACCTGTTGAAGTCAATAATGATGTCAGCTTTCTCAGAGGTGAGCTCTTGAAATCTCAGCGGAGTCACTGCACTCCACACACCAAATGCCTCCTGGAGGACATCCCGCACTTTGCCCTCACTCATCTGCCAGGGGAAACGTATAATCCTATTGGACACACACACACACACACACACACACACGCACACACACACACACACACACACACACACACACACACCAATGTGCTGTATTAGAGAGCACTCATGACAAAACATATTTTTATCATATAGGCTTATTAAATTCTTGCAGATGAGTTTCCATATACAAATACATATATTCCATATTTCCAACATCATGTCATACAATTTTTGCAGCATAAAAAAAATCACTAAATTTACTACCAAAAATAATCAGTGCATGTAAACACTGCTGACACATTGTGTGGATAAAGGTATTCATGTGAAAGCCTTAAAGTTCATTGGGTAAATCCAAGTCTAGAGTGTTGATCAGAAGTATTTTGCTCCCATTTTGTAGAGGCAGCTTGTTTTTTGATTTTCTGATCCACAAACTACGAACAATAATGAAAAAGAATGTGTCCTGTTTTATTTGTTAGAAGTACTTAACATAAAAAGAGAAAGTGCTGACCATGACTTTACCAATCCTAACTAACTTAAACCCAAACCAACCTGACTTGTGTTGACATAATATACTAAGTAGATAGTGACTGTTTTTGTTGAGGCCATCCTTGTTTTTATGGTATGGTAGTAGTATAGTATGTAACTGTGTGCACTGTATGATAGCCTGGAATAATAATAATAAAGTGTAGTTTTTTGTAATTGAATATTTATTAATTTTATTACATCCATTAAAACATCCACACTTTGCAGGTGCAGCAATACATTCATTACAGTGATGTTTTACAGATGTATTGCTTTGTACCTGTAAACAGTCTGCTGGTAATAGCATACTTAAATGTTTATTTTGTAGGCAGAATGCAGTGCATACAGGCTGAAGATAGCTGGCAGTACGTTAGTAAGCGATTTTGAACACACCCATACACAGAAGTAGAGTACAGTATACAGCCTGCCAGCCTTCAGCTTTCACTCCGGCCTGCCAGCAATCAGCCCTCTATCCAGTCTGCACCTCAGCCCGCTAGCCTGCAGTTTGCTATTATCCAGCCTTTTGGTCAGCTTCACTGTTCTCTGGCTTACCCCCTTGGACTAGCCACCAGCCTGATAACCTCAGCCAGTTCCTGTTTCTGGGTTTCCAATTTTCAAATTATCCTTGAATTTTCACTTCTTACTTTGGGATGTTGACCCAAATATATGGAATGCATCAGCCTACGGAGCACTGTGCTCTGTTTCTCATACTAACAGATTTGTTTGTTTTTTTTACAAACAACCCTGTCTCTGTAATGTTGCAACAATCTGTCTACACTGTTGACACAAGCACATATGCACCCACACAAACATAATATTGCAGAATGAGGCAGCACTGACTTGATTCACAACTCTTTTTACCCCCCAAAGACAAGTCTCTACAATAATAATTAAGCAATGTAACTTTTAATTACAGGATGATTCCATAATTTACAAGGTGGCGGGCAACTCTGCCAACTTTGCTGTTTTGACAAGTTGAATTTACAAACAATTTACACTGCAAGCCTTCGTGCAAAGCTAAAATGTAAACAGATTTTCCTTTAAGTAACCATTAGTTCCCCATTCTCAACCCCCCTCCCAGCTTAGGAGGGGGAGGTTAAATTAGGAGGTTCAGAATGAAAAGTTGACTGTCAATGTGGGCATCGGCTCAGAATGCATTGGAAAAAAGCCAGACAACTTCAATCCCTGAAGAAAGGTTTATCAAAACTCAAAAAAGGACAACAAAGACATATGGGCTGTTGAATTAGAAAGAAAAAAAATACAAGATTAGAAGTTATCACAAGTTAAATTAGTCTCACATGTTCATCTTGGGGAGTGCAGTTTTTAAATAAGGAGTGATCAGGTCAACTTAATCTAACTGTGAAAGAATGAATCTGTCTATATTTTCCTGGCCCAATGCATGGAATTTGGCCAGATGCTGGCGCTATAACAAAGAAGATATGTACGTCTGGATTCTGGGTCAAGATGAATCCATGTCCATAGAAGCCATGCATCCCACCATTTTAATCATCACAAAATTTGGTACAGAACATTTCTGGACCAAGCTGGAAAAAGTAACTTTTTCAGATTTTTGATATTCCATACAGTTTTGCTATAGCTGACCTTCAAAGTTTGCTCAAAGGCTGTGGGCAGGACTTATATTAAGAAAACAATATGTCTTTGTGCTATTGCAACTATATTTGTTCAGATCAGTCAATTATTATTAAGTGGGAAATTTCAAGTACAGTCAGGGCACAGGATAAAACTTAGATAACTCAGAAACTGATAAACAACAAAAGTACAAAAAAATTATGAAAAAATACAAAAATGTGACCAGTACATTAAGTACACTAAAAACACCATAAAAAATTTAACAATCTCTCAAATGTGAGGTTACCTGAGATGAGCAGGGTTACTGCAAATAGGATGTTCATCAGATCGTTTTAACACTTGACGGATGTATTGCTGAGGACCCGAGGGAGTGCGGTGTTGAGAGTGAAGTCAATCGGATAAGTGGTTCAGCCAAGCAGCCATACTGCGGTTCCGGCTAATGCCACCAGCAGCAATATGGGGAGCCAAGCAATCAGCCGGCTTTTGTTTCCCAAACCCACTCCGAATGGACACATCCCGAATGGGTTTGGGAAACAAAAGCCTGCTTCCCGCAGAATAGAGTACTCCAGCAATGGACGTGTGCAAAATTTTCCAAACTGGGCCCCTCATCTACACCCAGCATAACCACCAGCACCCACTCACCCACCCTTAGCTCTAATACCAACATGTTCTATTTCAAATAAGCTCTTGGCTGTTAGTAGTGACACAGATGGAGTCTCTAACAACCATTTCAACATTCAGTGTTATAGCTCCATCCAGGCCATGCTCTGTTTGCATATACTCAATATGATTAAAAAGCACAAGTCAGTTTTATTTTAAAATATTTATATTTAAAATTAGACAGTGACATTATATTCTTCCTTTTACCTTAAAACAGAAGAAGGGAGTCAAAAAGCCCTTCAATGATTTAGGAATTAGAGAAAAGTAAAATCAAACATTGATAAAATAAATTACTACATCATAAGCTCAAATCATGAGTGGACCAATAAATCAAATTCAATCTTGAGGGCTACATTACGGTATATGGCTGTATCAACTGAAATGATGATAATTGACTTGTGATGTGCTGCTGACAAGTGTTAAGCTCCACATGCAAGTCACCTGACTTTTCTCTAAATGGAGAGGATAGTGAGTCCATTGAGCCTTTCCTGGCTCATCGTGGAACGCATAGTTTTAAATGAGTTTCATTTTGCAGAATGTGCGCTCACAGCCACGGTCACAGCTAATGTGAGGAAGAAGCACAGGAGTATGCACAGGTCTCCATAGATACTTTGGAGCTGCAGTCAGTGTATTTGTAGTTCCACTGGGCTCAGTTGCGGTGTAGAATTTTGTGATGTGGGGTACTTGTCCTCCAGCATAACTATTTTCACGCCAATTTCTGACAAGATGTCTTGATGTTGTTTTCTGACCCTGGCCTGAACTTCCATAGGAAGGAAAATTCATCACAGATCTCCTTGGTAATAGTGAATCAGGTTTTTAGTTCAGAAATAATTCTGTCCATTGCCACAAAGAATATCCTATTTCTGAAGGAAACATCTCCACTTTCCTCATCAGAGTGGTTTTCTAATTCACCCACCAAATTAACAAAATGAACACACGACAAGCGCCAAATGTGGGTCGATTTTCCGTTTGGCGACTAAGATTTACTAGCATCCTACTAAATTGCATGTGCATTCTAAAATATTGCACGTGCAATTTTAGTACCTGTTATGGGTGATTTACTAAGAATTATTACGTAGATGACAACAGGAGCAAACACAATGGAGGTGGCAGTATTTAAATGAGGGTTTTGCGTGTTTTAATGCGTAAAAACCTTGTTTCGTTCAGTGCGTCCATGCGGCCCATCCTGCCTGAGATTGTACTAAGTACTGGGGACAGCAACCTGGAAAAACTGCTTTGGCAAACCCCAGCAGAAACAGATACAGTATGCTGTAATGACCCAGATGCGAGGAAATGCCTGCAGATCGTGCTTCATCCAGCCAGAGGGAACGATCACCGACCGTCCACACCGTGCACAGTCGCTCCGCAATCTTCTGTCCCTGGCCCTGTGCGCCCCAATGCCCCATTCCCTACAACGGGTTGTGTCGCTATATTACGACCGGCACGCTGTGAACAGTTGGTGATCATTCCCTCTGGCTGGATGATTTTTACGCGTGATCCATGCACTATGCAGCTGGGGGCTCTCCGCAGCGCCACGCAACTTTCTAAATTCTACCATCGCACGGAGAACTCAGGTCGAAACGAAATTTGCTTTATTGGCATGAGTGTTAAAACAACAGTATTGCCGAAGCTAAAGGAAAATACAAAATACAAATCGATTCATATAGTTCATTGAATAAATAAAATTATTGTATTTCAATACACTGGATATGAAATAATATTATCTAATATTGTTAATTTCTCTACGTCTTCTTTCATTACGGCTGTGTCTACTTCTGGCAACGATAACAGCAACCATCTCTGCACAACACTTGGTGGTTTGCACCTTCCTTTCAACCGTATTAAATACAGAGGCTGTTGCACTCATGTGAAATTGCGTTTAGGCGTGGTACATCACATTGGATGTAGTAAATAAATGTATTTGCATGTTACGCGCCAGGTGGCACGGTGATGCAGAGGTTAGCACTGTCACCTCACAGCAAGAAGGTCGTGGGTTCAAACCCCAGTTGCCCCGGCCTTGCATGTTCTCCACGTGTCTGCGTGGGTTCTCTCCAGGTGCTCCAGCTTCCTCCCACCATCCAAAGACATGCGTCCTAGGTTGGTGACTCTAAATTGTCCTTAGCGTGAGTGGTTGTTTGTCTATGTGTGGCGCTGGGATGTACTGGCGACCTGTCCAGGGTGTACCCTGCCTTTCGCCCCATTGTCTGCCCCGTTTCGTGTAGGCAACTGCATGCCAGCTGTGGCTTTTCACATAGACATCGGTCCGTCTCTGTTACCATGAACGTTCCCAGCTCAGAAGCAGATCAAATTGGACCCTCTTTTCCGGCTTCGCATATTGCCGTTATACTCCCAGAAAATAATGCAGTGTGAAAGCGGCTTGTGTTAGAGCTACAAAAGTTGTGCTAAGAATACTTGGATTGTTTTTATCATTTGGCTAGCTAGCTAAGACCATGATGTGGCGGCATTTACCAGGTATACTACAGATGTCAGGGCGACGGGCCTGTAGTCATTTAATCCAGAGATGGAGGGTTTTTTGGGAGCTGGGATGATTGTGGAGCGTTTGAAGCAGGAGGGAACTTCACACAGCTCCAGTGATTTGTTGAAGATCTGTGTGAAGATGGGGGCCAGCTGGTCTGCACAGATTTTCAGGCAGGATGGAGACACACCGTCAGGGCCAGGAGCCTTCCTGATCTTCAGTCCTTAAAAAAGACTGGTGTTGGCCCACCTGAAAAACATTACAGGCCCTCTGCTGGACCCCCTGCAGTTTGCCTACAGAGCTAACAGGTCAGTGGATGATGCAGTCAACGTGGGTCTGCATCACATCCTGCAACACCTCGACTCTCCAGGGACATATGCAAGGATCCTGTTCGTGGACTTCAGCTTCAACACCATCATCCTGGACATCCTCAGCACCAAACTCACCCAGCTCACTGTGCCAGCCTCCACCTATCAGTGGATCACAGACTTCCTGACTGACAGGAGTCAGCAGGTGAGGCTGGCAAACATCACATCCAGCACCCGGACTATTAGCACTGGCACCCCCCAGGGGTGTGTACCTTCCCCACTGCTCTTCTCCTCTACAGCAACGACTGCACTTCAAGAGACCCATCTGTCAAACTCCTGAAGTTTGCTGACGACACAACGGTCATCGTCCTCATCCGGTGACGAGTTGGCCTACAGACGGGAGGTTGATCAGCTGGCTCTCTGGTGCGTCCAAAACAACCTGGAGCTTAACATGCTCAAAACTGCCACGTGTCCAGGGCTGGACTGGTAATCTGGCATACCGGGCAAATGCCCGGTGGGCCGATGCAACTTTGGGGCCGGTGTAACGTAAATTATGTATTTATATAACAGTTTTTAAAAAATGGGCCAACGAGGGCGAAGTGGTTGTGGGTTATTAAACCCTCTAATGCCGAGTGAGCATCGATGCTGGCTTGTTGAAGGTGTGTAACGCCTTTGCTGCACGATGACGGACGTTTATTTCAAATGTGAATTCCATGTGACTGTCTGTAAACATGTAGGATTTTTAAATTCTGTAACTACACTACTATATCACCATACACAGGTTAACAACGTGGCTCAAAGTTTATATTGTATTTAATACAATACAACTGTCGTTTTTATTGAATCATATTCATCTAATATGAAAATTTTCTGCCAAATCAAAATAGCCTACATTTAACGACAACAACTAAATACACAGGGGTATCAAGTAACAAGCAAGGAAGGCATTAAAGAAAAATAGTTAAATCTTTACATATTTTAACAGTTTTAAATTCTTCAGACCATATAATGCTTCAATATATATATGCTTTAATTTCTATTTTGAAATGTTGTTTATTTTTAGACTATCTGTATATATAAATGTAATATTTTTCATATAAGATAAAGGGGTTCAAAATATATAGGCTATTCATTTACAATGATTATCAGTCTTTTCATAAAATAATGTAATGTCTCTTTTTCATTAATAGCTGAAGTCTTAAAGAAATATTCGAAAAATCTAAGCAATAATTTGGTTTACAAACAAATAAAATAAATGACAAATGATCAGTTTCGTTATTGCTAAAAACACACTTTTCCTCAACATCAACCCTGAATCTAAAGGGGTTCAAAATATATAGGCTATTCATTTACAATGATTATCAGTCTTTTCATAAAATAATGTAATGTCTCTTTTTCATTAATAGCTGAAGTCTTAAAGAAATATTCGAAAAATCTAAGCAATAATTTGGTTTACAAACAAATAAAATAAATGACAAATGATCAGTTTCGTTATTGCTAAAAACACACTTTTCCTCAACATCAACCCTGAATCTTTATTTGATACACGTATTATAGCATTGAGTGCAGTAACGCCAGATCCTATCTACGCTGGGGAGAGGGTCATTCGTCCAAAAGTTGGCCGAAGTATTTATACCCTATGCGGGTTAGGGAGCTCGATTTAGTTGTGAGGGTGATTACGACCAGAAGTGGCAAGGGTCTAGTTTCGGAAAGGCCCTTTGTGTGTGTGTGTGCCTGAACACAATGTAAAGAGGTGGTTAGCAATGACTTTGGAGGCGGGCTTTAGGTTTTTCGGCATTTTAAGGCTTTATATGATAGTGATAGTGGAAAGAGACAGGAAATGCAGGGAAACAGAGTTGAAGAATGACATGCAGCAACGGTCTGATCAGCCAAGAATCAAACTGGGGACTGGCAGCTCAGGGCATTCGCAACACGTGGTATATATCTGAAAAGGTCAGGTTTGCTGTTCCACAGCAGTCCCACTGTACACTCTTGGGGATCAGCTCAGTTCATTGCTTTCCGACCTTGCTTCAGATGGTGGATTAGTAGGCACAGGATCAGCAAAATCAGTTGTCATCTTCCCTTTTACTGTCAAGCTCATGTGTCCTTTGTTCCTCTTGTGTATCATCCTGCCACCCCTGTGTATCTGTTCTTTGATGTGTGCATTCTGTTTCATATGCAGCTCCTCCAGTTCCAGGATACAGGACTTTCTAATCTTCTATATATGAGCAGGTTGAATTTCATGACCAAGGTCCAACCTAATGGCTGTGAATCTATGACAATAGTCCGATCTGGTTAGAAGGATCATGTAAAATTAGGAGGTCCAGAATGAAAAGTTGACTATGAACAACAGTTTATTATCTCCAAATTTAAGGAGCAATCAGGTGGACGTAATCAGGTAAATGAAGGGTGACAAATGGTGAACAGCTGCACGTTATTTTTCCCCACCAGATTTTCTACTCTGATTGACTGACTAGTATTTGTTGCCTCTATTGGTCAGGTTGGTTGGTTAGGGTTAGCCACTCGGAAGCAGAGTAGGGGGCAGGACAGTTGTAATGCTGGTATGAGTCAAGTGACAGTTGACATAATGTGAATGTTCAGACTTTTTACTTTTTTATTTTACCACACACACACAAGATAAATAGATAGATAGATAAACCGAATATAAATTTTTACTAGACAGATAAACTTTATGAACGATCGGCCAATAGTAATTTTCAATACAGACCTCTTTGCATTTATCTAAATATATAAATTTCATTGATCTTACATCCATCAAAACATTAAGCAGTGCATTCATGATTAAAACATAGTGACAAAAACAGTGGTAAACGGATTAACTGAATAAACCAAAGTACAGAATATTAGTGTTTCTTACTTGTAAGTGAGGTCAGTCTTCTCCCAGCGCCCTCCAAACAGCGCAAACCGCTTCCTGCGCTGCTGTCTACTCAGGCCTCCCTTCTTCTTCTTCAGGTTGTAGTATGACATGCCAACCTGCGTTAAGGTGGGATAATCTGGGACTCCACAGCGACGACGCTTCCAGACTTCTGTCCCATTTTTGGACGTCAGTACAGACTTCATTTGGTACTCTTTATTTAGCGTGTCCTGTTCATGTCTTCCCCTCTTCTTTAGACCAACATGACTGTTACTTTGAGGCCATCCCTGCAAACAAAGGTACAGTTACATACATAACATGACATAGTCTTTATTAGACAAATAATAAAAATAATGTTTATTTTCCAACTGAGAATTGCAATGTCCATTTTTATGCTGATGATGCCATCTTGTATGTCCTCAGTTCTACCCCAGACCAGGCCTTCTCCAGGCCTGCTCTTATAACTACTTAAGAATTTTGTAAGCAGGTTATCCCACAAAACGTCACAGTACCATTTGATTCATTACTGCAGACAGCATTTGCTCTGACCACTGTGAGTTATATTAAAAGATCAGATAGTCATTGTTGACATCTGCAAAACATTCTGAGATTTTTAACATCCTTAGTTGAGTTCATAAGTGATTTTAAAAGTTCTACCTGCTGATATGTTCAATATTTAATAAATAAATCTTAACACAGTAAAAATGTAAAACTTCAAAAAACTCTGGTTGTGTCAACTGAGTTTACAAAATGCAACTATTTGTTTAACAGAGCACAGATTTAGCAGTTCATTCCTAAAGAGTCCAGACTCAGGATGGACTGTTTTCTGTCTGGCCTCACAATGTTCTCTTACAATTCAGTGATGGGACAGGTTAAAGAAAAGGATCACAATTGTTGGAGCAAACCCAGAGACAGTCTTCTTTTCCCCACACATTCTTCTTCGGCAAAACATTATCCTCAATGTAACTCATCCACTGACAGTTCAGTCAGAGATTTGGGTGTGTGTTATGCTTGTAGTAGTTAATGTAGCCTCGAGTCTTTTGTCTGAGTCGAGAGATGAGGAGCAGATTACAGAGGTCTGGCTGACAATATTTATTTGATCAATTGTCCGCTCTGCTAGATAGGTATCAGATATGAGGCCATTATGCATTTTTCATCAATGTCATTTTGAAATGTATTGTTCCACTATCAGTTACATTACTCACATTACTGTCACAATCCTGGTCTGATACAGTTTTTTGTACTTTTTGTTGGCCCGCTCTGTATTAGGTATATTGATTCTTGGTTTACGTCTGTGTTATGGTTAGTTTGTTCTGCATTGTGTTTTGATCTTTATTCAAGTCTGTTCTCCTGTTTTTGATTATTTGATCTGCCTTGTCTGTTCTGTGTTTTGGGTTCTATACACATCAAAAAAAAGAAACGTCCTCTCACCTACAACTGCTTTTATTTTCAGAAAACTTAACGTGTAAATATTTGTATGAACATAAAAAGATTTAACAACAAAGACATAAACGGAACTGAAGTTTCACAGACATGTAACAGAAATGGAAAAATGTGTCCCTGAACAAAGGGGGAGTCAAAATCAAAAGTAACAATTTTGGTGTTTTTCAGAGTCAGTAGAAAGGTCTCTTTAGTGTTTAGTTTTTATAACTGTGACCTTAATTGGCTACTGTCTGAACGCTGTCAGTGTCTTAACGACAGTTCCACAGGTGAATGTTCATTGATTGTTTATGGTTCATTGAACAAGCATGGAAGACATTATTTACACCCTTTACAGTAAAGATCTGTAAAGTCATTTGTTTTTTACAGAATTATCATTAAAATACAGAGTCCTGAAAAAGGGACGTTTCTTTTTTGGCTGAGTTTAGTTCCTGTTACCTACTTGTCTTGTGTTTAGTTACCTGCGTCTTGTGTTCACTGTGCCTGATTACCCTGATGTGTTGAACCTGGTGTATCTCCCTCCTTGCTCGTTTGCACCTCTATATAAACCCTGTGTTCAGGCCGCTCCGTGTCAGACCATTGGAGCTTGTTGTTACTCTGTCTACCTGATTGTGTGTGTGCACTCCTGTCAGTTACCATGACTGAATCTTTGTTGCATTTAAGCCTGCTTTCGTATTTTGGTTCATTTATGGACCTGTTATCTTTTATCTCACCATTTGTATTATCTGTTTGGATATCACCTCTGCTTTTGGATTTGTGTGGACTCTTAGGCTACGTTCAGACTACAGGCTAAAGTGACCCAAATCTGATTTTCTTGCTTATATGTGACTCAGATCTCATCTTTTTATAACAGTGTAGTGTACCTACGTAATTATTGGTTAATAAAATTATGAATATTAATATTTGGAAATAATAATTAATAATAATAACTTATATTTATATAGCGCTATCCACGAGACCCAAGGACGCTTTACACATAATTGCAGAGACAGAGCAATAAAAAGTCATTCAGGGTTGAATGCCTTTGTGAAAAGGTGGGTTTTTAGGAGTTTTTTGAAAGTGTCCAGAGAGGGAGTATTTCAGATCTCTGTGGGGATGGAGTTCCAGAGGGTGGGGACTGCGATGCTGAAGGCTCTGTCCCCAAAAGTCCGCAGTCTTGTGACGGGGACAGAGAGCAGGACCTTGTTGGTGGACCGCAGGTTCTGTGAGGGGGAGTAGGGGTGGAGAAGGTCCAGTAGGTACTGGGGGGCAGTGGCATGGAGAGATTTATAGGTGAGGAGTAGGATTTTGACCGGGAACCAGTGAAGGTGAGTGAGGATTGGGGTATTGTGCTACCACAACCTAGTGTGTATGAGAACGCTGGCAGCCGAGTTCTGGACTTCTTGTAGCCTGTCCAGGACCTTGCTGGGTACCCCATACAGGACACCATTACAGTAGTCCAGGCGGGAGGTGATGAAAGCATGGATGAGAGACTCTGCCACAGAGTCTGAGAGTGATGATCGAAGTCTGGAGATGTTTTTGAGGTGGTAGAAAGCAGATTTGGTAATAAGTTTGACATGTGACTGGAAGGAAAGGGTGGAGTCCAAGATGACACCAAGGTTGCGGACTTCTTGGGATGGAGAGATGGAGCAACCATCCACTTTGAGGAGTAGATCACCTACCCTCAGGAGCAACGGCTTGGGAGCTTCGTTTTGCTGCTGTTCAGCTTGAGTAGATTGGATGACATCCAGGTTTTTATTTCAGTCAGACAGTTAACAAATGACAGAGGGGGAAGCTGAGTGGATAGTTTGGTGCTGATACACAGCTGTGTGGGAGCATGTAAATGGTGAAAAGGAGGGGTCCAAGCACTGAGCCTTGAGGCACACCTTGTTTGAATGGTGTCACCATTATGATAAATAGAGAAACACACTTCAATCATAATACCACTACTATTGATCCAGAGGGTCGATTCATTATTGTTAACATTTCGATTCAAAATACTCCTTTATGCATTGCTAACATCTATGGCCCAAATGTTGACGACCCCTCCTTTTTTCATGCTTTCTTGAGCTCACTCACTGCTCACTCAGACACAGCTCTTATATTAGGAGGGGACTTCAACATGGTGTGTAATCCAGCAGCTGACAGGCTCAGTACGGCAGGTGGTCACCGTATTTGGAAATCAATAGACATCCTTAAACAATACATGAGTGATTTTGGTCTTTGCGATGTTTGGCGTTCTCACCACCCCACTCTTAGAGAATATACCAATCCACCACTCATATTCTCGCCTTGAATATTTTTTGGTTAGCAGCTCAATTTTGACAGACATTTCCAACACTCAGATTCACCCTATCACTATCAGTGATCATGCACCGGTTTCTATCACTCTTACTCAAAAAAGGGTCACACGGCCAACTAGAAGTTGGAGATTTAATGCATCATTGCTTAAAGACCTAGATTTTATAAGTTACTTGAAAAAGGAGTGGGCAATATATATGGAAACTAATGACCTGCCAGGAACCTCACCATGTCTTCTTTGGGAGGCAGCAAAAGCAGTCATGAGAGGTAAAATAATCTCCTATTCATCATACAAAAAAAAGAAAGAGAGATCTTGTGAATTAGAGCTAGAACAAAAAATAAAAACATTAGAAACTACCCTTGCTACCTCCCCACAGGAACACATGCTGAATGATCTGAGAAAATCAAAACTTGAATTAAATGAAATTATTAATAAAAAGACCCAATTTCAGTTGCAAAGACTACGCTTGGAGAACTTTGAACATGGCAATAAATCCGGCAGATTCTTAGCCAGCCAACTGAAATTGAATAAAGTAAAAATAACTATTTCTTCCTTAAAGGACTCAGCTGGGAAATCAACAATGCATTCAGAGATTATTATAAAAACTTATATACATCACAAATTGATCCATCTAGCTCTAACATCGATGCATTTCTGAACAATATAGATTTGCCAAGGTTAGATGATGAACAGATCAGGGCTCTGGATTCACCTGTTTCAATGGCTGAACTCCAGGAAGCTCTCTTACATATGCCGAATAATAAAGCCCCTGGGCCAGATGATTTTCCCGCTGAACTCTATAAGGAATCCTGCTCCTTAAACCAGACAAAGACCCCACGCTCCCGTCCAGTTATCGCCCAATATCACTTATTAACGCAGATCTTAAAATCATCTGCAAAACCCTAGCAAGAAGGCTAGAGAAGGTCACTCCTGGTATAATACACGCTGACCAAACAGGATTTATGAAGGGCACGCACTCCACCAACAATACACGCAGGCTACTTAATGTAATAGACTATGCCACTATTCATAACCTGGAAACTACAGTTGTTTCTTTAGATGCAGAGAAAGCATTTGACAGAGTAAATTGGAAGTTTCTATTCGCTACTTTATATAAATATGGATTTGGAAACTCTTTCATAGATTGGATTAAAATCTTATACAGTTCCCCAAGAGCTTCTGTCAAAACAAATGATCATACTTCTCCATGCTTTGGTCTCCAGAGGGGTACCAGGCAGGGTTGCCCACTCTCTCCCTCGCTATTTGCTATTTTTATAGAACCGCTAGCAGCTGCTATCAGACAAAATAATAATATTAAAGGAATTCAAACAGAAAATATACACCACAAGATAAGCCTTTATGCAGATGATGTATTACTTTTCCTCCTAAACTCACAAACTTCTCTTTCTGTGACAATCACACTTAAATAAATTAATTAAATAAATTCTCATCCATCTCAGACTACTCCATTAACTGGAGTAAATCCATAGTTTTACCTGTAAAGTGTGATTTCCAGAGTATATCTACCACACCGCTAAAGTCTGGGAATATTAAATATCTGGGTGTCAATATTTCCTCCAGGCTGTCAGAACTGACATGGTTAAACTACACGCCTTTACGTCGGCATTACGTTGTCAACTGGCATTTGGTCTTCTGCGTTTGCATCGCGGTGCATCTGGGAGTCTTTGTTTTTTTTGATTGATTTATTCTTTTTCTTTCTCCCACCCCTATTGGCTAGACACAAACAAATTTAGGTTGTCCCTGGTAGAATTATTCCTGATGCTTTTCTTTCAGTTACTTATTTAAATTAATTATTATTCCAGCTCTCGTGGCTGTGCTGTGTTGCTTATTTGGTGTGTGTGACTGTTTGTTTTCACTTTTCTCTTAGTTGTCTTACTATGTCAACTGTTTATTGCTGCTGTTCGGCTGGTTGTCTTTTACTATTATTATTATTTTTATTTTTATTGTTTGTTTTTGTTTGTGTTTGTTTGTTGTGTTTTTCTCCTCATCCCCCCTCTCTGTTCTATTGCAGGTTTCGTTGCTTTCTGCAATTGGTGTTTCCCACAGCTTTTCCCTGTTGTCTCCACCTTGCATCCCCCTTTCCCCCTTCTCTTACAGGTGTTGTCCTTTCTCTGTGCTGTCTGTTTGTGCCCCCCCATCCCTGTATCTGCGCCCCTGTCCGGCCCGGTGACAAATCAATACATAATTAAATAAATAATAAAACAGACAAAGGAGTATTTTAATACTCTCTTGTTAAAGTAAAATCTGTCTGGCACAATATGGTATCCAGGTCATTATACTCTATACCAGGCTGCTGGGCAGGACAGGTTTAAAAAAAAAAAAAAAAAGGAGTAGGAGGCAGCAGTTATTGATGGATAGAGTCCACTTTTTCCTGAAAGAAATCCAGGAATTTGGAGCAGAAGTTAGGAGTGTCAAAGGGGCAGGGGGCATCATGAGGGTGGAGCAGCCGGTTTATGGTGGAGAAAAGCATTCTGGGTTGCTTTTGCTGGGTACCAATGAGGGTGGAGTAGTAGTGTGTTTTGGCCTTGGAGAGAGCTTCTTTATAATACCTCACATGGTCTTTGAAGGCCTCTAGGTGGACAGTGAGGCCAGATTTTTTATGAAGCCTCTCCAGCTGGCGACCAGCGGCCTTCATGGAGCGAAGTTCAGTAGTTAACCAGGGGGCGGGACGGGAGAAAGAGACAGTCCGGGTCTTGAGGGGAGCAAAAGAGTCCAGGCTGAGAGACAAAGTGACTAGGCAATCCACCCCGGGGTCCGGGGGTTCTGAGGCCAGGTGGGTCCCTACAGTACTGGCTAGGGATGATGCATTAACAGACTTGATGTTCCTGAATGTAATGGTGTGTTTGAGTTGTTGCCTGGGCAGATCAAGTGTGTGACCTTTGGTGTGAGTAGGACCTTTGACATGCTGAATAATGTTGAGGCAGTCCAATAGTGACAGGAATTCAGCAGCAAAGGGACAGCTGTTAAGAGTCCACATGGATATTGTAGTCCCCGATCAGGAGTGTGCATGGAGACATGGAGCTGATGGAGATGAGTAGCTCTGATAACTCGGCCATGAAGTTGGTGGAGGTTTTAGGGGGGCGACCCAGCCAGTGTGAAACTAAGACACTCAAATGAGGTGATGGCTATTAAACATTCTTACTTAGAGAATATAAGCAAGTTACACGAACATGGCGTCAGATTACGAACAATAAAATACAAAGTGATACATTAAAACAGCGAGAGAAGCATTAAAACAATGACATGTAATACTACTTTTGTCCTCTGGGGGGAGCTCTGGTCCCATGAAGAGACTGAGATAACTTCTTTAAAACAATCATTTGCTTAGGAGCTGGGAAATTAATTATTTAACACATGATAATATTTCTGTTACATGTTCTTTAACATGAAACTATATAAAAAGGTGTTGAATATCAGTGAGTATTGAGGAAGATTAAAACACTGCAAAGAATTCAGCAGCAAAGGGACAGCTGGATATTGTAGTCCCCGATCAGGAGTGTGCATGGAGACGTGGAGCTGATGGAGATGAGTAGCTCTGATAGCTCGGCCATGAAGTTGGTGGAGGTTTTAGGGGGGCGACCCAGCCAGTGTGAAACGAAGACACTCAAATGAGGTGATGTTAGGCAGTGGAAGTTCTTTCACTGCGATGTCAGCTAAATGGATAACAGCCAGACCACCACGGCCCGTAGAGCGAGGCTTCTGTATGTATGTTTGATTAAGCGTCATGAAATCCTGCTGATTTTGCCAAGTTTCTGTCAAGCAAAGAAAATCCATTTTCCTGTGAGTAACTATTGGCACAGTTGGCAATAGAGATCAGAACACACCTAGTTGTCTGGACATTAAACTGAAAGAAGCTTAGTGACTCAGGTTTTGTGAAAAATGGCGAGTTGTGAAGTGGCGACACACTCACTTTTCAAACTTAACTCAAAATTTCCCGGATAATATTGGCTATTAAACATTCTTACTTAGAGAATATAAGCAAGTTACACAAACATGGCATCAGATTACGAACAATAAAATACAAAGTGATACATTAAAACAGCGGGAGAAGCATTAAAACAATGACATGTAATGCTACTTTTGTCCTCTGGGGGGAGCTCTGGTCCCATGAAGAGACTGAGATAACTTCTTTAAAACAATCATCGCCTACACCACCCCAGCTCACCATCTTGCCTGGATTCTTCATTCTGGACTGGGATCACTCTCCGCCCCAACAGATTGTTGACCATCTCAATAATCTCCCTTTACTAGTAAATCGGTTCTTGGCTCTGTCGTGCTTTTGAGTCCAGTCATCTCCCTTACACACCCATAACAGTCTGCTTTTACAAAGAAGCAATAAAGAAAGAAAGAAATAAAGAAAGCATCCTGAATGAAAACATCCCTAACTGGCATGGGATGTGCACGGCCCAGGAGGGCTCTGCAGCGGGTGATTAAAACTGCCCAGAAGATCAGTGGTACCCATCTCCTGAGCATCAGTGATATCGGTGAGGTGAGGTGCCTGCAGAGCCCAAAGGATACTAAAGGACAGTACCCACCCAGCCACAGCCTGTTCACCCTGCTGCCTTCTGGGAAGAGATATAGAATTAATGTATATTGTCTGCTATGTAGCAGAATGGAGTTGCAAAGCTCAATTTCATTATATAACCTGTTATATTGTGACAATAATGTACCTACCAACCTATCAGGCAAGAAAAACTCAGGTCCATGAACTCTAGCCTCGAGTGACATCTTTAAATAGCTAGTATTATTTTACAAACAGTCCAGAACTTCACAAATCCACCTGATGACAGCACTTTGAGTGTCATATGGTGCAGTGGGTGAAGTCAGTTACATGCTGATACAGTTTGGTTTCTATTTTGCTGATTTGACTGATGTCGGCAAGGTCAGCTGTCCTATTATCCTATGATGGTACAGTTCAGGTTCAGAGTTGCTGAGTATGTCATTTTAAGCCAAGAAGTCAACAAGCTGGACCAATATACACACTGCCGTGGCTGAGATACAGCAAGAGGGTGGAAATTACTGGGGGAGTCATGTCATGGGGCTGGTGCATCCTCATCTTGTATTACTAATTGTTACATCACTGAGATGAATGTCACTACTTTTAAAAAGCTCTAATTCCCCCAGGTCAACAAAAAACAGACGAATATCTGACAAACATGTTTTATCGTCAGATTCATCAGTTGTTGGAAAACTGAACAACTATTTTCTCTAACAGAACATGGAAATTACTCCAGAATTCTGGCTTCTTGAAACAACTGAAAAGTAACCTGAAACTATGGGTAGTTTACAATGAATTGAAAAACTTACTACACACCTGTAGAGCAGAGGAAAGGACAGCAAAAGACAGAAGGAGACAAGCCAAGTGGGAGAGCAAATACAATCACTGGAAGAACAATAAGTGGTTTGCTGCCTATACACATTGAGTGAAATAAGCAGTAAATAGTGTTCTGTTTTCAATTCTAACTTTATTTCTGCTAAAATGCGATTCACTATAGAACTTCACCCTCCTATGCCAGAGTGCTGAGAATGCTCTAATAAGCTCATCTTTGTCCAGCGACCTCGTTACCTCATGCTCAATCTCTTTTTTTCTCTGCTCATCGTGTTCACTCATCACTGGGTTGAACTTGGCCACGGAAAGCAATGTTTCATTCTGCAAGGTGACAGCACTAGCGAGCCTCTTCACAACAACATTCCATTGTTTGTTGTCCCCCAGCATTTGCATTTTTTGGTATGTGAAATGAACACCGCTGTGTGCGTTTGTCGCTCCCACATTTTGAAACCTTCGAATGTGAGACTTTGACTTCACTTGCCAAAGAGGGTACAGCAGAAACAGAAGACAAGACTGAAATAGATGATTGTGAGAAGCCTACACTAACCATGACCCATGAATGTATTCTACATTTTTTTAAAATCTACATAAAATATCTGTCCTTGATAATACAACGGCCCGAATTGGCTCTGTGGAAAGTTCATGTCCTAATTGAACAACGATTTCAACAATTTTCATGTGACAAATTATATAAAAGGTTTACCAAAAAAAATTGTTACAGCAAGTCATTCTGGAAAACATGTTTGTACTGTTTTCATCTAATATCAGACCCCACCTACATTTTCAATGCTTTGAGCTACTGCAATAAAGTCATTGTCAGAATGAACATAATATATACACTACACTAGAAAAAGTCCCAGCATTAATCTGTCAGCTAAAACAAACACCTCTGCTCTCTGCCCTGTCAAGCTAATGGGGAAACACACAGGATTATTTTGACTTCACAGACAAAAGTCAGTTTAAGCTTTAAGTGATCTAACCACAATCATGTTATCAAGTCCCCTCCACCCAGTGTAGATGGTAATTAAAGTTTCAAGTTCAAATTGATTGATTGATTATCCTTTGTGATTGTAAAGCAAATAAGACAATTAATGGGAAGAATTCATGCTTCAGCAAAGCTCCAAAGCACTCTAATGTAAAAGGATTATTACATTTGGCATTTGTTCAAATACTTGACAATCAAAAGCCACACTGGACCTGAGTCAGCCTTAAAAACAATGAAGTCTCTGGAATTAACTCAGGTGTGCCATCTGGGTAAAATCCAGCCGTTTATTATGCAGTCAAGAGGAGAGAGAAGTGGTTTACGTCTTTAAGATGGTTAATTTAAAAATCTCAAATTTAAAATCACAAGTTACATCCCCACAACAGCCAATCCAAACATACATATTTACATCTACCCATACACAGTTGAGGCCACATATTTACACCTAGGCTAAAAACATTCAAACATATTTGTGTTACCATACATTTCTTGTGTTAAGTCAATAGGGTATTTACTTTATTTCCATAAGAGATCATTTCAAAAATAAAAATTTCAGCTTTTGTATACTAGAACAGATTTACAGTGGATCAAAGGTTTAAATACACCATGCAAGGGTGGCAGCATTATGTTGGTGTTGTTTTGCTGAAAATGGGACTGGTGAATTTAGAAAATCATGAGGAAGGAGGATTATCTGCAAATACTGAAGCAAGATCTCAGCTAGAAGTCAGCTAGAAATGTGGAGCTCAGAGGTAATTCAGTCTTCCAGCAGAATAACAATCCTAAGCATACGAAATGGCTCATAGAAAACAAAGTAAAAGTACTGGAGTGGCCAACACAAAGCCCTGACCTGAATCCAATAGTGAATTTGTGGACTGAACTAAAAAGGGGTGTCCGAGTAAGGAGGCTAAGAGTAAGTCTGTCAAGAGTGTTACAGAGAAGCTTGTGGACAAATTCTCTAAGCATCTGGTTTGAAGTGAACCAATTAAAAGGCAATGTCACCAAATACTGAGAAAGAAAACTAGGAGAATTTAAATATTTAGCCTCAATATGTACGTTATGCCATTCAGGGTTAATGAGCCTGGAGCCTCTCCCAGCATGCTTCACCAGAAAGGCTGGGAGGACCATGGCGATGTTTCAAAATAGCAAACTGAAGGTGTGGAATCAAGTGGACATATATTATGGTGGAAGGGTCTAATGTAAGTGTGACGGACCACCGTCACTATGGTTGAGTATGCACTGTGACTGCCATACCAACGAGCCAGGCTCTTTGGCGTTGCGGTCAAGTTGCATGTTTGGTACCCTGTAAATCTGGGTGGGGTGACTGCTCTTGCCTTTCCGTCACATATGGTATCAGAAGTGGGATGGCTTGCCGTGAAATTGTCAGAGGCGTACCCTGTGATGTGTATGTGGGACCCCCAGGGTTGGTGGACCCCTGTGTGTGTGAGGGACCCCAGAGAGGGTGTGGATGCAGAGGTCACCGTCACTTTGGTTGAGTATGCACTGTGACTGCTATACCAACAAGCCTGGCTCTTTGGAACTGTGGTCAAGTTGCATGTTTGGTACCCTGTAAACCCGGGTTTGAATCCGCTCTTACCTTTCCGTCACAGAAAGACCTTATTAAGTTGCACTATTAGAACTGTAGGATCCAGTGTTTTTGGAGTTCGACCCCCCACTCTGGGAGTGTAATACTAAATCTGTTTCATTAATAATTGCAAATCTTTGAAATTCTATATATGATAGTATTCCAAAAGTTCAGCTTGAAGTTAGAAAAAGAAAATACCTCACATAATGAGATCACAAGTGTACTGTACCTGTAACACTTTACTGAAGCTATGTGCTCACATTGACTAACATGTCACATGCTAACGGTCAGTGGCTGCAGTAGGTAACCAAATGAAAAACTTTAAGTCCTCTTCTGCATGATGTCATACTCATTTCTAATATATATGTATTTATGTGAAAACGTTGGGTTTATCATTATTCTGGCAATTTTTGGATATTGGATAATAATCTTTTTGTCAATAAAATGTCACAAAATTGTGAAAAATACCCATTATAACTTCACATTCCCAAATTGGCTGTTTGTCCATACAACAGTCATAAACACCAAAGATATTCAGTTTACTATCATTTTGACAAAAAAATTTAAATATTGAAACAATTAATTTACTAATTGTTTCTCATCTATTTGGGATCTTCTACAAAATATACAATAATGGACCCAGTGGTGGGTCTGGCATGACTGAAGTGGTTTTAACCAAACAAAATAAAAGCCACAGACTTAGCTGAGCTGACGGGCAGTTCAGTTTAAGGTGAGTGACAGAACTAAGGCAAGTGTATGGGCAAGAAGCAAGTTTTCATTTAAAAAACATAAACATAAAGTCACATGCTATTGAAACAAAGCTTTTTGTATGTTGGGGGAATCCTGGAGACGGAGCTAACATGTCTCTACAGGACGCTGTGGTTGCTGCATTTAGCCCAAACTGGCGTGCCGGAGCTTCAACCCAGATGAAGTGTTGATCCCACCTACAGAGCCATTGTTGTTTTATCTTGTAGGTGGCATATGTTACATTGGGGAGACTTTGTTGATGTCACTCAAACATGTAAATACAATGTGTGCATGCAGGTATGAACATGTCTGAAAATGATGTGCACCACACACACTGACACACAAATGTGTTCTTCAAACCTCCACAAAGTTGCATCACACACAGTGAGCAGATGTCTGGAAATCCCCTGTTCAGTCATGACATCAGGTCGTCTGCAGTGTAACACAGGGAGTATGTTATGAAAGATTTCAGAGGATGCTGATCTGACATTACTGGGAATGACTAACTTTATGGAATGCAATTATAAGACGTGAGCAGAATCTGGTGTGATACCCTAAACCACTGCGACACAAATATGATAAGATATACCCCTGCAGAGATCCAAGATAAAAAGTAGCCCAAACTTGAGACAAATGATCTGCGCAGTGGAAGAAATCTCTCTAGGGTAAATATTTAACCACAAAAAGTCCCAGATATCAGCAGGCATTCAGTATTTTGCACAAAAACAGGTTGATTATGCTAGGGGGAGGTAATGTTTGCAGGATAAAGAGGATTAGCGTGAATGGAGATGAGAGACTGATCCTCCTCTGTAAACACATAGAATATAAACCTCTTAAGTTAACAAGCTCTATGATAGATTTTTAACCTTCCTACATGAAAAACACTTGGGAGAGCTACTGCTGACAATGACGAAAGAAGTATTCACATCCTTCACTTAATCAATTGTGCACATACTATGTTAAAATACTTCATTACAAGTGCAGCATTCAAAATCCTACTTAAACCCTCAATTACTGATTTTTTGGGCCACCGTGGGCAGCGAAAACAAGTTAATGTACGTAATGTACATATTTAATACTGTTGCACTGTCACCCAGCTGGGCAGGGCTGTTTTTTTCTGCAGACATGATGCACAAACAAAAGCCTCTGCGGTGTTGCTCAGCAGCTGAGTGTCTGTTTTCCTGATGTCTCCCACTCTCTAAGTAGCTATCTGCTGTTTTCTCCTTTTTCCCCTGAGTCAGCAGACAAGCAGATCTTAACCTCCACCAGTTGCCAGAGGACTTGCCCCTGCCTGCTTAATCTAAATCGCTCACTCACACTGTTGACAGCTACACCAGAGAGCAGACCTAGTATCCATCAAGCTGCACAGAGTTTGATACCAATGTAATCCTGTTTGAGCATACAGTACAATGACAAAACATACAAAATGCTTTTTACTGCAAGATAAGAATGCTCAAATCTAAAACACAAATTCTTTTCCATTTATTAAATACAGTATCCCATCCATACTCATTTGAATGTGCATGTAGGCTATTTATATATATTATTATCATTCTCCTTTCTTTATTGTTTGACAATGTAAATGGTGTATTCTAGCCCTGGCTGAACTAAATCAGGTGTCTTGTAAGCACCTGCGGGCTGGTCGTAACAGTAGGCTATATGACACAATAATAAAACAAGAACTTCACACTTCAAACAAACTCAACCATAAATGAATTGAAAATGTATTACAACTACACAGTGACTGAGATTCTCAGGGTTAATTATTTCATCTGTCATGTTAGCAGCTTTAAATCTGACCTGTTGGCCATCATAAACTTTCAGTGAGCAACTTCATTTATTTCATAACAAACATCAGCCAGATAAATTGAGGATGAAGAACAGAAGAGTTTGCAGCGCTAACTTTAAAGGTAACTGTGGAATACAGTTTCACTTCACTTAATTTTAGCTACTTATGGTTTTATGAGCTGAAACATACAGCTGCTACTAGCAAGGTTTTCCTGGTTTTCCAGTACTTTACTTAAAACGTACTAGTCGCTGTTTAAAAGAAACTAGTACTTATTTATTAGTTCCATTACTTACAAGTAACTATTCCATTAAAATTTTACTATCAACAAGCCATTTAACTCGCCATTAGTGAATAAATGCACAATGAAAATGATAGTAGGAGCCTATTTTTTAGAATAATTACTTGTAAGTAATGAATAGATTCTAGGCCTAGTCTCTAAATAATATATATATATATATATATATATATACTAAGATACTAGTCAAATGGAAATAGTTACTAGTGACTAATAAAAAGATCATATCTGAACTGCACAGCCTCATAGATTTCAAATTGTAGCCTAACTTATTGGCAAAAATGTGCAATTAGTTACAAGTAACTAAAAACTGTTGCTAGTAACTAATGGAATAGTTAGGCTACTAGAACAGCACTAGTATCTAACCAATTGTTACTAGTAAAACGAGAATAGTTTCTTGTAACTAATGGAATAATTAGTTATTAGTAGGCTAACTAATAAATAAGTACTAGTTGCTTTTAGATAGCGACTAGTAGCCTAAGTTTTAAGGACTGAATGTTAAAACGGCTTGCCATAGGCGTCCTCTTTTGTCCCTAACACTGTGTGATGTCTAGCTTTTTCCCGTGCACAAAGTTTTCTCTGGACCAGAGTGTTTGACTCACCTGCAGCTGCTTGGACGTGCTGACGGTCCTCCGGTCGTGTACCGGCAGGGAATGAACGCAGAGGAAAAGGTGCAGAGGTAAGATGCTGCCGCAAAACACGGCAGCCCGCATCATCTTGTCCCACAGACACGGGCTGGTACCACAGACTGGTACACAGGAAGAGGACTGAAGCGGCTGAGGAGGACGTCGTGTTGTGGAATGAATGCCGGCAGGGATTCTTGCAGCCTACCGAGGGATTTCTTTGTCCTCTTCCGATAACTTTTTTTCCCAAGTTTTTTTTTCCAAGTTTCAACTGCACTACTCACGTGATTTAACCCCTTTGACTCCAAACGTACCACGACCAGGCCTAATGCAAGTGACAGGTTGCTGTAGCCCAGCCTGTCTGCCAGAGCAGATAGCACAGAATAGTTATCTATAAAATAACAAGACAAAGTGAATGTCATAAAATAAAGGTGCTGTCCAGCTGCTTTTGAAGTGTGAGTTTTATTTTATTTCTTATTTTTTGACATTAACCTTCATAAGATGATGATGAGCTCTTTGGCCGGACTCTAACCGGGTACACTGCAGTTCATGGTCGGCACCCTAACCCTAGGCCACAAGGCACCCCAGTGATGCCTGGACCTTGTCAGGATTAGGAAGGTACAAGGTCCAGATGGAGTGGCACCCTCCTGTCTGAACATCTGTGCTGACCAGCTGGTCCCCATCTTCACCGGATCTACAACATATCACTGGAGCTGTATGAAGTCCCCTCACTACAAACTCTCAACAATCTTTCCGGTCCCCAAGAAACCTTCTATCACAGGACACAATGACTACATCCTGCAACACCTCAACCCCCCAGGAACATAATGCAAGGATACTGTTTGTGGACTTCAACACCATCAACCCAGAAATCCTCAAAGAGCCCTCAAACAGGACAGGAACAGACTATAACCAACAGTCAGGGCTAACCTACCCTCCATTCAGGACTTACACATGCCCAGAGTCAGGAAACATCAGACCCTCCATCACACCCTAGATATAACCTTTTCCTACTTCCCCCTCTGGTAGGAGCTCCAGAGCACTGTTTCTTAACACAGGCCATTGCTCTGACAAACAGTTAAATCAGGCATTTAGTGTCAATAACCCTGTGACACTAAAACATCCCAGCATACACTTTATAAATTATTTCTGTAGAGTTTTAAATACACACTGTGCTTTAACACTGTCAATATAAATCCTGCACGCTGTATGTACTGTAGAAAGACATTTATACATGCATGTACTGTACATTCACTTCATAAAGTAGTTAATAAAGTAAGGTAATAATAATCTGTTACATTAAATTGCAATCTATTAGATTACTTATTCAATATGTATTTCATTTGCTCTATTTGTATTGTCTACAATTTACAGAAACTAAATGTACATATACTGTAACTATTGTATGTACCTATCTTTGTTCAGCTTCATTGTCTTTATTTTGTAGCTATATGTCTCTTTCTGTCTTCCTGTAAATGATTCTGTGTGTAAGAACCATAGACTGTTTAAGAAATAAAACTGGAGTCGAATTCCTTGTATGTTTACACATACTTTGCCAGTCCAGTAGATGTTTTGGAAAACAAAAAAAAGTATGAATGAACTTGCTACCAACATAGCTGGCTCAAAAAATGAATTAAATTGAGTTCACTGTAATTATACATACAACATGAATCACAGCAGGGCATGTCTTTGTGGATTCTTTCATTTTATTCTCAGACCATCACAGTTTCGATTACAGTTGATATGGATAAGGTGATTCAGTAGAATTGCCTTCAAACTTTTTTCTCCAGTTCAACTTTTTCAATTAGGAACAAAAATTCCATAATTGCCTTTCCACAGAACTTTAGTCAAACCATATCTGCTCCTTAACCAGAGAGCCTTTTGCTGATCAAACTGAATTCCTCCTGCATTAGCTCAGTGGGTCTATTCTACAGGTTAACCACAGCTTATGTGTAGAACAACTGATTCTCTGTCTCCTGTCGAGTGTTCCTCTGACATGTAAAACAAGTTGCTCCTCTGCCTGTCTTTGTTTGCACTGGTAGTAAAATCAGACCAGCTGCTGCACTGTCTGGAGGGAAACACCACTCAGGCTCTTTGTGTGATTCAGCCTCTGGCAGACAGATGCAGAATTATGCTGGATAACAGAAACAATTCATCATCCACTACTTCACACACTGACAGTTTTAATGTCTGAGTTTGTGTGCAGTAGGCAATTACACACACACACATTTGTGAATGATGCAGGCACCAACATGTATTGAACACTAAATAAAGACGATTAAGATGACACTTGGGTTATGACCCCTTACTCTATGTTTATCACATTATTTAATTGTCAGACTGCTGGGCGACTTCCTATTATGCATTGAGCTCATCTCTTCTCCTCTCCCTCTCCATCTGTATACATTCTTATCCTATTAATGCATGTTACTAACTTGACTTCTTCCCTCTCCCGTAGTTTTGCTTTCTTTTCCCTCTCCACTCTCCTTCTGTCGCTTTCTGCAGGTGTTTCTGGCTCCGGAGCTGAGGGGTCTGGATCTGTGGTTGTGGGCTTCCTGCTGCTTCCATGTTCCTGCCTGACACCTGTTGCCACAATTAGTATTATTAGTCCTATTACTATTATTATTATATATTAATATTAGTAGTACTATTATTCATTTTCTGTCTTTACCACTACCACTTTCGTCTTTCTGTGTGGATATTGTGTTGTATCAGCAGGGGGCGCTGTTGCATTTGCTCCGCACACCAAACGCCACGGAAGCAAGCGTCAAGTTGGCTGGAGATGATGGCGCTTTAATAAAAATCTTCGAAGTAAAGGTTTAAAAGCAGCCGCCGGTATTTCAGAACGTTTACCAAAATGAGCAGTTATGGTCAAATATCTGAAACATTCCTTCTGTATAGCTTACTTGATTTCATTTCGGTGCTTTTTATTACTAAAATATTGTTTGGTCGGTGAACATGTGTATTTTGAAGGTTCTTACAGGATGTGCTTAGTTGACCTGACACCGGTGATGAAACTTGAAAATGAAGGAACGGTGAGGAGGAAGAAGAAAAGGAACTTGCTAGCTTGCTAACTCCTTTAGCAGGCTTCTGGTTTTAGCGTTTTCACAATGGCGCCTTTAGACCTTGATAAGTACGTTGAAATAGCAAGACACTGCAAATACCTGCCGGAAAATGATCTAAAGGTGAGTTCAAGTAGCCGAACTTAACGTAGGCTACGGTTTGTTATTATCAGTGGAAGCAAACCAGGCGACTCTAACAGTTAACTTACGAGGTTTGTTCGACAACCGTGGCTAGTAACTTAACTGCTAACCTAAGTTATTAAACGGAGGCAGTGAAACGTTATTGTTACTTGTGTTCACATTTTACCGCCGTCACCGATATTAGCGATCATCGTCTAGCAAACTCGGATGCAAATTTGAGTGTGGACGGGAGAGTCGAAGAGGAAGCTGTGCTGTTAAATGCTGCTGGCTATTAACAGCTAACGTTAAATGGTGCGAAACACGGCAGGGCACAGCAAACAGTTTCATCAGCGGCTAAGTCAGCAAATGTTACTTTAACATGTTTAGCGTTCGAATACTAGGTCACGTCAAAGGTTAACTTAACGTTAACTAAAACACTTGTTCAGGGAAGCAATACGTAACGTTAACTACTGTTTAACAAAAATGCCGCAGAGCTATTCTAAATCTGTTATTCACCCTCCTCTCCTGACCCTGCTAACATCTCATCTGCAGACAGTACTCTTATTATGATTTTCTGTAGTACTTTCCTCTGCCCTGAACTGTCACACTAATCAAAAGCAATAGTAATCGCAGCAGCAGTTTGTTGGTTTCATACTTCAGCAGAATGATAAGGGAGTAATATACATATTGTTCATTGTGCATCCTTGTTTTTAGAATCACAAGGAGCTTTAATGCCAAATATTGTTTTACACATACAAGGAATTTGCTGTGGCGATAAGGTGCTACATGTAGACAAACATACAGTCAACATAAATAAATGTAGAAATATATAAATATGGAATAGAAGAACAACGTTGCAGATATGCACATGTGCATTAGTCTGGGTCTGTGCTGTGCAGAAGTAACACAACGGAAGAGAATGTTGTGTAAATATAAATGTATAAACTGACAACATAAAAATATACGACAACAACAAAGATCAACAATCAACAGCAAATATGTGCAACGTGCCAGGTCTGTGCCCGACATGAGATGAAACAGTAAAAAGGGAGGGGGAAGAGGACATTGGTTCTCTGCATTTAACTCATCATATTTAGGAGAAGTGGGCTGCCATCGTGCGGCGCCCGGGGAGTGGTTTGGAGTTCAGGGCCTGGCTCAGGGGGCACCTGAGGCATTGGTTGGCGTTGGACTTGATCCAGCGACCCACCGGTTTCCAAGCCAAGTCCCAACAGACGGAGTTATTTACGTCCTTGTTTAACTTTTTAGCCCCAAAGTCACTGTGAGACCGTTCTGTTAGTGAACAGACACAAACAATAGTTCCTACCAAAGGCTCCAGTCCTCATTTCTTAATATGGAGTAAAGCAGTTGACCAGCAAGCTCTTGTGCTGTTATGATGCTGGATTGTAATAGGATTACTGTAAGCACTAACTATTTTTATGTGTTACTTTTTCAGAGATTATGTGATTATGTTTGTGATTTGCTGTTGGAAGAATCAAATGTTCAGCCGGTCTCTACTCCAGTTACTGTTTGTGGAGATATTCATGGTCAGGTAGGCCAGCTCATAGTGAATTTATTCTAACTCCTCCATGGATGATAAATAAACCTCACTTGTTACCAAATTCTAGTTTTTTCTTTTAAAAATAATTGATTCTTTATTTTTCCCGTCTAGTTTTATGATCTGTGTGAGCTCTTCAGAACTGGGGGCCAAGTTCCAGACACAAATTACATTTTCATGGTAAGTGAATTGTTTTTTGTTTTGTTTATAAAAGTTGCAGCAGAATTAAAACAATACAGAGGTCATGCCATATTTAACGAGTCACTCCAATTCCATGTTGATTTTATGAAGGCGTGCTCCTCACAATGCAGCAAAACATTTTTTAAAAAGAAGCATGTATTCCCTTTTGAAAAATCCCATGTCAAGGGTATATTTTCCTCATTTACACAAATTGTGGATGTATTGTAAACTGTTTTCTTGCAATAAAAGCATATATGAGTACTACACATAAGACATATTGCAGAATCACCTATATGATGGTTAAAGTATGAACCCTAAAGCATCAGTACTGCACTGTATCCTTAGTTAACCTGCAATTCCCACTCCTACTTTTTGCACAGTGACAGTTTACTTAAATTCATTAATTTGCAATTTTTGCTTAAATGTCTGAAACAATTAATTGATTATCAAAATAATTGCCAATCATTTTTCATCATTTCAGTTCTCCTAATGACTTTCAAAAAACATACGTGTATGTGCAACATTTAAAGTAAATTAAGCACCTAGTAGTAGTAGTAGTAGTAGTAGAAGATCTTCCAGGTGTCCTGCATAACTTCACTGTTTAGGAGCCAACTCATCAGTCTTTGATGTTTAAAGAAGAAAGAAAAATATTCACAATAACAATGCTAACATGCTGATGTTTAACAGGTATAATGTCCACCATCTTATTGTAGTGTTACTAACATTGTCATTAGTTTTGCATTTATGTTTTATCATGTTATCATGATAAAAACATTTCATATCATATATTTCAGGAGGTAGAGCAGGTTGCCCATTAATCAGAAGGTCGGCGGTTCAATCCCTGGCTCCTCCAGGCTGCAAGATACTGAACTGGTGGCTGTTCCGCCAGTGTATGAATGTGTGTGAATGTTAGTTTCTGTTTGAGCACTTAGGCTCAGTGAATGAATGTGTGTGACTGGTGAAGATGTAATGTAAAAGCGCTTTGAGTGGTCGAAAAGACTAGAAAAGCGCTATACAAGTACGGAGCATATCATTCGATATTAGGACTGCACGATTTGGAGAAAAAGTCATATAGCGATTATTGTGGACAATATTGCAGATTGCAATTCGATTATAATGGAACAAATGGTACTATGAGTCTACTTGCTTGATTATCAAGGAAAATGAACAAAATGCTGACATTTTGAAATGTGTTTTTGAACAAAGTTAAGCGATAAATAATATTTATAACAATAGTAATAGTAATATATTACTAATAGTAACAAAAGTATTTATTACAATTAGTAAAACAGAACTAAGGGAGCGTGTTGCTCTACAGAGGAGGCGGCTAGAAGGAGCAAATATTGGCCCACTGGCATCCTGGCACTGGCTAAATCTACTAATCTGTCCACTGCAGAGACACTATCTACAACCTGGAGGAGGAACTAGTATTACTATAATATTATAACATTAAATAAACAGTATCATTTTCACTTAATAGTATACTGTCAGTATAACAATAATAGCCTATATTCATTATAATTTCATATAATAGTATAGCCTACTATTTTACAGCTAGTAGAATCTTAAATCCAGATGCCATATCAGATGGTTAGTTATGTGGTTGAACCTTTATTAAAGGTCAGAATATGACAAACATTTGATGCCAAACAGTGAATCACTTCACAAGTCTGAGGTAGAACATTCAACACGATTATGATAAAATCTGTTTTAACAAATATGACTAGTAAATCTTTACTATGTCCATTTTCCTTAACAAAATAAATATTTGAATAGAAGAATGAAGTGCTAATTTGTTCACAATTCAAATGAATTAAACCAAATATTTATTGACGAAATATTGAACATTTATTATATTGTTATTGAGGATAATTAAATTGCGATAATTATCATTATTGATTTATTGCCCAGCCCTACCATCCAGTAGTTATTGAGATATTTCAGTATGGTCCATTGTGGTTGACTGACCGACAGACTGACATTGCCAGCGAACTAGCATGGCTAAAAACACTCACCAGTGTGCAATTCTTCGGATCAGTATCAATGGGTTTGTTTATTCCAAATAACTGTCCCTCTGGTCTACCTTCTTTCCTTGATATCAAGTAGATGATTCCATAACTGAGCGAAACACAATCTTCCTGCAAACCTCATGCTACCCATCCCATATCCCCCACTTTTGCACACCCTCAAATATCTAATAGTTCTCTAATATCTGTTAGTTTGTTTTGTACTGTTTCACACAAACACAAATGTCAAATGAATGCCTTGTGCCAGACCAACAAATCAAACACAGGACACGCAGTCTTCAAAAAGTTTTCAATATGTTACATGCTGCTTCAACAAGTACGAGCTTATTGGCACGTAGCAAACAGGTTGAAAGAAACTACAGTTATTCTCTACGCAGGTTGTTCTGATATAAAGGTGCACTGTATCCTGGAGACAACAGAGTTATGTTTTGAATAGATATATGGAGGCTCTTTAATGTTTTTTGGTGTCTCTGATGGTGTCTTCTTTTCCCTCCTCCAGGGAGACTTTGTAGACAGAGGATATTATAGCCTGGAGACATTTACACACCTGCTAGCTTTAAAAGCAAAGTGGCCGGATCGTATCACACTACTTCGTGGAAACCATGAAAGCCGACAAATAACACAAGTGTATGGCTTTTATGGTAGGTACATGTACTTCACTCTTACTGATCATGTATGCAAATGTTTTCTGTTTCCCATCAAACCACACTGCCATGTATGTTCTGCTTACTTTTAGATGAGTGCCAAACAAAGTATGGAAATGCAAATGCCTGGAGGTATTGCACAAAAGTGTTTGACATGCTGACTGTGGCAGCTGTAAGTTCATTCATGGTTCTTTCACATTTGTTTCAGGATTAAATTTGTCTGCTGTGCTCTTTGGTCATATGTAGGATGTGTAAGCAAAGCAACGATTCAGTTGTAAACACACCATTCCTCTATGTCAAACTCGGGCATTGCACTAATGGAAGATGTAAGCCGATAGTAGTGATTTGGTCCTTTAACTTCCTTAACTCTGTCCTGAAGAAAAAATCTGCATTTCTTAAATGAGGAAATAGTGACAGTGCCTTTGCTATTGATGTGCTTTCTTGGAGATCTATTTTAGAGTCAAGCTGCTGTAGAGTTTGTATTAGATTGGAACCCATTTCTGATAGTTAGCCACCTAATATTAGAGCTGTAGTCCCATAATCATTCAGTGGTAGGTCATTCCAGCAGTTATTTACAGGGGCAGTTTGTACTGTGCTGCAGGAACTGATCTCCAGGCTTCCTTCCTACTGAAAGTACAGTATTCAGTTTTTATTATCTATTGTTAGGATGGTCACTTCTTCAACAAATCAAGTTAGAATAAATTTTAACTAACCTGTTTTTAAATGAGTGTCTTACCCGTACGTATGATCTATATATTTTCCTGTGTAAACTGCACTGTGTATATTGAGTGTGTGTGGTGCAAAAAATTTATGGTGACTCCAGTTCTGTCATTATCCTAAAAACCTCACGATGCAATGCCAAAGGGCCACATCTATGCAAATTAACTTTGCTATCGTAGTTTTGACCTTTTTACGGGCATCTGGTGAGGGCCTGGTGAAAAGAGGTTGTCTATTTGACGTTGCTCCACTCATTTCTGGTGCCTCTGCTAGCTGCCACTCAGGTGTCAAGCTAGTAGTTGGTTTTGTTGGCACTGTAGAATAAGGCCGCTGCTTTCTTTGCTGTAATTTTGCCATCTATAGTGTAGAACCCAAAATATGTCCACACACTGCTTCTCAACCGCTTTATTGTTCTGATTATCCAATCAGAAAGGCTTGACTCACTAGTGTCCTCCATTAATAATTAGCTTAATTTACTGATGGGTCAATAGGCATGCAATAGGTTTAGCTAATATTGAATTTTGAGGGTTTCCTCTGCTGAGTCACAAGGCAAACAGACTGTTGCACTTTTTTCCCAACATACAAACAAAAGTTGGAATTTCAAATAAAGCGACAGACTGTACTATTTTTTTGTACTAGAATACATTATTTACAGAATAGCTGAGAACAACTTAGAGGCTGCTAGATGATGAAATGAATAAACAGGAGTAATGTGGGAAGTTTAGATGAATAGTGGGAAGATAACTTAAGAGGGCAGTATGCTTCTGAAACCATCCTCCACCCACACCTTTCCACCACCTTTGTATCTCTACAAAATCTGTATATGCAAAAAGTGCAACAGCATGAATGCCTTTTGTTTGAGATTATTTTGTTTTTTGTGAAATTAATTATTCTCAGTTTACTTCATTGTTAGACAGCAGAAGTGTCAGGTCAAATATTGTCAACAATATTACTTCTTTAACCCTCAGTCTGAAGCGGTTATATATTAGCATGCTAATGTTAGTTTTGTCATTAACTAACAGAATGAAACAGTTAGACCTGAAAGTAGTAGGTATAAATATTTAGGAACAACCAACCTCTAAGGAATAACTAGGGTGTGTAGCAAGTTGTTTGACTTTAGTGATGCATGAATCTTCACTTAGTAAACACTTACCAGCAGACAGACAGAGCTAGTGAGTGACTGGGCAAACACTTGTTAGTCATAGCAACTGTTTAGGTGACATACTGTATGTCATTGTTGGAGTTCTTCTGACCCCTAGTGACGAAAAGATTCAAATGCTGTTTTAAGTAATAAGTATAGTCGTGTACAGTACAAGTTTAGAAATTTACAGAGGTGACACACACACACAAACACAAACAGAGCAGCATCAAAATGGAACCATTTTGAACAGACTTCAGGAACACAATTTAGTGGATATATTGTTGACAAAGTAGCTTCTTAATACATTGACAGGTTTTTACACACATACAATATCTAACCTTATCAAGATTTTGACTCAGAACTTCTAATGACATGTTTTAACCTCTTATTCCAGTTGATAGATGAGCAGGTCCTGTGTGTCCATGGTGGTCTTTCACCTGACATCAAGACTTTGGACCAGATCCGCACCATCGAACGGAACCAGGAGATTCCCCACAAGGGGGCCTTCTGTGATCTTGTGTGGTCAGATCCTGAGGACGTGGACACCTGGGCTATCAGTCCACGAGGTGCTGGCTGGCTGTTTGGCTCGAAGGTTACTAATGAGGTACGTTGTGTGGTCAACATTTGAAACTAATCAGTGGGGTGTGGGAACCTTTGACTCTTAACATCAGTTGTATGAAAGTAATGCTCATATTTTGTTTTAGTTTGTTCACATCAACAACCTGAAGCTCATATGCCGTGCACATCAGCTGGTTCATGAAGGCTACAAGTTCATGTTCGACGAGAAGCTGGTGACTGTGTGGTCGGCGCCCAACTACTGCTACCGCTGCGGCAACATCGCGTCCATCATGGTCTTCAAGGACGTGAACAGACGAGAGCCCAAGCTGTTCCGAGCCGTCCCTGACTCTGAGCGCGTCATACCTCCCCGAACGACCACTCCCTACTTCCTTTAATGATAAGAGCCAGTTCTCTATCCTCTCCAGCCTCTGGAGATCTCAACTCTCAAACTTATTTATATTCAACATATTTTAAGAAATTCTTGGGAGCAACATCACAGGTATCCAGCATCTTGAGTTAGAAACGGGTTTCTTCCCAGGCTACTGTCTGTTTGCACCACACTCACTTTTTGTTCTGTCAAAAAAAATCCTCTCCTACCCCCAATGAGAAAATGATACTTTTAAAGATAAGATAATATTAAATAGTTTAATTTTGATGGTGTCCCACTGAGGCAAATAAACAACTGAGTTGTAATTGCCAATAATACATGTTCAAATAAAGTGATATATATATATTTTTCTGTGAGCATTTTAGCAGTTTGATCTCATGGTTGCCCTTTAAAAGACTAGTGATTTCTGGAATTAGGAAACAAACTCTTGTAATAAGTGCTCCTGTTGAAACACCTCAGACTTACTGAGTAAAAAACTGCATCTGAGCCCATCCTACAGCATTCTGCTTTAAATGCGGGTTTTATTTTTAAATGTCATCTATCATATACTTTCCTTTTAATTTGTTTTTAATCTATCTGTTAATACAGACACCATGTATCTTTGACAAACATCCACAAGTGTAAATTAGCCTTTTACTCATCACTGTGACCATCTGACCAATCTGACAGTATGATGAACTGTTGCTGCAACATTTTATAAGCAATATAAAATAATATCCTTACAGTATGAAAATAGATTTGTTAATAGCTCAGCTCTGTAGTTTTATTTGTTGCAGAGAAAGGTTCTTTGACACTGTTCCCCTGTTTTGAATAAAACATTCATTAAATTGTGTGAGTAGTAGTCACTTGAAACACTAAAGGTTTTTTATAATGTAGTCCAAGCCATTGTTACATGCGGGCAGAAACAATACGATCAGGATGCATAATAGGAATGGTGGTCCTGCCTTTCCAGACTGCACTGTTCATGACTTTAACGGGACCAAATTAAAATAAGGTGTTGTGGAAGAATACTTTGTTGTATCTACTTTATGCTTACCAATATTTTAAGCATATATCAAGCATTTAGTCCACCACCCCACCTGACTGCCCGACTCTGTATACTGGTGGTGAAAAGTGACTGAGGTACTTGTAACTGTTAAGCTTTGTTCATTTTCTGCTACTTCATATTTCTGCTCCAATGTTTTTCAAAAAAAATCAGGGTGCACTTGGGACCCTTTGTCACATTTCAGTAGAATGCAGATCATGGTATTCTTGATTTTATTTTATTTTTTTTTTATAACCTTTTCAGTTACACTAAGAGCAATGCACTAACACTAAAAGAATAACTTGAATTCAAATTTTAAAAAGCCTAGTTTTAACCAATCCAAAAGATGTTGTGTACTTAATGTAACAGCACTACATTGAGGTATACGGTTAAGAATATTCCGGATCCACTCCTGCATGGAGGCTTTCCCTGCAGCCACTGAGCTGTTGTGGATGGCTCTTCTCCTCTCTCCTGGTATGCCGAGTGCAGTGCAGGCTCTGCAGAGGGGCTGTCCTGCAAAGCACCTGCACTCTGCCTCCACAGGAAAGCACCTGACCCTCCATCCTTGTCTGTAGCAGTTGCTGATTAGCCACTGTACTTTCCATTCGACAGCCTTCTCCATGTGTTCCTCCCATGGCACTGTTACCTCCAGGATAGCGATATTCATTTCCTCTGATACGAGAACCATGTCCGGTCTCAGGGAGGTCATGACAACCTGCTGTGGGAACTTGATTTGTTTTCCCAAGTCCACCAACAGTTGCCAATGCTATGCCGTGCTGAGAAGCCCGGATGCCGCTGCAGGGGTTGGGCCTGGCTTCTCACCTGCTCTCGCAAAGCAGATGGTCTGCTTTGGAAGTTTGGACTGCCAGGAGCTGGTGATGGCATTCCAGATGGCTTCTGCAATGGTCTAGCACCTGGTTATGCTTCAAATGCTATTGGCCCTTCCCTAGACTCAACCAGGCCCCAGCAGTGCAGGTTGGATGGGTTGCGGAATGCATCACTTGGACCAAGAATATGATGCAGCTCTGCCAGCCCAGAGGTCATTCCACGAAATCTTCCTCTGCAACTTGCTCCCATCTTGCCCAGGTGCAACACTCTGCTGCTCTACTGGACCTGTCCTCCTCTATGGCTGCTCGAACCTCTTTCTGGACCAGCTGCTGCCACTCTTCGTACCTGGTCATAACGAGGGGTTGGAAAGGCACCCAGCCCAGCTCTTCAATGAGTCACTGCTCCTGCCAGGACTCTGTGGCGTAGCTTGGACTGCCTGCTCCACAGCTTCCTCTGCTCCACTTCCTGCCAGTCACTGCAACCCCTGCTCCCGCTGTCCTAAACTCCTTACCGGCTCCCCTGTGATGGTCGGAATTGGTGAGTTTGTCATGGAGAACCAGAAGGTTCTAGGATCCATCTGGCTCTTGGTACTGATTCTGTGGTGACTGTTAAATAATCCATGAAGGCACAGATTAGTGATTGGCAAATCCCATTTCTGGACTGGGACTGGGCTTCTACACACTGTTTCAGCAGATATAACTAGCATGTCCATAGCCAGTGCAAACAGGATAACAGATATGATGCAGCCTTTGATGATTCCCGCCACCAGTATTGGCCATTCTGATGTTGTTGTCCTTGCTGGAGCTCTTATCCTAAAGTTGTAGTAATCCAGGATGAGATCTCTCACTTTGGCTGGGACAAAGTGCCTCTACAGCATCTCCGTCAAGCCAAAGGCATTGGCTAAGTCTAACCACAGCACCACCAGGTTGTTTGCTCCATTTTCCTCCTCCACAGCAAACCTCTCCAGCAACATGTTGACTAGACTGGCTCGCAGTTTGGAGCCTCCTGTCCACATCCCCTTTAGCTGTAGATTCCAGCACCACATCCACATCCTTACTGAATTCTGCTGTCTTGAAGCGCTACCCTATCTTCCTCTTATCTGACTTCATGCTGGGAGTGGTTGCTAGCACCACTTGGTGTGCTCATCTCCCCTCTGAAGGTGTGGTTAGGGTGGCAACTCACTCCACCCCAGGTTTGCTGTCTTTTGGATCTGCCACCTGTTTCTTCAGTAGTCACCAACCTTTCATTGTTGTCAACTGATGTCTCACATCTATCCCTGTGTTGCTATAGGTCTTGTTTGTGCATGTAACTGTGTATTTCTGACCTGTGTGTAAATACTAACAATAATAACAGAATGAAAACACTGAATTTCCCCTTGCGGGATTAATAAAGTATATCTTTGTCTAGTATCTTCTTCTTCTTCTAACTTGTAGCTCCAGGTCAATAGTGAATAAGTTGTATCTTTTGATGCTCAGCCTAGACAGCATCAGTGACATCTTCCATCATCAGTGACACTTCCGAGGTAAATGGAACGCAGCATATGGGGTCATTGGGTGTGTCAGGTCATGCAACATCAGACAGACACACCTCGGGACCAGATACCAATCGGGTAATTCAAATGAATGCATTTAAAAAAATCATATGAACCAATAACACTTTGGACTGGTATTAAGAGTCTCATGCACATCACAATGATAATTATGAAATGAACGTTTGAAGAAAAACCTACATGAACAATATCAGCATAATCTACTAATCCAACAACTTGGTGACAGATCTTTTTCTGACATTAGAAGTTTCAGCTTTAACGTTCAGCTTTATTGTCAGTATACAATACAGGAATACATATGCAGTTGTAATCCCCTCCATGCTACTCACACAGAAAATCTATAAACATATTCAAAAACTTTAATTTAAAAAAGATTATAAACAACAAAATAGAACAAATATATAAAATCACCACTATAAGAAGAAATAAAAAAGAAAACTAAAATATATATCATATCTGTGTGTGCATATTTAAGTAAAATCAGATGAACTGCAAAGAAAAAACAGAAACTCTCAACACTGCAAAGTTGATGGTAGGTTAACTATGCTGACACAGAGCACTTTGCCCCCCCAAAAGTGCATTCCTTAACTGTCCTAGCTAAATACCATTCATACCATAAACAGAAAATAACAGTAATAATATTATTATATATATAATAATATTATATTAATTTAAATAACATAGAGCCTTACAAAGTTAAATCTATAGGGTAAAGCATTTAGAAATTAAAGGACTATATAATCCCTGCATCATCGGATTCATTTGAAGAACTGGAGAAAGCGTTCCGCCTAAGAATTATCAATGAATTTATGAATTGCTCACGTAAAGCAGTCCCATTTTATTTTGATTAAGTTTTGTAAATATTCACGCTTGATTACTGCCAACTTGACTGTTAGAATTAAAAGCAAATCAAAATTCTTCGTCAATTCACAGTTAACACACTGACTGATCCCTGTTAGGCGTTCAGGTGTCCTGCCAGCGGAGAGAAGCTTTTATTTTGGAAATGCTGACCCGGAAGTAGCTAGCCGGCTAGAGTGGGCATGAAAGTGGGGCGGAGGCTGTCCTCTCCCTGCCTCTTCCTGCCTTCTTGCCTCTCACAGGACAACAACCTTTTATATAGAGTAGCGTTTAGGTTTTAGCAGACAGGCTCGTTAGACAGCGTCCAGTGTCAGTGACACAGTGAGATGCCAAGAAGGTCGCGTTTCACCCACAGAGCGTGTCGTGGCTTTTGCGCTGGTTTTTGAGGAGCATCACTGTGGTACTTGTGTCCATCAACGTTAACGTTAGCCGCTTCGGGAGGTAAGAAGAAATGTAACGTTAGAGGTGCAGAGGTGGTTAAAGCTGCTGCAGACAGGCTATGTGAGTCTGTGACCTGTTTTTATTAAATGACACGTTTTGGCTAACTTACCACTGGTTATCGTCTTTATCCAGACATTAATATCCAGATGTTTATTTTATTGTGACGTTAACGGTGTGGTTCCCTACTCAAATTTAACGATGTTGGCGATGATTGAAGGCTGCTAACGTTAGATAACGTTACAGAGAAATAGCTAACTTATACCTTATGGCCAATTAAGATTAGTCTCATTAATAGCTAACCTTAGTTACGTAACGTTAGATTAATGTTACCGAGTTAATTACTATCAACATATAGCTGAGTTGGCTAATTAACGATATTAAATATTGCTTATAAGGAACAAAGCACCAGCTTCCCATGACCGAGTAGTCGTGATTTTTTAAATGCATATCTGTAGTGACATGATTGTCTTCAAACCTCTTTCAGTCAGAGGTCTTTGGTGTATTTATTTTGTCTTGTGGCGGAGGGCTCATTAGAGGCTTTTCCTCCAATCATTGCGTCCGCAAACGTCCTGTAAATGTCTTGTTAAAGAGACCTTTCTGTAAACTGAATGAGGGCTGTCAGATGTCTAACTTATAGACAAATATTCATTACTGCATATTTTATCAGTTTAGAGCAAAAGACACATAGGTGTTTAGGAATGATAACAAGATAAGATGAAGATTTTAGATTTATTGCATTGTTAGCGATGGGACACATAATGTACAGAAGGTTATCCTACAGACTTTCTCTGGCGACACTGTCAGCTTTTGTCCATCATACATAGTCACACACAGACCCCATCTTAGACACCCTGGTAGCTATGAAGCTATACTCATCATTTCCTTGACAGAATAAACTTTACGTTGGCTGAAAATGATTTTGATAAGGCACAGCATTAGCTGAACATTGTGACCAGGCTGCGTGCTGCCTTGACCTGATTGCACATCCATCTTAGCAAACTGGAGGTTGTAACCACTGTGAAAATGAAATCTGGGACAGCCCAGGTCAACCTAAAAAAGGTGACCATGTGACACATTTCCTCTATAGTTTCTTATTTCTATTCATACTTAAGTAGGGCACCTGTAAGACACGCAGAAATTTACAACCAGCAACGTCTTTTATGGATATCAGTATGTTAGAAGTCAGCAGGTTCTGGTTACTAGTTGTAATGAATCTCTTGTAAGTGTGTCACAAGTTGACATTTGTACAAATGGTACCTTGGTCTGGTAGCCACTGGTTCCAATATTTTTAATAATTTTAACCAGTATATATTTTAAAGCAGTATCTATACACAGTATTTCTTTTTGTTTATAATCAGGTGAGAAAAGTCAGTGTCATGACTGGAGCTGAGACTGAGGATGATATTCCATTAGGCGAAAGGAAGACTGTCACAGATTTCTGCTATCTTCTGGACAAGTCCAAACAACTCTTCAATGGGCTAAGGTCAGTTTAAACTTACTCTCTGGTCTCCTGCTGGGCTGCATTTTGTAATCAAACATTCCCTTCCAGTGGCTGCTTTTGGCAAGAGCCACTGGTAAGGGATGGATGACCAGGGGAATATATGGAGAGGAATTAAGTTGAATGAACATGTATTAAGTGTTTGCTGACGCTATTGTGCTAACCTGAATCATTTGTTTTATTTATGTTGAATTCAAGGCTCGTCTTTATTTATTGCTCCCCCAATATTAATGATTGGTAAGAATTCAATCTGTGGGGTTGGGGGCTTAACATAAAAATGTTTGGGTGTGTAGAACATCCTACTTTAATGTGGGTTACTAGAGTTCACCCGCTCAGGTCACAACCTAACAGTTATATTCACCTGTTGAGCAGATTGTGTATCAGCCATGATGCCACAGACCCAGTTTATTTGTCAGTGTAAAATTCATTTAACTTTAGTTACATTCATTCTGTGAGGGTGGGATGCTGAATTCCTGCGATTACCTCTGATGAAAATAATTAATTTCTTCTGTGAGGTGTACAGATTTAAAAATCTTTGGGGGGAAAAGAACAATGATATTGGATTGGTACTCAGTGTCTGCAGATCCCAAGTTGAGACATTAGAATCAAGGGTGTAATTTCTAGTTAGGATGGGGATTCCACTTTCCATTTCTAATCTTTTATTTACTTTCTTTGACTGCTATTAATTTGGGAAGCCTGATAACCAATTTCATAATATTGTGTTATTTACTAGATCCATATCAATATAGCATTCACATGTTTTCAAGTTTATTGTTGTTGAAGAACCTCTGACTTCACACGCCTCCACCCACTACATATTGTAAAAGGAAGATATTGTGAGGTGTTTTCAGAAAGAGTGACTGTTGTTTGAAAGAGTCTGCATTTTGAGCTCACACTCCTCTTGTCTGCTGAGGAGCAGAAACCAATTATTAAATGTAATTTAGTTCCATCACCGGTTAAAGGAAAATTATGCAACTTTTGGATCTTAAAATAACAGCATTAAAATCATTTTGATGCTACACTGACTTGTAAAAGGGAGAATGGTGCCTCTTTCACTCCCACTCAGCGCCCTGAACACGTGTTTCTGCATTGTTTAACTTGTGTTGATCGGGTACGATCTCCTGCTGGAAGTGGATCTAGAGGTCTCATGTGTCACATTCTAAGCGAAGACGGAGTGTCTATAAATGTACGAGACTCCAAGCCTTGAGCCTGAACAACAGTGTCTCCCTATCAGCCAGCTGTTGTCACCGTGACAGGTAGAGGGACAGAGGCAAAGAGCTCTGTCTAAGGATCGGTGTACTTCTGGGGACAGTTAGTGATGTGTATATGACCTGTACCTCACCTGTTACCTGAATTAAGCCTACTTAGAAAATTCCCCCACTGTTGTGACTTTCCCCCATAAAATGTAATACGTTATAAATAACAGAATTGGATCCCCCTTGTTTATTTGCTTTAGTGGCTCTAGAGTTTTTTCCTCAGACACAAATGTTAACGTACATGTTAATATATCTGTGCTCGTACTATTTGTGGATATTTTGACTACTTTCCTGATCTGGAAATTGAAACCTTTTTTCTTCTCATTATGGAATTGAAGCAATTATCAGCTGAGCATCGCTGACCTATTTACACCATTTGTGACTGGTTGTAGATTGATTGATGCTCCACTGTCACAGTTATACACTGTAGCATGTATCGCAAAGGCGACACCAACGAGAATGAGAATTAATAAGCCTCAAAGGGGAACCAAATGATGTAGCATTACCACATTCATTGGTAAAGTGATTGCACTCAACTTCAATATTAATACTAAATACGAGAATTTAACTTGCTTTAAATTACCCTCAGGGCACCACCCTTAAAAAAGGGAACATGATTATTTATTTATTTAATTCAGTCTCAAATCTGGAGGTTGCTACTAAGTTCTTGACTTGTGTACATTGACCACACACGCAAACCACATGAGTGAATAAATTTAATGAATCTAGTGATGAACAACTAATAAATGCATTAGTGCATTAATGAAGCCACAAATACACAATACTCATTAACTGAATGAAGACCACCGTATACCAGACACAATGGTAAGATCTATTCATTTGTGGAAACACGAGTGAAAACACTTTGACCTTAACCAGTGAAATTCACTGAAGGCACCATTCAGCAGCTCATTTCCACAGTGATGGGATATCCTGCTTATGACCTAACATTTCTTAATTACTCTTAGTAATCTATAGCATCTTGGGAAAAGTAAAGTTTCACCTGCTGGTTCTGTTGCTGTGGAGGGGAGGAGGGAGACAGTGCGCTCGGTCCCACATGGCGACATGGCTTTAGTTGGCGGTCTCTCAGCAGGCAGCGGGGTGATAACATCTTAGCATAAGCGTAACTTGGCCGCGCACAAGGGCTGCCAGAGATCAGTTTTTTGGGTCAGACTTTCAGTGATTTTATAAAAGTGACAACGAATGAAAGAAAAATTTTAATGAGTGATGACCGCGATGATGAAATACTGTTCAATTTAGAGAAGGGGACACTTTTTCAACCCAGAGTATAAAGAACAAGATCTTTTGCAGAAGGACACTGAACGGGTCACAAAAGATAGGGAAAACTTGTACAATAAATAGGCAGTAGATATGTGGGTATGTGTTGGAAATGTGTGCTGCAGTGGTATATTCAAAATGAAACAAAACAATCCTAAGCATTTCTTTACTGGTTGTGTGGAAAGTCCTTTGATTTATTTGTAGGTATTTGGACCTTTCTGACCCAAACAGCTGATTTTCGGCAGTGTTATACAGTCCACAACCAAGTTGCGCTCATGCGTAGGAATACAAAGTAAAATGGTATGTTTAATCCAGGAAATGGTCTCAATTAAATTTTGTTTATGTAATTTTAAAATGAAAACGTCTTTATAATATAAGTGTTTGCTTGCTGGAGATGTATTGCATATTTAATTAGAATTATTGAAATTCCAGTTAATCTACCATATATTTACATATTATTGTGAATACCAGAATTTCTATTCATCAGTGTTATGATCAGCCACCTTACCTGCTGAGAGAGCAGCAGTTTGTGAGGCTCAGATTATAGAGTAAAGGAGAGACACTTTTTCTCTGGTAAATCTGTGTGGCTGTGTTCTTTTGTAGCTTTAGGAAAGCTAAAATTTTATTATCATTGTTTTGTTCATTTAAAGGACTGCGATTGCTGAGAAGGCACTGCTTTGCTGCTGACACTGATTCCAGAACAAATGTAGGATGCATCTAAAAAATGCCCTCCTCTGGAGCACACGGGCTCGTTTCCAACTTGAAACTGTACCAGTGTTCGAATGCACCATGGTTTTAGAAAGGGTTACCTGGATGCTCCTACAAATTCAAAATCTTTAAATTCATGCCAAGTTAAAGGCCTCAGATTGACTCTTAAATAATGCTTTCAGTTATTCAGCATTTTGGATGTTTTTGTTGTGATATTGTCACAGTGCATATCACAATAAGCTCAGAAACACTGTGGAGTCCAAACAGACAGATTGGCCATCTGGAGTAGCAGGAGCCAGTGAACCTGTCATCTGGTTGTGAGCCAAGCAGGACAATACGGATGAGAGAAAGAAAAGGACCAGGCTCTGAGCTGGAGTGATAAATTGATTAGATAGATTAGATGAACTGCTCCCTGTTTTTTACCCTGTGTCTTTGATTTACTAAAGATTGTGAGAGATTTGTGAACAATATTTGAGAGAAATAGGCCTTTTGTGTACATAGAGAAAGTCTTAGATCTTTGAGTCAAGCTCATGATGAATGGGGGCAAAACTGTTGTCTATAATTTTGTTCAGTGTAGTTTGTTCTGTTTGTGGTCTGAGTTGAGCGTGACACACTGTTTGTGGTGTATTAGTCAGAAATGATGTGTTCTCGTCATATTTGAATCACTGACAGAATGACTTGATCATCAGCTCAAAGCACCCATTTCAAAGAGCTTACATATTCAGACCCTTGTGAAATGACAGAAATACATTTGGTGACCTTTTTTTGTAATTTTGATTGTTCAAGTTGTTAAGGTAAGTACACTGATCAGTGGGCTAACATTTGATCCCAGGTTTTACAGCCTTTAATGTAAAATCTTTCCTGTGGGGAAATGTCAGCAGAAATATGAGAACCATCTCTTCAACAATAGATTATTCAGTTGGAAAAGACTACCATATGGCCAATTGAGGTCCCTTTTTCACTCAGCCACCATGAGTACAGTCACAGCACTCAGCGAAACATTAACTTATCATCATTCGGTGTTGCTGACATCTTCCTCAGAGTCCTGTCAAGATCCTCGTTACGTGTTTTGGCCTGCCTGCGCCCTCCAGTACCAGGTTGTGCATGTCCCACTGGCTACCCAACCCCCGCAGAGAAGGCGGCCTTGGAGGAGGAAATAGCCTCCTCTGAAAAAGAGCCAGATCAGTGGTACCCGACTTGGAGCTGTGGACAGGCTTCTTCTTTCAATATTTCCTGGTGCCCATGAAATCAGCTGGCATGACAGACATACTGGATACGTGCATCCTGAAAGGCTACCTTGCACAGAGGCCCTTTCACATGCTGACCGTCGGACAGTTTCTGGAGTGCATAGTAATGCAGTGCTAATTTGGTGATAACTTTTGTGTTGTGGAGTTCTTCTGCTACTGACATTCTGAATTGGAAAATTGAATGGAACTGGGAATTGGTTCTTGAGTTCTACAAAGGGCAAAATGGACATTAATCTACTGCAATGTGTATGTAGAATAATCTACAGGTCATAAAGCCAAGTGATTGTGAGTCCAAAGATCTACTTGTGTTTAAAACAAGTATGCATCAAATGTGTATCTTTACATTGTAATTGAATGCATTTACTTGTATGTACAAATTCACACAGATGTGTGCTTCACTTGAAAGAACTAAAAGTTCAGGTCTCCAAAATACACACCTATTCACTGAGATCATTTGTAAAGAGTCAGAATAAATGTCTGAAAACCCTCCAGACCCCAAGAAACTAAAGCGCCGTGACTGCTAAAAACTGTATGTCCCCAAATGTTTGACTTTTCTTTTAATTGCAGACGGAGTGTTTTGTAGAGCTGAGAGCATTTAAGATGTATGTGACTGTTTCTCTTTTCTCACCTCCTCTGACCTTTATTTTGCTCTTTACTGCAGAGACCTTCCTCAGTATGGACACAAGCAGTGGCAGTCCTACTTTGGACGGACATTTGATGTCTACACTAAGCTGTGGAAATTCCAGCAGCAGCACAGGTTATTTCTATCTCTTATTGGTGCGACAAATGGAGGGTGGGGTTATGATTCAGCAGTCGCATTTTTAGTTGAATTAATTCAGCAGCAAGAATGAGGAAAAGTATTTACTGTAAAACTTGTTAGCACTGGTTTGGCATATTCCCATTTAATGTGATGCAAATGAATTTAAATGGGGCCAAATTGTGACACAGTATATGTTTCTTAGTTATTAACACAAATACTGATGCACATGTGATAAGTGATAATTGTCATAGACATTTGCCAGATGTTCTGTCACACACAAATTATTCCATTGTCTCGTGCTCAGTATTATATGTTTTCCTTTATTGACAGGCAGGTTCTGGACAGTCGGTATGGCTTGAAGAGATGGCAGATTGGGGAAGTTGCATCCAAAATTGGACAGCTTTATTACCACTACTAGTAAGTCAAACTGTGTCTCGACCAATCAGTCACTGTCTCACTGTTGTCTGTTTTTAAACAGTTATTGATAGAATAGAAAAAAGCCAATATTCTTTAATCATCCATTAATGTAAGTTAAATAAAATTTAATTTTGTTAAATTTCAACATTTGTGTTCAGGGCTTCTAAGTTACGCTAAGGGGCCAGAGTTAATGTGCCACTAACTGAAAAGATTTGCTTTCTTATTTCCTTTTGTTGGATAGTTGTCACTCTAGGAAGATAAGAAATATGGGACACATGTTCTTAGCTAGATTCTAGCGTTAGTCTCTCCAGTTGGCACAGCGCTAAAACAAAGTGTGGAGATGTCTGGCTATATGTTACTAGCTACGAGCCAGGCTAAATTAGTCTAAGAAACCAGTGTGGTCCTAACTACAGTTCAGGGTCAAACATCTGGAAAAGTAACATAGGCAAAGCTGGCATATTACAACTAGTGACTATAAAATAGTATTTTTGCTGGTACAGAAAAAAACACTGGCATACAATGCAGAATTTGAAATGTGGGAGGAAACTATGTTTGTCAGATAGCAGGATATGTTAAGCAGTCGTACGAACAGATTTGTTCTGCATTCACCAATTTTCTCATACTTAAAATTTTGTATTGGATACAAATTTAATTTACGGTGGTCCAGACCTGTCACATGTGTCATCTTCAGTCTACTTTTCTCCACAGGGCAAAACACTCGTGGCTTGCCTCTGAGAGGTGATTTTAGTTTTTATGATTTCACAATTGGCACAGAAACTTGCACAGTTCAGTAATTTTTAGGAAAATTTGCTCACTTCAGCAGCGACCTCAGGGTCTTTACGCAATTTTCCAGTATGATCCTCTGTTGCACCCGACAGAGTACATCACCTGGTCTAATATCTCTGTGATTTGCCCCTTGATCACCTCTCATATTAGTCATGGACTGTTTTGCTTTAGAAAGATGTTTTTAGCATCTAACTTTATGTAAAATCCTTTCTTCTTTAATTCTGTCACACTACAGCGTTGCTCTTGTGACACGTCGTTGGCAGCTGAATTATGTCATCTTGACACATGAAATTCTTCTTTTTACTCTTTGCTAACATTTTTGTGAATGAAACTTGCCCACAAACAGAGCAGGACAAGTTGCAAGGGTGTTGATTATGCTAATTAACCCTTGGATTTTTGTGTATGAGGACTATAAACAAACTATAAATAAACTATATTGATTTTTCTAACTTTCATCTTAAGGCAAAAATAACAGACTAGATAATGTGTATTATTACACATTTCTACAGTCTTCCTCAAATGTTAATTTATGCTACATTTGATACATTTCAGTTTGTAGTTTGGTATAACTGAATGAAATGTTTTCCAGTGTATTGAAATGCTATGAATGGATTGAAATGTGCTTCTGATACTGTATATACCAATACACCTTCTACTTTCTAATCCTGATTGACAGCCTTCGTACCTCAGAAACAAGTTACCTGAATGAGGCTTTTTCATTCTACTCAGCCATCCGTCAGCGCTCCTATTACTTTCAGGTCAACAAAGAGGACAGGTACGTTGTAATTTCAGAAAGTAAATGCCTTTGCTTGGTATATAATAAAGGTTTTTTTTGGAGTTTTTAAACAAAAAGATTTATTTAGTTTTCATTTGTGTTAAAAACTGAGTCAAATGCACTCATTCTGTATAATGAATATGTGTAGCAAATTTAAAGTGGAGGATACGACTGGCGATATTCTATATTTTTGTTATTTTCAACAAATCCCTTGAAAAGACTTCTCTGTTCTGTAGGCTTTGAACTGCAAGATCATTGGTTCCTACTGAAAATCTTCATCCTCAAAACATTTTGTGATTATATGGTATTTTTTGTGAATTCCTTAAACATCTTGCCCCTGTGGTTTTAATCAAACACCACTCAAATGGGAATAAACAGTGCATTTGTTTGGGACTATTTTCTGCAGCGGATGAATCCACATATGGTACTGTAGTGAGTATTTGGGGCAGCGGGATGTATGTCAGTCGAAAGAAACTGTGTTCATGGTGATGAAGGAACAGGCTGTGATACACGCACAGGACTTGTTAGTGGAATCAAATCATTGTTGTCAAGGGATTTGTTGATAAAAAGAAAATAGAAAATCATTAGACATACAGAAATTAGAATTGTAATCCTTAGATTACTGACTTTAGAAGTTCATATTGTGTTCTCTTGTCTTTTTATCAGGCCAGAATTAGTAGTGAAGAAGCTTCGATATTATGCTCGCTACATTGTCGTCTGTCTACTGCTGAACAAGCTGGATCTAGTCAAAGTTTTGGTGAAGGTATGGAAGATCCCCCCCCACCTGTGTACCTCATGTAGCATTAATTTCAGTGTCTCATTATGTGAAATTTAGACAGCAGTACACCAGTCTTGCTTATCTGACAGACTGCCACAACCTCTCACATAAAAGTAAGATAATGGGATTTCTTTAAGAAGTCCTGTAGGCAGGACGAAATGCTTAAATTAGACTGTAGAAAAGATTAGACCTAACATGCACCTTAGCTCACCATTCCTCAAAAACTCTTCGCTTACAGTCACATATGGACCTGGTGGATGATGCACTTTGTCTGTGCGAGCACCAGTCACGGGCCCCGCCCATAGGGCAGGCACCTTTTTAGTATGATTTTAGAGAGCAGATCCTTAAGTGGCTGATTGGAGTCACGAACAGAGCTGCATGCTTTCACTGAGTCGAGCTTTATATCTTCAGCTTGGCTTCAGAAGTTTTTACAAACACCGCATCTGAGAAACAACCAGCAGCAATGAACTGCCCGCCCCTCCTTTGCCAACAGTGTATAGTATAAAACACATGTGAACACGTCCCGGCTACACACCCAACTTTGGGCTCATTATGTTTGATGGCGCTCATATCACCAGTGGTGTTCCAGCCTCTCATCCTGCTGTTAGACGCTGTTGCAGCTGCCTCTGAAGCCTGGGGCACGCTGCCTTGGGCGTCAGTCATCTTTGAGAAGATGAGTCGAAGCTAGAGGGGCTGGGGTCTTGGTGAGACTCTTGCTGTGGAGAGCGAGCCCAATGCTGGTTAAGGTTGGTGGGAGGGGCTTAGCAGAGTGATATGAGCAGCACAGAGAGACATGGGAGGTTTTGCATTGTATGTTCAATTGCTACCCACTGCTGCTTTTAATTGACCATTAGAGCCATCAGTCCGGTTTAAGCACTGGTCTATTCATTGACGCATAGAACAACTGCTTGTGCGGTGAATAACACCTGTACGACCAAAGCTGCTGCTTTTACAGAGCAGGAACAACGGACCACTGCCACCACTTTGTCCAGTGTAGCTGTAACTTCCTAGGAAGCCACAATACTCTCAAAAGATAGATCTAAATTACAGGAGGCTCCTCCAGCTCTGGTGACTCAAATCAGTATATTATCTATGCATCATAGGTTAACCTTACTAGCATAGTTCAGCTAACGGATAACAGCAGCCGTTCCAGCAGCAAAACGTTCTGGGTGGAACTCACACCCAAAAATGATTAGTATTAGGCTTATTTGATTCACAGGGACTATCGAACTGAAGAGAGTCGTATAAAAAACATCCTACACTTGTTCTGGACAAAATCATGAACTGCTGCACCACTAATACACATTCAAATGAATCCACTGCTGGTGGTGTGTCTCGTTGTTCCTGAAAGGAAAACAGCTGCCACTGAGGACATCTTTGCCAAATCTGATGTGATTTCCATTCAGCAGTGCAGGGGATTAGCTCAGACAGCAAATCTACTCCAAATTGTATCAGTTTGCCTGTCTCCAGGTGTAACTGACCACTGTAAACAGTACATGACGACTCTAGAGATGGGGGAAAATGTTTTCGCATTAGCATTAAAAAAGCAGCCAATAGTTTTAGTGACATAATAACATTTTTGACGCGGCTGCTTCAATCCCCATTTACAGCCTTGTCACCAATTCACCACTCCAACCAAGCATACTGAAATCTGTGGTTACCACCTCTCTAGTCAGAACTGTGACAAGTTCCAGGCCTTCTGTGAGGGGAAAAAAATGCTCATTTCTCAGATGGTCACAGAGAGTGTAATCATTGTGGCTCTGAGAGAGGCCACAAGATGCTCAAGATCTGTCTGCCCAGTCTCACCACCAGGAGGGCTGATGCCATCAACCCCCATAGCCTGCCACCATGCCAAACTGTGCCACGGTAGATCTGAACATGTGCACTCTGACTAGCTGACTGCTGGTCCAAGACGAAGGCAGAAGGGCTATATGTTCTTTGGGATTTTTAATTCCAACTCTTTAAAAGCAAAGAAATGTGGCTTGTGCCAAAACCCCATTGATGAGGGCTTAAGTGCGGGTGAGAGAAGCAACATTTGAGAATAGGAAAATGTATCAGATATGGCCGGCATGAAGGGCGATGTGAGAGGGGAGAGGCGGGGGGAGAGGAGTGGGAAACGTATAGCTCCCCCATATGCAGCCCTCAGCCACCCTATTCCCCAACCAATTCACTAGATGGTTCAGATTCTGAAAAGGATGCACAGACAGATAGCCAGATCCTGGTAGTTACACGATAAGTGTTCGCAGTACACGGTTTCTTTGAAACTAGAGTTAGTAAAAGTTGTTTAGAAACCAATAAGCAGAATCGAAATTTACATTTCTTAATGATTCCTTTTGGAATCTGAATTTTGGAACAGGTTCTTGATGCTTAACCCTATCTTCACATGCAAAGACAGATGGATAGTTGACAAACACTATGACTTTGCCTCCGGACATTTTACAAACACACTGGCTGGGTATGCTTCATTTACGCAACCTTAAATGTGTCTGCTCTCAATGGCAAGCCTGCCCCCTTTGGAAGCCTTTTGGAAATGGGCTGTCACAAGTGTCCAAAACCAAAATTTTGATTACAGCTTCTAGTTTCACCATTCAGAATACTGGAGCAAGTTAGCCTGCCTCATGAAATTTAAAATATGTATAGTTGTATAGTAAATCTAGCAGTCCAGTCAAACCTTTACAGTAGTGTATAAAAACTGTATTTGTACATTTGCCTGACTGAATCTGGAACTTCATCTCTGTCTGCTACCTGCAGGAGTTATCCGAGGAAATCGAAGATTACACACAGCGATTCAACACAGAGGACCAATTGGAATGGAACCTGGTTCTGCAGGAAGTGGCAGCTTTTGTAGAGGTAACCAGCCCTTTCAATGTTGTCTACTTTATTATCCATCATGCATGTTAAAAAGGTGTTTGATTAGATTGGCCTGAGTTCTTGATGTATCTTATAAAAAGATAATAAAAACCCATAGATATGTGAAGTTACTGAAATGAAAACATTAATACAACATTTCTTCTTCCTGGACTGACAGCCAGGTAAGTAAAGAAGTTGTTGAGTTGTCTGCAGCCTGGTACATTACATCAGCTGTGGTTCACTAGTGTTTCTCTCCATTTGTAAAACAGGCAGATCCAGTGGTGGTTCTGAATGACAACAGTTCTGTTGTCGTCACCAGCAATCGGCTGCAGGAGGGAAGTGTGCCTCCACTGGAACAAGGCATGGTGGTTGGGCAGCTCGTCCTCGCAGATGCACTAATCATCGGCAACTGTAACAACCAGGTTTTAACCCACTAATTTGCAGTTCCTAACACCTCATTCACATCAACACAGTTTTTGATTATTCTTATTAAAGACTTGTTGACTCTCAAACAAACATCAAACATTTCAGTGCCGCTGAAACTTGCTGACATTGTCTTACACAGGATAGAGACAGATTCAATATTAAGGTATGAGTGATTTGAGAGAACTTGGTCACATTTACAAATTTTTTCCTATTTAGAATTTTCTATGAGGTACAAACAAAATTGACAAGTAGTAAAGACCTGTCCTGAGAGTTAGTGTAAATTTCTCCACAGGGGTAAAAAGACTTGTTTGATCAAAGATTTATCATCTGGAATTTAAATGTGTCACATGTGAAAACCGTATGTGGCATCAATAAGTTGCAATAAAAAATGCACAGCTCGACGTTTTTTCCACAGCCTTTTATTTCATAACACTCTTGCCAATGTCGGGCAGCCTCTTGGTTGGTCACTCTCTTTTTCTCTCCTTAGTTTCCTCCGTAAACGTCCTCTTTGGTCTACTTGCCTCTGCCAGTAACTGACGTTCTGTCCATAGAGGCTGCTGAGCACTGTTATGTTGCCGGCTCAGCTGGCTGTGTTGCAGCTCTACACCAGCAGCAGCAAAATGTTGCTTGAAACTTGGGTGGCGAGCTAGCCAACAAAGCTAAACAGCAACTGAAGCAAGAGCACTTACAGTAACGTTACCGATGTCAGAGGGTGTTAGGTAGTAAGTTTGCTAACAACTCCAGATTTATAGCTAGTGGCTAAAACCTTTGTCTGTGAAACCTCTGGCTGATTTTGCTCGAGTCGCCAAACATCAAGGAAGCACAACAACACAACACACAGCAAGCAGCTGTTATTACTGACTAGTAACCGAAAGAAGGCCAGCTGTGCATCTGTCCTGCATCCTTTTAGCTCACACAAAAGAGTAAAAGCCAGTCTCATATTTACTCTTTTCTGGTCTCTTGCTCGGTCGCTCTCTCTTTTTCTCTTCCTCGCTTCCTTTGACGCCTTCTTTGGTCTCTTCACAGCCTCTGCCATGATATCCATACTTAGAATGCCGAGCTAACTTCCTCCAAAGAACTTAAATTGTACATTCTATACTCTTTGCTTCTTTTTATTGCTTGCTTGCTGAAGAGTTATTACACTGTTCTCGCGAACAGTTCCTGCTGGGATTCCAGTGTTAAACAGAGCTATAGCAGGCCCAGAGTAGCAATTACAGAGATGCCATGCAACCTATTACAAGCCAGTGTACATCAAAATAATTTTTAAGCTGTTAATTGAAAGGTGTAGTTGAATGCTCATTTTAAGGTTCATTACTTGTATTTAGGGTATTTAAATTCTTCAATGTTAAAAAAACACCTTATATTTCTCATATTGTCCACTGCTTCAGCATCTCTTTTCACCCTCTGTCTGAACACTCAGTTTTAGCGCCTGTCCCTGAAAACCCACTTGCTTCTGATTGGCCAGTTTCCCCAAGCACAAAAGAGAGGCGGGACTTAGCAGCACCTAGCTGAATCGAGGCCTGCTGTGCGAGATGTGGCCTTACTGATTACTGTACACAACACAACTGAATAAAGTTGTGTTGTGTGGTTTTACAGAAACTGGATCAGAGTTGATGGAAATAATCTTGTCCTGTTTCCCCTCTGAGTTTATATGTTACTAGTTACTTTAACCGCTAACTACTACTGTCAGCAGCTGCTGCTCACTATTGCTGATTCTGCCCAGACTGGAAGTTTGGTGCTTTGGGGGTGTGTTTGTGTTTACACCTCTAACATTACTACAGAAGTTTGGACCGCTGGTTCAGAGCCAGCTGATAACAGGAGCTACTATTAGCAACTAGCAGCTAGCTGTTAGCAATCCATAACATTAGCAACAAATAAAGCTATCTGTCCATCAAGAAACTTAAATCACAGAGTTGTGGCAGAGCAGCTAGAGGACATAAGAGAGAAAAACAGAAAATATTTATCTTTCCTTCATAACTGTAAAAGAACTTTCTGTGAGACACACTGCACTGCACAACCTAGGGAAATACAATTTCTACGGCACCTTTAAGATAAAATACTGCATAATGGTGCTTTAATGCTAGTGACCACAGGGACATCTTCATCTCCCATGTCAGTGTACCATCACCTACACTGAATGTATTGTGTTCCAGCTGCCGCAGGAACTTCAGGGCCACGATGCCCCCTCAGTAGACAAACAACATTTCTCTGTACAGTGTTGTGTTGAATTCATTTCCTTCCTCATAAAACATATTTCAAAACCAGCTTTGTTTACATTCTTGTTTACTTGCTAGCAGTCATCTTCTTCACTGCAATTGTGGAAGCATTGCTGCGTTTCTTGGAATGTTAACACCACCTGTAGGTCAGTGGACAAGTGAAAAACCGTTGGCAGGACTGTGTCATGTCACAGGCATGCATGTGCACAAGCAAAATGCTGACCCACTTGTAAAACTTCTGTTCCATAGTGCCACTAGTGGTCAGAAACTGTACAAGGTACTTTTCCATGGACTGCTTTGCTTTAGTGAGGTGTCTTTTAGCATCAAACTTCTTCTGAAACCATCCCTCTTTATTTCAGTTACACTAGCTCAATGATGACATGGCGTTGACAACATAGACTGTATATAAAAAGGTTGACAGTTGTAGTAATATTTAAAAAAAATTCCAGGTCCCCTTATAAAAATAACTATTTGCAGTATGCTTTTGTAACCATTTTGTCTGCTTATTTTTGTGAATACAACTTGCCCACAAATGGAGCAGAACAGGTAGCCAAAAACCATGAACAGGTGTCATAAGACAGTTTTTAATGTTTAAAAAACTGCAGGGGGGCCAGTGTTTTAGTGTCAGCTTTTCATGTTCTTCTCTCTTATCTGTCTGGCTCACAGATCTGCATTTTAACTCTGCTCTTAGCAGCAACACTAACAAAACAATATGGGAAAGTGTTGACCTACAATTTCTAGTCGTTGGCCTTCTATCAGAGCAGAATCTTCATTCATATAAATATTGAAAAAATAATTATGAATCTTGAAAAGGTGTATTTATTTTATTATTAACACATTTAAGTTTGAAGTCTTTATGGAGAATTCAAGTGGACCAGCAAAGTCAGCTTCCCCGCCCAATATGTTTGGGATTGGGTGACACATTTGCCTTATACATGAGTTAATGAAGACCTGGTAATACAACATGTTTGGACCTGTTTCTGCTATATAATCAAGATGGACAAGAATTTGTCCCCCTCAGTTTTGTGTGTCTGTGTGTGTGTCACAGCAGCACTTGCCACATGAACGAGAATCTTCTTAAATTTTGGCTCCTCACCTTTATTGAGGAGTTTATGGAAGTGAAGAAAGAGTACAGTACGCCTGTATTCTGGATGTTACGGTTTACCAGTCTGTCTTGACAGTGCCCTTTAAGGCAGTTTACAGAATACCTTACTAATTTACAGAAGGAGAACCCTGGTGTAAGAGGTCAAAAACACTGACATTAGCTTTTTATTAGATTTATAAAAACATTCATCTTACTTGGGCGGTAACTAGTTGTGTGTCCAAATGTATATTGTTGTAACTTACAACAGTAAAATAACACCTGACTAACATCCAGGACGAACCCCTCTCTGCATCTGGTATCTGACTTATTTGTCCTCTCAGCACTCCCATTCCATGTTCTTCCTCTCCATCTGTGGGAGGTGCCACCTGTAGTTGCAGTGCCCTCTGCTGGCTATAATACTGACCAAAAACTAAAATCTCTATAAGACTTATTTAGAGAGGATTTTAAATGTAATTTTTGCTCAGTTGGCAGTATGGCATGTGTAATTTGACTTTGGAGGCCCTCATTTTGTCAGTCCACAAACAATTTTCTGTGTCCTAACAAAAACTTACTTATTCTTTCGTCTGTAAAACCACAATGCCTAAAATACTGATTCTCTACAAATATCTCAATAGTAAGTTGATGTCAGTGTTGTTTTCTTCCCTTTTTAGGTGAAATTCAGTGAATTAACCATCGATATGTTCCGTATGCTTCAAGCTTTGGAGAGGGAACCTGTAAACCTGGCCACACAGACCTCGAAACAAGGAACGCTGGTAAGTCTCATGTTATATAGATAGCGTACTTGTGGTTCTGTTGAATTAAGGTTTTTACAACATAAAGAGAGAAGACACCAGCTACTATGATGCAAGGTTTTTATATTGTGCTTTTATTTTGCTTCAGTTAAATGAGAAAGTTGTATGTGTATTTAAAAAGCAGACTGTTCCCACCACGGCAACAGTAAACTTGTTATGTCTCATAAATGATGCAGTCTCTCTCAGGGCCAATCAGTAGCAAAGACGTGTATGTCACCAAGTTGTGGTGTGTAATAGCAACCCTGTAATTATGCTTTAAGTGAGATGCATCACTCCCTCAAGAGTTGCATAATTCCCCACTGGGGTCTGGCTAATTTTGTAGATGACAAATGTGATGAACAAAGAACACGCAAACGCCTCCTGGAAGATTTAGCATTAGCAGTTAGCATTTTGTACATAAAGTAAACTGAAATATGTAATACAGTAATTCTATAAAATATTTCTCCACAGGAACCCAACGAGAAGCCAGCCAAAAGAGAAAACCCTCACAAGTATTTGCTGTACAAGCCAACATTCAGCCAGCTTTTTACTTTCTTGTCTGCCTCTTTTAAGGTCAGTATTCACTTTAATAATACAAGTAGCCTGAAATAGGTTAAGTTACTGGTTTATAATTAGACATGAAAAGTCGTCAAGACGACGATGTTGCTATTTAGATTCTCAGCTTTAGCCATATTAATGTGAATATCCAAATATTGTTTTTGGAGGGGCATCTTTTGGGGACAACTGACTGGGGGAGATGGATGGGTTTTCTTCTGCATCCCCTACCCATTTATTTCATGTCACCATTTAAAGTACATGTAGCATTTTAAAGAGGTTGTATTGTGCTTTTTGGCTTTTCCCCTCTACTTTATTGAGTTATATAAATTTTTTGGGCATGTCATAGGTTTGCAAAGGGAAAAAGTCCAAAGTGAGTTCCCATCTCCCACAGAAAACTGCTCTGAACTGCCTGAAAACAGCTCGTTTGTAGTCCAGCCTTTTCCCTTATATCCTTGTGACGTCACAGGGATGAAAGCTAAATGCGCCTCATATAACGCTCGCCAAGCAACTAGTCAGACAAAGAAAAACAGTGAGCTGCAGCACACAGCTCTCCTCTCCCTTCCAAACACTAGCTACCCTCCAGGCAGTCAGTGGACATAAAGTTGTTCCTGTGATGTAGAGACAGAGCTCAGTTAACTTTATGGATGAAAGATACTTTTGTTACAGATTAATAACTCACCACTCTGAAACTCTTGCTCCAGTCCATGTTGCCAAGCTGGTCGGCAACATGTACAGCTGAACCGAAGCCGTGTTTACCGGCTTCTCACTGACCTGCCCTACTCTGCTTCTGATTGGCTAGTAGTCCTTAACTAGGAACTGCGCATGTGCAACTCCCAAAAAAGATCATTTAGAGACAAGATGTATCACTCCATAGCTAAAACGAAACCTTCAACACAGGGTGAAAAGAGGAGCTGCAGCAATGTGCAGTATCAAAAGAAATATTGAAAATTAAACCATGTAAACCTGTTCTGGTACAACCCCTGGGATTTTGAACCTGAAAATGAGCATAAAACCACCTCTTTAATCTAACCTAATTGTACAATTGTATTATTGCTACATTATCTTTTGCTCTAATTTCCAGGAATTGCCTGCCAACAGCGTTCTGCTTGTCTACCTGTCAGCTACTGGGGTCTTCCCTACTGGGAATTCAGATTATGAAGGTAAAATGCTAAATATTAGACTTTTCCCCACAAATATAATATGGAATATTCATGAAAAATGGACATGACACCAAACTGTTTAAAAAATCTAAATCAGATACTTATTTGGTGTGACTGCTGTACGAGCCCAAAGTCATTAAGAACATTTTGAGTGTAAAGAAGAACAAGGAGTATTGGAAGTAATGGTGTGGCCTCCACAGAGCCCTGATCTCAACATCATCCAGTCTGTCTTGGATTACATGAAGAGAGAGAAGCATCTGAGGCTGTCTCAATCCACAGAAGAACTGTGGGGAGTTCTCAAGATGTTTGGGACGACCTACCTGCTGAGTTCTTCAAAAACTATGTGCAAGTGTACCTAGAAGTATTGATGAGGGCAAAGGGTGGTCACACCAAATATTGATTTTACTAATAATATAATCTAGTAATATGCCTATTTTTGAAAACAGTCTTACTCTACAGTATTATTTCACACCTGCTTAAACTTTTTCACAGTACTGTATGTGTCACAATCTACCGTGTCTTTTCAAGTTGAAGAAACTAAAGTTTTGTCTTTGAACACTTCCTGTAGGGCCTTATGATTTTGGAGGAGTTCTCACAAATACAAATCGAGATGTGGTGAACGGAGAGACGGTGCAGAAGAGGAATCAGGCCCAGAAAGAAATGCACTGGTGAGGCATGATTAATCTGTCTAATGTGTTTATTAGCATTTTTCAAAATGTTCATTTAACATTTTAGGAAAAGCTGAAATTTTTAAATATTTCTAAATGTGGAGCAGAACAAGGTTGTTTTTTTTATGTAAAAATGTACCAAAAACAATTCCTCCTAGTTGGCAGTTGCTAGCCTTAACCCAATCAGTGGAACCAGTCTTTTACTTTGGCTTGCTGTGACTTATTAAATAGCATCCATCTGACCCAGTCTGATGTCTGACTGCTGCCCTCTCTCTGTTAATAACAAGTTTAGAAACTCTGTCCATGTATACATAACCAGCAACCTGAGAAATAACTAAAAAGGAATCCTTGCTGGGACAGAAATATAACTTCCTGACCTTGACTTGTTTGTAATGTTGCAGCCTTCATCCAGGGGACTTATTCCCTTTCACCCGGAAGCCACTTTTTGTCATTGTGGATTCTTCTAACAGCACAGCCTACAAGGTACGTTAAATGTGTATCAGATGTTTTCAAACAACAATAGAGGGAGAGTCCTGTGAAGTGAAATGGACAAGTGCATGCTGGTGTTCTAAAAACAACAGGAACTTAGTTATTGTAGTTTGGCTGCTGATTTGGCTGATGAACAGCTCCTCGCACCTTCCTGCATGTTGTGGAGTTCCGCAGCTGCGTTGTCATAACTGGAGGCGAGCGTGGCTTAGAATTTTTGTATGTTTTGGACACTGCACATATGAGGTTAATGTCACTTCCTGCGTCCTCCACGTGGTGCTAAAGAATACCCACTAATTATACGTCATGTTCCAGTATATCAAGTGTACACCACCCAGTGAACATTTCAGGCCGGGGCACAAATTTGGGGCAGATTGGACAATGGACACTCAAGTTACAACAATACTTCCTTTTTCATGGCGAATAATGCGTCACCACCGCAACAGCTTTTGATGAAAACTCAAAAGCTGAATTATTGAGTATCATTAAGGTCTTGCTGAAAATACTTCAGATGTAGTTAATCTACTAGGAGAGGTTTTTAAGAGTATAGTGCCTGTAATGTCCTGTTGCCAGTAGGTGGTGTTATGGCTATCTGAATATTGGCATGTAGATGGACACTTATGTCTAGTTCCGGGCAGATTTTACAGTGTACACTGAAGTTACAGCTACTTCCTGTTTCATGGTGAAATTTGACCACACACTGTTCAGCGAAAACTCAAACTTTGAACAACATTTCATTGTGAAGGAAGATTGCCCTGTGAAAAGTTGATCAAATGAATTCTCTAGAAAGACTTAAATTAAAGTATGGAGGCTGTAAATAAAAGATCCCCTGAAATTGCACATTATATTTAAACTGTCTGACTTCCTATTGGGTTTGGGGTAAGGCTCCTAGTTCCTGACGTGAAACCCATCTTTAGGTTCAGTGTGAAAACCTCCCGAAGATATCATTGTTTCCTTTTTAAGTTGTCTTCAGTATCAAAATCATCCAGTGATGGCTGTGCGTCTGTTGGTACACTACAAACTAAATAAATAAGAAAATGGGTTCAAGTTGATGTTCACTTCCTCCTGTTTCCATCCCTAACTTTGTCTTTAAAAAAATGTGGTATATATACTGAACAAAATTATAAACTTAACACTTTTGTTTTTGCCCCCATTCATCACGAGCTGAACTCAAAGAAACAACACAAATCTTTCAAAATCTGTTAGTGAGCACTTCTCCTTTGCCGAGATAATCCATCCACCTCACAGGTGTGGCATATCAAGATGCTGATCAGACAGCATGGGGATTGCACAGGTGTGCCTTAGGCTGGCAGTAATAAAAGGCCACTCAAACATGAGCAGTTCCATCACAGATGTCACAAGTTTTGAGGGAGCGTGCAATTCATAATTTTCATGTGACATCATATTCCAAGGAAAATGTAATATGCCCTTGGAGGGCAAAAAAGACTGTTGGAAATGCTGGATGGTATTCCCCAGAAGGTAAAAGTAAACATACCGCAGTTGAGCGGTGGCAGTGACCTGGCGGTTTTTAAAAGTAGAAATGCAGCAGTGGATGCTGTAACATTATATGGATCGGATATGCCCAACACTTGCAGTTTGTGTTCATGTCTTTCTTTTTCTTAAGGTTAAAGGTGATACAAATACAATTTGACTGCTTTTGCAGCGTATCTACGGGGGAGTAGCGGTGTGTTGGTCCGTTGTTTTACCCTCCTGGTCAACGCGACTGAAAACTATGAATTGGCATACTGACTGGAGGTATGTCCATCATTCTCTACCATAAGCTGTCTGAGAACTTGGCAGTACATCCAACCGGCCTCACAAACGCAGACCAAATGGTGGTTACACGAGACACCCCCCCCCCCCCCACACACACACACACACACACACCTTTTGTGTACATAGAGAAAGTCTTAGATCTTTGAGTTCAGCTCATGATGAATGGGGGCAAAAACAAAAGTTTATAATTTTGTTCAGTATATGATATTATCACACTGTGAATGCATATTCTTGTAATTTATGACTGTTTCTGTCTTCTGTTTAACAGAATTTCACAAATCTGTTTGGCCAGCCTCTGGTGTGCCTACTATCACCTACAGTATATCCCAAGAGTGTACAAGGTGTGTGTTACTGTAGAACTCAGCTCAATTAAGTTTGATGATATTCTCTATCTCACTGCTGTCAACAAATCCCATGAAAAGATCAGAAGTAACAACTTGTTACATCAGTACTACACCGTTCTGGTTAGTAGGAAACATTCATTGTTGGTTTTGGTCTGCACGTGGGAAAACCGTTTTCAGCTGTCAGTTTTGCTGAATTGTAATTAAATACTTGGATATAGTTGGAAAAATTGATTTTAAATCAATCCTTATTTATTAACCTAAATCTTAGTCATTAGTCAGTCTTAGTTTAAAAATGTATTGTCTTTTTTGAAGTTATTGAGGCTTCTGCTTTCACAAGGTTTCCAGGCGCTGTGTTTATGTGATCATGAAGAGACATGTCTCGTGTTCTCACCTGTCCCCTGTGCCATGTCTCTGCTTCCCTGTTCAGATCAGTCTCAGCGTGGGAGTCTCTTCACTCTGTTCCTTTACAGCCCACTCTTGGCTTTCTCCTCTGTGTGCGGCTTAAACAGCGTGCGACGAGGACTGTGGGAGAGGGCTCAAGAATTTCTTCGCAAAGTCTACCGTGACATTGGGCAGATGATAACTCGATCACGGACCATAGGTAGTGTATCTCACATAGTTCTTTCTAGTCTGCTAGTATGCTGTGAAGATTAGAGTGGACCACGGAACATGCAATACATGTTTTTATTTGTGTTTTTTTTCATTTTCAAGTCAAAACGGTATTAGCCATGGTAAAAGGAATGCCGTTTCACTAATTGAATTATTTAATTCACTAAAATAGGAGAATAGGTTACTGACTAACGCTACCAACCATGAACTGCAGTGTCCCTGGACCATGTCTGGCCAGGGACCATTTCTTATCTCTCTCTCTCCTTTTCATTTCTTGTTATCTCTCTACTTCCAACTCTATAGTAAAGTTACAGAAATGCCCAAAAGATATTTAAAAAAGAAACGGTTGCTTGTTTTGTCAAACCAGCAATCTAATACGAAAACACATTCAACTGATGATGTTAAAAGAAATTCTCAACTTTTGAAAGCTTGATTTAATGACTCTGTTGAGCAATTAATTGATTAATCCACTAATCTTTTCACTGTCTCCCCAGATCAAGCCTTTTTACAATTCTTTGGTGACGAGTTCCTCCGGCTGCTGCTGATCCGCTTTGTGTTCTGCTCAGCTGCACTGAGACTACACAAACTCTTCCGGGTAAGTCACTACAGCTGCATTTTTCCCAAGGAAGTTGCATTGTTTGAATTTGAACGCCATTTGTCGCAATACTGCTTCACAGCCTCTGTTGAGTGATATCTAAGTGCGTCCCACAGTTCATCACAGTCCACCAGAACAGTTGCTGTTGGTAAAACACCTACAAGCTGCTGTGCTGTCTATCACAGTGCCAACCCACACGGTGGCCAGACACATTCTGGTTTCTGCAGTTCTATTATTTACTCCATTGTGTAGCCTCTGTGGCTAAGTTATTTTAAAACTAACCTGCTAACCAAAGTCATTTCTGGTCATTTCGTTATGCATGTTGTTTTCATTTACATTGTTTATGAAATAACCACTCACTTCATTAATACAATCAATTCAACATTCATTTATTAGCTATATTTAACTTCAAGTAACCAAAATGTCTGTCAAGAGTTTTAAAGATATTTTGGGGGTAAATTCTTCACCTTTATTGGACAGACAGGAAGTGGGTGGAGAAAGATGGGCATGACAAGCAACAAAGGCTAGATCGAACTAAAATACGCTGCAAATATTGAGCTACCAAGCCACTCCAGTAATGTGTATTTTTAATATTTCTATGTTAGCACAATTAGAAAAATGATTAGAAATAGTTTTGTTGTTTTACATAGGACATTTAAGTAACATTTGTAACTGATTATGAGCCAACTTTGGTTGCTCTGTAGGAGGAGCTTCCTGTTTGAAAAAAATACACCGGGTGAAGATTACTCCTGCCTCTGTGTTCTCCTTCCACAACTCATCCAATCCTTCACTCTGACCTCGGATCACACTCCCAAGCTGAAGGGATGTGATTTTAAAAAAGAAATGGTATTTATCCTACTTCAGAATTTTGAATGCAGCTGTTTGATGTTTGAGAAAATACAGAAACATCCATCCATCTTCATCCGCTTATCCGGGATCGGGTCTGAATGGGGGATCCCGAGGCATTCCCAGGCCAGTGTGGAGATATAATCTCTCCACCTAGTCCTGGGTCTTCCCCGAGGCCTCCTCCCAGCTGGACGTGCCTGGAACACCTCCCTTGGGAGGCGTCCAGGAGGCATTCTTACAAGTTGCCCAAACCACCTCAACTGGCTCCTTTCAACGCAAAGGAGCAGCGGCTCTACTCTGAGCTCCCCGCGGATGGCTGAGCTTCTCACCCTATCTCTAAGGGAGACACCAGCCACCCGCCTGAGGAAACCCATTTCGGCTGCTTGTACCCGCAATCTCGTTCTTTCGGTCATGACCCAGCCTTCATGACCGTAGGTGAGGGTAGGAACAAAAATTGACCAGTAGATCAAGAGCTTTGCCTTACGCCTCAGCTCTCTTTTCGTCACAACGGTGCAGTAAAGCGAGTGCAATACCGCCCCTGCTGCTCCGATTCTCCGGCCAATCTCCTGCTCCAGTCTCCCCTCACTCGTGAACAAGACCCCAAGGTACTTGAACTCCTTCACTTGGGGTAAGGACTCATTCCCTACCTGGAGTTGGCACTCCACCGGTTTCCTGCTGAGAACCATGGCCACAGATTTAGAGGTGCTAATCCTCATCCCAACCGCTTCACACTCTGCTGCGAACAGATCCAGTGAGAGCTGAAGGTCACGGACCGATGATACCCTCAGGACCGCATCATCCACAAAAAGCAGTGACGAGATCCCAAGCCCACCAAACCGCAGCCCCTCCTCGCCACGACTACGCCTCGATATCCTGTCCATGAATATCACAAACAGGATTGGTGACAAAGCGCAGCCCTGACGAAGGCCAACCCTCACCTGGAAAGAGTCCAACTTACTGCCGAGTACTTGGACACAGCTCTCGCTTTGGATGTACAGGGATTGGATAGCCCTGAGAAGGGCCCCCCTCAACCCATACTCCCACAGCACCTCCCACAGTATCTCCCGGGGGACCCGGTCATACGCCTTCTCCAGATCCACAAAGCACATGTCGAATGGATGGGCATACTCCCAAGCCCACTCCAGGATCCGTGAGAGTAAAGAGCTGGTCAGTTGTTCCACGACCGGGACAAAAACTGCATTGTTCCTCTTCGATCTGAGGTTCAACTATCGGCCGAACCCTCTGTTCCAGCACCCTGGAGTAGACTTTACCTGGAAGGCTGAGAAGTGTGATACCCCTGTTATTGGCAAACACTCTCTGGTCCCCTTTTTGAACAGGGGAACCACCACCCCAGTCTGCCACTCCTTGGGCACTGTACCGGACTTCCACGCAATGTTAAAGAGACGTGTCATCCAAGACAGCCCCTCCACACCCAAAGCTTTTAGCATTTAGCATGTTTGACTACCTCAGTGACTTCCTCCAGGGAAATTGACGGGAAACCCCCCATCAGCCTCCAGCTCTGCCTCTACTAGAGTCAGTTGGATTTAGGAGTTCCTCAAAGTGTTCCTTCCACCGCCCAATGACCTCCCCAGTTGAGGTCAACAGGGTCCCATCTTTACTGTACACAGCTTGGACGCTTCCCCCTCCTGAGATGGCGGACAGTTCTCCGAAAGTCCTTCTCCATGTCTTCTCCGAACTTCTCCCACACCCGCTGCTTTGCATCTGCCACAGCACCCGCTGCTTTGCATCTTGCAACCGCCTCCGGAGTCCTCTTGAGACAACAAATCCCGGAAGGCCTCCTTCTTCAGTCAGACAGCTTCCCTGACCACCGTTGTCCACCATGGTGTTCGAGGGTTACCGCCCCTTGAGGTACCTAAGACCTTGAGACCACAGCCTTCCGCTGCAGCTTCAGCAATAGAGGCTTTGAACATTGCCTACTTGTGTTCAATGTCCCCAACCTCCACAGTGATGCAAGAAAAGCTCCGCCGGAGGTTTGAGTTGAAGATCTCATGGACAGGGGCGTCCTCCAGACGTTTCCAGTTCACCTGCACTACCCGTTTGGGCTTACCAGGTCTGTCCAGAGTCTCCCCCCCCCCACCCCCTGACCCAACTCACAACCAGATGTTGATCAGTTGACAGCTCCGCCCCTCTCTTCACCTGAGTGAGACATACAGCCTCAAATCAGATGAAGCGATAACAAAATCGATCATCGATCTTTGGCCTAGGGTGCTCTGGTACCATGTACACTTATGTGCATCCTTATGCTTGAACAAGCAAGGTGTTTGTTATAGACAATCCATGACTAGCACAGAAGTCTAACAAGAAACACCCACTCAGGTTCAGATCAGGGCGGCCGTTCCTCCCGATCACGCTTTTCCAGGTATCTCCAACGCGCATGTGAGCAATGATGAACTCTCCCAGCAGAACTATGGAGTCCCCTACTGGAGCCCTGTACAGAACTCCATTCAAGGTCTCCAAGAAGGCAGAGTACTCTAAACTGCTGTTTGGTGCATATGCACAAACAACAGTCAGTTCCCCCCCACCACTACCCGAAGGCGTAGGGAGGCGACCCTCTCGTTCACCGGAGTAAACTCCAATGTAGCGACGCTCAGCCGGGGACTTGTGAGTATCCCCACACCCGCCTGGCACCTCACACCTTGAGCAACTCCAGAGAAAAATAATGTCCATCCCCTATCAAGGAGTACGGTTCTAGAACAGAGACGGTGTGGAGGTCAGCCCCACCAGATCTAACTGGTAGCGCTCCATCTCCCGAACAAATTTCGACTCCTTCCCCCACAGAGAGGTGATGTTCCACGTCCCCAGAGCCAGCCTCTGCTGGTGCCCTGTGGATCCGCTAAAAGACCACTCCCATTAGGATAGAAATGTTTCATCATAGGTTAAAGGAACAACTTTGTATTGACTTGCCTGTGACCCTTGAACTGGAGCCAGACCATGCCAACAAAATGCCCCCCACAGTATAACAGATCCACCAGAGCCCCCCACTATAGGGTGGAGGATATGGTGAAGGATGAATCTGTAGACCTGTGCTGATGGTTTTTGCACCACTGAACTCTCCAGTGTGCATTCATCTTTGTAATGAGGGGTTTATGCACCGCAACCACTGCTGACCTCAATGTCCGAGCATATTTACTGACGTCTTTCCCAGAGATCTAAATGCTGATTTCACTTAAGTCACTGTTCCTGGTGAGACACACACCAGCTGAGCCGTCTTTGTGACTGAAGCTCCTGCCATCCATTTAAATTTACATTTACTCATTTTATCATCGCTTTTATCCAAAGCAACTTACATTTGAGGAACAACATACAAGCATCAACAGAGCATCAAATACTGATCTACAACTGACAATACATACTAGCAGCAATAAATACTAGTAAGAGCTCATAGTACATATCACATCAATGGGGTAAATACCTAGGGAAGGAAGTAAGAGTTAACAAAAAGTGCAATCAATACAAGATAATAGAGGTTAGGAGTTAGATCACTTAGATCTTTTGCTCTTGCCATCCTGATACAAAATCGGAATCAACTGGGCATGCTCAGCATTTTTATACCTGCCACAGAGCATGACGGGATAGTAATTGCTTTTTTGTACCATGCACTGCAGTGTGTGGAAGTCACTTATCTGTATGTTACATACCTTACTAAGAAATGCAGAAATAAGGTGAGTGTATTGTTCAAAGCCCCATAGTACAATCTGATTTTCAACCCCTACATTTTATTTTCTCTACAGTAACAGAGCGGTTTGTATTGTTTGTAGTGCAACTACAAACACATCAGGCAAGTGTGTTAATATATTGGCATAAATGTCTTATGTACAGTCTCATCTAACGTGTTCTGCTTGGTGTACAGTGAGTAGATATATTTGTAAACTTGTCTTCTCTGATTCAGCCCTCCATCCAAACTAAAATGGCATTTTTCTCGCCTCAGATCAGAGCCCTACTAAAACTGTTTCCAGAGTATGCATTTTAAAACACTGGTTTGGGGTTTCATTGGGTACAGGGTAAACTAGGTAAGTAAGTAAACTTTTTCAAAAAACAATGACCTAAGCTCTCCAGTCAGAGTCAGTGGCTGTGTTGCCCATTTTAAATTTCAGTAAAGCTGAATACACAGCAGAGCTGTTGTCATTAACCTGGATGTATGCTAATCATGTCACAATTATAAGAAAATGATTTTGTCACTGCAGAGCAGCAGCTTGGGTATGACTGCTGACCAACAGGTAGTATTTGTGAGACAGAAGGTCTGTTTTTAGCTGAGAAAACTCTGTTGTAGTCTGGACGGAGGGTTGAAACAGAAAGAAAATGATGCATTTATAAATGTAACTGGCTTAAAATGTGGATGTGTTTCCAAGGTGGTTTTAGTAGAGACCTCCACCCACAGTGAAACACTAAACAGTTCATGGCAGCTAGCAATCACAGAAAAACCTTTTCTGTTAGTTCACTGTATTCCTTTACAGCGTGCTTGTTGTGATATTTGTGGGAGTCAGAAGTGTTTGTGTTGCAGGAGTCCCGGAGTTTCCCAGAGTCGTACCCTGAGCTCCCCAAACAGGACACGGTGGAGAGCAGCCTTCTACAGAAGCAGATTTTGGAGCTGGCGACCATGCTCGACGTGCAGAGCCTATTTTGGGAGGATTCACTGGAAGCCTACTAACATCTTCGCACAGGGCGAAATGGCATACATGTATATACAGACTCCACTGCCAGAGCCCTCACCGTTGTCTTTGTTTTATTTTTCTTTTACAGGTAATGAATTAACTGATTCAGCACACACACATATTCATGTCCTGCATTTAACTGTTACTTGTGGATGCAGATGTAGTGCAACATTAAAATGTTTACATAGATAAGCCAGAGAATTTAATACAGTGTAAATTCTCCATTTTGAGTCTCGGCGGCTTGCTTCGTAAAAATAAGCATCACATAAGAGTAAACGGGCGAGAAAGACACTGCAAATAACTTTTCAACTCACCATTCCCCATCCAAACCGCAGCCTCTGACGTTATTCCTCATGTCAGATAATTGTAAAGAAGTTGGCCGGCTTGATTTAGTGTTTTTTTTTATAAAATGTATCATTGTTTCATTAGCGAAGGTTTGTAAGCCTGATGATAGAGAAAAGTCCTGGTGTGACTTTATTTGTCTGTACCAAGGCAGAGCAGGGCGGTACAGAGCGAGAACACAGTGCTAAACAAAACATGAGTAAATATTAAAAACAACTATGATGTTAGCACATTATTCACACACTAGGTTAGAATTTGAAAGATTTCACCAAAAATGTTGTTCTTGGTCTAGATTTTTATATTTTCCAAACAGTTGAACTTGTAGCAGGCTGAGGTGCATGAGGTTCTGTTGCGTGTTGTCGGCCCTCATTAGTTAAAGACATCACACCCCTTCATGTCATTAATCAGCAGTCCTTTTAATACCTTTAATCATTCATTGTTTCAGGCTTATGCGCTTTGAAAGTTACCTTTATTCCTTCCTCATCTCACTGGGCTATACTTGCATGCAAAGGCAAAGGAATGCGTCCATTTTGTTCTTATATCCACAAAGAATGGCCTCCATCTTTTAGAGTTATAAAATGGTTTGTAGATTTTAAAATGGCATGGGGTAGGGAAGTAAATTGAGCCAGTGCATGTGTTGCATGGGCCTGTAGATTTATAGTTGACCCAACAAATGAAGACAATCTAGGTTGAAAACGGAGGAGTTGACTTTGTGAAAAGGTAACGTGGTATGCATACTATTGTTTTTTTTCACCAACAACATTCACCATTCCATTTATTGCTTAACTGACACATCAGTAACCTTAATGGTCATGGCCTCATGTGACCTGCCTACCTGTACAGCCTCATTGGAATATCATTGGTTTGCTTCTTTGTAAACTACTTTCCGGACTTGTCTTACTTACCTATCCCTAGTGAGGTCCAGGTTATGCTTTCAAAGACCTAGTTTGCATGACGTTTCATCCAACCATGTGAGAAGGCGTTAAGTGTTATGAACGGCCGCAGTTGGAGGCAAAGTGAAAAGCCAGCCGTCCGTAGCTGTTTGCTTCAACAGAACGGATGGTCATACTGTCTGCTTCAAACAGTCAGAGACTTTTTAGGCCATCATCTAGTGGTTAATAGAGGAAATGCTGCTTAATGCTTTCCAGCATCATCAGTCATGGTGGTTACTGCCTGCAAGCAAGACCTTGATTATAGACCACAGGAAGTATCATGTCCAAACTGATCCTGTTACTGGCCTTAAACCAGGTAGCCTGTTCTTGTGACTGAAGCACAGTTATGCTAAGGCGCATCGCATTCAATCATGATGGCCCAGGACCTTTATCATCATTCATCTCTCTGTCTCGCCGTTGTTTCTGTCCACTTTCACCCAACACCCAAAAAATCAAAGATCTGTCAGATTACAGTTGATTTTATCTTAATTTTTAGGATAGCATGTGCGCTGTCCTAGCTAGCACTTCAGGAGACATAGTCTAAGTACTTTTTCAGTCACTTCAGATATCATTTCTATTTCAGTTTTGCCCAGCAGTAGAAAGTAGCATTTCATTAGACATCAGTCTGCCCGACTGGTGCCAGAATGAAATCCCCCATGCAGTCTCAGCTGATACCAGAATTAGGAGCCCAGAGACCTAGTCGGTGGAGAAAAGGTGTGCTTGTTGACTTCAGTGGTCATGGGAACACCAGAAGAATTTCCACTATCAACATACACAAACAATGGTGTTTATATAACATTTAAACAATATATGATGTTGTGCATGGTTCCCAGACTATGAATAGTAATGACCTTACTATTCTGATTCTATTCTGTTCTAATACTTATGACCTCCTTTGACCTTTAGTGCCATTCCTAGGCCAAATTGTTAGATTGCACACAAGATGTCTCATAATCTAATTGGCAGATTGCCATTAAGTTTTCACTAGTGTAAAGGATAAGGTTGTCGTCGTTTTTTTTATTGGTATTGTTATAAGACCAAAGACCAAAAGCGACAGTGTGTTAGTCCATCTTCCACTGAAGACACTAATCTTTAAAAACAATGTATAGTTTTATTTTTTTTTTAAAGGCTCCGTAATTTCCTGTAACAGCCGCTCACTGTAGTTTTTATCAAACAAGTCTACATGTGGTGCTCTAGTGAGTATTTGGGGCAGCAGGACGGTGTATGTGGGACTGAGTCAGAATAATCTACAGTGTGTGTTCATGGTGATGAAGGAACAGGTGACCCAGTGCAGCAGTGAGGCTCCCTGATGGGTGTTAATAGTTTGACAATGGAGCTCTATGGCTCAGAGGAAGAAGATATTTCAGGCTGTGATACACACACACAGGACTTTAATACACAGTTGGTAGATAATTCAGTTTGGATTGGAACTTTTCACAGGATTTGTGGATAATTTAAAAATATATAATATCACCACCCTTATCATTGAAATGGGAAAAGGGTCTTAGAATAGCTAAAAGCAAAATAAAAATTTTTGGACCGTATTATGTTTTGAATAATGCTCCACATCTTAACATTCCCCAACGTAGAAACAAGCTGAAGGCAGGTATGAAAAGCCCCAGTGTTTACCAGGTGGCCCTGGCAGGGGGAGACACTGCACAGGCTATTGTAGTGATGCTGAAAACCGTGAACTGGCTTTGACCAAAATGTTCAAATAAACATTAATGCAGGAAGTAGCCAAGACGGCTTGTAGGAATTAAGATTTTTGAATTGACACAAATGAAAACTATTTTTAGCCGTTATTATATTTATTGACATTATTTGAGTGTGTACATATCATGTAAAAGGATGTTTTGGCACAGATGTGTGTGTTCAGTATTTAGTAAGTCTATAAAATGTGTAATGAAATATGAAGTTGAAATGAAGGAGCGAAATGTTCACGAGGCCAGTTTGTTCTTTGGCCATTTTTCTAAAAATATTACATTCCAACTTTCAAGGACTTGAAGAGAGGCAGAGGAACACTACCGCTGTTTTCTCCATTTTCCATTTGTCTGGGAAAATGAGCTGTTTATACATTTTCTTTCCATTTTCATTGTAATATCAACCTCCATGTTCCGTTGTGTTGACAGTAATGACGATTAAGATATTGTAGGCTTGCACTTTATGAAGTGTAAACTTGTTATGATCTTGTGTGTTGTGCTTTAGGGGAAAAAAGAGAAAACTTCTGTGTGATTGTTCTTCATGCCAGCCCGTCACACCAGTGACCTTCTTTTTTTACAAAGAATAAACGTGTGAGTCAGTGATTTCAAACATTTTCCTACAGGAACTTTTCATCTGCTCACACTTTTTTAAACAGCTTCCGCCTGAAATGTGTGAAACATGTTTCTGAAAAGTGTTGAAAAGGCAGCAATAACATGTTTGAAAGAATTTGAAATCCTTGTTTTATAGCCAGTGGTGCTCTAAAACTATGCTGTCGGTGGGGATTGCAATGCCATTCATGATTTTTTTTACTTTGCAAAGGAATATTAACAACTAAAAAAAACAAAACAAAACAAAAACTTTGACATGTATGGACATCAATCAGGATAGAAGAAGTGAAGAAATGTATTTGTTTAAATTGTCAAATATTGCATGTTGACAAGTTTGTATGTTCATGTTTATATGTTTATAACATGTTATTGTATGGTGTGTTCCCTGAACTCAAAACCCATGAAAACAGAAAATATTGTGGCCTAATGGCACAAAAAGCATTATTTAATGGAAAATAACCCCAAACAGTGAAGTGACTGATCATAATTATAACTATAAAAAGAAACAAATAAACGAGATAACGTTAGCTTCTGTTATGACCGTTTGCTGTAGTGATGTCGTCTGTGCTTCATATTTTAAAAGAGGACCATGAACACAACCAATTATTTCATTATGTAGCACCAGTGCGATCATTAGCGCAGATACAAATTTGAATTTGCTTGTGCTCCTGCACAGATTAACCAGGATTATGCATTGTATGAGTGTGTGTGAATATTTATTTTTATTTCATGTTTCCAATTCCACTTCAGCTACCCAGCAGCATGTGGGGCATGGTGTAATAGCATACATTGATTGTGCATGATGAAAACGGCATTTCCTGCTTCACATAATTTGCTGAGTGTCAAGAGTATTGTTACAGGGCCACCAGAGTCCTGGAAGCTGATCAACTCTTTTTAGCACAAATTCTTAGCGATAAATCTTGTGTGCACGGGTGGAAACAATACCACTTAGACAAGATATTAAGAAGGTATTAATTTGTGCAAACAAGATACAAACTTTACTTACCAGGTAATTTCTATAAACAAGATATTTATTTGTATAAACAACGTAACTTGTATAAACAAGGACATTAATTTGTGAGATAGTAATGAGATATCAACACGATATTAACTTGTGCAAACAAAATGTTCTTTTGTGAGAACAAGATAATGTGTGCTAATAACTTGTGCACACATTCTCTTTTTGATGGTGTGTTTGAAGCGACTCTCAGATTGGTGGCTGATCTACAGCATCATACAGAGTACAAACTATTGTCATATGGGATTATAAAGCCTTATGCAAGATCAACGACCCCAAGATAAAATCCCACTCAAGCAGCACAAGGCTTTCCTCTGCCACTGCTGTCATTGCCTTTTAGTTATAATAAAATAGTTAAACTGTTGAGTGATAGAAGTTTCATTCTGATTAAAAGCCTAAAAAGATTAAAATATACCTATGTTTGCATTCCTGGACCCAAATTAGAGTTATCTTTTTTTTATTCTCATGCTTACCTGTTCAAACTTAGAGAAACATAGATGATGTGAGAACTTTCAAGTTGTTTCCAGCAGTTAGTGAAGTTTCCTAGCAGAAAATGGCTCAGCCGAGACACATAATCAGTAATGATCGGATTGCTGTCACAATCCTACTGAGTTGTTTCGTGGTTTCTTTTCTAAAGCAAGCTCTATGCACTTTTGTCCAACATTGATATTGAGAAAGTGCATAGAAGAAGTAGAGAAACCCACACCGACCTGACAGAGAAGATCGTCCGCTGGTGAGACCAAATCAGTGTTCACCCTGCATAACTAGTACAGTATTAGAATCTACCAGAGCACAAGAAATACTTGTTTTTCACATGAACGCACAAGCACAAAAGCCACTGCTCCATATAATGGACCCACATCTATGGAGAAGCATGCGGACGTTTCTTTGGAACACATTGCAAATAACTGCCGACTGATCAATCCTGTTTTCTCCCCCAGATATGCAGGGGTCATTTCTACCTTTTTATACGTGTGTCCGAATGTCCAAAAGATGGGTGCAGCCTTCCTTTATAGCAACATGTGTGACTTGCTTGTTGTGATTTTCAGTCGGTGTCAAACTGTCAAATGTATTTTCAAAATTTCAGTTTAAGAAAATGCACTGTAAGCAGCATGTTTGTTTAGAATAGAACGTGCCAAAGACTGGTGTACTTTCAATGATTGAGATCTGTGACTGTATCAGAGGGGTTTTTCTGTGTTGCCAGAGGGAGCCAATAAAGAAAAAGAAAATGTGGCTTCATAAAAGGACCAGTAAGTGTCTTTATTGAAGGACTGGGGAGGATGTTCAGTTCTCTGCGTTGTTGCCTTTAGTTCATCGTGTGTAAGAAGCATAGAGCATGGATCAATGATGCAGTGTTTTTTAAAATAAGTCTTTCAGAATACTGTATAAAGAAGATTTTTGAGTAGTATCTGTCATGGTTTGGACTGCTGCCTGACTTATTGTACTTAACAGGTAAATAGACAACTAGTGTACTCAAAGTTTTTTTATTTTGTGAACTCTTTATTTATGCTTTATATTGACCCCCAAAATGTAAATTCAGCATATGTAAACAATAATGGCTCTCAAGCGCATTCTGTCCAAGTTATGGATACAACATCTGTAATGTTACAGCAGCGCCTGTAGTTGTGACCATAGATGAAGAAGAAGAAATGGTCGATATGTTATTTCTTCTAAGTCTAAGCCATAGAGGGTCAAAGCTATTTTTGAACTGTGTCTTCACTTTCTTTTAACCCACCCAAAATGACACAGCGTAAATCTGCTTCATCAGATAATTTGTCATGATCCAGGATTGTGTCCATACAATGCTGGGCTACACTGGAAACAAGAGAGAAAATAAAAATTTCTTATAAAGTAACGAGTGACATAGAGAGATTAAGAACATTTGACTCCACTGATATGACATGATACATGGACTCAAACCAGGTGACCCTTTTCACTAGACTGTTTTGTAATTAAATGAGACGTGTCAGCAAAACATTGTGTCCATAGTACATATAGAAACATTTCTAGTTCTGTGATGTGTCTGCCTTGACACTGGTGGAGTTGAACATGAATGGTATGAAATCATAGAGCACTCACAGCCCTCCAGGTGTCACAGCGAGAACATGTGGTTCTTTACTACCATCCAGTGGCCACGTTAGGGTACTACAGCACTACACGAAATTAGTCACTCGGGGATCTAAGTGCAAAGGCCTAATACAGCCTAAAGTTTAGGTTTCAGTTGTTAGCGAGCGTGTTTTAATAAGTATTCTCAAACAAATATGCAGTTATAATGAAGCCAACTAAAACAGCAGATTTGGTTACCGTTCGGTGCATTTCTCTATTTAACGATACGCGTACAAAGAAAGGGGAAGTATCTTGACACACTGAGTATCTTTGTTACCACCAGCTTGTTGAGTTGAGTGTTGCTAAGGAACGTTAGAATGTCGGCTCTGGTCCAATCATCGTTGGAGAAAGATGTCACGTTCTTTAAACTGACCAACCAGAGAGATGTTAGCGTCACTACCTGTTGAAGTTTATCCAAGCTTTCACTCCAATAGACTTTTTTATTTTAACCTACTTATTCTGCCTGCTAAATAAAAACGATGGTCTGCTAATTAAAGATATTTTGAAGTCTTGACGAGTATATTTTGGTTTCTCATATGGTAAGACGGAGAATTTTTTAAGTAATTGGACAGACGCTAGAAAGACTTCTGTCAGGGTTAACGTTAGCTAATAAGCTAAGGCTAATGTCAGGCTAATGTATAACGTTACTTCTTGCTAGGCTACGTTGCCTTTTGATTATCGTTAACTGTTATATATTTAAAACGGATACATGCCCCATAAGCAGTAGTGAAATTTAACTAAGTACATTTGACGTTACTCATTTACTTTATAAAAGTACAAATTTGAGGTAACGTTATCCGTAAAGTTACTTTACATATTACATATATTGTATAATATAACATATAATATTTGTGTTTCATGACACTGATAACGTTACTATAATAGCGAACTTTTTACTACTTTAGTTACTAACGTCAGTTACTTGCATACAACATATATGCTTAACTTTTAAAACGTGATGCACTGTACAAAAAATAAACTACCTAACAACATATACAAATGAATGAGCTGAAACAGTGAGTCATTGAATCAATAACATGATTAATTGACAAGTACATGGATTTCAGAATTAACTGATTGGTCAAGGAATTACCTGAAGATTAATCCGTAATAGAAAATAATCATTAGTTGCAGCCCAGTATAAAATTAAGAATTAGCTTCACCTCAACCAACTAAAAGAGAAAATATTAAGGCATGAGTAAAAATAATAATACTATTTATATTGTTAGATGTATTATCTAGACTCACAGGGGCAATTTCTCTGCATTGATTACTTTAGTTTTGATACTTAAAGTTCATTTTCTTGATAATACTTTTGCACTTTAATTAGTCACATTTTCAATATAGGACTTTTACTTTGAATGGAGTATTTTTTCCAGTGTGTTACATATAGCATTGTCAGTGCATGTGTTTTAGGTTGGAATTCATAGTTTTGATTATGAGTATTGTTATTGTGAAGGCATCAGCTACTGAACTCTTTTTTATTTCTCTGTGTAGTTTTTGATTATTAAATCCCACATTTTTTGTCTTCCAAGGAGATGAAATAGGTTAAAAGTACAAAAGTTGCTTAAAAGTATACAAAATACACAATCTTCCTGGTTTTACCTATAAGATTCTGAACATTTGTCATTATCCCTGTTTAGCAATGACCACCTGTAATTGTACTACTGAAATGTTAACCACCTTGTCTAGAAAGAAAAGCTGAAATATGGTGCAATCAAATAGATCTTAAATATTCTATCATATTTTCTATTTATGTATGAATTATTTTCCTTGTGCTCCCGCATGCACCTGTAACCCTCATGTCATCAGCTTAACTCAAATTTTTCTGTTTCTGTTTCACAGAGGAAAGCAATGAGAACTCGGTCAAGTTCACCTCCAATTCATGTGCACATCAACGATGCCACACCGGTACATGTCCATGTGAAGAGCCAGGGGACGAGTCCTGCAAGGACGCCTCAGGTTAGAGATTTACTTTACTGTTTTCAGTTATTTCTGTTTTAAGGTAAATGTGCAGAAATTTAATGTGTGGATCTCAGTAGTTATGAAATCTTGTGAAACTCATTCCACTCACTCCTGTTCATAATGCACACCTGTTCTTATACAGTGTAGTTATTAGGCAGCATAGAGGCCTGACAGATGTCAATGACATGCTGCTGCACACACTCTGTGTTTTAAAGGGAAAGCCCAAAGTCGACAGAGGAAACATCCGTCCTACAGCCAAGGTCAAAACTCGAGTGCCATGGATACCACCGGGAAAGGCCTCCATACGGGATGCTTCATATAAGTGGGAGGTAACACACCTTGAAGAAATAATACAGCTAAATCCTAGCCTAGCATCCCCAGACTAATTTGCACATGCATGTTAGGATGTGCCAGCAAGGACAAACTACAGGGAGCCAGGGGGAGCTTAGCTATTAAAAAGAGAGGAGCAACGTGCTCCCCTAAAAACATAATCAGTGAATTTTTGGGGGGGTCTTTAAAATATTGACAAAATGCTATTTTTGTCATGTACTTCTGTTTTTCTGCATCTTCATCATCATGTATCATATATAAAATTAGACTTTTGTGTATGTGCAATTCATGCATGAGGGTTATTCATCAATAATTTAATAACTTTAATAAAAACACTGGCATGCATGCCATTCTTGTCATCACCATCGAAGCGTGTCGGTGCAGCATCCTAAACTGTACTCACCCTAACTCAAAGATCAGACAAAAACTAACTCTTTATTCACTCTCAGTCTGTGTGCTCAATCACCATGAGTCATTTCAAGTAAAGCACCAGGTGACACCAGAGCAAATGAAACATGAGTTGAAGATTGGTCTGGATCTAAATCCCTTCTGCTGAGAATTTTAAACCGATCCATCCAGTCAAAGATGTAGTGTTACTGAGTGTAATTTGCACCAAGGGGCCGACGCACCGCCTTGAGATCACACCACCGCTCCCCGAACCAGAACCTGAACATTCCCAGTCTGCGCTGCGATTGGCTGACCTCACATCAGAAGAAGAAGAAGGGCTGCACGGACGAATCAGCCAGTATGAGAGGAAGATTGACAGCTTAATGACTGAAGTCAGCTCTCTGAAGAATGAGGTCAGTTTCTCCTCTGTGTCCACGTTGATCTTTGCAGGTCTGCATCACGCAAGTCCTTTATGACAGTTTAAATAATTTATGTGGCACTTCATAACAACAATTATAAAAACATTATTTTCATATACAGTGCTTAGGAAAGCATGCAGAACACCCTCACATTGTTTATGCATTTAATTTAAGATGGATTAAATTTTGGGGCAAGTCATTTACACACAATAACCCATAAGGACAAATTGAGAACATGTTCAAATTTTCTCCAAATGTATTGAAAATCAATAAAAGAGTTGTGTCATTTACAACAGTATTCATTCCAAATTGACCCATGTCTGTGAGATTTCTCTTGAACCTTGATCAGAGTTCATCTGTGGTTAATTCAGTCATTGGACATAATTAAGAAAGGAATACACCTGTGAATATAAGTTTTTTGTTTTTTTATTCAAAGTGCTTGTCAGCACTTGTAGACCTCTGTTGAGGCATAGCTCCGGGACAAAACACAGGTAAAGTTTTGAATGTTCCCAGGAACACAGTAGTATGCCCGGTATGCTATAAGTAAAAGGTATTTGACAGCACGCCAGGGGCCAGATGCATACAACTCTGTGTAGATTCACCACTAAAACCCATATGCACAAAAATAGAAATATGCCCACAGTGAGCACTGTTCAGATTTATCAAGCTGTCTGTAAACCTTCATCGGTGGGGATGTATCAGCTATTACTTAACATCAGAAGGATGATCAATGATTCATTTATAGAGCTAATTTTTAAAAACAGACTTGCTTTACTATTCAGGATAAAATGACAAGATCATCAACAAGGAAATGATGGCTCAAATGTAAAGTAAAACGAATGACAATATTCATCCCTCAGAAATCATTTAGAGTTAAGTTTATAAATGTGCCTTTGACATTTTAGAGAACTGTGTCGATTACAAAATAACAGCATTAGCAAAACTGGCAAACAACCTGAAAAGTGTTTTACTATAAACACTTTGACCTTATATTTAATCTCTCCTGATCATTTCACCTGCAGCTATCTCTAGTGAACTGTGTGAGCTGACACATTCCCTCTGCACATTCTTCTTTTATCGATACCAGTTCGAGCGCGGGGATGCATCATTCATACATCGGCCCCTGCAGTTTACCAAAGGGCTTTTAGAGCAGGAGTAAAAAGATTGTCTGGACTGAAAACCAGGTTCTGCTAATCATCTGTATAATACCATCTCTGCTTCTACATACAACATCCTAACCAAGGGGTCTAAATACTTAATACATAAATTACAGATATCAGTTGTTGTGTTTTTTTGTAAGTTTGCACAAAATTCCAAAGTGGTGTAAAAGCATTCTCTGGGTTCAAGGTCTTGGCAATTGACTACAATTTCAATTTGCTTTATTGGCATGAATGTCAAAAGAACAATCTTGCCAAAGGATAACTCAAAAGAACAATTCTATTCATACAGTTCATTAAATCAATAAAATAAAATGAATAAAACCGTAAACATGCATCAGTGGGTGTTTAAATAAAAAAAACTAATTTAAATTAGATCATTACAATCTAATTGCACCCCATGTGATGGCAGCTGGGATACGTCAAGAGTTTCTGTGACTGTCCTCAAAGACCGCATTAACACGTTGTTTGTGTGTCTGCCCACGTGTGTTTGCATCTGTATGTATGCAGGTGGAGCTGCGGAAGAAGGAGCAGCTGCTGGAGCGTCAGTCGGAGCAGCTGAGTGTCTCCCAGCGGGTGATCACCGAGCAGGAGGAGGAGTTGGCTGAGGTGACCAAGGAGCTGGAAGAGACCGAGCGGGAGAACACACGATTACGCCAATCCATGGAGAAGATGCTGGAGGAGACCGACTACAACAGGCAGATAAACCGAACACTTTCACTGTGCTTCACATGAGAATTCTGATCAGTTAAAAATCACTTCTTCTTCTTCTTTTCTTCTCCTCATTTTTAACATGGTTTTCGAGAGTTTTTGCAAGGCTAGTGTAGTCGTTGAGACAGCCTTGGTAAATATCTTAGAGGTCAGTGTAGTTAGTTGAATAACAACATTCAGGCTGAGGGCAGGTCCTGAAGTCATGACTGTCACAGACATTGTGATTGGGCAAATACTAGTGCTGACTGATTTATCATATTTTCATCGTCGTCACGATATGAACATGCACGATAAACACATAGCAGAACTGCCTGAAATGCAATGAATAATAAAACTAATGTTAATTAGAGATGGGCACGAGCCACGGCATTAAACAGGCTAAAGACCATAGTGTTTACTATCAGGCTGCAACCTCTGCCCTGCTCTCTGTGTTGGCTGCTCCACACACACACTGGGCTGAGTGGAGGGCAGTGGAGATTATTAATATGAGATTATGTAGTGACTTTGCTGTTGCTGCTCTAGAAACAGCATTCAGTTATATTTAAAATATTCAATTCTAATTCTCTTCTGAATTTAAAGACAGCCAGGCAGCTAATATGCACACTTCAATATTTGTTTATTTATCGCAAGTCATATCGTCATTGCAATACGGAACAATGTTGTCTCAGATTTTCCTCATATCGTGCAGGCCTAGCACATACTGTATCTGTCTTTAACTTAAGTCTTGATGGTGAAAAACACACAGTCTGTACAGTGTGAAGCCTTAAAGGACTTGGCAGTGAGATATAAAACAAATTCAGCAAAGTGCCTGCTCATGTAAACCTTTGTGTGTAATCAGCAGAATTTTACTTGGGGGAAGGTGGGCTATGTGAATCGCATTAAAAGCTAAACTAAAACCAGTGCTACCTTCTGCTAGACTAGGACTGAGAGATACTGATGAAGCTTCTGACTTTCAGCAGCAGGATGACTCCTGGGAGAGAGTGGGACACCACTTTTCTGATACTTTCAGCCACAAATAAATCTACTCACATGTTTTTTTCAGCCTGAATGCTGGTGTAAATCTGACACATCTTAGCTCTCCTAAATATCAACCAAGACAGGAGTTACTTTGGAAGATGTGAATTTTTTTTTACTCCTGGCCATAAAAATTCGGACCAAATATGCATTATTTTGACTAATTCCCTACACTGAGATGCTTGATAAATACAGCACTGATCTTTAAGACAAACTCATTGGCGAGTAGTCAGAATGTCTGTCTGGTTTTCTGTCCCGTTCCCTCTGACTCAGAGCCATGCAATCTCAAAGTTAGCCATGTTTTGGGAAATGACTTTACACCCGGGATGTAGAATAGAACAACTCCTGTTTAAAGCCAGGATTAAAATATAGTGGAAAGAAGGTTAGAATTTAGATAATGCTTCTCCATGGAGTAAAGGCAGATTAAAAAAACTTTTGTTTAATATCTCGTCTTTAAATCTGTCCTCTACTACAGTTACACGTTCCTCTCACATAAACTGTTTATAATCCCAAAACGGTTCACTGCAAACAGTTCCTTTCAGCTATTACCTCTATAGAATCTCAATAACAACATCACAACGGCATGTCATGTGTGTATCAGATCACACAGTCATGTGTACTAATAGGAATATTGGTGTAATAATAGTAATAATAATAAGACAAAGTTTGTGTCCTTGCAGATTAGACAGGGACAGTATGCAACAAGACAAAGATGCTCTGCTCAGAAAACTGATGGAGGCTGAAGTGGATGGGACAGCAGCTGCCAAGCAAGTCTCAGCCCTGCGAGAATCTGTTTCCAAACTGTGCAGTGCTAGTGGCAGTGTGAGTATTAACTTAGTATTTGGCCTCATTATGTGGCCTGTGAGGTCCAACATTTTCTAGAAACCTGGGAAGCAATACTTTTACCTCCAAAGCAAAGAGCAGCACATCTAGTTGACTTAAACCAATGATTTGTCAGAACTCGTTCCCACAGCTTTCTTTGGTGAACCCATGTCTTTGTCCCTCTCTGACTTTCTGTTTGCTGGTGAAGAGGCTGTCTGGCTCTGAGTCTTCAGTCTTGGCCCGTCAGAAGGATCTGCTGCTACAGAAACTGGAGACATTTGAAGCTACAAACCGAGCTCTGCGGCACCTCCTCAGAGAGCAGCATGGATCCAAGGTAGTGTGTGACGCATCTTTAAAGCCATTGTTAAAAAATGGATAACTGAATACACAGGGAACACAGGGGTCTTCTGGATGTGTGTGCTAACTGAATGATCATATCATCATATTTCCAATATTTGAATGTCATAGTGCATTTAGAATAACACATTTCCTGGTAAAACGGAGTGGCAATGGGGCAATCTGTGTGTACTTAGCTCCTGGTTTACTAAGGCAGCAGCTCATTATGCAGCCAGCTCCCGGACTGCCAGGGAAGAAGAGCACATAGTTCAGGTGGGATTTCTGTGAGATCGCCAACAAATTATTACACAGTGATCTTGGCTTCTCAAGTTTTACTTCAACCATGAGAAAAACATGCATTACTAGGTCTAATTGTACTGATAAATGGCAGACATAGTGGCTCATGCAGCTGCGACGGCCAGAAGAATACTAGAATGCTGAGATAAATAATATATTTATATTATATTTTTGTATAAATCCCATCTGTGCTATTTTTACTCCTGCTTTGGAGAATATGCCAGCACACCTGACCATCACAAATTGGATGACTTAAATGTAAATGCTCCGTATTTGTATAGCGCCTTTCTAGTCTTTTCGACCACTCAAAGCACTTTTACACTACCTTCACCAGTCATACACTGAGCTTAAGTGCTCAAACGGAAACTAACATTCACACACTGGCGGAAGTATCTTGCCAAAGGACACTTCAACATGCCAGGGATTGAACCGCCGACCTTCCGATTAACGACCAACCCACTCTACCTCCTGAGCCACAGCCGCCCGAGTAAATGCAGCGGAATCTATGCATATGCAATAAGGAGAGAAAGGTGAACCTTGCAAACGCTTGCTAAGATGACATGCAAACTGTGACCCCAGTCTGGTGCCCGTTTGGGTAGAAATTTGCTCAGAAGTCTTGATAAACTTGACCCTGAGTGATTAATACATTTACACATATTTAAAATCCACGGAGAAGATGCTGGAGGAGACTGACTACAACAGGCAAATATTATACCAAACACTTTCACAGTGCTTCACATGAGAATTATTATCAGTTAAAAATCCCTTCTAAATGGATTTTATCAAATGATACCACAAAGCAAAGATTACATTGTCTGCAATACAACCAGGGATATAAGGGATAGTTACCATGGTTGAACAATGCCTCTGATACCTTTTTCAAAAATATATATATATATATATATATATATATGCGCATAGTTAGGGGTGGGCAATATGGCCAAAAATGTTATCACGATAAAAACATTTCATATCACTGAATATCGATAATTATCACGACAAAGATCAAATCATTATTTCTTTCAAGTTTAAAGGCTGATTTTTGCTCCTGAGTGAATATTTTAGAAACCAGACAGTTAATTGTGTGGTTAAACTTTTCTGTATGGTCAGAACGTGACAAAAATTTGATGCCAGACAGTGGATCACTTCACAAATCTGAAGTTATTATGATAAAAAAGTATATGATTAGTAAATCTTTTTTCAGTCCCTTTTCCTCAACAAAATTAATATCTTAATAGAAAAATTAAGTGCTAATTCGTTTGTGATTGAAATGAATTAAATCAAACATTTATTGATGATTATATTGAACATTTGTTTTATTGTTATTGAAGAAAATTATATTGCGATAATAATCATTATTATTTTATTGCCCAGCCCTATGTACAGGTATATATTTTCATATTCCATGACTTGTGTATTGTTAGACTGAGCAGATGGAATCAGTCCGACTGTCAGAGCAGAAGGATACATTACTCAAGAGACTGGTGGAGACAGAAGCAGAAAACACTGTGAGTTTAACAGAAGCCTTCTAAATCTACTTATATTCTCTTTTTTTTCATTCGACAGGCTAATACCTATCATATATTTTCCCCAATTTTTTTATCTTCATGTAAAGCGCATTGAAATATGCTCTATAAATAAAACTTGCTTTCCTTTTGCAGCGTCTTGTGGTGAAACTTCAAGAGAAAGACAGAGAGGTTAATCAACTCTCCCAACTTTTAGATACTGAAAAGGTAAATACAGCTGTCAGTTTTTGTGATGCTTTTTACTGTATATGGCTCTGTCAAACTGTGGAGCTGTCTCTAACAGGGCTCCAAAACAAAGCATTTAATCCTTTAGTTATGTAGGTCAAAGGAATACATATTTGTCCCTAATGTAAATTCTGCTGGATTTGGGGAATGCAGGACAATACCAAGAGCACAGCTGAACTGTCCAAGAGTCTGGAGTCAACAAGAGCTCATTTACAAGGACAGCTCCGCAGCAAAGAAGCTGAGAAGAACCGGCTTACTGTGCAGATAAAGGTTTGTCACGGTCATGATCTGTCTGTCCTAGTACATGCCATCATATGTAATTATCTATTATTATAATATGTACTTGGGAAATGACATGTGAGGGCTTATATCACTGAGGACACTGCAGTCAGAATCATTGTTGTCTGTTCATCTTAACTGTTGTTTTGATACTCTGCTGTACAAGTGGAAAGCATAAACAGTGTACCCAGCTGTAATCCTTGGTTCTGTTCTTTCCATTGGTTCAGAATCTGGAGCGAGCAGCCAATCAGCAGAAGGCAGAGATGGAGCATCTAAGGGAGCACCTGGCGAGGCTGAAGCAGCAGGCCAGTGCAGACCGAGAGGCTCTGAAACAAGCCACGCGAGCCCAGAAACAGCGAGCTGAGCGCAGCGAGGGCACTGCAGGCCAGCTGAGCGTCCAGCTGCTGGACATGGTAGGGTTGTGTCACTGAGCAGGCGGGCTGTTCTACTAAAGCTCTAGATGGATTGGTCAGAGGCACACAAGACTCACACAGGTCCCTATGATTACTCCTAATATCCTCACTAGGTACTTTTGAAACACTTCCACAGTAGTGAACTGCTCTTTTATTCCTCATGGCATTAGTTGTTTCTTTCAGTTCACTTTTAAAGAAAGCTTCAAGCCCCATCTCTCTCTCTCACACACACACCTCTTCTGCACTGGTGTTTGAAGCAGAATCATGCAGAAACATTCTACTGTGATATTAAAACAGTTTAAATGTCTTTTTAACAGGAGAAGCAGGTGGCTGATGCACTTTCAGCAGCTGAGACCTGGCAAAGCCGCTATGCCCAAGAAGTGAAAGACAAGAGTCAACTGGAGATCGAACTGTCGCTGTTGAACAGGTAACTGCAGCTCTGTTATGACTTCAGCTACAGACAGATGGAAGCGGCTGTCACACTGTGGTACTACAGATTTGGCACCAATTTTAGTTTGCATTGATGAGCTATTCACAGCTGAACAACAGCTCAATAATGGCTTGCAGGGGAGTGACAGCTCTGGTGACAGTTGATGAATGATGAAATAATCCTTCAGAAAAAAATATTTTCATTAGCTTTTTGTGAGGTTTTCAACATTATGCTTAGTATCATTAATAATTACTGAATCATAAATTATTAGTAGCATAGAATTGGGGCACATACCTTGCATCAACCGTCTTGCAAGAGGAACCATTAGGCCTTACGTTTTTTCTGTGAGGTATAAGTGTTCCAAGTAAGAATCAAACTATCTTAACTGGACAAACTTAAGACTGCTTGTTTCAACTGTTCACGTGGAGGTATCCATTTGTGATATTTGATCTTTTGCTGTAAGTAGTGGTATAAGGGGAACCCATCCATCCATTGTCAGCCGCTTATCCTGCGTACAGGGACGCGGTATAAGGGGAACCCGAATGTTTGTTGTGTTTTTTTAAATGAATTCAGCTGCCAATGACATGTCATCAGGGCAGAGCTATACTTTGACATTAGGTTAGATGATCCCCTTCACAAACTTGAATGAAGTCCCTGAGGCAGCTGTCGGAGTGAGAATATTTTTCCTAGCAACCCTGTATGCAGAATAAGTGGTTGACGATGGATGGATGGAGTTTACACATTTTAATTCAACTCAGAGTCAAGCCATCTGCACATGACTTGTAAGACAGGCCTGGAACACACATGAATTACTTCTTCCACTGAAGAAAGCATAGAAGGTGTCTTTATATTGATAAGAATTCATCAACCAGTGAAAAGTTACTGCTGGTTCTGGTTCAAAACGCCACCATTTTGGTTACATAAATGAAAGGATGACAACTGTGCAATGTGATGCAGCCATACAGCAGAGCTGACAGAGCAGCTGCAGAATACAGAGGATAAAGGCAGAACGGAGAGACAAGCCCTGCTGGATCACCTGCATGGACTGACCACAGAGATCACTGCTGCCAAACTGGAGAACCAGTCCCTCAAGGTGAAATACCCAACAGTCCACAGAAGTCTGTAGTTCACTTTACAGTGAGAACACATTTATAAAATGTTAACCTTACCTTGCACACATCAGAATATCTACATATCTGGTTTCCTTTTGTGTTTTGGATAATGTCCTTCCTATCCCCATTTTTCATTCTAATAGACTTACATTGACTTATATTACATTAGAAGGCTGCACTGTCCTGTTAATTTAATTACTGATGGCACATCATCTGAAGCTGTGCGTTCCTGTCAGGCTACAGCATCTGCAGTGGAGGAGAAGCTCGCCTTGTCTCAGTCAGAGCTCCAGCAGGTCAAAGCTTCCATCAAGCAGTATGAAAGTCTGCTGGACAGCTATAAGATCCAGGTGCGTGAAGCATACTGTAATAACAGGAATCCAGCAGTATGAGATGTGATAACACAGCAGATTACAGTCCAGTGTACACTGTTCATCTTCATGCAATGTCTGAACCCACTTTTTCTTTCTGTTAACCAACTCTGCACAGGTTGGAAAAACCCGGGCCGAGGCGGATGAGTACTGTGCTCGGCTGGCTCTGGCGGAACAGGAGGCCCAGGCGGTGCGGGGAGAGCTGGAGCGGGACATAGAAGAGGTGCGCAGGGAGCTGCTGGGGCGGCTGGCGGAGCTGGAGCCTCTTCCCGAAGCCTTACGACGCGCCGAACTCCAGCTGGAGGAGGCTCAGGACAGGGAGCGCAGCCAGGAGAGACGCAGCATGGAGCTTAGCACGACCCTGACTGACCTCCGAATGAAGGTCACACACTGTCCTATGCATGCAAGCTGAAATTAGCATCACAAAATAATAATTAAATTCCAAGCTAAAGTTAATTTGAACATTAATCAGATGATACCACATTGATTTTGAGGAAACAATAAGACAGAGCTAAACACCTGCCTCCATACTGCTCTTTTGCATTGTCATTTGTAAAACCAGTTTGATTTGCTGAATTCTTATGGTAAAAAAGATTTTGGGGTGCCAAGGTCGCTCACCTGGTAGAGCGCGCACCACGTATCAAGGCTGAATCAGCCTGGCTGCACTACACTTTCAGCACAAACAGGTTATCAATTGGCAGATAGAAAATTAACTCCAAACTGTTTTATCTATAAAACCAGGAAACATAACAAGTGATGTAATGGAAAATGTGGTTTCAATTTTGAATTATAGTAGCACTAAAAACTAAATTGGTATGTCATAGAGGCATTCATCTTCACCAAATGTGTAACTGAGGTTTACAAGGACTTGAACACTTTTGCTCTTAAATGAAGTGCCACATTAATAGAATTTATAGTCTGACCACAAGCATGCTATTAGTTTTAATAATAACTCTTAGTAGGAACCCAAAGACTGCATTCCAACTCACCTGATAAAGGATTGGGCTTATGTTGTGTTAGGTGGAGACCCAGGGCAGCCAAATGGAGCTTCTAAGACAGAAGAACAAGGTACAGCTGGAGGAGAAAAGACAGCTTCAGCAGCGAGTGGAGGGTTTGGAAAGGTAGGTCACCACTTAGCCTAGCCATCTTTGCTACCCTCTGGTCAGCCTACCCTACCCTATGCAGCACACCTATCAGTTAATGACCAGCAAGTGTTCTTCCTCCCTCCTAGTTGTACAGCTCTAACCTTTTATCTCAGCTCTAACCTTTTATCTCACCTGTTTGAGTAGTTTCATCACTACTATTATTACGTACTACTATTGAGTTGCATGCATAACACTTGCATATGTGCTGGGAAAAACAAGCTCTAAAACTACATATACCTCATAATGTCATTGTTAATAGCATAGCTTGTAAAATGATATGAATCAGGGCACTGTTGATTGCTGTTGTCGCTTTCCTTTCTTGTGTCACCTTGCAGAAAGCTGGAGGAGGCTGGCAGTCAGAACAGCGACCTGCTGGCCGTCATTGCCAAACGGGAAGAGACCATCAAAAGCAATCAGCTCCGTCTGGAGGAAAAAACAAGGGAATGTTCCCTGCTGAGCCGGAAGCTGGAGGAGTCTCTGAATGATGCTCACCAACAGGTGTGAAAGTGACAACAGCTGTTAAACATCAGTGATACAAAGTGTGTGGTTAAAGAATACAGTAGTAGTTCATTTCAGTAAGACCTCTGCAATGACACAAAAAGAGATACAGATGCAGAGGTTCTTTGTCTGGGAAAAGAATTTAACCTGAGCCCCTTGTTTCATTCTTTTTTTCTTTTTTTCTCTCTAAACACATGCTTACACTTTTCACCCAAGGGCTACTGCAGCTTGGGTGTGTAGGCCTGTGTTTAAATATAAGCAAGGCCGCTTTTGAAGTACATGTTGTTAGCGACATATAGGGATATATCAGTTCTATGTACTATTTATCACCCACTGCTGCCCATTAATTAAGTCCAATGTGTCATATATATCTGCAGATGTCAGAAACCAGAGAACGTGCTGCAACCAAAGAACACTCCACCCAATCCAAGATATTGGACCTAGAGACCCAACTTAGCAGGACTACCTCAGAAATCAACCAATTGCGACGCAACAAAGAGGAGGTAAAAGTAAAGTAACTCTTATAGTCGAAATCTGTAAGGATCAGCTGTGATAGTAGGTCTGTAAGGTGTGTATTTATGATGCTCAGGTGGAACGGCGGTATCAAAGCCGACTGCAGGACGTGAAGGATCGCCTGGAGCAGTCAGACAGTACCAACCGAAGCCTGCAGAACTACGTCCAGTTCCTCAAAGCCTCCTATTCCAATGTGTTTGGAGACTTGGCCCTAAGCAGCTCACTGCGAGCCCCCTCACCCATCTGACATCCTGTCTGTCAGACGTGTAAAAGTACTGTGGTTAGAGTGTGTTACTTTAGATTTGTTAACAAGAGCAGGAGTCTGTAAGGATGGTCAGTGGCCTGGTTGCTTGTTTCATGCCGCTTTAAAACTGCTGGGGAAGAGCTGTAGTATGTAGGCTGGTAGTACTTTTAGAATGTGGACTTGTTTCTGGAAAGATTTGTTTAGAACTTAATTGGTAGACAATAAAAAAAATGTAATTGGATTAAAACATAATTCTAAAAAACAGATATTTTGTAATATTAAAGCCCTTAAATTTAGGATTAAGAATTGTCTTTGTTGACTCTTAGTGGTAGTATCAACACTGACAGACAGCAATAAATGCACCCCTTTCCACGGCTCTCCCCACTCCATGGATTTGACCCAGAGTAGTTTGAAGATTCTATAAACACATGTGAAATGTAACCATAGGGTTTTTAACTGAATGAGACAAGGCATTTGTTGAAGGTCTCAAGACTAGATTGAAGGTCACCTCCAACATCACTTTACCAACTCATATTTTACCAGAAGCTTTTATACACCTAATGTATTTCTATCACCATGTTAGTTTTGAATAATCATAAATGAGTTGAGAAAACTACAGAGAGGAGACAAGGGCTTCACAATTTATTAAGCATAAAGAAAATTAGGACACTTGCATGTTTAATATATTTTTATATTTTTTTTCTTTATCCAGATCGGGGGTGTAGAATGGTGTACGGATTGCAAATCTCCCTGAGGTTAATTTGTGGCTATATAAATAAAATGTACATGACTTGATATGTTGGATTGGCTGGGTGTTAGTGAAGCTTAGTGAACGGTGTGCAGCTAGCATCTCACGTCAAATTTTAATACTTAAATTATAATACATAAAAATGAAAAGCTTGATGGTTCACAAAAAGGAAATAAAAAGGTTGCACTCGGCGTCTGTAATCTGGAGCCCTTCATCTGACCAGCTCGCTCTTGCTGCTGCTTTAAACATTCCTTACCATACTTTACTATTGTAATGTTTAAAACTGTCTAAAATATAGCGGTCAGGCACAAATTCGCTGAAGACAACTAATGGGGCCTGTAGACTCCATTGCTATTGCGATAATGAGTTAAGACAGACTGAACAAAAGCTGCAGTGTTTGGTCTGGAAGCATTTTGTGCTACAGTTTTTCACTAATTAGTTTTGATGGCACCTTCTAGCTTTTCAGATTGAATGTTGTCTTCAGAAATGTATGATGGTATGTTGAAGTCAGTCCGTATTTTGCATGCCAAAAACAACAAGACTACACGCTATCTTTTATTTTCAAGCTAAGCTAGTCATGACAAAGGGTATTACCAGGATTAACAGACTATACTGTATTTCTACAGCTAGATATTAAAACAATGGATTTTAGTTTTTTTACATATACAACTGTAGCTAAGCCATCCATGGCACATTACGTGCTTAACTGTACTTGTGCTTTGAGTTTTTATGGAGCTGAAAACATTGGTGCTATCGCTTTCCTTTGGCTGGTGCACGACAATGCATGTCGAAATAGTTATTTTGGGTTTACAGTTTTACATACTACATTAGTAGAATCAATAATTGTTGATCTTGTTTTTTCATAAGTGTTTCATGGAGTGTATTTAAACAACTGAATAATTTATATCCACCATGGATAACTTAAAAGTGGAAATAAAACAACAAAATCTCAGTGAAACTGAAAATTGGTGGTGTATGTGTCATTTTCTCAGCTCTCATCAACTCTCTCTGTCTCTCTAATATTCACAATGAATTCACCTGTAAGATAAATTGTCCCTTTTAACTACTCACATAATCATTTTAGGGGATGCATATGAACAATATGGAGGTGTGATTAGATTTGAAAAATGTATATTTTTAGTTTACATTAGGAGAGGGTTGTTAAAAAATGGAAGTAACAGGGAAAAGAATGTATCAACCAATATGTAACAGCTAATGAACAGATGATCTCCCTGTGGTAGTCAGCTGATAGGGAGGCTGCTGAAGGAATTCTCCCAGACAACACTGATGGTTATAGAGAGATTATGTAAGAATGAAATGCTTATAATTCACAGTTGAACACAGACTTTGCATTGCAGTGTTAATAAGTGATCGGTAGTCAAGATACAGTGCATTCTGTATCAACAATGTAGCCTGAGCTTACAGGGATGGGAGTACAATGTTTCGGAGTAAAATTAAAACTTTCAACCCATTACCCTGCACTCACCATTATTTTATGCTTGCCTATCAATGTGAAAGGCCGTCTGTCCTGCTTTATCTTTTATTTATCTAAAATGTATTATTGTGCCATTGTGAAGGAAAATATATGCTTCAACATTTGAACATTATGATTTCGAGCCTCGCCACCAGCTTTCAGTTGTGATTATTAAGTGCTGTTTGGTGCCACAGCCTGGATTACTGCTTAACATTATAAGAATGTGACAATCAGGGTATAAAGAACTGAAGTGCTGTAACTAGAATGTTGTACTCAGAATGTCGGGTGATTCCGGTATGTGTCGGTTCTTTCCGTACAGCTGCAGAAAATTACGTCACATTTGGTAAAAAAACGACAAACACCCATCTCAAAGAGCAGCCTCTCATCCTTCGTCGTCGATCCGCCTGGACAACCAGCAAGGTTACTTTGGAAGCTCTGTAGAAAACAGACCGAGGTATGGAACGTGCATGTATTTATGTTGCTCATTTTAAAACAGATGCAGTGCACACTGTGCTACAGCTCAGCTTTCCTAGATCCTTGTTCTGTAAATTCAATTTGTCGCTAGCTCGGTGGCTAACTTAACGTTAGCTAACCCAAGCTGCAGGCGTTCCCTGTATTGAATGATATTTACCGTACAGTTGGTAAAATAACGTTAGACAAGGGTTTCTAGTTCGCCTCTAAGATAAAGTAGCCAGTGGGTTAGATATTATCGAAATGTTAGCATTAGCCACCCTACTAAATGGCATTAGCTTGCACTGACATCCATCCATCCATCTGCGTTGTATTCAGACAATGGTTGTTTTAAACATTTATAAGACGGTGTTTGTAACATCGTCAGCTAGCGTAACTGTTAATGTGATGTTTCCGTCTTGAAAGTGCGCAGTTATTATTCTGGTTGTCTGGTTAAAATGTTGACGTTAGTGAACCTAACCCAGGGGTTTGACTTGAGCGGCTAGCTAACGTTAGTCCTCTAATTTACATGTAACTTACTGTAACGCTAACCAAATATGATTCACCAATATTCATTAAAATATGTCTTTCCTCATAGTTTGTATGTTATGTGGTTTCAATCAGTGAATAAAATTTCACTGAATGAAGAATGGCCAGGTTATGTAGGTGGCTAGTTAGCTTGTCGGCCATGGCTGAAAGGGAGCCGCCCAGTGCAGTTGAATACCTTTGGACATATGGACCCAGCTGTCACTCCTCTTATTACCCTGCATTTATTTAAATGCGGACAGTGCCACGGTTAATAATGTACACGTGTCCGTGGAGGACGGTTATTCTCAAATGCACTCTGTGAGACCGTTTTGACTACGTTATTGTCATTGGCTAGCGTTACATGCTTTTAAAGAGTGGACCAAGGATAAGAAAATACGCTGGTATTTCCAACAGAGCATGACGGAATATAATTTGCATAAATATTGTGTATAGTTTGCAGAAGTACGGTTGTGGATATTAAAAACAGCTGGAGATGTCATAACATGAAGGCGCTATCTCACACCTGCAACCTAATGTTACTGTCCCGGCAAGTGGCTTTGTCAGGGTGGTGCCAAGTTCTTCACATACCAGTTGCCCCAGCCCCTCCACTCAAGAGGAACTAAGATAGAAAGCTGCACCACACAGCCTGCAAGACAGAGGTTAAGCACCACAGGAATGAAAGGTGTACCACAGTAACTGCTGAGAGTTGCATCATTAACCATAAACACTGTTAAAGAGGAAATGTGTGTAGTCCTTTTATTAGCTTAAGAACATTATTTGATTCACACAGTGGTCATACAGAAACTGGTCATATATTAGAAAAAACATTTGAAAAGTTGACCTAAATGTGCGATTTGGTTTTTCCTCTGACCTCAACTGTAGGAAGCCCCTTAGCAGCCAAATGTAAAATGGCAGCAGTGGGAAAAGCAATCACCTAATGTCACTGTGATACAGAAACATGGGACAGCTTTTTGAGCTGTACCACCCAAAATACTTACCAGATACTCCCAGGGCAAATTATATGTCCATCTATGCTGCCTCATTTTAATTGGATTGTATTACAATCATCACTTGAATACAGGTCATATAAATATTGTTCTCTGACTTATGGCTGACATAGACCCCGGATGATTATTTAGAAGACTCTGAACCACTTCATTTCCTTTTCTTCTGTGTCTCTAGTTCCCTAGTTACAGCTGGGTACACTGTAACATGCCTGTTGAACGGGCATGTTTTACTATTATTGTATAATTTTTCAATAAATATTTAATTACTTGGCTGAATAGCTGAACTGAGGCATCAGGAAATGTACATCACTTAGCTATCACAACATTTAGTACACTCCATCTCACATAATGGTGTTAAAAGGCCATTCATGGAGGGTGGGGTCAGTCTTTCCTGCATGGTCATTTCTGCAGGCATTTGTAATCCACCTCTTTGTTTTGCTGTTAAGTAATATTGATAACTTATTCAAATATAGATGTTGCTATATACCAAGACCGCTGTCAATTAAAACCTACATATTGCTTTTCCTTAAACTCCCTCTTAATCTGTACAGCCTACACATCTTTTTCATGACTGTGACCCAAATAGAAAATAGGCCTCCTTGTCTCCAGGGCTGTCAGGTTTGGGGTTGGGCCTGCACGTACAGTACAGCCTGGTAACTCATTGTCATTCTGCTGCTAGCATGAACTACTTTCCAGACATGATGAGAATCTGTTTGTATGGAAGACTCAGGTTGTTTCCATCGCAAGTGTCCAGTGATTGTTGATTGCATTGAGTGCTGAAACATTATCATTAACTTCAAACTTAATGCTTCCTGTAAGAGCATCTTGTTATTGTGACTGCGCACTGTTATTGATTGTGTGATCAATGTTATGCCCTACACAGATTAGCCTACACAGATACACAGCATGTCAACCTTTACTAAACCCAAACTCAAGGTAACATCCATGTTTGTCTTACTGCGTGCTTCTGTGTGTGTGTGTTTGTATCTGTCTGTTAGTTTGTATAGAAAAGAAGATTCGGTCAGTTGTGATTTGTTTTGCTGAGTAAAGGGTTGGGGGAGAGCTGGAGGGAGGGGTAGGAGGTACAGAGCAGAGAGACGCATGGGCTGGGCTACATCTTGGCTTGCTCTTTTGTACAGCATAGTCACTGCAGGTGCAATGCGTCTGTCTGTGCTGCGGAGTAGATGAGACTTTGCTTCCTCAGTCACTTTCGGATTGTTAAGGAGTGTGCTACAGATGGACATGCTGCTGCAGACTATGATTTTGCCACAGATGTAGCCTTCTGATCAGCCGCAACGCAAGAAAACTAGAGGATCCACACTAGAAAAATCTGGTGTGTGTATCATTTAGGTTTTGCACTATTTGTCTTACTTTCAGCTTAGCTCAGTCTGTATGAAAATGGAATGTTTGATTTGAATGTCGTGAGGTTTTGGTAAATGGGTGGTGATTTGAATTGTGTTACTGTTGGCCGTGATTTATGCTGAGCCAGGACTGTCCTGGTTTAACAATGAATAACTCTGGTCTCACACATCATCAGTATGGTTCAGTAAGTTCATTTTTACTGCATGTCTTTTGTTGTTGTGGTATTCTTTGCATGAAAATGAAGTGTGATCTTGCCTTGAAATAGATGAACGTGTTGGCAAAAAGTCTGACACAGCGTTCAGTCCTTCAGAAAACATTGGTTGGAGATTGGTTTGCAAACTCATTGATGCCTGCAAGTTGTCAGCCTAGGAGAAGTGAAAGGCTAGTTTAACTGACTGGACAGGAGCTTCTGTCAATACTCTTATATTAATCATGTTTGCCAGGGCTACTGCTATTTCATAGAATGTTTTTACTGCAGATTCTATTTAGGTAAACTACATTTCAGAGACAGAGAGAAGTGAGGGTGTAGGCTTCTTGTGTGTCTGAGTGTAGGGAGAAGACAAATCCGAGGAAGCAAAGCGTATTTAACATGTTATTATAATAATGTTACTGTGAACCTCTTCAGATGTGTCTACTTTGAAAAACCCATTCCTTGGTAAGGTCTCCATCTTGTTGTAAAGCAAAGGGCAGTAAGTGGCAGGTACAAAGTTCAGTTCAATGAAAAGGAAGAGACGTGTTGTTGCTGTTAGGTCATCGTCTTCATCCTAGCCTCATGAGACGCTCCCATTTCCTGCAAATTCCTTTAACTTCCATCCTCCCAGTATGGCGTCAGTATGACCCCTATTCATAACAGATGGTTCACCATAGTAACTGGGAGTTGCTAAGTGAACGACTTTATTTGAATCAGTCAGAGTTCCTTGAGTAATTGTTTCAGCCCTACAACTTCTGTAGCCACGTTAGCTGAGGGAGTACTTATATGCCTCCATACAGAAGGACTTTTTGGCCAGAAAGGTGCTAATAGTGACAGTGACTGGGCCTTTGCTGTTTCCATTCTGTATCTGTAAAAGTGGAAAATGGGACTTTGGGAGGGCGTTGATCTTTAGTGTCACATGCAGCTGGCACAGTTCCCACACATTACATTTTAAATTTTCCTGTAGGAAATGGAAGAAAGGGAGTAGGCCTAAGGGTTATATGACTGCAGTCATCAATGGAATCGTAGCTGACGCAGTACTGCTGGGTAATATCAGTGTGTGGGTGTATGGTGTTTGCGGAGAGAGCAGAACCCCCCCTCCCCAGAGGCAGCAGTGAGGTGAAGAGAGGGAATAGCTGTTATCTACTGATACAAGATGGGAGGAAGTGCTATCAGCAGTTGCAAGGCTGTATTTAGGGGCGTCGGAGAGCTGTTAGCAGCAAATGTTTACAGAGACATCTGCTGCAGCCATGTCAGTGAGCTGCTGTGGAATGATGTTAGCGCTCCCCCTTCTGAGTTTTGGGAAGATTTGGAGCCCTAAATGTCCTCAGTCACCATTGTCTTTTCTATATGTTAACACTTGACTAAGTATCAGAATTCGATTCATTCGATGCGATAACATTTGGAAAAACTAGACGAGTCACACGATTATCATCATATTTTACAATTATCATTTTATCTCCTTTCAGACGAGAGTCTGTTGTTCATAAAAGTTCATTTACACCTGGCATTAAAATGCCTTTTGGGTGATGGATTGCAATCGGATAGTGCTAGAATCCCAAGGTCTTATTTAAACCAGTTAGTAATTATCAAATGGAGGTAAGAGGGTAACCCTGGGATGGAAAAGCTAGAGGAAGTGTCATCTACATTTGTGTCCTTGGCTGACATCGCTGTGCAGAATGAGGCTACGCTCTGTTAAATCCCTGAGATGATTTAAGCTTTCTGTGAACTGGGACAGGTTAGCGGATGGGGGAGGGTTGCTGGCTTTTGGTTTTTCACTTTGTTCAGGCATTGTGTTGATGAATTAGTCAGTTTACAGTATATTCAGTTATACTATATTGTTGCATGTTTAAGTGTGTGTATGTGTCTGCTCACTGGGATTGATTGTCTGGAAAGCTAATGGTACGTCTGGGGACCAAAGCATCTCTGTCCTCTGGCTCTGGTTAAAAAGCCAACTGCACTGCTGACTCCACTAATCCTCCCATTGAGTGTAGACATGGACCAGGAGACTGTCTCTCTCACTGTCTGCAGCATCAACAAAAACCCATGTTTGTCTACATTTAAGCCTGTCAGACTACCCCCTTGCCCCCCCACCCCTGCACTCAGCTTGGATATCAGCTATTGTGCTTGGAGTTTGGTTGACCTTGGTTAGACAGATCAATATCTGCCTCTCTTCCTCTTTGTGTCTGTTGGTGGGCACAGAAACAAATAATGAATTCTACGTTAACGCTGTGGTACATCTAAATTTCTCACTCGTCCAAACAGTCAGATAACCACAGGGTGAAAAGTGCAATCTGCTGAAACGACCAACAGTCACACCTTGATTAGTTTCACTGATAATTGCTTTCATTTAGAATGAGTTTTTGTTTCATGTCTTCAGACTGTGCAGCTCATGCTATTGGTTGCCCTATCCCTGGAAATTTAACTGGTGTGGATGCCTGTTCAAGATCACGCTTTGTCATGTTTCAACAAGGTTGCTAGCTAGAGATTACCCACAGTTTGAGGCTATACTGGCCATGGGGCCAGAGGCACAGTGGATAAAGAAGCTGACTGCAGCGATCCCATTGTGTAATGAAGCCTGGTTACTGTTCACATGCATGTGGAATGTCCGCCCCCACCCCTGTTTGGCATTTTACTATTGGTTGCTCAGCTTGAGACAGGATGGGGTTTTTGTTTAGGCAGACAGCCCTGTTTATATATCCTGCCAAGGTTCTTCTAAAAGAGAAGTTGTAGGAGTTAAGGATCCTGGAGACAGCTGGGTAGCTTCTATGAATGGTACGGTATCTGAGAACAATTTCAAAAAAGGGAGACTTGAGTGTAACTTTGACAAAAGCCCACATAGTTATAGCAGTCAGTTTGAATATCATGAGATATGCACAAACCTATTCAAATAGACACAGCAGCAGGAGATGGTTACTGTTCTAGACTAGATGGTTTGTCTGAACTTTCCTTTTTTTAGTCAGTATTAAATAATGTCAATATTTGGGTGACCTGAGTAGGTAAAATGTCATCCAGAAAAATTCAAGCTTTGTACTTTATTACAGATGATGATTTTTTTTTTTTATTATTATTATTAATAAAAAATATCTTTAATTTAACAGTAGTTTAATTGCTAGTAGTTTAAGACTTACTCATGAGTCTTTGGAGTCGGCTGGGTCAGGAAATAGAGCAGGTCATCCACTAACAAGAAGGTTGGTGTTTCAATTCCCAGCTCCTCCAGTCTGCATGCCACTCAGCTAAGTCACAACTGTTGTCTGCCACCTCTTACACACTCATATGTTTCTACATTCTGGCTCTTTAAAAATAGTACATAGGCTAAGATGCTACACAGTGCTATCTGTCTTTGCTGTCTACCAGCAATGGCTAACCAAATCAGAATCAGCTTTATTGCCCGGTATGTGTACACATATGAGGAACTGACTCACAATGTGCTTACTTACACAATAATAAAATCAAACACAGACTACAGTATAGATAACACATAAATACACACTATAAACAAGAACAAAACTGACAGATTGAGACAATAGTGCAATGAGCAGAGTGCAAAAGATGCAGGAGTAAATTATTATTATTGTTATGTATATGTCGGAGGTGGATGTGATATACAGGTGCACATACATGTACACAGTGTGATGGAGCATTGTACAAAGGATGTTGGAATAAAGTATTATGTGCAGGTGTTATTTCCATGAGGTAGTTGGATTTGGTATACAGTATATACAATATGAACAGCTCTGAAATAGAGAATGATGAATAAAAAGTGTTAGCCAGTAAACAGGAGTTACTGGGTTATTGCACAGGAATTGTTCCTGACACTGTGAGTCAGAAATCAGCTGTTCATCAGAGTGATGGCTTGTGGGAAGAAACTGTTCCTGAGTCTGTTGGTTTTGGTGTACAGTGCTCTGTAGCGCCTACCAGAGGGGAGGAGCTGGAACAGGTTGTGTCCGGGGTGAGATGGATCTGCAGTGATGTTTCCTGCTCGTTTCCTGACTCTGGAAATGTATAAGTCCTGAATGGAGGGCAGGTTGGCACCGATGATCTTTTCTGCAGTCCTGACTGTCCGTTGTAGTCTGCTCCTGTCCTTTTTGGTGGCAGATCCAAACAAGACAGTGATGGAGGTGCAGAGGACAGACTGGATGATGGCTGTGCAGAACTGGATCAGCAGCTCCTTAGGCAGGTTGAGCTTCGTGAGCTGATGCAGGAAGTACATCTGCTGCTGGGCCTTCTTGATGATGGTGTCCATGTTGGGCTCCCACTTCAGGTCCTGGGATATAGTGGATCCCAGAAACCTGAAGGATTCCAAAGCAGACACAGGGCTGTTTATAATGGTGATGGGGGGCAGAGTGGGGGGGCTCCTCCTGAAGTACACGATCATTTCCACAGTTTTGAGCGTGTTAAGCTCCAGGTTGTTCTGACCGCACCAGAGAGCCAGTAAATAATGTGTGCTTGAGCAAGATGCTGATCCCCCAAATTTTAATATTGCAAAAGAGGATGTGTGTGAATGTGACATGTAGTGTGAAGTGCTTTGAGTGGTCAGAGGCACTATGTAAGTACAGTTCATTTCCATTTACATCTTATCTATGGTGTGTTTCCAGAAAATGGACACCACAGGAGTCAAAGTGCTGGAGACAGCTGATGACATCCAAGAGCGCCGGCAGCAGGTGCTGGACCGCTACCGGCGTTTTAAGGAGCTGTCGATTATGCGCAGGCAGAAGCTGGAGGACTCTTACCGCTTTCAGTTCTTCCGCCGTGATGCAGATGAGTTGGAAAAGTGGATCCAGGAAAAACTGCAGATCGCCTCTGATGAGAACTACAAGGACCCCTCAAACCTGCAGGTTTGTCAGGCTGGCTTTTATGTTTCTCTGTGTTCAATATTTGAAGCATTTGAAATATTGGTTGAACCTTTGAATGACCCTTCACTGTGATATTGATGATTTTTTTCTCATTTCTATATATTTATTTAAGCTTTTTTTTAATAAATGATGTCTACACAGGGTAAGCTGCAGAAACATCAGGCCTTTGAAGCTGAAGTTCAGGCCAACGCTGGGGCCATTATCAAACTGGATGATACTGGAAACCTTATGATCACCGAGGGCCACTTCGCCTCTGAGACCATTCGAGTAAGGCACACAGTGATGGAAATCTAATCCCTCTAATATGCATATTTCCTGAATATCTTATCCTCTGTTAACCTGCACCACCTGATTCAGTCCTACACGCCTTACCGGACACAACAGAGACCCATAGTTACAAGTGTCAATATGGCTGAGTATATACAAGTAGGTGTAGACGTCATCCACAGCAGGGCGATGTGTGACTCTTGAGTGCTGTGAAAATTCTTCCAGATCCAGCTCTTTGCAACAAGCTATCTCTTCTTGTCATTCTGTTGTTAGGAAACAAACTTTATTGCATGTATTGTGTTTCGTATGGGTCAGGTCACAAAGGAATAGAGTTTTTTGCTTAATAATTTGTTTTATGTGGATTCAGAAGAATATTTAACTTATTGTCATATTTCCTTGGACCATCCTCTCCTTTTTGCTATGATGTCTTTTTAAAAAAAATCCTTCCCCTCCCCTTCTGTGCACTAGACTCGTCTTGAGGAGCTGCATCGCCTATGGGACCTCCTGCTGCAGAGAACCAAGGAGAAGGGCATGCGTCTCCTACAGGCCCAGAAATTGGTCCAGTACCTGCGTGAATGTGAAGATGCCCTGGACTGGATCAGTGACAAGGTCTAACAAATGCATTTAAAAACATGAGTTATCCTTATTAAAAAGAAGTGGTGAATGAAGTTAAAGGTTAAAGCCTGCCAGAGGCTAATGATACCAATTAATTTGAATGAGGAATGAAAACCGATCAGGCTGTATGAACAATCCTAAATTTGACTGAATTGAGGTTATCCAGTTCAGTTGTTAGTAGGAGGCATAAAATGGTGCCTGTTGCTCAGTGTGTGCCACCTTAAATGACAATTTGACTTTATGATTAGGAAAGACTGTATTCAAACCCCGTAAATGAAATATAATGATTCATAAACAATTTTTTATAGCTTTAAAGCAGACTAAATTGTTTACATAAAAGCACTTTGATTATGTGCTCAATGCTGTCTGCTTCCACCTATAGGAGGCCATGGCCACCTCTGAGGAGCTAGGCCAGGACCTGGAGCATGTGGAGGTCCTGCAGAAGAAGTTCGAGGAGTTCCAGACAGACCTGGCTGCCCATGAGGAACGTGTGAATGAGGTGAATCAGCTGGCAGCCAAGCTGACCCAGGAGGCCCATCCCGAGGCTGAGCTCATAGTGCGCAAGCAGGACGAGGTCAACGCAGCCTGGCAGCGCCTGAAGGGCCTGGCCCAGCAGAGGCAGGGCAAGCTGTTTGGGGCTGCTGAGGTGCAGCGTTTCAACAGGTAAACAACACCTTGTGGACATCTTGGCTCAGTGTGTGTCCTGATTGTATTATAAGCAATCAATAATTTTTCCGTTGAAATAAGGACATTTACTATCTTTGGTGATTTTAACACGTTCTAGTAAGAAATGGTGTAAATACAAACCTGTGTGTTTGACCTCAACTACAGGGATGTGGATGAGACCATCAGTTGGATCAAGGAAAAGGAGCAGCTGATGGCCTCTGATGACTTTGGCCGTGATCTGGCCAGTGTGCAGGCTCTACTTCGCAAACACGAGGGTCTGGAGAGAGACCTGGCTGCACTGGAAGACAAGGCAAGTAGATGCTTTACAGACTATCCACATATATACAGGACAGCCATGAAGTTAAAAACTTGGTATTCTAATTTCTTATTATCTCCACTTTTTCTTCTCTTTAAATCAGGTAAACACACTGGGTGGTGATGCAGAGCGCCTGCAGCAGACACATCCCCAAAATGCTTCCCAGATCCATCTGAAGAAGGACGAACTCATCACCAACTGGGAACAGATTCGCACCCTGGCCGCTGAGCGCCACGCCCGCCTGAACGACTCCTATCGGTAAAATGCCAGCCACAGCTTGGTGATATCTGTCAGTACACTGTTTGCTGAGCCACATTGCTTTTATGTGTATGATGCATCAAAAATGCTGCATAAAAAAAGCTCAGCTCAGTTTCAGTATACAGGGCATCTAGGACCGGACTAGAATGCCACTCAGTTAAACATTCTCCCCAGAAGTCTGCTCACTCCTGCCCTCTTGTGACAATCTCTTTTAGGCTGCAGCGTTTCACTGCCGACTTTAGGGATCTGACCAGCTGGGTGACAGAGATGAAAGCCCTGATCAATGCAGACGAACTGGCCAATGATGTGGCTGGAGCTGAGGCTCTGCTAGACCGCCACCAGGAACATAAGGTAAAACAACACACCAGGTCACAGCATCTTGGAATTTACAAAATCTACAAGAACACTTACTTCACACATTAATAAAAGAAAGGTTACTAAATGTTCTTTTGTGTTTACCAGGGAGAGATTGATGCCCATGAGGACAGTTTTAGATCCACTGATGAAGCTGGCCAGGCCTTGCTCAATACAGGACACTACGCCTCTGAAGAGGTCAAGGAAAAGGTAGGACTGTGACAGCATCCACATTGCACTTTCTTTCCTTTGTGTGATGTTATCTTACTCTGTCTATACCATCCTAATGGTGTGTTGTATTGTGTGCAGCTGGGCATCCTTACTGAAGAGAAGGAGTCTCTGCTGGAGTTGTGGGAGGTTCGCAGGCAGCAGTATGAGCAGTGCATGGACCTGCAGCTCTTCTACAGGGACACTGAGCAAGTTGACAATTGGATGAGCAAACAAGAGGTAACCTGAGACACCAGCTGATAACAGTACCTTTCTCCAGGAAAGAGTTACCCATGAGTGTATTGTCAAGTAGATGCTCCAGTTTTGAATGTATGTTCACTTTATAGGCTTTCCTCTTGAATGAAGACCTTGGTGACTCACTGGACAGTGTAGAGGCACTGCTGAAGAAACATGAGGACTTTGAGAAGTCACTTAGTGCCCAGGAAGAGAAGATCACTGTAAGTTACTCCATTTTTTCCACTTAATTCACATCCCACCTTCCTTTGAGCAAGAATATCATTCCTACCTCTTGGAATCAATCAGGTTGTAGATTGCAGTTGTCTCTGGAGTTACGAAATAGTATACAGTTTGAATCTCTTTGTCTTGTACATCTCCAGGCCCTGGATGAGTTTGCTACGAAACTAATCCAGAACAACCACTATGCCAAAGAGGACGTGGCTACCCGCAGAGATGCTGTGAGTACCACAATCTGCTTCTTCAACTTCCCTTAAATCAAATGTATAAACCACCTCACCTGTGAGCACTGAATGCTAAAGCAACTCTCGAGATTTTGTCAATTCTCTCAAAAGCAACATGTCTTCTCTTGTTTTGCACATTTACAGCTGCTCAGCCGCCGCAACGCGCTGCATGAGCGTGCTCAGTCTCGTCGCGCTGCCTTGGAGGACTCTTTCCACCTGCAGCAGTTCTTACGGGACTCTGATGAGCTCAAGAGCTGGATCAATGAGAAGATGAAGACCGCCACGGATGAGGCCTACAAGGTAACTCATCACAGAGATGGAGATATTGTGCAATGTGTCCTCCATTTGAAATGTGTTTTTTTTTTTTTTTTTTTTTTTTTTTTACATCCACATGTTATGCCCACTGTTTCTAAACTTCTCAGTCTTTAATTTTGTGCCTCTGCTCTCTTGACAATAGGACCCCTCCAACCTGCAGGGCAAGGTGCAGAAACACCAGGCTTTTGAAGCTGAGCTGTCAGCCAATCAGAGCCGCATTGATGCCCTGCAGAAGTCTGGCCAGGAGCTGCTGGATGGAAAGCATTACGCCTCCACTGAGATGGCTGGCCGCATGGAGGAGGTCAGCTCCCAGTGGAAGAAACTGCTGGAAGCCACCGAGCTCAAAGGTACTGGCTGGGGAAAAGTTTGGATCGACCAGTTTTTCAATGAACTGAAGATAATGCGGCTGTTATATGGATAGATCTGATTTATTCCAAGTAAAGAGTTATGTGAAATCTTCAAATATAGCACTGTTATTTTTCAAGAGAGAGTTTGCAGTTCATTCCATTGTAAAAGTTATATAGTACCTGAAAGTAGTTCTTCTAAATTAGCGTGTGCATATGAGATTCTGTAGTTATTGGACTGTGTACTGTAGTTACAAGATTTCAAAGAGAAAGGAGATGTGATGTACTTTTGAAGCTTGAACAGTAGAGCTTTATCCATAAATATGAGATTGTTTTTCCTTTTAATAAGGAAGCCTGTCCAGCTTTGTAGTACAGAGCTGTAACTGCTGAATTAATGACAATCAGATGTAGCCATAAAAGTTGACTGAACTGAGTTTTACAGTTTAGAAAAGACAACATTAAATTATATACAGAAAGTTAGATTATTCATGTTTGGGCGAATGGTAATGAATCTTGAATGACAGTCTGCTCTAAAGTGTTTATGACTCTATAAGAATGCCATTGACACCACTTTTTTTATTGAAATTATAGTCAAAGACACAGGATGTAGGGAATACCACTTACTTGGTCTGATTTCAGATATCTGGAAAGTATCAAAGCAGACTGAACATGATTCTGGGTTAGAGTGGAACCAGGGTGACATAAAATCATCTGCATAAAAATGGGTGTTGAAGTAGGGATGCAACGATTATAGATTTTGTTGTTACGATTATTGAGAGAAATAATCACGGTTTCACAATTATTATGCATTAATTTCACAACACTAGTAATGCCTTAAGTTGATTTTTAATATTTAATGACATTAACAATTATATTTCTATAATGCATAAGTATTATTAATATAAGGGGAATATTAAGTTTTCTTGTTATAAAGGAGGGGAATAAACTGAACTGTCATCAACTCTCATCCATACATATGTTTTAGTAAAAATGATAGAAAGAAATTGAGTGCAGTGTTAACTGAAATGCATTTCATTGGTAGCCTATAGTCCTGAAAGTCTAGAAGCTCCTAATGTTTTACACCTGGTAACATTTACTGAAGACAAATGATGTAACGTCAAATATTCAGTGACTGAAGGTCTTGAGAGGACTACGTTCTGTCTTCCATAAAGGCCCTTTCAGAAAAGAAGCCATTTGAACTGCGTGGAAATTCAACTGCTTTGATCGTTGCGTGTGTGCGAGTTCGCCTTGCGGTGCACGTTGCTCGATGCAGCCACAAACCACCCTGGCGCGGCGCAAGCCAACAAAATAATGGGCCTCATAGCGCAGCGGGTCTGTTGCGGTGGGTCTGAAAGGTTACACCTGCTTTGTTTGTTTACGTTGCACTGAAAGCTCGACTCTCACCGCTATGGCATTTATTGTAAGTGATGGAGTGTTATTTAATTCCTTACCTATTTGCTACGTTATTCAGTATACTGTATTAGGCCTACCTTTACTTGGGCATGCAAAGCTGGGTGGAGATCCTGCAGGTGCTGCATCAAGTTTAATGTAGTTATTCGCTCCTTTAGCAGGAGCCTTTTAACGGCAAGTTTTTGAACAGGGGATCCATCATCATCAGTACCGCCCTTGTCAGACTTGGTCTATCCAAAATGCTCCCACACTGCCGACTTCAGCCTTTGGTGGAAATAAAGCTTCACAGTTTGGTCCCTCTGCCATAGTTTAGCCATTGTACAGCAGACTCTGATAAGCACGACACTTAAGCTGGTGCACCGCTCCTGTAACTTTATTTTCGTTTTGTGCAACTTGCCACAGTTTCATTCTGTGCAACAGAAACACTCGGTGTAGCGGCACCTTTACGATTAATTAACCGTGACGTTTTAAAGCGTGGTTAATTGTAAAATCTGGTAATCGCTGCATCCCTATGTTGAAGTACTACTGAATAGGAGGATAATGTTGTTTGTGTATAATGTCAAAAGCAATGGATCAAGCAAAGACAGTCTGAGCTGAGTTGTGATTGTAAATCTGACACTTTATTTTAGGCATCAAGCTCCGTGAGGCCAACCAGCAGCAGCAGTTTAACAGGAATGTAGAGGACATTGAGCTGTGGCTGTATGAGGTTGAGGGCCATCTGGCTTCAGATGACTATGGAAAAGACCTGACCAGTGTCCAGAACCTGCAGAAGAAACATGCACTGCTGGAGGCTGATGTGGCTGCTCACCAGGTACACAATGTCTGACCTACTGTACATCATGAACGTATACCTGATACCAGTTGATGCTAGTGTTTTTCGTACACATGTATAAATTCTTCTCTCTCAGGATCGCATTGATGGCATAACAATCCAGGCTCGCCAATTCCAAGAAGCAGGACACTTTGACGCTGAGAACATCCGCAAGAAACAGGAGGCTTTAGTGGTGCGTTATGAAGCCCTGCGTGAGCCCATGGCCGCACGCAAGCAGAAACTGTCGGACTCTCTGAGGCTTCAACAGCTGTTCAGAGATATGGAGGATGAGGAGACTTGGATCCGTGAGAAAGAGCCCATCGCTGCCTCTACTAACCGAGGTAAAACTAAGCGTATTCAACATCAAGGCCTCTATATTACACTGTACTATAAAATTCAAGGGCATAATCAAAAATATATAGTGTGCTTCAACTTGTCAGTTTTACATAAACTGTGAACTTGGCAGATGTTTCACTTGAAGCCACCCTCAGATATTTCAGATGATTGAAGTTCTAAAAGAGGTCTGTTGTGGTGTTTTCCACAGGCAAAGACCTGATTGGTGTCCAGAACCTGCTGAAGAAGCACCAGGCCCTGCAGGCTGAGATCACCGGGCATGAGCCTCGTATTAAGGCTGTCACCCAGAAAGGAGAGGCCATGGTGGAGGAAGGTATTCATTTAAATTCCAAGCTTTGTTTGGTATCTTCTGTGAGATGTTTGTGACCTTTTTAAGCAATTGAAATACTGTCCCAGCGTTCAAAAAGCTGATCATGCATGTGTGGGGTTCCCAGGGCATTTTGCTGGGGAAGAAGTGAAAGTTAAGCTGGCTGAACTGCATGGCCGCTGGGACACACTGAAGGCTAAGGCCTCTCAGAGGAGACAGGATCTGGAGGACTCCCTGCAGGCCCAGCAGTACTTTGCTGATGCCAATGAGGCCGAGTCTTGGATGAGGGAGAAGGAGCCCATCGTGGGGAGCCCAGACTATGGCAAAGATGAGGACTCTGCTGAGGTACATGAACAGTAAAGCTATTTTTTTTTTGACGCCATTATCAATTTGTAATCTTCTTTCTATTTAGGTATAAAGTGTACAGTTACATGTAGTGCACTAAGTTCTTGTATCCATTTGTGACAAATGCAGTTGTGATGAATAGTTTGTCTTCTGCAGGCTCTGCTGAAGAAGCATGAGGCCCTGATGTCTGACCTGAGCGCGTATGGCAGCAGCATCCAGGCCCTGAAGGAACAGGCCCAGTCCTGCAGGGTAAAGCCCCAATACCTCTTCACACCTCTACCTAACTCTGTACATGTGCTCGACTTCACGAGAGCGGGTTTTTAATTCTCAATAAAGCCTCTGATTGCTAGACTGTTTGGAATTGTCAGATAATCAACGTTTCCTCAGTTTCAACAGTTAGCTCAAATCACCAGTGACTCAAAATGTTTGTTTACTGAACAGCAACAAGTGGCACCAACAGATGATGAGACAGGAAAGGAGCTGGTCCTGGCCTTGTACGACTACCAAGAGAAGAGTCCCCGTGAAGTTACCATGAAGAAGGGGGACATCCTCACCCTACTCAACAGCACCAACAAGGTACAGATAAAACCAGCTCAGTGTGCTATAGACTGTCAGTCTGACTGCACAGTGGACTTCAGGCTGAAACGAACCTGACCAGCTTGAATAAATTTTGTATTAGAGACAATCTGATGTTACTGTAAATAAAATTATTCAGGGATTATATTAATGTAAAATTTGAACCTATTTAATCAGTCACCGTAATTATCAGTAATCACATTCAATAGCCATTTAAATATAAGAATTCTGTGCAACTATTGTATGACAATTACACAAGACCGATCATGGAGGCCACTTAAAACAAAGCTGTCCCATATATTTTCTAGCTTTTCTACCTGTCTGTGGCACTCAGCTTCAAGACAATTGGTTCCTAATAGAGATGGTAATCTTAAAATACAGTTCATCAAAATACTGTATACTGTCATTTAAAAAAAAAAAAAAAAAAAATGGGTTCAATAATTTCCCAGAGCAGGTAGTTGTTTTTTTTTTTTTAAGAGTAAGTAGTGCATTTGTTAAGGACTATTTTCAGCTGTGGATTAATCAACGTTTGGTGCTCCAATGATATGAATATACAATGATGTATATAGGGCATCAGGACAGTGTATGTGGGACAATTTTAATAGTGTTTGGAAAACAGTGGAGTTCTGTAGCACAGAGGCAGAAGATGTCAGGCTTTGGGTACTTGGACAATACTTGGAAAAAAAGGAATATATACAGTAGAATGTCAATCAGAAATATCCTGTCGACACGAAACATTTCGAAAATGTCTCCAGTACCACTTACTGATGTTTCTCCCTCTGCTCCCTGCTGCAGGATTGGTGGAAGGTGGAGGTGAACGATCGCCAGGGCTTTGTTCCTGCTGCTTATGTGAAGAAGCTGGACCCCACCCAGTCCTCTTCCAGGGAAAACCTGCTGGATGAACATGGTAGCATTGCACTGCGCCAAGACCAGATTGAGAATCAGTAAGAAAACCCAACTTCTTCAATTCTGCAGAGGAATGTAGTTTACTAACTAACCTCTCCTTTCCTACTAGATTTATTGAACTATTGCTTTAAGTGTTCAGTCTTTTCTCTGCTCTTTAACCTTTCCTTACTTCCATTAATTCATATTTTCTGCTCAGTTTTTAACACTAATGACCTAGCCCCTGGCCTCTTTCTCTGTTTCCTCTGCTGTCCTCTCGCTGTATTTAACAACTTAATCTTGTCTTGCTGTGCGTTCACCTTGCCTTGCCACTGAGCAGGCTTGTCACCAAGGAGGCCTGCAGCGTGTCTGTGCGCATGAAGCAGGTGGAAGAGCTGTGAGTAGGAACCAGTGTCCCTCTGCGTGTTCTTGTGATCGTGATACCACTACATATCATCAGCAGTTTTCCATTCCACCCAACCCCAAAAACCCTCATGTTGTGTGACACTGTGTCTACTTCACCCTCATCTTCTATTCAGTACAGGGATAGAAGTACCTTTTGATGCACACCTTTCAAATCCCTCTCATCCCAGGCTTGCCTATGGATGTTAATTTCTGATTTTCTGCAATGTCATAAGCCATTCTGTTCCTCTTCTTTGATTCATTTTTGTATAGGTTATGTTGTTGAAATTATCATTCATTGTCATTATGACATTCTGCTGATCCTCCAAGTTGGCTCCAAGATTCATGATTGAAATCTGCTGGGTTATGCAGTGACCTAAGATTATTTTGTTGTAACGTATAGATGGACATATAGACAAACCCTAAATGTAAAATGCATATGATATAAAGTATCTCTCAAAAGTGAGTACACCCCTCACATTATTGTAAATATTTGATTATATGTTTTCATGTGACAACACTGAAGAAATGCCACTTTGCTACAATGTAAAGTTGTTTTTTATTCAAGCAACAGCATGTTACTGCTATAGGAGTGATTCCACACTTCAGAACCATCAGAGCAACTGCAGCAGAGAAACAGTGATCACAAGCAATAAATACAAATTCCTTACAAGAGCAGATTATCCATCAATCATTTGGAATCTTAAATAAGCCACGGTATACGAGGGATGATGCACTTCTGAAGACGCATGAAATGATTTGATTAGATTCTGTGGTTGCAACCCTTTCAAGGTATGGTACTCTTTTGGAGCTGGGAGAGAAGCGCAAGGACATGCTGGAGAAGAGCTGCAAGAAGTTCATGTTGTTCCGCGAGGCCAATGAGCTCCAGCAGTGGATCAACGAGAAGGAGGGCGCCCTCACTAATGAAGAGGTCGGCTCTGACCTGGAGCAGGTCGAGGTCCTGCAGAAGAAGTTTGATGACTTCCAGAAGGTAATTTACACTCGTTTTTTTTTAAAAACATTTTCTTCTACAGAGAGTCGAAGTCAGGACGTTCATGGGTCCACTAGCTTCTGGAGCTCAATGAAATCTGTCAGCATTTCTTTCTTCAGGCGTTCTTCAGAAACGCCATCCACTACAACACGTACAATTCAAAGTTGAAATCCATTAAATTAATAAAATTCAGTAAAGCTTTTCTGACATTGTTTCCTGAGCTGGCCCCAACTCCTCCGCTCGCCCACTACACGCTTGGCTACTGATTGCATTTGTTGAGATTGTTTATACATGTAGTGTCTCACAGAACATGTTTGTTCCTTTGTTTGATCCAGGACCTGAAGGCCAATGAGTCTCGTCTGAGGGACATCAACAAAGTGGCGTCTGAGCTGGAGTCTGAAGGTCTCATGGCTGAGGAGGCCACCATGGTTCAGGCTCAGGTCAGTTCTACCTCCCTGGCTTAACTGTATGAGCCGTCTTCCATGTTTTAGCTGTAATTTAATGGAGATCATGTGTTTGTTTTTTTTCCCATTTGCAGCAACAAGAGCTGCTTGCTGCTGCTCCTGGCAAAGTTGTAATCCTTTTTGTATTTTGCAAATATTTTGCTTGATATATATGAAATATTTCAAAGATCACATCAATAATATGTATCCTTACCAGTATCATACCTTATTTCTTGCACAGGATGAAGCTGATTCCAAGACTGCATCTCCATGGAAGGTAAGCATCATCTAACTGTTTAAACTGTCTCCAGAAAATACATTCAGTTGATTTTATGTATTTTTAGACAAAATGCATCAGCTGCAAAGATTTGACAGCCTGTCAATCTTGATCTGATACTGGAACGGTGCATGTTCAGCATTGGGCTGATGTTTGATACTGGTGTGTCACTTCTGGAATTTACTGCAGTCATGTTCACAAAGACATTTTCTGTCCTCATGGAATACAATTAGACATTGATGAGACAACCGGGGACCATGGCAACACTCGAGCCTTTTTCAATATCCCTTGGATTTTAAATAATATCTCAAGATGTCTGAATCATTGAAGTATTTTGGTTGATTGATCATAATTCTGTGTTTGAGGCTGGCTCTGGTCTAGCCATGGTTGCAGTGCTTACTATGTCCTGATTGGTGTAAAGTCTTGGTTGGTCTTATTTAGAAGAAGACAAAGACCAACCCTGAGAGTTTCCATCACACGCTTGACTGGTGGGGTGTTTTTCTGTTTTTGTCCTCCTCCCTTTCCCCCCTCCTTTCTGCCGTGTTTTATTCACCTTTGATATAGAATATACGCTTGGCTGTTCAAACAACGGCTAACTTTAATACTATCAAGGTAAGCTTAATTGGTCCACCCCAACCTCTTTTTGAATCCTTCCCCTGTCCTGCATTGTGTTCCCCCATGGTCATGGTTTCTTTCCATCTGTCTCTCCCTGTTGTCTGAAACCTGACTCTAGTTTTAGTAGTGTACAGATTTGTCTTTTTCCCCATGGCATTTGTTTGACCTATTATCCATTTTAGCAACAGTAATATGAATGATTGTTGCCACAAAGCACAAGTTATTTCTTTGTTGTGTCTGTTATTTCCTTTGTCCCCATACTGTCTGTGTCCATCCATTGTCTACCGCGCATCCAGTCCTGTGCATCTCATCCTCATCATACACTTGCCTTTGTCCATCCCTGTCTGTGTCTATCAAACACACTATGCAAGTTAGCACATGTCTAGCATGCATTTGTATTTGCATGATTTAGTTCACATACTGTACTGCCAATCACTGCAAAAGTTAACACTCATACTGTAAGAAATAAGCTGCTAAGGGCTGAGCAAACTCTGAAGAGTGTAGAGTGCTGTCTAATGTAGATTGTTTTCTGTGTAGGAGCTGAATAATCGCTGGCGGTCTCTGCAGCAGCTGGCTGAAGACAGGAGCAATATGCTAGGCAGTGCCCACGAGGTGCAACGATTCCATAGGTACGAACCAAAGACTGTAGGAATACACACTTTTGGAAGCCCCAGTTTGTGTTTAAACCTCCATTTTTATCTTTTGACAGTTACCTAAGTCATTCAATTCAAATTTGGGCTACTTCCAGACCTCTGAATTTCCTTCATCTCTCCAGGTTGTTTAGTGATCACATGCTTGTGTTGTTGTTCTCATTGACAGCTGTTTCTGTCAGCTGGAGAAAGAATTGAACAGCCAGAGCTTTTTTAGGCAGCATTAACAATGTGCACGTCATCTTTACAAATAACCTATATAGGGCATCCGCGGTGAAGTAATTTCCACCACGGCAATATGTTGGTAGGTTGTGTAGCAGAATGGCTGTCCACAACTAACCAATGTAGTAACGTTATAACTAAATTTCCACAGAAAGCAAAATAAAAAACAGCTGCAGGCTTCCGGCACATTACGCTCCTTAGTTAGTGAGATTCAAATGAGGCTTACTGTCCACAGTTTCTCTGGACTGTCCCTCAGGATCACAGCGTTTCATCACTCAAAGTTTGTAGTCGGGTCACGTACAGCCCACGGCGATCCATCCTTGAACCGTTAGAGAGCTCGTTACGGTTGTGGAACTTTTGAAGCACTCTTTTATTAATTTAACCCGCCCTGAAGTGCACAGTATGAACATTGCGGTTGTTGCGGTGCTTGCCATCCTCCGAGGTAGGATTGATAGATGGTGGCTTCATTTACCACAGTGATGAAGAGAAGGCCTTAATTTCTATTTTCTCACTGTTCCCCAGTTAATGCAAACTCAGACTTACTCATGCATACTTGTTGTCAAGGTATTTGTACAATATCTATTTCCACCACACTTATTCCATCAGTACAGTCACATTAGGTGGTCCACTTTAGGCTTGGATTGTATCAAGGTATATGGTATACCAGTGTATTAAGAAATCCAAAAAATCAAAAAATACTGTCCCTCCCCGTTCTATTCAACTAATATGATATAATATGGAGATGCTGTATTGGGGTTAGGATTGAGCAGTATGTTAAAATTTGCCTCTGATTGACTTTGCCTAATGATTAGGTTTCTCTCACTGAAATAACAGGACATTTTTGCTGTTCGCCTGTCTTCAGCAAATAAGATTGAATTAATTAAGCCGAAATCATTTCGCCTAATGCAGTCCATTTGTTAACCGTGACATTATCTCTCCATTGTTTTATTATAGCTCACCGCTGTATTTTACGACCTCTGTCAGATGAGAACTGTGACATCTTATATATTTACTTTTTAATTCAATTCACAACGTGGCATAACGTGACAAGAATGTATGGACGTCATGCTTTTTTTTAATTTAACACACACATGCAAAAAAGTAAGCTGTCATCACAGGACTATACTTTTGGAAAGACTTTTGCAGACTACCTAATGGACAAATGACTACTATATGACAGCATGAAATACAGCAAATTACTGCTGAATGAAGAGAATGTTGTTGATATTATAATAATTAATAATTATAATAATAATAATAATACAGCTTGTGTCAACTATATCTATGGGACAGATCGTTCTCTCACTTCTACTGAACAAAATATTCAACTCGTCCCACCAAAAGAGCAGCTAACATGAACACAATATCAGCATGAATAAATGAAGTAAAACAAAATGGCAAAATCTAATTGTGAGTATAATGGTAAAATGTAAGACAGCTAACATTAGCTACTATAGGCTGCTGGTCATGCCAGACCAAGCAAGGCTGGAGCAGCTAAACCCCTGTGTGTAATGAACAGAGCTAGAGTGTGTTTTATTGCTTACGAATTCAACTTTTCATTTGCAAGAGGACGAATGTGTTATAGTTGACCAAAGTTGTGTTTGTACCTCCTCAGGGATGCTGATGAAACTAAAGAGTGGATTGAGGAGAAGAACCAGGCCCTAAACACTGACAACTACGGTCATGACTTGGCCAGTGTCCAGGCTCTGCAGCGCAAACACGAAGGCTTTGAGAGAGACCTGGCTGCCCTTGGTGATAAGGTCAGATTGTCTTTCAGTCATTTATATTAGATTGCAGCTGATAAACAGAATAGTTGTGTCAGTCTCTGATTTTGCTGTTTCGGTGTGCTAGCTTAAACTGGTTTGATTTTTTTATGTGAACCCACTGAACTGGAACTTGTTCTTCTGAGATGTTCTGGCCAATTATAAAGAGACAGAAAGCAGCTTTCAGCAACGACAACCTCGGGCTGTCACTACTACACTGTTTGCAGCATAGCAGAGTACGCATCACAGCTGAGCAGGCAGTGGTGCGGAGTCGAGCAGTGTCTCCGCAGGAAGTTGCTAGTTTACAACTAGTTTGTGAAATCCATTGCTGGAACGTTCATAAACAATGATCTCACCATTTTCCCTTTTCAGAATAACTCTTAACACAGTCCTGTCACTGACCACCGTCCACATCTGTTTGCTATGTTAGCAAGGCAGCTAGCCAGCTATAGTTTGTCAGTAATGTAGCAGATACAAACTCTCATTTTGATCTGCTCCTGTTTGCCCTGTTAGTTACTGCATTGCGCTGTTAATACAAACTCAACTCAACACTTTCTGTATCTGTTTCAAAATAAAAGCTCTCTTGCATTTCAGTGGACAGAATCTTCATTTCTAAAAGGGATACTTGGGGAGTTTTGAAGTGGGGCTGTATGAGGCACTCTCCATTGTTGCTGTATTACCTGCATTAGATGGCGGTCAGTATTTTCCCCAGTTTAGAGAAACGGTTGGCTAAAACATGTTCGCTGCTGACCCTGCTTAGCTTCTGTGCCAATGCAACTCTCTTTCTCTAAACTGGGAACGCACTGACTGCCATCTACTCCAACTATCCCTTTAACAATGCTCTTAGTGTGAGACATTTGCAGGAATGTGTTGTGGAAAACTCACTCACTTGCATCTCCTCATTCATGGACTGCAGAGTCCTGCGGAGTCACATGTGACACCTAGTGGTAAAATCTGGTATACCGGTTTGGTGTTTGGCACTGATGTTTCACACTAATTTAGTTTGAAAATGTTTACATCTGCCCAACTCTAATATACAACCAAATCTCTGGCTGAAAATAGAATTTGTCTTGAGGCTTTTACTAATTTTTCCTGCTCCCCTGCCCAGGTGAACTCTCTTGGGGAGACAGCGGAGCGTCTGATCCAGTCCCACCCTGAGGCAGTGGATGACATCCAGGAGAAATGCACTGAGCTGAACACTGCCTGGAGCAGCCTGGTGGGTCGTGCTGACCAGCGCAAAGACAAGCTTGGCAACTCCCATGACCTGCAGCGCTTCCTCTCTGACTTCAGGTGAGGAGAGAATAGCTGGTGGATGCCACTGGATCAGATTTGTTGTTTTGGTGAAGAGAGAAATTTAAGATAAGTCTGATTTCTTTTTGCTGTAACTCCTCTGTACACAGAGATCTGATGTCCTGGATAAATGGCATCCGGGGGCTGGTGTCCTCAGAGGAGCTGGCCAAAGATGTGACCGGAGCCGAGGCCCTTCTGGAAAGACACCAGGTACTGAACTACTCCCTTCTGTTTCTGTACAACATTGCAGACATCGGTGCAGGTTTTTGCCCATCTAACACTACCCATCTATTTTTCTTTTTCCATCCTACAGGAACACCGCACAGAGATTGATGCTCGTGCTGGTACCTTCCAGGCCTTTGAACAGTTTGGTCAGCAGTTGCTGGTGCGAGGCCATTATGCTAGTCCTGAGATTCAGCAAAAACTGGAGGCTCTAGACCGTGAGCGTGCTGACCTGGAGAAGGCCTGGGTGCAGCGTCGCATGATGTTGGACCAGTGCCTCGAGCTCCAGGTAGTGTTGAGCAATGACATGACCAACTAGAAATGATTATTATATCGTCACTGACCACTGCCTTTGTTTTCTGACTGAGTGTTGTTTGTCCCGCTGCAGCTCTTCAACAGGGACTGTGAGCAGGCCGAGAACTGGATGGCAGCTCGTGAAGCCTTCCTCGCCAGTGACGACAAGGGTGACTCCCTGGACAGTGTTGAGGCCCTCATCAAGAAACATGAAGACTTTGACAAGGCCATTAACGTGCAGGTCAGATGTTTTGAAGTGAAAGCTTTTAAAACTGACAGGTGGTTCTGTTCTGGAAATGATTAAATGTCGCCCTGCTGTACAGGAGGAGAAGATTGCTGCTCTGCAGTCCTTTGCTGACCAGCTGATTGGAGCTGACCATTACGCCAAACCTGAGATCTACAGTCGCCGCAATGAAGTCCTGGACAGGTTGGAAACATTTAGATGTTTTTAATATTTATCTATGAATCTTATAAAGCGCACCAATCCAAGGGAGAACACGGTCCAAAGATGCATAGCAGCCAGATGATATGGGTAATCTGGCAGCTATGCCTCAACTTCCAAAATATATTTGGCAACCAATTTTAGCATCTTGTAGAGAAACGGAGAGAGAAAGATGTTATTTGGTATTACATTAGAAGACTCGGACACAGTTGGTGCTTTACCAGCACTGACAGACCAGGTAAAGCAACAGTGAACACACCTGGTTAGTGCTGATGTCATTTAGTACAACGTTGGTTTCTCGATAGCTTACATCATTAACAACAAGCCTTCTCCACATACAGCTCACCTGCTGCTGTGAAAAGTCGTGTGTGGAAAAAATTCCAAAATGTGAGGGAGTGAGAGACATAGAGAGGCGGGGCAAGCCGGTGTGTGCGCGCAGCATAAACTGTATAAAGGAAGTGGATGTAGCCACCTTGATATCACCCACTGGTTTGTGGACTACTGTTTTGAAACCTTGAGTTTAGCATTTTGGCTGTTGCCATCTTGTTTTTTTGGTACCAGAATTGACTGATTGGAGCTAGTTAGCGTAGTTAGCTAGGTCAACCTGTTTGTCTTTATCAACTTCCTCTCAAACAGAACTGCGTGTAAGTTTACCTAAATGTATTCAAAGCTTACTTTCAATCAGCTGCTCTCTTACAGATCCTACATACTTAAAGTGATCTCACCCTCAGATATCTTTCCCTGATAGCAGTAATGTAGATCATTTTCACAGCAGCTGGAATGTCATTTTGTATATGTACTGTTTATAAGGAATAAAAGAGGCCCTAATGTGGAGCCTTGGGGAACCCCACATGTTAAGGTTCTGACTCATACACGACACACTTCTTCCTGACTTATGTCCAAAGCCCTTCTACTTTAACCTGGGCAACAGTAGAGAGTGGTCCACTGTCTCAAAAGCTTTCTGCAAATTAAGCAAAACCATAACAACATTATCTATCTGCAAAAGATAACAGAGTTTTCAGTACAGAAAACAAAACATGCTGATCTAAAGCCAGACTTGAACTCATGCAGCACATTGTGATTTGGCAACCAAACCAGAGGCAACTGATGTTGAAAATCAATATGTTTAAATTGCATATATTTCAAACTTGAAATTCTGTTTGAAAGGTGGCGCCGGCTGAAGGCCCAGATGATCGAAAAGCGTTCCAAGCTGGGTGAATCCCAGACTTTGCAGCAGTTCAGCAGGGATGTGGATGAGATTGAGGCTTGGATTAGCGAGAAGCTGCAGACTGCAACTGATGAGTCCTACAAGGATCCTACCAACATCCAGGTACACATTTGGCTTCTTCTAGCACAGGCCCACCTCACAGAAATTCATAGCAACACAGTCAGTCTGGTTAGAATACATGAAATCTCTTTAGAATAGTTTGAGGTATAAATTTAGTGCATAGAAAACATAACACTTGTTTCTTTTAAGTTGTCAAAAACATTTTGAAAACATTATTTTCACAGATGGTAACTAGCCACAAAATAAGTCAGTGTGTCTTTAGAATTGCTCATTTGTTTTGTTGTGTTTTAATGACGATACTCTTCACTGTGTCAAATCCCTCCCTGTGTCCTGTCTGAAGTGAGACTGAATTTTTCTCCCACTGTCTTATTTTTTTTATAGCTGTCCAAGCTGCTGGTAAGTGTGTCAGCTGACTAACAACCGAGCAGGTTATACTTCATGTGTCCACGTCTTTGCTGTGTGTGTAGACACGACGTAGCAAAAGTACCTGCCATCTTGAGTTTGTCCATCATCAGCACTGTTGATGTGCTAGCTTCTTTTCCACCTGGGTTTTAATTTTGTCATTTTTTTAAATAATTTTGCTTAATTGTGTTCACTTTGTATTTTATTCTAGGTTTGTTTTGTCATCGCAGGCTACTAGTTTTTGGTTTTGGCTTCCATTTTTACTGGTGGGGAAGGGGGTCTTCAAAACTTGCTTCAGATGTTTGGACTAATTAAACTGGACCTTGTTATGAAAGACTGAAGAATTTCTAACCAATAGCACAGCAAGAAGAGCATGACACAATATAAATAAAAATGACTTGACACTGTTGTCACAGTGTCAAGACAACAAATTCAAAATTGTGAGAAGCAGTCGTCCCTAAGCAGCTCTGTGTGATGTTTAAAGATTTGCTGTGTCCTGTAGGCCAGCTGAGAAGACAGTGAAAATGTTAAAAGATACAAACATGAAGCAACTTCGAAGGCTCTTCCTTTAGTAGGATTTTTCAAAGATATCTCTGTTGCAGATGTTGTTCTCTACACTGCCATTTTATGTTCGTCCTGTGTCTGTCCAGCACATTGTCTGTCCTGGTCGATGTCCTGTGTTGAAGTATTTTTTATGTTCCACCCTCTAGTTTTTCAGTTACAACACAATTGTATAAATTTCTTCACATTTGGCTTTACGGTCAGCCTCCTGGTGCTTCATAGGTTTATTAATCAAACTTGGTCAAACTGGCTGTAGTTAGAATGTAAGTATGACAGTAATGCTAGATGATAAGTGTTTAATGGCCCATCTTAATTAAAAGAGTTGTGAACATTTACACCATAAAACAGGAGCGTGTCCACCTTGTGGTTCTCATGCTGTGTCCGTGTTCTCTCCTGCCTCTGTGTGCTGTCAGAGTAAGCATCAGAAACATCAGGCTTTTGAGGCCGAGCTGCACGCCAACGCAGACAGAATCCGTGGGGTCATTGATACTGGCAACGCCCTGATCCAGAGAGGAGCCTGCGCCGGCAGCGAGGACGCAGTCAAGGTATGTTTATCATGGCTGCATACTGTGACTGCTGTAGACCCGAATACACATATTCTTAAATATCCATTAAATATAAGCATTCAGCAGAAACTTCTAGCAAATGTGGGCTTAACTTCAGAATGGGATTTACAGGTATTAAAGAAGGTTATAAAATAACAGTCCTGTGACTCATCATGTAAGAGCTTGAGAAAGAGTTAAAGCTAGAGGTAGGAGAGAGTTCTTAAATGATGGTGTAAACTTTCTGTTGATGGATCTCATTGTATCTGGCCTCTATGGATAATGATTCAACCTTTTTTTATATTGAAGTTATGTAGAGTGTAATTTTCATATCACAGGAGCTGAGCTGTTGCATTTTAACTTGCATAATAATCTTACACAAGCCGGTTACTGTTAATGCCAGCGGCTCCAATGACAGCTGTTGCTGGTAACTTACTCAGCTTTAAATGATTAACATTAATTGAACATGAGTTGGCCAAACAATAAAAAAGGAACCTTTGCTCTTGCCCAGTTAATATGCTCTCTGTTGGTTTGTGGAAGGAGAAGCACCACTAAATATTGTGTTTGTTTGAAAAAAATAAGGAGCTGGCTGTGTTTTCTACTGTTTGTAAAATACCATCAGAGTGATGAGTCTTTGTCTACACAAACCATCTAGGTAATAGCCTCACGTAAATTTCTGTCAGGTAGCGAGCTGGTAGCTCTAAAGTTGCCAAGTACAAATGACAGACAGCTGGTGAACAGAGTTGACTGAATCTCTGTTAAACTGTAAAAGGTCTTTAGGATGTGGAGCAGTCTGTCCTGTCAGTCTGTGAAGCTAACATTAGCTCATGTACAGAGCTGTTAGCATCAGTCTGATGCCAAAAGATGTTCAGATGTTCCACACCAGCAGCTTGTTTTAAATCAACAACTAGTCAATCAAAAGAAAACTAGGAAAGCTTACTGAGAAGTTTACTCTTCTCGTGTGGACTTTTTTTATTTATTTTTCTGTTCATGGAAAATAAACACAATTTAAAATGTAATATTGGTCAGAAAAACCCCATTTAGACATTTTCCTCAAGTCATTCAGCCCTACTCCAAGACATGATTTCTGTTGAAAATAAACTGAGGTCTATTCGCTCTCCACAAGTTAAATGTTCGTATGGTGATGAAGTGAAAAAGAACATGGCTTGTCTGTGCTGTAGGCGCGCCTCAGCGCTCTGGATGAACAGTGGCAGTTCCTCGTCAACAAATCTGCAGAAAAGAGCCAGAAACTCAAAGAGGCCAACAAGCAGCAGAACTTCAACACAGGCATCAAGGACTTTGACTTCTGGCTCTCTGAGGTGAGAACCTGCATGCCGGATTCATGAGGATCTTCTGTAAACTGGTGTGGCAAAGTCTGATGCATGTTTGTTTGTCAGGTTGAAGCTCTTCTTGCCTCAGAGGATTATGGCAAAGATCTGGCCTCAGTCAACAACCTGCTGAAGAAGCACCAGCTACTGGAGGCTGATATTTCTGCCCATGAGGTATGCAGCTTATTATTACAAATGTCGCTACATGTGGGTCAGCTGTACCTCAGGGAACATGCAGAACCTTATTTCAGGACAGTAACTCATTACAAAATACTTTAAAAGGCCCAGTTGGTAACGAAAAGAGTAGAAGAAGTAAATCAGAGTTATGAGAGCCTCTGACCGCGCCTCTCCTCCCTGCAGGACCGTCTGAAGGACCTTAACGGCCAGGCTGACAGCCTGATGGCCAGCAATGCCTTCGACACCTCACAGGTGAAGGACAAGCGCGATGCCGTCAACGGCCGCTTCACCAAGATAAAGAGCATGGCTGCCGGTCGCCGCGCCAAACTAAATGAGTCTCACCGCCTGCATCAGTTCTTCAGGGACCTGGATGATGAAGAATCTTGGATCAAGTAAGAGAGTTCCTCCTGGGATGATGTAGGAATCAGCAGTGGGGAGGGGATGAGATGATCTTTTCCTTTGTTGTATTTGGTTATGGTAAGACGTACACAACTAAAACATGTATTTCTGCCCCAACCCCACACAGAGAAAAGAAGTTGCTTGTGAGTTCGGAGGACTATGGACGTGATTTGACAGGAGTACAGAATCTGAGGAAGAAACACAAGAGGCTGGAGGCCGAGCTGGGAGCCCATGAGCCGGCCATTCAGGTAAGATTAATTTAAATGGCCACAGAGCTTGAGTAAAGCAGGCTCTGGCCTTGTTACCTGCTGTGTCCCTTTTGTTAAGGGAAAAAAAGGTCCTAAGGAAATCTGACCCCCAAATCCATCATCAAAGTGGACTCATTACAATGTGACTGGAGCTGAATCCTCAGAGTTGGCAGTCTCAGTAAGAGCTCCTGGCATTAATCAAAGACTTAAGATCAAAGTTGAGAATTTTTTATATTCCTTCTTCCTCACCCAGTCAGAGCTCCATATGAATCCTACAAAAACAGTCACATACTGTATTTCAAGCCGATATATCAGTATGTATACAACACAAATGCCTTGCGACCCCATTTGTAAATTAAATGATGCAGCAGCGTGCAAAGTTACATTATTCCTGAATTCTTGTTTGATGGATTGTAGCGTTGGTATTCAGATATTTAATCTTTGTTCTGTGTGCTCACAGTCGGTGCTGGACACTGGGAAGAAGCTGTCTGATGACAACACCATCGGCCAGGAGGAGATCCAGCAGAGGCTCGCCCAGTTTGTCGACCACTGGAAGGAACTTAAAGACTTATCAGGAGCAAGGTAAGCCGGCTGAGCTACACCTGTGTAGCATAGGACAGACACACACACACAAACACACAGATGGAAATGGGTGTGTCCTTGGGCAAGATACTGAACCCCGCCAGTGTATGAATGTGTGTGACTGGTGAATGCAGATGTAGTGTAAAAGCGCTTTGAGCGGTCGAAAAGACTAGAATGACGCTATACAAATACGGAGCATTTAAATGTGTGCAATGTGTGTGTTTGCTCCAAGGGGACAGAGGCTGGAAGAGTCGCTGGAGTACCAGCAGTTTGTGGCGAACGTGGAAGAGGAAGAAGCTTGGATTAATGAGAAGTTGAATCTAGTGGGCAGCGAGGACTATGGAGATACACTGGCTGCTGTGCAGGTACTCTTCTGTCACAGACAACAACACCGCTAACATTAAATCAGTGCGTGCTGGGGGACGTGATGAGTTTCACTGTGTGGCATTGAAATCTTTTCTTTCCAACAGGGCTTGCTGAAAAAGCATGAAGCATTCGAGACTGACTTCACCGTGCACAGGGACAGAGTCAACGACGTGTGCACTAACGGAGAGGAGCTTATCAAGAAGGTACTGACTTCACAGCATCGAGAGAACATGTGCTTTCGTTAAAGCTGTGACAAAAGTTGATTTGTACAGTACGACTACAGAAGCAAAGGTTTCTGAAGATGATGTGTGTGTTTCCAACAGAACAACCATCATGTGGACAATATCAGTGCCAAGATGTCGGCTCTGCGAGGCAAAGTGTCCGAGCTGGAGAGGGCAGCAGCTCAGAGGAAGGCCAAGCTGGATGAGAACTCCGCCTTCCTGCAGTTCAACTGGAAGGCCGACGTGGTGGAGTCGTGGATCGGTACGAACACATAAGACTGTCTTCCTTTTCCATTAGAGCAGTCTCATTCCAAAACAAGTGACTTCTATTGATTTTCTAAATGTTCTGCTGTACTCTGTGTTTAGGTGAGAAGGAGAACAGCTTGAAGACTGATGACTACGGCAGAGACCTGTCCTCTGTCCAGACTCTGCTCACCAAGCAGGTACTCCGTCCTCCCAAACAGCATTCTGCCTCTCTGTACCATGTCCCTCTTTTGTTGACATTGTCTTTTTTTCTGCATCGGTCTGCAGGAGACATTTGATGCTGGTCTCCAGGCCTTCCAGCAGGAGGGCATCACCAACATTACAGCTCTCAAGGACCAGCTTCTGGCAGCCAAACACGTCCAATCAAAAGCCATCGAAGCTCGTCACGCTGCCTTGATGAAGCGCTGGAACCAGCTGCTGTCCAACTCAGCCGCTCGCAAGAAGAAGCTTCTGGAGGCTCAAGAGCACTTCAGAAAGGTAAAGAGGCCAAAAGAGCATCCTGTTTTGAAGGGGTGGTTTTGAACATTGTTGAGCACTTAGAAATAATAAAACCATCAAAATGAAATTGTTCAATATCAAAGCATAAATACAGACCTGAGGTAATATCGGTATCTTCTCCGTAACCACCCCAGGTTGAGGACTTGTTCCTGACATTTGCCAAAAAGGCATCAGCCTTCAACAGCTGGTTTGAGAACGCAGAGGAAGATCTGACGGACCCGGTGAGGTGCAACTCTCTGGAGGAGATCCGGGCGCTGCGGGATGCCCACGAGGCCTTCCGCTCCTCGCTGAGCTCCGCTCAGGCCGACTTTAACCAGCTGGCCGAGCTGGACCAGCAGATCAAGAGCTACCAGGTGGTGTCCAACCCCTACACCTGGTTCACCATGGAGGCCCTGGAGGAGACCTGGAGGAACCTGCAGAAGATCATCAAGGTCTCCTAATCCAACATTATATACATTCACACACACACGCATGCTCTGTCCTCTGTGTCCACAGGACTGCTGAGGGAAAGGCTTCACTCAGTGAAAGCCAGGTTTCTATATGTTTCTACATTTCCTCTTCTTCATTGAGCTTTTCAACACGTAGCATCCTGACAAGAAGTGCAGAAAATAGATTTATGAATTAAAGTCATTTTTCCTAAACATTAGCTGTCACTGCCAACACATCTGGTCTCACAGTACAGGCTGCCTCTCACTGAAATGAATTATTGTGAAGTGCATGCAGGGTGTGATAGGAGGCGCACCCTGCGTGTAACATAACATAATTCAGTAAACCATCTTAAGTTAGGAAATCGCAAACTGTAATGTGCAACGTTTATCTGTGGCTGACCCAATCCGCTTGTCGTCAGTATCAGGGCCAAAGCTGATTGGGTGGTTAAAATTTGTACATCCCTACTAATATTAGAAAAGCACACTATCTTTTTATGGGGCTTTCATCATCATCCAAGTTCAGTTTGCAGTTCATGAAAATAAATGTTTTTTCCTTTCTCCCATACCTTGAGCCCTAAATTATAACTGATTTAAAGTAAGCATGCAATAAATGCTGCTTGGTCCTGCAGTTAAAATGGTCAGAATTTGTTATATTCATATATTCAGAAACTAAACAGTTTGCTGGGTAGTTGACCAGGCTGCTTTGTGTTTTGCTATGAGCGTAGGAGCGAGAGCTGGAGCTGCAGAAGGAGCAGAGGAGACAGGAGGAAAACGACAAGCTGCGTCAGGAGTTTGCGCAGCACGCCAACGCTTTCCACCAGTGGCTGCAGGAGACCAGGTAAAGCATGTGTTCTTCCAGCCGAGCCTTAAACGTCTCGCACAGATCGCTGCTCTTCTGTCGCACAGTTTGTGCTCAGCACGAGTGTTTTAAAGATGAAAATGTCTCAGTTGCATGATGGAAGCTGCACACACAGTGTTTAGCACACTGCTGGTGACTAACTAGGCCAGGGGTCAGCAACCTTTCCTATCTAAAGAGCCACTTTTGGCCAGAACAAAAAGAAAATGCCCGTTTCAGCTAAATGCAGGTACCACAGCCTATTAGTCTAAATTAGCTTATCAACATTACTGAAAGTGCTAAATGACCATTCATATGTTTTACCACATGGCAGCTGCAGTAGTCCTACAGGCTGTTTCAGACTATTTGGCTACTTTGCGTAGCTTTGCATTTCCAATGCAATGTCTTGGTGCATTAATGAAAGTATACAAGTACCACAGGTCAAAAGCTCTGGTAAGCAGTAGTGTTGGTAAAAGGATACAAGTCTATCCACGCACCAGTAAATCAAGTTTTCCCCTGATTGTCCATTTTTTGGGATTTTGAATCCATAGCTTTCTCAGGAGAACAGGCTACCCACTCAGGACACAGCAGTTAAGTTTAGCTCCCGGGTGTAGCATGATGACGCACGTTTTAGTTGACGAAGGGTAATAAATTTCCTATTCGATGTATAGGCTACATGTTTTACAGTTGAATACTTCTAGGATGACTGTTGGCCTACAACAGTGATAGAAAAATGTAAATCTGAAAAAAGTTATTAATTTAAATGTTTTGACAAAGTCAAAACCGCATGGTCGGGAGGCTTGGGAGCCACAGGTTGCAGACCCCTGAACTGGGCTATGACACCAGTGCTTTCTGCTAGTCTTTCTCTGAAGCTGCTGAATAAGCTCAGCACAAAGCATGCTCACTAGTGAAGTGTTGCTACATGCAAACGCCACATTCGAACATAACTCTGTTTTCAAAGCCAAGGCTCCAGACACATTCACCAGTGTTAGCATGCTTAGCATCTTTTCAGGCCTGTTTGCAGTGAGCCTCATGTTAACGTGTATTTGTTTGTCTCTCTCCCTCCTCTCTCTCCCCCCTCTCTCTCCCCCCTCCTTCATCCTCGCTGCTTCCTCGCCGGTGCTCAGGACATATCTTCTGGATGGGTTAATATCACATTTTCTTTTTTACATGTTACGAGTGTTTGATCCAATTTGTGTGGGTTTTAATAAGGATGTGATGATGAAGTAAATGATCATCATAAAGTAAATGATCGCAAAGGTGGGTGTTTCCCTTAGTCCTCCTGGATGTAGATGACTTGTCTTGTGAAATATATCCCATGTTGTCTGATGTTTAATCTCTGGTCCTTCCTCCTCCCCCATCCTCTCTTTGAATAGCATAGCCTATCGACGGGTTATCTGTGTCTATCAGTACCAAGTTTCTGATGATCTTTCTGGAAGGTCAACCTCTTTCAAGCCTTGCTCTGTTTCCTTTTCCTTTCTGACCCACGCAGCACCTCAGTCTAAAAACACCACTGTGTGCTCAGTACCTTCCTACTGTACTAACATTCACCCAGTCCTCGTGCTGCAGTCAGTACTGCTTTCAGCCCGTAGACTGGCTCGTTGTCACCTTGTTTATGGTGTGTGCTTCAGGGATGGAAACTGCAAATCCTTGGCAGTACAGAAGTAGTATTTTAAGCAACTTTTAACCTTCAGTGGAATTTGGTCCCATTGGATCACTGTGGGTTGTTTTTCAGCATGTGTGTAGTGACTTCAGGGTGCACTATTCATGTGGTGTAACAGAAAAGTGACTTTGATCCACAGCAGTTTCCAGTCCTGTGTGCAGTAGCCCTAACCTTGCATGGTTTGGGTTACCAGTAGAATTTTTGGCACGAACGCGGCTCCACTCTGGCAGTAAAGACAACACAACAGGTCCACAAATTTGAAGAGAACGACTTTGTCGCAAGCCAAATTAAACACCCAAGAACCATTTTATTTGCACCTCCAAATACTTCATTCTGTGGGAATACTGGATATAGAAGAGAATGGATGTCTTCCTAACAACAGCGTGTGTCAGACTGTGCTGCAGTACTTCCTGTCTAATATCAGTTTCTGTTGGTGTAAGGTCGTGTATGGTGGAGGAGTCTGGTACACTGGAGTCACAGCTGGAAGCCACCAAGGTAATTACTACTCGGTGTTGCAAATCATCACACGTTAACGGCGCCGCTGCGAGAGATGAGCGCCGGTGTTACCAGGACTCAAGTGGATCACAAGCAAGTCCCTCCCAGTGGACAAGTAGTCAAAGATGCTGCCAATGCTGTGTCTCAATTCGGATGCTTCCACTAGTTCACTTCCACGTAGTACACTGTGAATGCTATGTACTTAAATTGGTAAGGAGTGGATTTCAACAAAGTAGTGTATTTTTCAAATCGAACGGCACGGCTGTTCTTTATTGCGTAGTGCAACCAGACAAATGAACCCAGTTCTATCCAATAACAGTAAAGTGGTACTTAGTGGGGAAACAACACATGTATAACTCACATTTATATAGTGCTGTGTTCACCGGAGCAACCGCTGCAGCTTGACTGCATTTTGTCATAATTGTCAGTGTAAATGTATGCACTCAATAGCAAGTTTAAGTATGGAAGAACGCAAATTGAGACAAATATATGCTGAGCTTAGGTCTAGGGTGGACATCATGTAGCAGGTTTTGTTGATTATATATATGTGTGTGCGTGCGTGCAGCGTAAGCACCAGGAGATCCGGGCCATGCGCAGCCAGCTGAAGAAGATTGAAGACCTGGGTGCAGCCATGGAGGAAGCGCTGATCTTGGACAACAAGTACACAGAGCACAGTACAGTGGGCCTGGCCCAACAGTGGGACCAACTGGACCAACTGGGAATGAGGATGCAGCACAACCTGGAGCAACAGATACAGGCCAGGTACACACCAACAAATTATTCCACATTACTTACGGAGTTGATCTGGAATTCAGACACTTTAGGGACACCATTGCTAAACGTTAGAAAGCTGTGATGTGTTTAAAGTTGGTGTTGTGAGGTCTGGGAGCAGCTGATGCTGCGTTGGGTTCATGTTCCTCCCTCTCCCTCTTTCAGGAACACCACCGGAGTAACAGAGGAGGCTCTGAAGGAGTTCAGCATGATGTTCAAGTAAGTGGATTCAACCTGACTTCATCATGACATATCGATGTCGTCTGACAAAGTCACATCCTCATCTACATCTAATTATTTGCAGGCACTTTGACAAGGAAAAGTCTGGCCGTCTGAACCACCAGGAGTTCAAGTCGTGTCTTCGTTCACTGGGCTACGACCTGCCCATGGTGGAAGAAGGAGAACCTGATCCAGAGTTTGAGGCCATACTTGACACTGTGGATCCCAACAGGTCTGTCACATGTTCAGGAAATGACATAGATAGGGATGTAAAGCGGAACCTAACTGAGGAATCTGTGTCCGCAGGGATGGCAATGTGTCGTTGCAGGAGTACATGGCGTTCATGATCAGCCGCGAGACAGAGAACGTCAAGTCCAGTGAGGAGATAGAGAGCGCCTTCCGAGCTCTCAGCACCGAGAACAAACCCTACGTCACTAAAGAAGAGCTCTACCAGGTCAGACGTGTTCACTGCTCACTCTGTGGATTCACTCTGAATGGCAGGTCTTCATGGTGGTCTAACTGTCCCCTTCTCCCTTTCAGAACCTGACCAAGGAGCAGGCCGACTACTGCCTCTCACACATGAAGCCCTACCTCGACAGCAAGGGCCGCGAACTGCCGTCAGCTTTCGACTTTGTCGAATTTACTCGCTCGCTCTTCGTCAACTGATCCCTCGCCCACCAGTGACCAATCGGGACGCGTTTTCCCCCACACTTCGATACGAACACACGGCTGAAACTGCATGACTGTGGCACTAGGAATACTCACTAATAACAACTATCTGTACTATCTATTTATCTCGCTCTACCCTTAACTCTGTGTGCTTCTCATGATAGCATAGTGGATCTGTCTGCATTTGAATGTGATTGTTTTAGCTGTTTTAGCTTGTGCTTTCGATGAATTTAAGAACCTAATAGTAACAATAATGTTGTAACAACACCTTAACAACTGCAGTGTGCTCTAATAAACGCTACTGGTTAGAACTGGACACCTCTGCTCTGTTTTCATTTCACTTCCACAATTTAATTGTGCAATTCTTTGACTTAGTGTTGACTTATTTATTTTAAAAAACAGTTAAAATAAATCAGTCCCATGCAGCAGTCTTCAACAGTCCCAGGTTTTCTCATTCTGCCACCTGATTGGCTATCTGCTCCAGCTGGGCGCTCTCTCTGGGGCTTTGCTCAGTCAAATCAGCGCTCAGCTGCCAAACACCCACTGTCCCATCTGTTTTCCCCACCGCCAAGAGGTGAGGGTTCTGACAGTTGAAGGCCAAACAAGTTGCAGCTTGGCCTTGGTCACCCTGCTGGATGGTGGCTGCTGGCCTCAGGGACCTACGGCCCAGGTCGAATATCTGCACCTCACCTTAGAGAGAGAGAGCGAGAGAGAGAAAACATGGCCTAACATTGTCTTGAGTCTGAAATACATTGTTTAAGTCAATTCATACATTCAACACACACCACATGGAGAAATCCATCATAAGGTCTGGACAAGCTGCTGTGAAAGTCCTGCCCTGGTTGCTGCTGTATGTAATTGTACTTGATAGATATGCACTGATGGTAATGATGTAGCTATGTCGGCAGCTAGCTTGCTTAAGGCTGTAGAGGTCCACTGGGTGGGCATGAGCATCAGAAGCTTGGGTGTAATGCATCCTGGTACATGGAGGCATGGCTGGCATGACTGTGAGCAGGAGAACTTTGCTTTCTCTGTTAATGCAGCGCACACACCGAGGAACTTATTGCTTCTGTTTACTACAATTACCATCAATACTGACTGGACATCCACAGAATAGGAGCCAAATTTCCCCTTTAAATTGTTACCTTCAAAGGAGGATGGATACCCAGCATTGCAATCTCCCTTGATGCCGAAAAGGGTTTTGACCAGCTAGGATGGTCTCTTCTCTCTAGAGTTCTTTGAGAAATTTGGTTTTGATGATCAATTTTGTCAGTTTAATAAAATCATTGTACAAGTCCCCCACGATTAAGGTTAATGGGATTACTTCAGACTACATTCACCGGCCACTAATCAGCCAATCACATGGCAGAAACTCAATACATTTAGGCATGTAGACGTGGTCAAGACAACTTGGTGAAGTTCAAACCGAGCATCAGAATGGGGAAGAAAGGGAATTTAAGTGATTTTGAACGTGGCATGCTTGTTGGTGCCAGACGGGCTGCTCTGAGTATTTCAGAAACTGCTGATCTGCTGGGATTTTCACACACAGCCATCTCCAGGGTTTACAGAGAAAGGTCTGAAAAAGAGGACATATCCAGTGAGCAGCTGTGTGGACGAAAATGCCTTGTTGATGTCAGAGGTCAGAGGAGAATGGGCAGACTGGTTCCAGATGACAGAAAGGCAACAGAAACTCAAATAACCACTTGTTACAACCAAGAATCCCATCTCTGAACGCACAACACGTCCAACCTTGAAGCAGACGGGCTACAGCAGCAGAAGACCACACCGGGGGCCACTCCTGTCAGCTAAGAACAGGAAACTGAGGCTTCGTTTCACACAGGTTCACCAACGCTGGACAATAGAAGATTGGAAGAACGTTGCCTGGTCTGAGGAGTCTTGATTTCAGCTGCGACATTCAGATGGTAGGGTCAGAGTTTGGCGTGAACAACATGGAAGCATGGATCCATCCTGCCTTGTATCAACGGTTCAGGCTGCTGCTGGTGGGGTAATGGTGCGGGGGATATTTTCTAGGCACACTTTCATGTCCATCCCTTTCTGACCACAGTGTATCATCTGCTGACGGCTACTTCCTGCAGGATAATGCACGACGTCACAAAGCTCAGATCATCTCAAACTGGTTTCTTGAACATGAGTTCACTGTACTCCAGCGGCCTCCACAGTCACCAGATCTCAATCCAAGTCAGCCCCTTTGGGGTGTGGTGAGATGGGAGATTCTCATCATGGATGTGCAGCCGACAAATCTGCAGCAACTGCGTGATGCTATCATGTCAATATGGACCAAAGTGTCTGAGGAATGTTTCCAACACCTTGTTGAGAGTATGCCACCAAGAATCAAGGCAGAAGGGGGTCCAACCCGGTTCTAGCAAGGTGTACCTAATAATATAGTGGACAATGAGTGTATTTCCCCATCTGAGATATACCATTTTGGCAAACTCTCAAATTCTAATCTTAGACATTGTCATTCCATCAAGCTTACAGAAATCAAAAATGTTTTGCAATGAAATCAGGTCTCCAGTTGCCAGTTGGACTGTGAACAGCTGCATACCTCTGGAAAAGATATCTTATTTATGTTTATTCCCTCTCTTTATTGTTCAACTTACTCTCCGTAGTTATTATTTTAATTGTTATGTGTTAATTTATTTTATTTATACCATCCACACACAAAGCTTTGATGCTGTACCTTGACCGGTGGCTGCAGCAAAAACCAGAGGTCTGGTTGGAGACCACTGCACCTGAAAAACATAGGAGTCTGAAACCCTGAGAGAGAGCAGTGGGTTGGCCTGCAGCAGAGAGTGGAGGTGGGCCAGACCATCAGTCCCAGCGCTCACAAAGAGGTTCCTGCAGACAACATGAGAAACAATTTAGCCACCTGTAAAATAGCTGCTGGTCTGTAATGATCATGTGTTTGGTTGGTGAGCGGAGCTGTGACCTGTGGAAAGGGGAGAAGTGTATGGAGTGGACAGGGCCGCTTCGAGGTCTGAACGAGAAGACCGCCGGGGCTCTCAGTGTCACACTCTGGCCTTCAGAAGTTGCTGCTGCCGGCGTCTGGGAGGAGAAGGAGCATCTGAGCAGTAGGCCACCCTCAGAGCCCACCAAGAAGGTGTCAGAGTCCCAGGGAGAGAGAGCCAGGGAAGTGACACCCACAGTGCTGCTGCCTCTGGCCTACGGGCGACACAAAACTACATGTTTTTAACCTGTACCCACACTAGAGCACACAGGGGCAGTCTGGGAATCACTTCTTTTACTGTTTTAGGGTGTGTGGTACCTTCAGGTTTCTGAGATCCACAATATCCCAGGACATAAAGTGGGTTTGCAATATCAACTCAATCAAAAAGGCCCAGCAGAGGATGTACTTCCTGCAGTGCTACTGATCCAGTTCCACACTGAAATCATCCAGTCTGTTCATTGTTCATCCTTAACTGTCTGGTTTGGATCAGCCACCAAACAGGACAGGAACAGACTATAAGAAACAGTCAGGACTGCAGAGAAAATCCCTGGTGCTAACCTGCCCTCCATTCAGGACTTACACATGCCCAGAGTCAGGAAACATCAGACCCTCCATCACACCCTAGATATAACCTGTTCCTACTTCCCCCTCTGGTAGGAGCTCCAGAGCACTGTTTCTTAACACAGGCCATTGCTCTGACAAACAGTTAAATCAGGCATTTAGTGTCAATAACCCTGTGACACTAAAACATCCCAGCATACACTTTATAAATTATTTCTGTAGAGTTTTAAATACACACTGTGCAAATTTCCTTTGAGTGAAGTAGCCCTAATAAACACACTGTGATTACCCCAGATACAACTGGCAGGCAAAAAATGAGACTAAACCTGTTTCTGAAGCATGAATTCTGACACTGGTAATCAGTTTCCAGTGTTCAATAAAAACCTTGTACATCTGTATTCAGACAGATGCATAGGATAACTCCAACACTCTGCCAGTACTTACGGTAAATTATTTGAGTAGCTATGTTTCAGTCCAGCAACCTTCGTCAGGGATTTCACTGTTAAAACAAGTCTACAGCAATTGTTCAACATGTTCACCATCTTAGTTCAGTGTGTTAGCATGCTAAAACCTGCTAATTAGCACCAAACACAAAGTACAACTGAGGCTGATGGGAATATCAGTGTTAGAAAATCACCTAATTCAGTATGATACCTCCCCTGAACATGAATTAACTTCAGAACATGAATGTCTGAACCAAATTCCATGACAATCCATCCAATAGTCAAATAATAGATATGTCAGTCTGGTCATTCTTTCGGTCCACCCCTTTGGGTGGATGACACTGACATTCCTAAAGCCATGAATGGCTAAAAAAACCTAAATCCTAACCTAGGAGTTCCTAAAGGTTATTTAAACACTTGCTTAAATCTCTGAAATAAATGGGTGTGAAATAGCTGAATTGTTCAGCTGAACTCACTGGCTTTTTGTCCCTTGGAGCATCACTTCAATGCGCCCAGGTTCCTGCATTCATACTCATTTGTGATTGAAATATGCACACTCCTCTGATGATGTTGTTTTGTTTTTAATTGTAAAGACAACAACAATGAGATTAAATTTGGACTCATTTAGTCTGTGATACAGTATGGTGAGTTCCTCTTCTTTCCATCTCACGGACACCCCTGTTAAGTACTCTGTACACAGAGTTGCTTTCTGTTTGGTGTCATCTGTGATTTACTCTGACAGTGTAGATTGGTTGGTTACCGTGTTTTCTCTTATCCTGAGGCTCACCTTGAAGCTGCTGCTGCTGCTGTGGGGAACCTGCTGTCGCACTAAGGCGTAGGCAGAATTCAGGACCAACCTGCCCTGATCTGAGTCCACTGTCCATATCAGCACCCTCCCTCCTGAACTGGCACTCAGGACCCCAAACTCTCCTTTCTTCTGCATGGGTACCCAGGCAACCTACACACACACACACACACACACACACACACACACACACACACACACACACACACACAAACACATGACATAGTGTCTTCTAATCTACTGATTGGACTAATAAATCAAAGAGCAGTTTCCACCACAGTATGGCTCCTTCAGTTCATCTTGTTGAAGTGTTTATTCTTCTTCCACGGAGACTCCTCAGTCACAAATCAAAAAGACAAGTTTTCTACCACAGGGTTAATCCCTATGCCAGTAGTTTTGGACCGAGGCTGATATTTTTTCCCCTTTATTCTTGCAACTTTGCTAAAGCCTCTCAAACTCAGAATCCTGTGATTTCTGATTGGATAATAGCAAAGTTTCAATAGAAAGCCAAACAGATACAACTCACCTGATAAACAGGCTCTCTGTGGCTGTCTACTGACATCCCAGTTTGAACCAGCACAGGGTCCTGAGTACGACTCGTGTCCCAGATTACCACCTCTCCACTGTACAGACCCCCTGCAGCCACAACAGCACACATACACAAACTCAACAACTCTGAGATTGCAAAGAAACATTCCTCAGTGGACAACATTATAAAAGGTCTATTGTTCAGGGCATCTGCATGGCTCAGGGTCTTCTTTAAAGGGGCACTCCACCGATTTTCTCATGAAAATCAATATATGCAATATGGTTAGTCCTACTCAGGGGCAGAGGTAGACTCTCAGCACAGTGGGGGCAGAGCTTCATCACAGGGCCCACCTGCTACCAAGTCATCTATACCAAGCTTATATGACCCTGGACTTTCAGACTACGTCCCCGAAGTCCGAAAGTCCACTGAGTCCGTATGCGTCGCGGCTGCCGGAGTTGATCGCAGCCATTCTAGTTTATGCAGATTTCCAATTGTATATAAACAATAAACCCAGTTAAAACAGACAATTCTGAAATGTTCCCTGTGGTATATGCAGCCTGCATACAATGGAACGAAGACAGGCCACAGCGAGCTGTGAAGAACGTAGTAGAAGCACAAAAGGACATATTATAAACAAGTCATAACGTGACGTTAGAACGTGGGGCAGGCTGCACGCTCCGCTGCTGAAACACTTGTAAGAGGCTTCCTGTGGAAGTTGACACCGGGCCAAATGAAGATGTATCAGTTATAATTATTGTATACATCGGCATTGATCTTTACCTCAGAAAGCTTAGGGAAGAAGTCTTGCAGGTACTTGAACACAGCTGTGGCATTTGTAATCCAAGACTTTTTTTTGACATTTTTGAGCAGGATAGTTGATCTTAAAAAATCTGATAATGATGGATCAGGAGTCATTTTTTCCATAATCACATACACAAAAACTGACATTTGATAGGGATCACTTAAATCTGTTTTTGTATGTGGTTACACCGGTTAAGAAACCACTACAAATACATCGTACAACAATAATACTTCTATCTGGTGTGACTACAAGGCTAGCAATAGGGCTAAACACCTTGGAATAACCCAAGAAATGCTCCATAGATAGAATAACAGTAGGTATATTCATTCCAACCATTCTGCTGACATTACATGAATTCAGCATTAGCTATCTGACACTGTGGAAATTTAAACTATGAATATTATAAACTACGACAACAGGAACTGAATGAAGGAATGAATGAGTCCAGCTTTCTTTTGTTGCCAGCTGAACTACATGTTTTAATACTTTTAAAAACCTGACATTGAGATAAGATATTTGTATTTGAGTTGACCTGATTCAGACTGTAGGCATACAGAGTCTGTTATCAGTTCCCGATGTGAAAGCTCATACTGGCAGTGTACCTGCGATGAGGGCCGGCTGGTTGGGGTGACAGCACAGAGCAGTGACTGCAGTGGGAACATCTATGACCAGATCGGCTTGCTTGGGGTTCAGGGCCCGACGGTCCAGGTTCCATGTACAAACACATGAGCCCTCAGTGCTCCAGTCTCCATCATCAATCCTGCACACCAAAAACACACACTCACACACCTGACCCTGAAAACTAAGAGACTAAAGTGAGGGGGAAAACATTGAGGACATCCATGGCGGAGTCTCAGGTTTGTTTACATGAAATGTATACAGGTGAAACACTAACGTACCGACCGTAGGCACAGACGATAACTGAACCTGTACAACTCCAGGACACACTGGTTACATGAAGACCTCTCTCGTGAGCGCTGGGATGTTGAAGGCAATGAAGGCATGAAACCTGCAAACATGAAAGAACAGTGTAAAACAAAGAACTCTTCATGAAGTTAAATCAACCCCAATCTGCATCCAGAATGCTCCAAAAATATTTAAACATGTCATCAGGAACAACTACAGACTCTCCTTTGGCTAACAAAGCTGTCACCTGTCTAAGAAATCAGAAAACACCATCTTTGTTCCATTCATTGGTTCTGCTTACCAGCTGACTGTGATCTTCCCAGTTCACCTGGAACCCATCAAAGGCATGACTCTTGGCATTTTTTACCAACTCTCTGATGACCGTGTCTTCAACCCGCTGCAGGAAGTCCTTCAGGCCGGGCGGCTCCAGCTTATCGTGGTTTGGAAAGAGCTGCTGTGTCGCCTGGTACTGTGGCTCCGTCTGGGTACAGCTGATGGTAGCTGACACAGTCTGGGCCTCTGCCTCAGCACTGTGCACCACTCTGGTCTGACAGCCTCTCTAAAACACCAGAAAAATAAAGCCCTTCTATTTAGGGATGCACATCAATCAATCACAATTTTGAGTTCTACGATTAATTGCAGTTAAGTGCAATATTGATGCTTTGTGTTGAGTGGCCAGATATCACAATTTTTACTGTTTAAAATGTTAGATTTAGGTGACTGCTTCAGCTCCACTCAGTTTTTTTGTCGGCCACTTCTGAGATCTGTGTAAAATACTTTAGAATTGTAAATACTGGCAGTTATAGTGGTACTTGACAGCAGACCTGAAATTATTACCTACATTTACACTGTATTTGGCAGGTGCTAATTTCATACCCTGATTATCCTTGAACAAATATGTTGTTTATACGTATTAATGTAAGACAATTGAATCCATTCAATATCTCGTATTCAAGTGGTTTTGGTCTGAAGCTACAGGCTGTTGTCTTGGGGAAATCGCAGCCCTGTTAATGCAGTGTAAAGTTGAAAGTAACGTTAACTTAATTTACTGGGTTATCGCTCTATCTCTGTAGCTAGCTACTGTAGGAACAATATTGTTTCTGCAATACATGAAACATTCAGCAATTATAGGCAACAAGTACACTGTGCTAGATTCGTGCTAACAGAGCACTTTGGGACTGAGAGTTGGCACTGTGGCTCAAACATAACGTAACTTACCGACTCCTGCGACGACTGCTGAGATTTCCTCCACAGAGACTGGATACTCACGGAGTCCACGACTTCGTCAGTAAACATGCTAAGGAATGAGGTTTGCTCGGGCTAAAGACACATTAACTATCTTAACCAGCATTAACTGCATTCAGAGTTGTAACTGCGAGCCACTTTTCAAACAGCTAGCTCGGTCAGTTCGAACAGTTTTCAAGCATCTGAACGTTGTACGCTGTTGCCAGCCAGTTTCAACAAAGCTAGCGTTACCTTGGTTACGGAGAGTATGTCCAGAGGCAAGAGAGAAATCCCGTTTTCACTTCCGCTTTTTTGCAGGATTATATTCCTAGCTTTACTTTCAGAAGTGTTTTGATGTCGATTCATTGATATGTTTTAATTAAAATTAAACTAAACACACACTTAACAACACATGATGTTATATTTTAATTGTTTCCTAATAGTATGCTGTAATAATGTCAAGAAAATATATTGCGGATGCATCTGTACTTCCTGTTGAACAAACGCGTTTGCGCATGCTCGTAACCCCGCACGCCTATCTACGGAGGCCCTTGTCTCGCGCGAGTAACGTTAGCCTACTCGCGCCGTATAAACAACGCTCAGTGGCAGCATCTCATTTAGAGCTAGGTGTGGCAAATCAAAATATTTGCTCTGAAAGAGGCCCCTGTTAAATTGGGGCCCACCAGAGTCATCGCACCCTGCCCCTGGTTTCCTAACAGCCATGCCAACTTCTCACACTTTCGGCTTGCATCGATCAACCGTCTTGCGCTGACCAAACATGTAACGTTAGAATGCAGTGAATTTATGAAATTGTTGTTGTCAGCACACAGCAGCAGGATCGATAGCCCATCTCCCTCCAAACTGTGAGAGGGACTCGTGGCACAACAGCAGAAAGTGAATTAGTCTTTTAATCTTCTGGTGTGCCGCTGTGATTTTACAATAGCTTCTAAACCTGAACGCTTTTCTGCACAGCAAACAGGTTAGCCTGAGCAGTTGCACAAAGATTCCAAGTAACGTTATATTGGGAAGGATGCCGGAGGAGCCCAGCATCATCAAAGTACACTGTAGGTACATGTTTTACTGTTAGCCAGATATAATTCCTTTATCTTTATTTCTGCCGTTTCAAGAAGCTCATTACAGGGCGTTCTTTGTTGCTTAAATGCAATAATATTTGCATATTTGGGTCGCTTCACCCAAATTACCAATATGCTACATTACATTCATTGGTAAGCCGGATACACCCGATATTTAGATATATATTTCACCAATACAGGGGAGGTGACTGAGTTTGTGGTACAGCATTAAAATCACATGTAGGAAATTCAACAGCAACAAGAATCATTATATTTGTCTGAAATACTTCTCACTGTCTCGCCAAACCCAACGTGGTGACAAAGGCAGAAATGTGTGCCTTTCATTTTCCTCAACGCCCAGGTGCCGTATCACTGCCGCCTAATGGTGGGAGAACTACATCACGTTTATTTCAAGAAGATAGAGGTTGAGGTAATCATAAAATGAACGTTGAAATGTTGACTATAGAAGGATGCATTTCTATCCAGAGTGCAAGTCAGACCAGTGAACTGGTGAAGGTGCGATGTATATGTAACAATCCTCTCCTCGTGCACCCTTCTGTAAGTCAATGGTCCTGTTTTGCAACTTACGTGATGTGACATACTCACCTGCTCATATCCTATTAACATACGAGAGCCATCGCGTGTGTCCTGTCCGGCCCAGTGCACCCCTCTTATGACCGAAGCCTAATATGAAACCAGTAATTAGGGTTCACGCCGCTAAAAAGGCTTATTACTTATTTGTCGTCGCTCAATTTGCTGAGCTGGAACGAGCTACACATGAAAACATGCTTCACAAGAAATATGATCGAAATCGACCTGCTATTAAAAGTCCGGTGTAATGCGGGGGACCGATCAGGTTAATAGCGACCGCTGGTCCAACAGCAGACTGTTAGCAAGACCATGGACTGAGACCGCCATGCAGCTGTCTGTTGGGACAGTCTGCTTTAACGTTTATCGTCTGAGGGGGGAAAAAGGACCTCTAAATGAACCTGTCTGTTTTATCATTTATTTAGAAATCCATTCACCGTTGCTAGACATAGTTCATATGAAAGTGTAATTACCTAACTTCTGGACTGGCCTAAAGGCAGCAAGAACGTGAAAAACAAAGCATTTTGCGGATTTTGTCGAGCCGCAGCCGAAATGCCCAAATGTGATCACACTACGCCAGAAAGCATGTATACATTTATTTATTGTAACAAAGCAACAGGTACACTTAATTTAATGTGAACAGGTTCCCAGTGGAAAAGGAGAAACGCTGCAGACTCCACAGAGGACTCTACAGAAACCTAAGGTTAAGCAAAGCTCAAAATTTGATTTTTAGGTTTTTATAAAAAAAATGTACATTTCAAACTTTGTTGAGTGCCTGAAAAACAAGAGAATGAAAATGTCTTCAACAGACGTCCAGAGTTGTTGTCAAAGCCCTGCCACACCTCCCCATTAAACTGTGTACAATTAACAACGGTCTTACCAAGATACATGAATATTCCAAAACATTTACAATGGTTGAAAGGAACGAGCTGGTGCGTTTAATCAGTTCCATTAGTACAATAAGTCACAAAAGGAAAATGCAACTTCTAATAAGCCTTAGTACCCCCACCACTGGATATATTATAATATACATTTATATATAAAGTGGCTAAGGATGCTATGATTAAATCATCACTGCACCATGGCTTATTTTTATTGAACTCACAACTCCAACAGAAACTGTCATTTCATATTTTACATAGAAATTGCTATTGTACGTATTTTAAATCTACGTAGGATGACGTGCAGAATGCTACAAATTTTTTTTTAATTCTTTTGCATGTCTTTGGGAAATGTAGAGAAACAATACAGGTGAGATTCCAGGAGCCACCGACACCCCCACCCCAACCCACTGCACCCCATGTAGACCTGCTGTGTATGGAGCTGGCCTATAGACATGGCACTATGGACAGGCCGTGGCTGCAGAGGAAGAGGACGGACACGCTGACGACACACAGGATTTTTTTTTCCTTTTCTTTTTTTAAACAAACACCCTCACCCCCCCCCCCTCCCCAAAAAACAAAAAAATATTTTGCTCCCGTAGGTTGCAGGATGATCGCAGAGGGAGGCCTGGGATGTGGTGTTGGTTGAAATGTTTAATCATCCTCACCATCATCCTGAAAGAAAAAACAAAAAAAGGATCACATCAACTGTTCCAAGAAGAACGTGCTAGAAGTCATTTATGTTGCTATTAAAACATGTTCAGGGACTTCTTCGGGCCAGAAAGTCTTCATCCTACTTATCATGGATTACAATTACTGGTTCAAGTACAGTATCCTTACCTCTCCATCTTCTCCATCACCATCCTCATCTTCATCTTCCTCTTCCTCCCCCTCATCAATGTCTTCCAGACCCTCCTCTTCATCATCATCATCGCCGTCACCTTCCTCATCTTCCATGTCAGGGACCTTGGGAACATTCAGACATTAGCCACCTGACCCTGGCTTTACATGCCTAAATACCTGTGTGTTAGTAACAGAATGAGATCTCCTTCTCTCCAGTGCAGTGAACCCTGCTGTTTGGAAGCCTGACCCTCACATTACCTCTAGACTAGTATAACACTACACCTACAGATTTTGGAGGGTGATACAGATATCAATGAGTTGTTTTTTTATGTGAGAGCAAATAGGCTGAATACATACATTTTTCTGACATACACACTGAACTTTACCAAACATTTTCTATCTTCTCACCATGACCTGTAGCGGGAAGGACATTTAACAGTTGGAAAATAAACTTTTCAGTGCTGGACCAACTATAAAAATGGAGACACTGTTTTTATACTACCTCAAACATACTCATCAGCCACATACATTGCTACAAAATATCTGTTATAAGTCAATCTATAAGCACAGCTGCCGAAACAGCGGGGGTGCCAACAGAGTGCTGTGCCAAAAAAACAAAAAACAAACAAGATTTAAAACTAGGGCCTTCCGGTTTTGTGCTGCATCGGCCAATCAGACACATGTAAGCACACATTCATAGTGGATTAATTTATAACAAACACAGTATTTGTGTTGTTTCTAAATTAGCTGTTACAGTGGCAACTTTGTGTTGAGTTGTAAAATCCTGTCTCAGATTAGAAACCACTGTGCAGTGTTTTCCCTGCGATGGACTGACGACCTGTCCAGGGTGCACCCCGCCTTTCACCCGATGCCAGCTGGGATTGGCTCCAGCCCCCTGCAACCCTGTACGCAGGATAAGCGGTTGACGATGGATAGATGGATGGATGTACAGTGTTTTGTCCGATAACCCTTCAAACTTGTGGATCTGGACTTCATATACACGCCCCCCACCAACAAAGAGCCTTGCAACGATTTAACACAGGGCTGTTTTCTATCTGAACGTTCTGAGACTGGAAGAAACAAAGGCAAAGAGCAATCAGCCTACCAAGTAGTACTGCAGCGGGTTAGGCCAGATGTCATCCTTGATCACTTCCCCCAGCTCGTCAGCTCCTGCATCCGAGTGGTCGGTAAACCAGGTAAAGAAGCTCTCTGGCTCCTCGTGCTGCCTTTTCTTCCCAGCTTTGTTCGGCGTCTGGCCTGTACGCTTCGTCAGGTCCTGGGGAGGGAAATGTGTTTGGTCAAGATTTAAGTTTATAAAGTGTTTATTGAAAAGACAATACCATTGTTACACATGGAAAAGAGCTAGTGTTTTCCTACTCCAAGGTTAATGAGATTGTGTAGGACTGCGGGTAATATTAAAAAAAGATAAGAATTATTTTTCATATAAATCACATACAAGCCAAATAAAGATGCAAACTCACCTTTCCAGCTTTCCATTTGATTTCAGTTGATTTGGAAACTGGATCTCCGCTCTCATTTACATTAAACTCTTTGGAGAGGGCTTTGTTCTCAAAGTACGGATTCTCGTCAAAATACTACAGAAAAGAAAAACACATCTCTATCAGCATATGACATGACATTTAAAACAGACAAATACAAAGTTAAGCCAACAACTCACAAAATCTATTCTATATCCAGACTTGATATCCTCGAACTCTGTGACCTCCACCCTTGACAAGTAATGAAGAGCTTCCTCATCCTCCTCCCCAAGAAGAGCTGAAACTACAGGTCAGACACAGAAGCCAAGCAGATCAGACCATTGTGTGCGTATGAGAAACACATAAACATAACTTTTAAAAGCATAAAGCAGTTGTAAATACATTGAGACAAGGGCTGTTTACTCCTCTGTTACAAGCAAAGTTAGCTCTTAAGGTTAAATTCACCATTCACACATAATGACTGATAAAAGAATAACAAAATACAGCAGTTTACCTTGTGGATGGTTGACAAATGTTGTGACCCAGAAGTTGGGGATTTTGGCTATGAGTTCTGATCTCTTCTGGAAGAATGGCTGGCGTAATTTGTTGTACTTCTGCTCTACTTTTAAGATTTCTTCACTTGCCTGTTCGTTAAGTCTGGGTAGAAAGAAGACAAAAACATGCCAATAAGAACATTTTCTCCATACACCCATCTACCACTGCTTACAAACAAAACTAACTCACCTGTCAATTTCATTCTGTACTTCGTCAATGTGTTCAATTGCTTCCTGTTGCTCTTTTTCTGAAAGGAAAGTAAACTTTCTTTAATCCACATGCACAAAAATAGTGTGTGTCGACCACCACCCCAGAAAACAAAGTCAGACTCTCCCCTCCAATAGGAGGCTGCGGTCCGTCAGGACTAAACCCTTGCGCCATAAGAATAGTTTCTTCCCACCTGCAGCTGGCATCATCAACAAGTCCCAGGACCCCACTGATATTGACCCCTCTACCTCCCCACTACACATTACATTAACGTAAAAAAACCAACATTTTCTGGACGACCATCTTGCACATTGCAAATATTCTTCAAATGTCACAATATTTACTTTTGCACATTCCCTGCTAAAAATGTAAAAACTGTACAGCACTTTTATTTAAATAAACCATACTGTACATACAAAAAAAAAAAATATATATATATATATATATATATATATATATATATATATATATATACATACATACACATACATACACACACACACACAATTTATGACGCTCCAATATACCAAAGCAGTCTAAGCAGTTTATACTCTCTTTATAACGTATATATTTAACAACAGTTGTTCTGTTTGTATGCTTTTTATTTCACACTTGCCATGGCAATGTAAACGTCTGCTCCCCATGCCATTAAAGCCCTACTTAAATTTGATAATATTCATCTATACACTTCCATGACATGATGTATTGTGTAAGATCGAAATCAGAGTAGTAGGTGAATCAGTCATCAGTGGTTTGTAGTTTGAAAGTAGACTAAGATTCTTAAACTGACAACTATTAAAATCAGATCTGCTACAAAAAGCCAGTATGGGTTGGGCCATGCAGGTGAGCTCCAATAATAAGTGATGCTTCCTAGCATGTACCTAACACTTTCTTTATCCGCAGCACTTTATTTGTTTAAACTAGCCGGCCACGACGAGTACTAATCGTGAGATTTCACCCAAAGACAAAAAAAATGTTCTGCTGGATATTTAACCAGATGGCTACAGGCGCTGCGCTATGTATTTCACTGGTCTCATGCGCAGAACATATTTCATCGTGATTATGGTGTAGCAAATACCCGATACTCCAGCAACACGAACTCGATTCTCAGTGAGTTCTCCATTGAGAGCATGGTGTTAAATAAAGCGGGACGCCAGGAGGTAGGGGTGAGTATGTGTGTGTGTGTGTGTGTGTGTGTGTGTGTTGGATCCACGGCTAACAGCCCCTGCCTCATCTAGTCTGGAGCTTCCTGTTGCTGCTAAAGGCGGCCTGGTTTGAATGAACGGATTAACGGCGTGTCTCTGCGAAACGCTTCGTGCTTCACACTGACAACAACATACTGCGAGGTCTACCAGAGCATTTTAAGCATGATAAACACATTCGCTTTCATAACGCCACCCCGCAGCGACATTATCGCCATCTAAACTAATGAGAAGCGCTTGTTTACATTTTGCTCAACTACTATCTCGCACACAAAGCCAAGCCCGGTTGTTGTGAACAGCTAACATTATCGGTGCTCGGCCTCTCTTGTCTGATGGGACACGGGATACAGTGAATGTTGCACTTGTGGTCAAACAATCCTTTATGAAGCTCCAGCCATAAACGTATATGAAGAACTCATGCATGCGATTTCTTTAATAACTTATCTCCTTGCAAAAAAAACTCCCAAAAATGTCTACAATAACTGCACATCACGATAAATGCAACCTTTGCATTGCAAATACCGGCCTCCTTCATGTGAACTAGAAGCTAATGTAAGCTAATAGCTAGCTAACCTCTCACGCTGGCTAAACAGTTAGCCCATGCTAGCATGCTACATTGCTGAACAGTCCTGATCAACAACATTTTACCCCATTGTCTATATACAAGAAAGGATAAATTAAGCTGTTTATCCATAAACATATAGCATTTCAACTCGATACAACACAACAAACTACAATGAAAATAACAAAATGACGAAAAACAAATGAAAATGGCGTTGTAACGTTATAGGATAACCGCCATTCCTTAACGTTACCAGAGGTCTCGTCAGCTCCGTCGTGATTTGAATTGTCCTTCCTACTGACTTTCGCCGATGAGGCCGACATGATTATCGTTTGCCGTTACACGTTTTACCAGATGAATATTCCGGGTGGTTTATAACTCTTCTCTGGAGGATAAAAGTTAGTTCCACCTTACATAAAGTGCGTGTCTCCAAGCCCACGATAAGGAAGAATGAGCGCAGCTTCACACGCTTGTTTCTCTCCGTCGCGCTCGGTCGGTGAACATATTTATGGTGCTCTGCTGCCCCCAGCTGGCTGGAGTGCGACTTAATGCAACAGGCCGAACATTCAACTCAAAACTGTAGTTGTAGGTTTCCAAGTGCTTGTTCACTGTGGCTGTCCATCCAAGTCCACAGTGTGTTCACAGTATGTTCAGAAAATTGAATGCAAAATCTAACTTTGAAGCTCCATTATTGCAAAGTATAACCACTGGTCAAACAATATTAGATTAAATACACAGTGTACAGTAAACCACTGTTGGTTCAAGAGCTTGTAACATTTTATCTTATCAATATGGTTCTATATTACTGGTGGTTAGTGTTCTCTCTGACAAGCCTAAAAGTTCCCATTCCTTTGTACTCCATCCAGCTGCTTTTCTATATTGGGTTCATAACCTGTGGGAGACCTGGGTTCAATCCCCCACTGTGACCCATCCACCATTGTGTCCCTGAGCAAGACAATTAAACCCTAGTTGCTCCAGAGGCGTGCGACCTCTGACATGTATAGCAATTGTAAGTTGCTTTGGATAAAAGCGTCAGCTAAATGAATTAATGTAATGTAAATGTAATGTAAATAACCTTTGAGCAAAATATATTACTCCAAAAATGCCATACCTTTCCTTTTAATGCCTTTCATTTTAAGAGAGACTGGTGTTTGAAAAGTGGAGGCAAACAAACTTAGTATAACTAATTTACATCATACAGCCTATGACAGAAGAAGATAGAAGAAGCACTCAGATTTCTTATTTAAAAAATGGCACTACCACAGTGTAGAAACACTCTGCTACAAATAAACGACCCGCATTCTAGAAGTAAAACTACAAAAGTATTAGCATCAAAATATACTTATAAGTAGTCATTATGCAGAATGGCCCACTTCAGAATGAGGTATTTATGATATAATTTTATTATAATTATTTATGCATTAAGTTCTTTTTAATGTTGCAGCTTGCAAAGGTGGATCGGATTGTTATTACTTTATAGGCTATAATGCTAGCTTATGGAGTACCCCCTTCTCTTAACATGTTTATTTATTTATTAGTTTATTTGACAGGGACAGTGTACATTAATTAACATTGCTGCAAATGCACCAGAATTAGCCAAAAGGCTATTTTTCATCCGTTGTCCCTGGACAGATCTTAAAATTGTCTACCTAAAAAAACCAACAATAAGAAGATTACAGTGAACAATACAAATATAAAAGAGCAGTAAAACAGATGTAACTCTTCAAATCCTGTTGATAAATACAGTGTACAGGTTTGCTATAATACAGACATTAGGTTAAAAAATAAAAAAGTTCTACTACACATTGACACAGCAGAGACACAAGTGGCAGCACGGTTGGGTTGAGGAAAAATACATATTCTTATTAATGTTGACATGTCTGATGCATTATGAATCAGGTTTTTTTTAGATGTTTATGTTAGTGTATGTGGTGAGTTCTCTGATCTTCTGAGGGACAGAGTTCCACTCCTGTACTGCTGTGACTGAAAAGGCACTCTGACTAAATGCACTTTTCCGCAGAGGAACAACACATGATGTAACATTAACATCATAGTTTATTTGTTGTTAATCTTGTGTATTATTAATCTGAACCTGTATGTATAAGTATGTAGTCATTTCAGGTATCAAGTCATTGAAGTTATCAAATAAATGTAGTGGAGTAAAAATGTTTTCCCTCTGAACTGTAGTATGAAGAAGTATTAAGAACCTCAAAAGTACTGATGTCCAATAGCAACTGTACCTAATTATTTTCCACCACTGCGTATTACAAGGAAAAAAGTAGAGGCTTTGCCGCGATGTTTAAAAGGTGTTGTTGTGTAGTTTACCTTTATCCCTGCTTTATTTAACCAATATTTGTCACAAATGTAGGGGTATGGTTAGCATTTTATTAATTGTGAAGGTATCAATCAGGTATGGGAGAAGGCCATAGTCCACGTGAATGCGCCATGACGACCTCGGCAGGTGCATTGAATAATCGAACGTGACTGGTTCCTGCAACGTGTCTGTCATTACCGACTGCCAACCAATCCAGCCACCGTCCGCTGACGTCAGTTTGCGTCAATCTGTAGTTTAACTCAATTCAAACTTTTACTCCGATTTGTTTCCATGATGAACACAATTGCGCCACTATGGAGCGCATCTGAACAGCTTTAGCAGACGTTGAATTTCCCATGCCGCCGTCAGTGTAACTTACCTTCGCTAGCCGTGCTGTTCCTCCTGGAGCTGTTTCACCTACTTTCTGACCCGAAGAAGACCGTTGGGAGCTGGAGCGGACGTTGACGCTGTGTGAATGTCCAGCACACAAAACTGACAGCCACCATGTCAGGTTTAACACTACAGGTACATTTATTGCCACTTGTTGTCTGAGTTAATTCGTCAAATGAAGTTCAACTATTATGGACATTTAGGTGCCAACGTCACGCCAATTAATATTAGCCTACCCGACGTTTAGTTTAGTTAAATAACGCCAGTTGCTACTTTGCCAGACAGGCGCACAGGATTTTCCTGTTTATCTCGTTTGCTCCCGCATTGTTCCTCTGGTTGTCAAATACCTTTAATGTTCAACTGCAACTCACTAAGTAACTTAAACGACTCTGTTCCAATAATAAATGATGGTAAGCAGCACTACCTCCTCGACATTGTTGTAACCTTCTTCCAGAGTCAACGTAACTTAGTGAGTTTCTTATATGAGCAGACAGCCAGTGTCCAGCGCTGCCTGGAAGGGTTTATTCCAGTAAAGGTTAGCTCAACGTTACACTTACAACAATCTGTTTTGTCTTGGCAACCGTCCTAATCCCTCTGTCTTGGTGAACTGAGGTGAATTGCTGATGAGAGAGTATTAGCCTATAATTTGACATCTTATTAAAAGCATCAATCAAAAGTCATTCGGTAATTTTGTATTATTACAAAAATACAAGAATTATTATAGCCCTAAAATTAATGATTCTAGAGCTAGTTGCCAGCAATTGATCACTATGATGTTAAAGTACTAGGTTCATTTTCTTGTAATAGGATCCAGACTTGAAACCACTTCCTAGGAAAAGGGTGCACTTGTTTTGATTGGCCTTAGGTGTGTCCTTTGGGGAATACAGTATTATAATAGCCATAGAAATTAATAGATACTGGTGATACACAACACAAAGGGCAGCCTTCCTCGACAGTTGTCTTTGGGCCCAGAGCAAAACCACTTGCTGTTTGTGTATGTATTTCAGACATATGTGTATAATTATTTATATACAAAAGTGTGAACAAATTGAAATTGACTTTCCCCTAGAGGAATTAATAAAGAGCCTTCTTCTTCTTACTAGTAGCAAAGGAGTAATGATCTAGTATTTAATGTAGGTTAATAGTTTGTTTAGGTATCTTTGCTTTGTATCCAGTGTTGGGGAAAGAGTGATACAAGTGTGGTTAATGCCTTCAGGCTAAATCATGGTCTTGCCTTTCATTTGGTTATTGTTCCTATAGAGCATCTTTTCATGTAACTTGCTGAGTTTTCAGTCTGCAATGGGAGGTGTAGAGTTTGTGCTGTCCTGATGTCGATGGGGAGCTCGTTCCACTATTGTGGAGCCAGGAAACACTTGTGATGTTGTTGAGTGGTAGTTAAGCCCCACTCGTAGAGAGGGAGGAGCAAGCTGATTGGCAGCATAGTGGACGGGCTGGGTGTTTGGTTTGACCATGTCCTGGATGTAGGATGGGCCTGAGTCATTTGCGGCACAGCAGGCAAGTACCACCGGTAGCCGAAGGCTAGTGGAGCTTTTGCATTCTGGGTGAGCTTCAGAGGTCGGATGGCACATGCAGGTACACTACCAGGAGGTATGAGTAAGATGATAAGGGCCTGGACCAGAACCTGCTCCGCCTCCTGGGTGAGGAACGGACATATCATCTTGATGCATTTGAGTTAATATCAGAGCCAAGTGATTGGTCTAAAGAGAAATGAGCAGGGGACTCAGAACAGAACCCTGAGGGACCCCAGTAGTGAGGCTGCAAGTTCAAACACAGGTTCCCTCCAGGTTACCCTGTAACCCTGTGACTTCCAGTTCTTGGAGGGTGGAGGATCTGGTGGTTCACGGTGTCGAACGCTGCTGAAAGGTCCAGCAGGGTGACAGCAGAGCAGAGGAGAGGGAGGCTGCTCTAGCAGTGTGGAGTTCCTCTGTGACCGTGAGAGGGGATCAGGTGAAGAGCGCAGGTGTTTGGTGGTGGGAGGTGACCAAGGTTAGTACCTCACTGGGAGAGACGGGTGATAAGGCAGCTAGAATAGGAGATGAAGAGGTGGTAGAACAGGTGGAGTGAACGTCAACTCCAGTGAACATGGTGTGAATGTCATCTATCAAGTAGAGAGGAGAGGCCCACAGGCCCCCTGTGACAAGATGCTGTGTGGAGTGGGAGGGGTAGATATGATTAGAGAGGTTACAGTGATGTTGTGTTCAGGTGCATGTAGTACTATCTACATATCATATAAGGAAAAGGCATAATTATAGAGCAAAAATATGCTTAGCCCTGACGATGTTAATCTTCCTCCCACTTAAGACTCCTTTGTCCTAAATTGTTTTAAGAAAAAGGTCTCTTAACCCTGCGCTCTTTTCAGATTAGTTCACCACAACCCTGGCTGCAGTTAATCTTATGATACACAAACCCTAGACCAAGACAGAATATACAGATTACATATACCAAGAATATACCAAACTTCAGTAAAACCGATCAGTGATTTAGATGGAAAGTCACCATTGGCCTGAGGTGTGGCTTTATTGCAAAGTAGTTTAGCACATACAAGGATTTTGCCTTGGTACATTGGTGCATAACAATAAACATTGTAAGTCACCCATTTTTAATTTCTTCTACATCATCTTTCATTTATTAATTAAACAGATCAATTGACAGTTTTATTGATAATGAAAATAATAATTAGTTTCAGCCCCACTCTTGACACAGCGGCTGCTTTCCTGACACTGAGAGAAGGCTGATACTGTTGCTGCTGTGGCAGAAAGCTAAACAGATCTTTATCCACAAGGAGGAGGCATTGTGCCATTTATTGTTGATCAGTTGGCGTTTCCATTTATTCAATTATTTCTTCTCCTTTCTTTTTCAGTTGCATCATCAGTGGTCACAACCTGTGCTTCTTTTCTATTTAACATTTAAAATCATAGTCTTTTGTCTTAGATATAATTGTTCTCTTCACATGGGTGGAAATATAAATGATGACGGTCCTTTCTAGTGTAGGTGGTGGTTTCAGTTCAGTGATATTAGCATGTTTTTGTATAAACAGCTGGGCAATTATATTATGTTGATATAATATGTGTATATAACATGATGCATAAAGAGAAAGAAATAACAACCACAGTGATCAGAGACTGAAGCAGGCATGGTGTGTCCCTCAGAGCGGTAACCTGCAGGGTCTGGATGAGGGGGATATTCTCGACCCAGTGTTTCAGCAGCGTTTGGAGGATGCTCGTACTCTGCTCAGGCAGGAGATCCAGCGGGAGTTGAAGATCAAGGAGGCCGCTGAGAGAATGCGGCGGGCTGTCACCAATCGCAAGAGTGCAGCCGATGTGGAGGGCCAACTCAAGGCCTCTAGCCGCAAGCTGGAGAGGTTGCACTGGGAACTGCAGGAGCTCAATGCCAGGTCTATGGCCACAGAGAAGGACAGCTCCGCAGGTAACTAAAACTGATAATTTGCTAAAATGGCAATTTATAATCCACTACTTTGACAGATCATATAAATAAGTCATAAGTCTGTCCTTTTGTCCAACACTTTTTGTCCAATTCAGAGCTGGTTATCGTGACAGTGATTGTAAAACAGACTGGGATTCAAATTTGTTATATACTGTATATTCGTTGTCTCCAGAGGATTAATGATTTGGTGACTTTCAGATCCGAGTGCAGCAGGAATTGGTATTTGGTAAACAAATGGGTGTGAGTAATGACAAAAGCAGGTGTATAGTCTTCAGAACTGTTTACTGGACACAGAAACACCTCAGTGTCCAGTAAACAGTGAACTGAAGGGTCACTAAAAAGAGATTCCAGCAAATTAAAAGAAGCATTGTGAAGTCAATTTACAGCAGTGCTTTACTGTTCTGTTTCCCCTCAGTTGCCTCCTGCTGGAAAATGGATTGATCATTGATTTGTTAATGTCCCAAAACAAGCAGTAGGCTGTTATAGTACCCTGTTTATATCAGTTTACAGAAATAATCTAGGCCAATGAGTTTAAAGTTTTACAAATATCTCCCACATTGATTTTTCATAACTCATTCAGTCACTAATCTTTTTGTCGAGCTGATGACATCAGGCTGTTTTATTAATATTTCCTCACATCCAGCCTTCCTCTTGCAGGATGAATAGTTCCAGAGTGTCTGCTTTTAAACCATTATTTAAAATTCAGATGCAGAAAACACTTTCTCTTGCTCTGCATTGCTTCTCAGACATGTGGAACTTGATAGAACAGTCCAGCAACAGGTCTTATTTAGCTGCACTTCACTTAAAATTAGATGATGTACAGCTGGGCTCATTTACATTCATATCTCACAATGTTAGAGAAAGTGAAGTTAATTTGTGTCTCTGTTGACAGACAGACAAACAGAACAGACACATAACCTCCTTGGCAGAGGTAAAAACTACATTATATATATATAGTGCTACAGGCTGATCGCCTCCATGCCACACCGCAGTGATGCAGTAATGTGTGCAAAAGGAGCCCGACCAAGTTTTATGTGCATAAATTAACCTTGGTCAGAACTTTTCAGAAGGCTGACATTTCTGTATTTTACATTCTTTATTCTAATAAGAGAGGACTTTTGATTTCCATGAGCTGTAAGCTGTAATTATCAAGATTTATACAAAAAAGTCCTGAAATATTTTACTTTATATGTAATGAAAATGAGTTTCACTTTTAAATAAAATTACGGAAATAAATGAACTTTTCCACTTTTGAGATGCACATGTACGTGTGTGATGGAATCCTTTAGGTACAATAACTGAAAGATGGTGCAACCACAAAATATCCCACCATGTAATTATTTTGTATGCAGGTTGCTTGGAGGAAGTAGACAACCAGTCAGCAGAGTCGTGTCAGTGGGAAGAGGTCACATCACCACTAGCCAGTCGAATCAGGACCCTGAAGAAACAGCTTACCATGGAGACCAAAGTCAAACAGGGTGCTGAGAACATGATCCAGACTTACACCAACAGCTCAGTCAAGGTACAGTACAATGTGACACATCACAGCACGCACACAGACTTAAGCTGAAACTTCCGACTGGGAACTCTGAAATTCCAACTTCCCAGTATAATTGGAACTCACCATAAAAAGGCCAGAGGGGGGTGGGGGCAAGGAAATGCCACTGCAGAGAGAATACTAATAATAATAATGGTATGTGTATGGTATGTGTGTAGAGCATGGTACTATGAACTCCACTACCTTTGACTGTTTTAATTACATCCTGAACTGCTTGCTATTTCTTATCATATATCTTTTCATCCTCTTAGTTTGTTTATAATGTTGTTTCAATTCTTTAAAGGTCATAAAGTAATCTATAGAAATCACAAAAGAGGCAACATCGTTCACAGGACGTAACGCCAACAATGACATGAATGATATGCACAGTCCTGCACATCCTGTTCTGTTGCTGTTAAATATTACCTCATGCAAAGGCAGCACATTTTAACAGCTTCTCTCTTTGGGCTTATCTGCCCTGTATACTGTAAGATACTGTAAATTCACTTCATCATTGTTTACCTTACCTTTGGCAGGATCATGTGGTTGTATTTGTATATTTTGTACTAGTTGTGGTAGTTTGCCTACATATGCCTTTCTTACTTTTCTTAAACTCTTTCTAGTATTAGAACAAAAGCAGTAGCATAAACAGCACACACAAGTTTACATTCTCTTCTCTTTTAATATTTTATATTACAAGTCGTAATATTTAGACTTATTAATCATTTTCATTATCAATTCAGCAATGTGGTGGTCTTTAGTTGTCTATTTTATTTTCCAGGACAGGAAGATGCTGTCTACAGCCCAGCAAATGTTACAGGACAGCCGCACTAAGATTGAGCTGCTGCGCATGCAGATTATCAAAGTCAATCAAGTCAGAGACGAGGAGCGAGATGGCTCGCATGGTAAATCCTACTGCACAACCATGCACAGCTCTTGTCTTGGCCACAGTATAAAATATATAACTGGCTCATTAGTTTTACATTGAAGGCAAACTTACAGCAAGCAAGAGAAGTGGGTCAGTGTCATACTGATAGAGTTACCATCAATATGTGTTAACCTTTGTAACAAGATAAATGCTGAAACTATGGAAAATGTTTCTAAAGTGCACCAAATAATCTAATTGATAATCAGTGCAATCATTTTTACATTACATCAAACAAACCTCCTAACACACATTTTCACACATTTTCAACAAAAACTGCAAATTGACCAAAAAAATAATAAACTCAACGTCTGTTCACTAGCCTTTTCCACACCTTTCAAATGCATTACATGGTATTTATCAGTGGATGGTGTTTGCTCAGATTCCATGAAAGTGGAAACGTATCATTCGTGATAAAAACAGAACTCTCTTAATGTCACTGAGCAAACGTCATCCGCAGATGAAGACCGTCAGATGCGATTGAAAGACCTGGAAAAGCCAATGGGGGATTAAAGGTAAGATTTTTTTAGTTTTTTAATCAAACAACTCATTTCAAGGTCACAAATGAATTCTTACAACCTCAAAAGCTGCAATAATTCATTTTGTCGGTTTTCAGCTACAATTTGTTTGGATTCCATCATTTGGACAACAGAGCTGTGTAAAACCGATGACTGAATCATTGGCCAGCTCTGGTATGAACAGGGTTTTGAATAAATTAACCATTGCATTTGACACAATGGATTCTTGCGTTGTTGTGGTCCTCACCTACAGCGTGAAATAGACAAAACTAATTACACCTCACAATGGGACATTAGACATGACGATCATGAAGTCCATGTGCAACGGTCTTAAAAGGTTGGTGCTGCTCACTGTATGATGTTGCCTAAGTCTGGCTCCAACTCCCATCAGGTCACCCTGTGGAGATGATTAGTCCTCTGGAGCTACGGGTGGCTGAACTCATGCACCACATGAATATTGAATCGGCCGTAGCGGAAGGCGCCAAAAATGTGGTGAGGCAGCTGAGTGGGCGTAAGTTCCAGGACCGCCGCACACTTGCAGAGGTGGGTACCAGCTAGGTAGTCCCCACTCATACTAAAATTAGTCATAAAAACTATAGACCAGTCTTGAGCTGTAGCCCTGGCCAGTTTGTTTTTGCTGACAATAAATGACCATGCTCCATGTCCACCTGTGACAAAAACAGATTATTTTCCTCTTGTTTAGTTGGTGTTTTTAACTGTTTAAAACACCAAAGAAAGCAATATAGTGACTGTTTCTGGTTAAACAAAAGGTTGAAAGATTGAAAATTACTGAAGGTCCCCTCTAATAATCTGTATCTAATCTGTATCATGGGGTCTACCTGACCTGTGAGAGACAGATAGTGGGACGAGGGTGCCACTGTGGTGGTCTACAGTATGTAATTGAATTGCGAATATGCATTGTCAAAAGGTGTTTCCTGACTTGATCCCAAAACACTCCATCATGCGGTTGATGATGAGCGAGTTGAGTGTTAGAAGATTTTCAAGTAACCAGTTATCGACTGAAAAACAACTTAAAAATCTTGCTATTCAACAAAATCACTTTTCTAGCAGCCAAAAGGCCAGAATTTATTTTTATTTGTTTTTGCATTTTAGCATTTCAACATTTCAGCTACTGGAAATGATGAGAGGATTATATTCATAATTAATGATATTGAATGAAACACTTGACTTGACTGCAGGGCAGTACACAGCATGAATCAACGTTCCCACTTCAGATCAGAAGAGCTTAGGTCCACGACTTGAGGGAGTGGGAATTAAGCTCTGTGCTTTGAATTGTAAAAATTTGAATCTTACTGACTTGGATATAACTGAGAAGTACCTCTATGAAGTTAGAGGGGAGTGAATCAACAACACACCTAAGACAGTACCTCCGTCTGAATTCTCTGTCTGTGTGTGTGTGGGGGGGAAATGTGTCTTAATTGAGCATACTCATACACTTCACATAGTGAGGATGAAGATATCCATTTGTTACTGTAAAAGTAGTCCTCCATCTAATCCCAACTAGTTTTACTTCTGTCCTTATAACCCCAGACCAGAGGATATGAGCCCTCCATGTTTCCTTTCTGTATCACTGTCTAATCCCAAAATGAAATCTTAATAAAAAGAAGAAAGAAGCCAGGCTGTACACTTCAGGAGTGTTGTGTGTTTCTTAGGCCCAAGCACGAATGCAAGAGTCATCTCAGAAGGTGGACTTGTTACGTCTCTCCCTGGAGAGACGCTTGAATGAGCTGCCTCAGGACCATCCCCAACATGCTGCCATTAAGGAGAAACTAGTGTTGGGAACCTCACCTTCCTACGGCACACCAAAGAAGCAGTCCGACACTCCATCCTCTTCCTCTTCTTCCTCCTTCTTCAAACCAGCCAGTCTAACAGGTTGCTATTAACATATTCCAAAGTAGATTGATTTAGTTTCTTTGTTAAATATTTCATCTGACCTTATCATTTTGTGATTTCTAGATTAGCATTTTCTTCCTTAAGGAAATTGTTTTCCATTAAACTTCAGATAGAGTTTTCTAAAGACTGAATTGATAACTAAAATGCTTTTCTTCAGGTCGGTTAGAGGTATGTTTGATGGGCTGCCAAGACCTGTTGGAGTCTGTTCCTGGCCGTGTGACCAGTTTCTTGGCCCCCCATGTGACCCTCTCAGAAGCAAAGTCTCTGAAGGTTAGAGGACGCAGTGCCAATGGCAAAACAACCAAGGCTGATGAGCTGTCCTGTAAGTCAACACTCCAACTAACACTTTTTTGGTTTATTTTTACTTCTTGTGGCCCAAACGTATGTGTTAACGTGCTAACACTGAAATCTACATTTATTTAGATTGATGGAGAACTGAGACTGAGATTGCTCTTCATTTGTCATCTAACCATAAAAAAAGTCTGCCCACTTTCTTGTTACAACAAGAAACTTTTTTGGTTTTTACAAGATCCGTTGCATTGTTATAACAATACATTTCTTATGTTATTATGACATATTTTCTCTGTCTTACTAGATACCAAATTATTCAGTTTTTGTCCCACTTTATCATGCTGTATCACCAAACTTTATTATTATTACACAACAGCAGTGTATCTCGTTAGAACAACGTTGTAACATCGTGAATGTTGTATGTTATAATAAGTAAATTTATTCATTATTTATACGTACATTGAAACATAGGCATATAGCCTCAATTCAATTTCATAACAGTTATCTCACAGTGCTTTTCATAAAAGAGCAGGTCTAGACCGTACTCTATGATGTTAATCATAAAGTAATCGCCTCATGGTCAGGAAGGCTAGGCAGGTTTTTCTTTTAAGCGCATCATGACCTCTACTGTCAGTAACTGAATCTGGCCTTACGCGTGTTGCTGATACTGACAGGTGGTAGGGTAGGAAATGTCCTTTCTTGTAACATCTGCGATCCGGTAAGCCAACACAGCACTGAACAATGCCAAGTTTCAGCCCAGTCATTGATAATTCCAGATACCAAAAACACATCAAGTAATTGCGCATAGGTGCACAAACACAACAAAAGCAACCCACAGTCATAATACACAAAAACACAATGTGATTTTGTGAAATAATGAGAAAAGACAAATTGAAATGATCTTATTACAAGAAAAGTTTCTTTTAAAATATCTTTTTTTTTGTCACGGTGACAACAATACATTGCTGTACTTCATATTGTTATGAGCTCACAGTAATCATTTAAGTTATCTGCTGAAGTTAGTATGCTAACAAGCTAGCCCCAGCCTGTCCTGTGTTCTTATACCACTTTGTACCTCAAGAGGTGATAGTCCAATAGCATATTTCAGGCCTGCCCCATAGTTTCAGCTGGGAGATGTGTGTGAGCAGCAAGTTCACTAAATTACACAACCTATCTTTGCTTTTTTAGTCTAATAAATAAACAAAATAAACTCTGTTTTCCTTATAAAACAGAAAAAAAACAACCGTACGCTTTCTGAATTCAAGTTTCTCTCTTTCACTGGATGAACTCCCTTGTTAACTCATCAACTCATCAACACGCTCCCAGTTTGGGCAGAGTCAGCTAATAAGCCCACTAGCTGCACGGCTAACTGAGCTAACTAGCTAACGGCAGCTACAGTTAGCAGTCACTTTGGTGATATGCTGTCGCTTATTTGTTTGAGTATGAATTGGTGTCCAAAAGCGTGCAGCCTTACACATTGTACCTTTTTATGAGGAAATAAATTGAAACAATAAAAATGTGGGGATCAAACAGGATTTTGAAAAGTGAGGGTATGTCACCCTGACCCATCGCCAGTGAAAATTGCAACCTTAAACATTTAAGACATTTGACAGCCTGAAAAGAATGATATTTCTTGCTTGTGGTGTCTGTGTTCGTACTTCTCCACTCTATGTTTATGGCATCTAACAATGCATTTACTCTGTGTGAAATATCAACACGGCCTGTTCCAACCTTTATGGGTCTTTATTAGTTAGTGCCTGTATCAGTTTGTATCTTTGTGTTTGTGACTCAGCGGAGGTAAGCGTTACGCTGAAGGTGGACAACAGGATAGTGGGGCGCACAAACTGGAGACAGCAGGGCAAAGAGGCCTGGGGCCAGAGCTTCAGCATCGAACTGGAACGGGTCAGTGGCTTTAACTTACACAAGCAACTCAAATTACAGCTCAGCCAGAACTGCATTTTTCAAACTGTTACTCCACTAACCTCGTTTTAGGATGCCATTGTCCATTGACTGTGATTTGTGATTTGAGTAAACAAAAGTTTGGCCTTTTTATCATCATCCCTCTCTGTTGCTTTCAGAATTACTACTCATTAAACTCATCTGTGACAGTTCTTTAAACTGCCAGCCACCCCATCAGTTTATATTGTAAAGCTGAAACTTCATTTCACCAGCCTGTTTGTTCAATGCTGACTTTAAACTGTTGGAAGAAATATTATGATTATTATGTTTGCAACAAAAAAGTAGTTTAGTTCATCTAGATCAACGGGTTTTATTCCCGAACTATATGTTCACACCTTCTCTACATTTGATTTGAACTCCTTACAGCAGAGCACAGTATGATTGAGCTTTTCAACAGTTTGGCTTACTCTCAGCTCCCTTTCAATTTAACTGCTACTAGGTGGTCCCTTGTTTCCATTGCTGTTCATATAAGCCTTAGAGCTGTAGCTAGTTTAAAATTTGTCTCAAGCTATTTGTCAATATACTGTTATCTGATTTTCAGCCTCAAAAATCCAGTATTGGTCAGGCTATAGTTTGTATCATGCTTGTGTCATGTTTTCAATAAGATAGAATCACATGTTTGCTCTAGGATCACCACTTCTGGACCCATATCAAAAAATAGGCAGGTATTTCTGTGTCACTGATCGAAGCTGACTAGCATGTTGTAATGAAGTGATCATAAACAGTGCAGCTCCTTTCAGGGGATTGGGATGTTATTCCTAAACCTTATTGAACTACAGTAAAATGAACTGCATTATAACCAGGCTCAGTCTGGAAGGAAATAGTCACAGTCACTCAAAATTTTAATTACTGATTAAAATTGCTTATCCTGCATTATAGCCTACTCACTGATGTGTTTTGAAACCATGAAACAGCCCGTTGACTTTCAATATTTTAATACGCTGATGTGGGAAACTAAACACGAATTTGACAGTATAATAGTTGCAGTGACCTTCATGATAGCAGTTACCACTATACCAGTGTAGTTTGGTGTTAAACTAACCAGTGATGCTAACCCTCTAGCAAAGCTTATTGCAAAAATGGTGATCTGTTAACAGTCCAAGAAAAATACCACAGAGCCCTGAGACAGAGTCAGAATGGCCATGTACTATGTCAACCTCCTGCTCTACTCATGCAATCCCACTGCTAATCCTCTGACATTTGCCCTAATCTGCTTTTACCCACATGCCCAACATCACTTCTTAAGACTTGGGTTGTGATATTGCACTGAACATCCCAGCTGTCATTCTCTCTAACAGTGAGCCTTGACATGTTAGAGCAGATGTCACTGATTTTATACATACAGGTCAGTTTACTGGTCATGGGGAGTGTTACATAGCCCGTTAAACATTTGTATATGTGTGTGTCTTCTGTGGCTCTGGAGGAGCTTTATCAAGTCTGAGGAAATAATGATGTCAGTGATATTAGGGTTATGTAAACTTAAATTTGGAGATTACAGACTTTTAACAAACTAACTTTTAACTAACAAACCCAGTCATTTTAAATAAGATTATACATTGAATACATACATATGAACACTTGTGTGTGTTGATCTAGTCCAGGGAGCTGGAAATAGCTGTGTCCTGGAGAGACTGGCGAGAGTTATGTGGGGTGAAGTTCCTGCGACTGGAGGACTTCCTGGATAACCGCCGGCGTGGCATGTGTCTCCAGCTGGAGCCCCAGGGCATCCTCTTCTTGGAGGTTCACACTGTCATATCTACCCTGTGGACAGTTTATTTACTCCTGTGGCGACTGTGTGTCTTTTATAATCAAGCTACACACAAATGACCACTGAGCAAACAAGCTTAGCATAGATTGCTATTGACATATTGTACCTGCATATGTCATTCCAGAGGTGATTTAATCATCTGATAATATTGTCAAACCATAATAAAGTTCTGATAAGTGTCCTTTATAATGTTTTTTTAACATTTGTTTTCTATTTTCGGAGCAAGCAGCCTTTGAATGAATGTCTAAATAGTCTTATAAAAAATTGTGATGTGACAATAATCCCAAGCAGTAAATATTTCTTGACCCAACCACCATTACAGTGCTGAATCAGCCCTATACAGAAATCATAATCAGCTCCTCTGTTCATTTCCAGGTGACATTTATAAATCCTGTCATTGAACGGCGCGCCAAGCTCCAGCGGCAGAGGAGGATTTTCCCTAAAGAAAAAGGTAGCAACATTTATTCAGATTGCATTGCATCAGTATTTTCTTAAATGATATTTATTTGTTTTTAAGGTTACAGTATTGATTTAGATGAAGTTTTTGGACCTACATTTTACTGATTGTACTCTTTAGTAGTTTTTCTTTCCTCACTATTTGCATGTTAAAGGCTCTCATTATATAGTTTGTCCCCATTTCTCTTCACAGGGAAGGACTTCCTGCGTGCTGCCCAGATGAACATGAACTTTGCCACTTGGGGCCGTTTGATGATGAGCATCTTACCTCCTCCCTGCAGCTCCTTAGAACCCATGAGCCCCCCCTTAGCAGGCACCAACACTGGCCCCACATCATCCAGCCCCTCTCCGGCACGGTAAGGCTCTGTGGTGTCTGTAGACACTGACCCAGAAACATCTCTTTGTCAAATCTATGAAAGAGCTGTTACAAAAGTGAGCTATTAACTTCTCTGCTTAGCTTTCCACAGTGACTTGAGGCTATTTTTCTACCCACTTATGATATCTGAGACTAGAGAGAATGTGACTTCAGTGGAGGTTACATTATCACTGACCTGCATTCACAGTTAGAAGTAAGACTTAGTGGTTCTATAATGATAGCATATGAGGTTATAAAATGAGCATTATTAAAGGAAAACTATTAAAACATCAGGGAGCCTCACTGCTGCACCGGGTCAAATGTTCCTTCATCTACATGAACACACACTGTAGTTTATTCTGACTCAGTCCCACATACACCGTCCTGCTGCCCCAAATACTCACTAGAGCACCACATGTGGATTCATCCGCCACTGAAAATAGTCCCTAATAAGCAAATATTACTGTACATCTTAAATATTTCTAAAGGAAAGAGCAGAAGGATTTTCAAGAATTGATCAATGCAGAAATCATTAAGAAAACAAATATCACCGTATCTCTAAAAGAAAATATAAATGATAAATAAGTTACAAAGAAAGAACATGAAATACTTTTTAGACTGTAATGTGAAAACAGTAAAACGAAAAAAATCAAAGAGGAAATAATCTTTTCAGTGTAAGAGCACACAGAGGAGAATTCACAGCATGGTTTAGGAGGTGCCAGCTGCAGAAAGAACACCTAAAAATAGAAACATCTAAAAGGGCTTTTAGTGTTTATTTATTTTTTCCTTCCTCTTGATTTTTCAGAGAACCTGCTGTGGTGAGTCCAAACTTTACCGAAGATCAACCCGGCTGGTCTCCTCACCGCTCAAGAAAGAACGTGAAAGACTCCCCACTGGTAAGCAAGTGATGTGGTCATTTCAGTGACACATGCTTTGACAGTGATGATAGCTACACAAAGATTAATACCAGTAACACAAATTAAAACCTAGGTCATAATCTAGAGCACTGCTTTCTGTTGCTCAAATAAGGTTGATTTTTTGTTGTTGTTGTTTGTTTTTAATCTTCTTCTTCCTGTTTGAGTGATTCAGTTGATGTGTCAGTTTATTTCCATTGTCTGTTTACCGTGCTGAAAAACCAGTCCCCTGGTGAGAACACGAGCCCAAAGCCCAAGCGACAACCCTCAGTTCATCCACCCCCAAAGTAAGTCATACAGAGTGGAAATGTTGGAATTTTATGTTTTAGTTTGGAAGTATTGTTTTGTTCAGAGTGGGCGACTCATGCTATCAATTTGAAATACTTGAATATATTTTCTGTATAATAACCTAAAGCTGCATTAAAATATACATTTAACCCCTAACTTTGGTAAAGTTTCAATCAAAGTACAGCACGTGACACTGGAAACCTTGCACATACTGTAGATCGTGTTCTGCCATTGTGTAATGTCTCCACTGTGCAGGTTTTCCTCTCAGGATGGACAAATCTTTCATGTATGTTATGAGTGCAGAGCAGACAGTTTTCAGTTGCAAAATTATTGTGCACTTTTGTACTCTCATTCAGCAGGGCCAGAGGACTTCAGATGGAAGACTTCAACTGCATTTCAGTTCTGGGAAGAGGTCACTTTGGAAAGGTACACATCTACTCTAACATGTTCTCCTCTGCACTATACCTGTACAAAAAGCACCTGAGTACTCAGTTAGTGAGAAATGAAGGGGGAAATGAGGGATGCCTTGCTGACCTGGAGGTTTAGGATGCTGAACGTCCACTCCAAGTCCGGCCAGGGACCTCTCAGGTCTCTCTCATCTCTCCTTTCCCACATTTCCTGTCAGCTCTGAACTGAAAATTACATCTGAAGGATATTTGCATGAAAATTTTCTCCTGTATCCTGTAACTGATCCAAGGTGCTACTAGCAGAGTATAAGAAGTCAGGCAAACTGTACGCCATCAAAGCCCTGAAGAAAGGAGACATTGTGACTCGTGATGAAGTGGACAGGTAAGAAATCCCTCAGTGCATTCATTTGAAACATTATTGTGGTGTCAGTGCTTCGTTCCACTACTCTGCCATGTTCCTGTCCCAGAGAGAGTGAACACAAGTTACATAATCAGAACCATGAATGGAGTACTTATGAAATGAGATCAGTTATAGTAAGGAATTTGGGAAATGTAGGTCTTTTTAAATGTATTTGGTATTTTCAACATTCGCAGTAGTATGGAGTAAGTATGTTAGTAGATTTTCTGTTTCATGATGAACAAACCATTCTCACTATAAAAAGTATTGTAAACTGGTTCTGCTCCCAAAGCAGAGAGCATTTATAATTTCCTGGGAGCCAATTAATAGTGTGTGGATTTTCTTTCTAAGACAACAGTTAATGTACTTTTTATTTCTAATTTTAACCACAAAGTGTGGGGATGTATTGAGTGTGGTAAAATTTCCCTCTGTTTGTTAGAAGCTTTGATTTAAAACCAGAGCAGACAAATGGAAAGCCTGGAGCAGTGGAGTGATCCAGCTGACCTGTAACATCTCTTTAGTACTTGTCACGTCAGTATAAACTTGAAAGCCTACTTTTGTCCATGCTATGATCCTGTCATTTTCCTACTGATCTGATTGGTCAGTGCTTTGGCTGTTGACAGGGTTTGATCCAATCCCCTGTTCTAGGGCAGGTTAGCTGTGTAGCATCTGTTACCATAGTGATTTGCCCTGATTAAATGTGAGCCAGCTTCATAAATACAGGAAGTCCTGAGATAAGCCCAGATATAGGTGGATAACACAGTAGCCTCACTTTGTGGGACAGGCCTGTGGAGAACCTTTGGACTTTTTTCCTGCTCCTATGCTGAATATTACTTTAGAGGTTTTTAGGTTGATTTCCTGTGTTCCAGGCAGCAATTCTTTCTGTTCCTGTCGCTAAAGTATGAGAATAAAGTTACAGAGACTTGACATAGTAAATCCATCACATTGTCCTGGACAAAGCTGCATTAAGAATGAGCGGCAATGCAAAGGCAAGCAATGACCTGTAAGGAGGATTTCAAGTCAATTTTATTTATATGGCGCCAAATCACAACACCAGTTATCTCAGAGCGCTTTTCATAAAAGAGCAGGTCTAGATCGTACTCTATGATTCTATTTACAGAAACCCAACAATCGGACCCGGTGACGAGCATTTAGAATAACTATATAGAAATAGCCAGTCTGTCATGCAGGTCATACAGAGACATCAGTATTCTACTATAAAACAATATTTAAATAGTGAAGGCTATAAAATAATGATTAGCTGAGTGTTTATATGTGACGATCTCCACTTGTCTCGTGTGTTTGTGTTCAGCCTCATATGTGAAAAGAGGATCTTTGAAGTGATCAACGCCTCACAACATCCTTTCCTAGTGAACCTGTACAGCTGCTTCCAGACTGCAGACCACGTGTGCTTTGTGATGGCCTACTCCCCTGGAGGAGACCTCATGACACACATTCACACCAGCATCTTCACTGAGAAACAGGCCAGGTTAGCGCTCCCCTCTCTGTAAACCAGAGCCCACTGACCTGCAGCAAAAATACAGGATGTTGGGATGATTTCCTTTACTTTCTCTCTTTCTCTCTCTTTAAAGGTTTTATTCGTCGTGTGTGTTGCTCGGCCTGGAGTTTCTCCATCAAAACAAAATAGTATACAGGTGAGTCCTTCTCAAGCTGCTTTCTGAACAGTATAACTTGATACTTTTACTTTGTCAGGAGCATGTAGTATAATTATGGTTCCAGCAGCAAAGCTATTGTATCTGTATAGTATTCTTCTTCTCGTGCCCTGAAAGTCTCTGGAGCTCAGAAAATGTAACACATACAATTCCTAAACTTGGCAGATTGGAAATCTCACCCACTACTCAAAAAATAACATCCACCCATTGGCAATCTGCATCATAAGTTTCACAATTAAAATTATATTTTCAATTACATTTTTCAACCTGTGTCTTTTAAGTATAATTTTACATAAAGACTCCTAAATCAAAATTGCTGCACAAACTTGTTGCATGCGTTCTACATTGCTGAGCAGTCCTGGGATATTCTGCCACAAGGGGCGCCACAAATGCAAAGAATGTATATCTCATAATTGGCTCCATGTTTATGTTCTACAGTCACTTCACTGTATAGAATGGTTATGATTGGCCAAAAGGGAAGTGGTTTATAAGCGTACACCGTAAAACAATTAATAGCCGAGTCCCAAATAGCCGCTTACGTCGTTTACTGGCCTGGTGTGGGAACACATTTTGACAAATAAACGCAGGTTCCAATTTAAACGCCTGGTCTGGTTTTTATAGAAGTTCTTTGGATGTATAAAACCTCTTAAACCCTGCGGGGTTGCCCGCTTTAGCTGCTTCTAAGTTGCTTAGATCGTTAATTCAAATATTAATGTTTAAACTTATGATCAATATGTCAGTATGGACATGCTACACATTGTTAGATCAGTTAGATTCTCCACAATTCAATCATTCAGTTCATTTAACGGAAACAACAAGACCTAAAGTCTAATTCTTATAGATTTACCCATTACCTTTGAAGGAATATAAATAATCAAGGAACGGACACATTCGGACTTAAAGAGCGCTTCAGTCTGTAAGGGTCCACCGATCAAAAGAATCAAAACAGCTTTTCATAAAAATGAATCCAAGTTGTGAATCCTTTCATGTGAAGTCCATCACTCTCTGTCTGCTAACTTCTGTCACACTTCTCTCATCCTGCACACTGTTATTGTTTTCGTGAGGTTGCTGCCTTCAAAATAAAAGAGCATAAGCCGTCTGTCGGAGCTAGATCAAATAAATGCCATGTATTTGATATTATTGGATAATTTTTATACAAGTAATATTCTGTTTGAAATAAATAAACTGTTTCATAGTAGCCTATTTCAGTTTTGTGCAAGAGGAGTTAAAGGCTAATGACCCAAAAGACGCTTTGAAATTTGATTTGAGCGGTTTTTTTTGCTGTCCAGACTTTCTAAAATGAATCTGGCGACATTTTGGATATGCCAAAAAACAGATTAGAACCAGTCTGAACAAGGCCGTAGTTACTGATGCTTATATGCCGTTACCACAGCAACCCATGCGGATAGGTTGGTGATGTCTGGACACATAAATCTGCACTGATCACTTGCAAAACAGTGCAGACAGTCTGATTAGAGAAAGAAATCTGATTTGCCTGCGGTCTGAATAAAGCCTTTGTTCCCTTAAAATGTAAGAAGGTACAAGAAAGCACGTCCTCATTGGCTCACAGTGGAAGTCACCTTACCTGAGGATACAAAGATCATGGGTTCCAGTCCCAGGGTGATCAAGTCCTTGCCTACTCTTCAGGTTCTCTTCTCTAAACTGTGCATTGTGCTTGGACCCTGTCAGATGCCTCTTATGGATATATTTTTGTTTGTCTGTCTGCCAGGGATCTGAAGCTGGATAATCTGCTCATGGATGCTGATGGTTATGTCAGGATAGCAGACTTTGGCTTGTGCAAAGAAGGTAAGAAATGGGGATTATGTGTAATTTTCCAAGGTCCAGTAAAAGTTTGAGAGAATGTGAACACCTTTTCTTGTGATGGTATATTATAATATTGCAGTAGTTTCTATCATATTTTAATGTTGAAGTTAGTATGTGCAAAAAGAGAGCAAAAGTATTTTTCTGTTAGCAGCTCTGATTGACAGATTGTTTACAGTTTTTCACAATTGCTAAGACACATTTCTTTAAACCTTCATAGCACTTCAACCCAGTCTTAAAACTACATTCACAATCTTCTGGCAAAATCAAACAATCGCCTCAAAACATAAACACAGCCAGTCAATATGAAAAACACTACAGAGCATTCTTTAAACTCTACGTCAAAATACTGAGAACACAGCGTCCAGGCATGTAGTTACAGAATTTTTTTTTTTTGCATTTTCCAATATAAAAAAGAATAGTAATCACAACGTAGTACTGTAAATATGTAGTATACTGTAAGCACTGCAAGTAATACAGTATTGAATATCTGTATATTCAGCCCAAAGAACAAAGAAAACTCTAAATGAAAAGACCTTTACACTCAAAAATGTTGTGCAGACCCAAAATCAAAGTCAGTGAGGGATTCATTCTACCTCAGCATCATTTCTTTGTGCTGGGTCCGGCCAGAGGACTTTGTCCACATCACATGCAACCTTGTCCCTTGCCCAGAAAAGGAGGACAACCCTCAGATGTGCTGGACGCAGCCTGACTGTAACAACACTCCACATCTATCTCCACATCTATCTCACCACAGGCCAATTCCATTGCCCGTAAGAGGTTTTCCCTAGTAAATGAGTTTCGGCCATAGACCTTCCACCATCAGGCAGAGAAAAATTCTTTTGGATTGAAGTAAGGGTTGTAGGTTGAAGGTAATCATTTATAAATCACTGGTTGCTGGTTTATGGTGAACCTCTTGCTTAGCCACAGTGAAAGGTGACATTGTCCCATAGACAGGATGTACTGCCGGCTGATGATCCTGCTGCTCACACTCAAACACAAAATTCCAACAACCACCCAGAAAAGTAAGAAGTGTTATATGGCCCCGAGGTTGAATGAGGGTAGAGAAACTGCCCCTTACGTATAGCAAAGGGTGACATTGCCTCCACGCCAGGGACTTGACCACATTTTGGTTTGATCAGCTTTGACAGCTGGGTTGTACTTGTGTTTAACTTTTGCCACATGCATTTACCATTTTGTAACACAAGCGCATCACAGTGCAAAATGTGTTTTTAGTGAGTGAGAATGTGTTTAGGGTTTTGCAAAAAGAGTGAGAGATGAGATTTGCAAACAGCGTCTTAACTACCTGAACTGGTTTGGTTGTGTAAACTGGTTCGACAAACGGGTTTAGGCCACTGAGCACTGGGTTCAAAGATGGGGTTTAGTGTTTTAGCAATTGAGAAAAACTGTAATAATCCCTGTTAAATGTGTCTATATTGATATCTAAGTAAGGCTGTACTGTGTGCAGGTATGGGCCACGGGGATCGCACCTCAACATTCTGTGGCACACCAGAGTTTCTGGCCCCAGAGGTGCTGACAGACAACAACTACACCCGCAGTGTGGACTGGTGGGGGCTGGGGGTCCTCATCTATGAGATGCTGGTGGGGGAGGTCAGTATAAGCCTGGCTGGTAGGTACTAAACATGGCAAGGGCAAAACGAGTACCCGCTCAGGGGAGCAGGGGCTCAAAGGGCCCAGGTTCAATCGGTGGTATTTAGATGAATACCAAATATACATTATGCAGCAGAGCACAATATACACTGGACTGGAAAATGCCTTAAAGCTGAATTAACTGTTGGCAACTGACATATGACACCTTTTATATTGATATGTTGAACGTGTTAGCAAACGGTTGCTTCCACATCCAGAAGTTACAGAGCAGCATGATCATTCATGTGGAGTGGTGTTTGTGTCACCTGATGAAGTCTCCATCAGCTCCTGAGAGAAGTATGTGGCTCTTTAGCTGCTAAATGCTCCACGAGCTAGTTTCTATGTGTGTCTCTCTCTACTTTGTCTGCTGATTGCTGCTGAGCAGGTCGTGTACTGTGGCTTTTTACAGCTTTTTTTCTAAATACAGCTGCTGCGAGAGTGAACCAAAACTAGTTACAAAGTTGCAGCTGGACATATAAACAATGAGCTGAAGCTGAGGGAGCTGCAGATCCTTATCATAAAAATTGATTATAGCCACTTTAGGGTAGGCTTGCATGAGACGGCCCACAACCAGCTTGATTAAAAGATTTCTGTTGATTCAGAAATCAGGAATTCTGAACTGTGGATTTTGTCCGCCATCTCTCACGATGGAATTGCAGTAGGAAGGGATTTCTTTGAGATCAGTATGGACAGAAGGAACAGTTACAGTGAAACGGCTGTTTCAGTGTGTGACTATTGTTTTGAGACAGACTTGAAAATATGTGAACCTATCCTTTAACATGCAGGGTGAACAACAAAGTTTGGCAGATACCTATCAAATGTTTATCCAGTGTTCAGGCCAAATGCAGACCCAGGTGATCTACCTGGACTGTAATATAACCATAGAAGGAACAGAGGAGTGTTAAATTTGTGCTGCTCTGTGTTCTCTTTCAGTCTCCTTTCCCAGGTGATGATGAGGAAGAGGTGTTTGACAGCATCGTCAACGATGACGTGCGCTACCCTCGCTTCATTTCTCCTGAGGCTGTGTCCCTCATTCAAAAGGTTGGCCTCGTATCAAAAGGACATGAATTCTCCACGGGGGGTTTCTCGTGATCTTTTTAGATGACGATATCCCTGCCCTATCATGTATCAAGTCAATTGGTTTCAGTCAGCATTTGATTATAGTACAGTGCTCTATGGTGTGAGGATTGTGTGTCCAGTTGTACTGACTCCATTGCTCTCACTGTGTTTTAGCTGCTGCAGAAAAATCCTGAGATAAGACTTGGAGGAGGAGAGGAAGACGCCTTGCCGATCAAGAGACACAAATTCTTTCAGGTACAATATTGCTGACAAGAGTTAGTTAAAAGTTAGTTAGTTCAGCTGCACGAGGCAGCTGTGTCCATCTTTAAGAGAAGGTTTACAAAGAGCTGCACTAACTGACTGCTGCATGCAACTCCACAACCAGCACTTGTCAGAACTGCTGCTGTAACAAGTAAATACTAAAACAGAAAGTTAAGGTTTTAAGTGGTGGTCAAAACACTGTAAGAAGTTCAAATGTAAATTCAAAGGTAAGCACTGAAAGATACTGAAATGAATGTTTACACATTCATTTCAGTATCTGGGTTGAATGAAGTTTAAGTAAAAGAGCTGAAATCGCTGAGGTGATAAGTGTTTTAAGAGATCCATGTGTGAAGCGCGAGTGAAACGCAGCCTGTATAGACAGCTGGACTGATTTAAAACAGAGGTTTCTATGTTCTGACAGACAGGCTTGAGACCAAGGTTATTATCGTTAACAAAGACGAATTAAATAACAAAAACTAGATGTGAAAAAACACTGTCGTTAACTGAAATAAAAATAAAACCAGGCTTTACAAAAAAACAATAACCAACTAGAACTGTATTGTAACTAAAACTAACTCAAATGAAAGTCTTTAGTTTTCGTTTATTTATTTATTTCATAGGACCTAATAAGCCTATATTTGGAGTGGATATGAAGCCGAGAGAACTGACGTTGCGGGGCAGTTGGTCTGGCCGGACCAGTGTAACCCCAAAATCTGTGAACTATCAGATTCTGTGACTACACCCAAACGACTGTGTCTGTGTGTGTGTGTGTGTGTGTGTGTGTGTGTGTGTGTGTGTATAGTGGGAACAAGATAGGAGAGCTGACAGCTCCTTGAGGTACCCCTCTACTACAGTATTTCACCTTTGAGAGTGTAGCATTTACCTTCACTTGTTGTGACCTGTTTGTTAAAAGAGATTAAAACCATGTAATAATTACAGGATTAACTTTCATGTCAGTAAGCCTCTGAACAAGCAAGTGAAGACAGACCGTATCAAAAGCACATGCGTAAGCCTCAGATACTTCTAAGTGCTTCCTAATTAAATGAGACACTGTAATGACTGCGTCCACAGTAGTATGCCCCTTCCTGTATGCAAACTGGAAGGGGTCGAGACAAGAAGTTAGTTCTTGTTTAAGTAAGTTCACCATTACCCTCTCAAAACACTTCATAATGGGTCTGAAATCCTTATTTACCTTATTGGACATGAGATTTAAGGTAATGGGATGATTATGGGTTTCTTCCAGAGAGCTGGAACAGGATGACTATCTAGTGACAGCTGGAATAAAGGGTACCAAGCCTCAGTCCGTTCAGATGTGCATGTTTTTAGCAAGAAGGCAGGCAAGTCATCCAGGCCTAGGGATTTCTTGTTACATGCTTTGCTAAAGATTGACTGTACCTGCTGACTGTCAATTTTCCTATTGCCTGAAATGGCATTAAATAGTCTTATTCCACTACCATTCGTAGAGAAGATTCGTTCTGTGTATCATATCTTAGAAATAAGTCATTGAAATCCTTTGTCACAGTCATTCACAGAAAAAGACGATGATCATACATTATTACAAAATATATTTTTTATTGGACACCAGCTTGAGCAACAAAGTAGCACACCCCACAGCACTGACTGCATATTGAATCCTTGTTTTTTTGTGCAACCTCCCGGTGGTTCTTGCTCTTCATTAACCCGTTGTTTGTTAACAGGAAATGGACTGGGACGCTCTCCTGGCCAAAAAGCTGAAGCCTCCCTTCCTGCCAGTCATCAAGGCGCCGAAGGACGTCAGTAACTTCGACGAGGAGTTCACTCGCCTCAAGCCAGTCCTCACCCTCCCACGAACAACCTGCATCCTCACCGCCGAGCAGCAAGAAATCTTTGCTGACTTTGACTTCTCTTTCATGAGTTGACCCTGTGCTGCCACATCACTGTGAAAGGCAGCTCCTGTTTATACCTACTTTTACTTGCCGTCAAGCTCCTCTGATTCAACAGAAGCCGAGAAACTACCTGCCTGTTTTCACTTCCTCTGTGCCCTGTTTACTGTGACACGCTACAAAGTCCTTTACAGTTCTCCAGCAAAATCAGCCTGGCTGCAGCCTGTTGCACTTCACTGACGCATTTTGACACTCACTGGGTCTGATTTCATGATACAGCATTTACTTGTTAACATTTGTCATCTCTGCCAAATAGATTTAGAAATGTTTTTATGCTGACTGTTTCAGTTATCAAGCACTAAGACCAAAAGGCTGGACATTGACTATTTATACTCTGTAGAGACACAGTATGTCACCAGTGCAGTGACTTAATGTTTTTTTTTTTTTTTTTACAAATGAACATTGTGCCACTGATGTTCCAAACATCAGCACTGCCTCTAAATCCAAAGTACTTAATTGTTTATTGTTGTGATCTTAATGAAGGGAATTGACTCGTTTAAGGCCAACGTATTGAATGTACCTTTACTATTTAGTATAGCTATTATATGTCCATCTGTTGTTATCCTTTTATGTTTTTGGGGATGTAATATACTGAAAATAGCCAAATCGTTTAGTAAAGTTCTTTCATAGATATCTGTCAATACAACCGGATTTGGATTTTTTAAATAATAGGGTCATGAAGATTATGCTTATATACAACAAACCAGCCAATATGTAAAGTGTAAACTACATGAAGGAAAATATTAATGAATAAATTTATATCTGCTGGACTCAGGAAACTTATTACTAATTTATTGACGTATACAGTCATTTCAAAGTAGTAAAAAACATTGCATGACAATATTGCATATAATTCAGAAGTACACAACATGAATTAAATGTTAATTCATATAAACCAGAGCTTTCACTGACTCCGTCCGACTGGAGGCAATCTGCAACACCACTGCTGTACGTTTATTTCATCACCACATTTATTGCTGTCTTACAAGGTTGCTATTGCACGAGGAAAAGCTCAAAAGGAAAAACCAAACAGCGTATTGCACTCCAAGCTCTCTTAGCTATTGTTCCACAGTATTCTTCAGTTACTCGAATCAAACAGTCGTACAAAAATCTAAAGACATTTTCAGGTTCAAAATAGTTTAAAAATGATATACAATATAAAATGGCTTGAAACGCTGTCCATTGAAAGTCAAAGCATCCTGTACATCATGGTTGGATTAAATACTAGGAACAATACAGTACAGTTTTTCAGACCATCATAATTCAAAATATTCATAGTTCAATATTTGCAATGAAAATTGATTGTAATTCATCATTATCTCACTTCAACTAACAGACAAAAGCTGCTGAAGCAAGTGGACCCTGTGAAACCTCTGTGCAGAAGAAATAGGACGCAATTACAGCAATTTATCATACAGAACAAGAATAGAATGAAAGTTTCTACACTAAAAACTAGTGTACCATTTCTTTTTTAAATTCTCCAACTTCAGGATCCGACTCCAGTGAGTGAACAGAGAAACCAGAGCAACCACAGATCTGGACTGTCTACACATGCATCTAAAACAAGTACATAGTTAAATAAATGTTTATGCAATAGTTGACATTAATAACAGTAAACTCCAGAGTTAATTAACAGTCCATCAGTCAGGTTTACCACAGGTCATGTTGAGACCAGAATAACTCTGGAATTACTACCCACATAAATGATTCAGTGGGGGGTCAAGTGTGATGTGGGTGTAGAAACAAAGACCCAGCTTGAGTCAGCAGGGCTTTATAACTAGCTTCACTCAGAACCTCAACATCAGATGGTAAAGTGCCTGCAGACAATGTGGATAACTGCCTGTCTTAGGGAAATGTATACTTGTAAACAACTGTTAGAACAAGGGCTGTAGTGCTGGTAACCTGTTGACCGCATAGAGATAGTAACTAGTAGGTACCTTATTTTGGCGGCACACAACACAGTTTTAGTCTTGACAGCGACTTGTGGAGAGGAGGAAAAAAACAGGAAATGTGGACTGCAACAACATAAGATAACACGAGTAAGGAACAGACTTCAGAACAGATGTTCAAGAAGGGAAGTGTAGCAGAGCTATGGCACAACACAGGTGCCTCTATAAAAGGTAAACTGCACACAAGGATAGTTTATCTCCAACTTTGTGGTCAAATCCCGAGAAGTCGTTCATGAGAGCAATCCAGCCTGTTAATGCTTGTCATGTGTTCCTAGACTTGGTCGCTGCCTTCCCTGAAGTATACCTGCTCCCACACGACTGTGCCCCACACGCAGAAGAAACCCCAAAGGTTGTGGAAGGTGCCGCGGTCGAAGGGGTTTTCATCAGCGCCGCAGTGTTTGAGGTAGGAGATGCGGTGGCGCGACATGAACTCCCAAGTGGTGGTGTTGAGGGAGACCAGGTACAGGTGGGAGCCGAGCAGGAGCAGCACAATCAGCAGGAGCAGAGCCACCAGCACAGCCACGGCCAGCAGCATGCCGTTGGTACGCAGCCACAGCTGCCAGGTGGGCGCGTAACTGAAACCCGTCCTGAGGAAACAAGCAGGAAAGAAGCGATCCGTGGAGGCTTTGCAGCTGCAGCATATCTCAGCCAGCAGAGATGATTGGTGACCGTAGTGTACTCACCAGGCAATGTGCAGCCCCCACAGCAGCACCAGCAGCTGGACGGCCAGGTAAAGCACAAACCAGCGGTGGTTCCTCTCACCTACACAGTTCTCAATCCAGGGGCAGTGATGGTCGTAACGCCTGACACAGTGCTGACACGTCAGGCAGTGCTTTGATCTCATTGGCTGCTGCTTGGAATAAAGGTCATTGTATTTAGAAGAAACAAATTAAAATGTGTATTAAAAAACATGCATGCTATGTGGATCAGAAGCCTTAAATTGAACCCTGTTGTTTTCACCCTGCAGTTATCAGCCAGCTGTTCTGTAAATAGCTGCTGTTGCTCATTAGCCCGGAAAAATGAGTTGTAATAAGATTTCTCAGGCTGTAGACTCTAACTGTGCCACAGTACACAGGATGTCTCAGGTTACCCAGTATTCTGTTTTGGGAAAACGGACATATTAACCATCTGTTTAGTCACATAGAGCAAGAGAACAACCACCACTGAGCTGGAGAGATCTCATCTGTGTTCACAGCTCCACCATCAGAAAAAGAAATTGGGAATATAGGAGGTTTATGTCAGAGGAAAAACCTGCAAGCACCTGGGGCTTACATTAAGAGTGAACATTTAACCAAAAGTAGACCTATATTTCTGTCAAAATGTATGTGGCTTTACAAGTGTGGCTTTACAAGTTCTTTGGGTTTAGGTTGAAATAATGCCCTGTACATAAACAAGGCTTTTCTCAGCTGCTTCTACTTGAAAATAAATCTTACACAGCATCAGAAAACATTCCATCTAGATTAGTTTGGTGTTGTCACATGTCTGGTCTTGTGTTTTCATGTGTGCTTTTGTTTTGTTTTTTTTGTTATTCTATACCACTGAGGGATCCTACTGTACAACTGTGTCATATTACAGCCTGAGAGCCATCAGTCAGTTAATTCCACCATTTTTACAAAACAAATCTTAACTCAGGGTCCTCTACTACATCTGACAGTGTTCCCCAGTTCTGCCTGTTATCAAGAACAGCATGTTATTACTTCAAACACACGACCCAAGTTCCATTCTGTACTTGACAACTGAGCAAGCATTGTCCACCATCCCTGGGATCTGGCTGAAAGCCTTGAAGAGGCTAGTAAGTGGACCTTGAGTTTAATGTCTTCTTTTCTGTCAAACTACCACTAGGTCAACTGTACACACTATATGAAATAAAGCATGGAAATCGACCAAAAAAGAAAGTTTCCAAAAAATCCTTATCTTTTAGTCAAAAATTTCAATATAAAATACATGTGGTGACAAAATATCAACACACATCACACGCTCAGAAATCTTTTACTTGGTTTATCCGTGTGAGAGGCCACATGGGCAGCGTACCTGCAACAGACAGTGGCCACAGCGACGCTGTCGCAGGGACTTGGTGGTGGGTGGGATCATGTCCTGCTGCTCCTCAGTCACTCCCAGCGTGAACTGGCACAACACATGCGACAATCAGATCAGGGAAGCCACTACCCATTCACTTCAAGCTTTTATCATGACCTGTTGTGTGTGCTCATTTGTCATTTACATTCCCACAAACACGAAAACCACATTATAAAAGAGCACCCCACAATCTAATTCAGATTGTGTTTTGCACAGAAAGGTTCATATAGTATCAGTGATTCATATATTTTTACACTACCTTACACACACCATTATCCCAAAACATTAGTGTCCCAGAAATGATCTGCCTTTTTCAACCAGCAGCTACTCAACTGCCTTTACACATATTACCAAGTGGGCTCCAGTGCCAGTCAAACCGTTTGCTGCTTCTTTCTTAATACCAGCCATTCTGACAGAGATCTGTGACATGGTAATAACAGAAATGTATATTAGGATCATTAATCACCTGTAAATCGCTGTCATCAGACAAGATGAAGCCTGGGTCCATCAGCGAAACCGCAAAGTAGAGCAAAACCGACACCAGCACCAGCAAGACGAAGAGCACAGGCTGGACGAGCTGGCCCGTCTCCTCCTGCTTCCTCAGCTCTGCAACCAAAACACACAGCAGCTCAAACACACTAACAGAGTCCTGCTGGGAGGTCCCAGGCACAGCCGGGACCCCAGAGGCTGTCTCCCAACCAGGCAAGTTTATTTCATATGTCATAGCTTCTCATAGTGTGAATGCAAATTTGAATGGAATGCCTGGATCTGGAGCGCAGCCTTCTTGATTGGCTAACATTAGTATGTTATCGCCATTATACATCAGGAATTAGCTTGTCAATCCACAGAATTTATTACTTTAAGCCTACACAACATGAAGTGCTATTAAGTGTGACAGGCTTACCTGTGTCATGCAGGAAGAGTATCAACGTTATGACCCATGTCAGAATCACATGAGCTGTTCTTACCAGAAACCCTGAGCCAAAAACATTTTTGAACATGGTCCTAGCATGGTACAGCATCCATCGCAATCTTCAGATGGACCAGGCTGTTCAGACTGACAGGACGGTCACTGACAGGGAAACCAGTGTTTAGTTAACGGTAGCTACTAACTAATGCCACATTTATATCCAACGCTAATGTTAATGTTGAAACTTCAAAAGGCTTTCTTTCAGAAACCTAACGTTAGTTAGCTAACGTTAATGTCGTCTGAGAAATAACGGTGATGTTGCGCCAGGCTGCGCTACCCTGCGGCGTTTACGATATTTGACAATGAAACATTGAATTGAAAATAAGTCGAAAAACAGAATCTCTGAATTTAAGCGTCTTGAATGGAATTTAATAACTATACTGACTAAGATGCCACACTTACAATTGAATACAAGCAGCCCGTTTCCTTTTTAATGCATTTGTTTTGCTGTTGTACCTTTTCAGTCTCAGCTGTGATTGGCCAGCATCGGTCACGGGACAGCTCAGGATAGGGTGGCCGGGAGGGACAATAAGCCCAAGCAAACGACTGGACCTACGGAATGTTTTGTTGTCCTGTGGCGTGTAAACACAGAATCATTTCACCTCAGCAGGGTAACTGTGGAAGAGTGAAGGGATCACAGCTGCTGACATACACAGCTTTTTCACACCGACATGTATCATGCATGTATTATAAGAATACCAGAAAGCTGTTACAGAAAGTATATCAGAGTTGATATGATAAAAATACTATTCATTACACTGTTGAGGCTATATGTTACTTCTAAATGAAACTGTTGGGTTTTTATTCTGTAAATGACTCTGAAGGTAGTCTATGGGCTCAAGGTAAATATCTGAAGTCATGCTAGCACCATCTACCTTTACATGTCACTGTAAATGCCTAAGCTGCTGGAGGTTTGCCATGATTTATGTTTTAGTACAATGCTATGAAGGAAATATTCCTCAAAACAAACAAATTAGCTCTTGGAACTTTAAACAGGGTAATAAAGTAGAATGAATTTATTAAAAAGAATGGGAGAGGACACTAAGTGAGGTATTTTGATTATATTTTTTGTTACATGTAAAACAAAGTCTATAAATTCCCAAAACTCATTGCCAGTCCCTTTTTTGTCATTAAGTGATCACATGATTTGTAGTTCTTCTTCAACAAAGAGACAATTGCATGAGATGCATTAAATGACAGTCTGATATGATTATCTTCACATACGGTTCAAAATTCATTTAAACAATTGTGCATTCTTAGGCTGAAACCACCCAAACACATCTATCCAGGGTTGCCATCTCCATTCTATACTGGAATTTCTGGTGCCGTCGCACAGTACTCTATTAATCAGACGATTGTTACTGAGCCTGCAGCTCCTTGGCCGTTTTTTCATCCAGTATGAAGAGGTTTGGCAGCGTCTTCCCTTTCAGCAGCTGCTCTAGGCCCTGACAGAGGAAGTGAGATGGAGGTTAAATCACAGCACCATATTTAATCAATTAGGAAGGGATCATTCTCAACATAAAACACTGAAGATGACAGCAGTGTATTTCTTGTCCACAAATAATTTAAAAGGCAAGCTGAGAAAATAGAAAACCTTTCAAAGAACAACCGGCAACTGCTCTGCTCTAATTGAACAATGTAGCCCTGTCTCTATAAAGTGAAACATGTTTCCAATTTCCTTAATATTTCTATTTGGATATGTGGGCACTTCCATGTCCTCACCTCTCCAAAGTAGGAGACCAGTGGTGAAATCTCACATCGCGCTGGAGGATCGTTCCCTGCTGAAACACTATGGGGAGAAAAACACATTTTTAGAGTTCAAGGATACATTCAGATTTTTTTGAGTCTATCTGCCCATCTGCACAGTAAAAGAGATGTTGGTCAATGTGATCATTTCTCCTCTCCATAGAGGGAATTTCATACTGAAAAATTTGGAATATACCCACTTGATTTGACTGATGCTGCCTATTAGCTCAGCTTAAGGGGAAACAGCTAGTCTGCCCAAAGTTATTGTTGTGGTTTTATAAAATAGTTTCAACACATAACGGAACGCAATGATGTGATGAAATATAATTTTGTAGTATTTGGGAATGTATCAAAAGACCCTTTCTGATGAACCTTTCTGTTAGCATCTAAGCATAGAGGTTGTCGGATGCTGTGCAGATTGTAAAACCTTTGAAGCATTTTGACATCAATAATGTTACTGGTTGCACCTGTGCTTTCCCTGCTAAGACAAGTCTAAATGTTTGTTGTTGAAAAGATGTAATCTGTTTCCAACCCATTCAGAGGACCTTTCTGTTACATTTTGTCCCAGGCTATTGTAGCTGCAGGGTATATATAGGAACATTTGCTCTGACCTGGCTGTAGGAGAAAGGGTTTTCCCATGTTCATCCAACAGTGTGGCTCTTGCAGCCATGGCCCAGCGGCAGTGTTGAGCCAGCAAAGAATTTCTGGCCGTGGTCGGGCTGTCTGTGGCTGCTCCGTCTGCATTTTTCAGGGGGGAAAACTCATCCTCCCTCACAACCTCAAACGCAACAAATTTCCTTCAAAAGACAGACAGTACATGTTTTAATTAGCTGTAGAGGAACTGTGTTAGGACTTTTATCTAGTGTAAAAGATATGCTAGATACCTTGAGAATGGAAAGACATCAAAAACAAATTTCTCCATCTTTATGCCATTTGGTTTGGTGGGTTTGACCTGATTGCCACATGTGTCCACAAAGGGCACTTTCTTGATTGCTACATGTTGTTTCAGTTGGCTTTCAAATTTCCTGTAAGATAAAAAAAAAAAAAAAAAAAAAAAATAGTATGAAATACAGGACCTAACAACATGCAAACGATGGTTATATATAGGGTTTATCAATCATTTTTTCCACAGCTTTGTGTTGGAAATCTGGCCATTAGGTTTTGTAGTTTTTGAGATAATTTCTTAGCAAAGTGTTAATAAAGTCTATGGGTTGGTGCTACAGGTTAGTTGGATGGAAAGACATCAGACTTAACATAGCCATCACTGCTTTCAGCTAATGAAAACAGCTTAAAGCAAACTTTACTCAAACAGGTGGAAATTTGTTGGGAACTATTTTTAGCTCCAGATTAATCTACCTTTGGTGCTCGAGTCAGTGTATGTGGGACTGGGTCAGAATAAACTACAGTGTGTGTGTTTAGGATGATGAAGAACATGACACTCAGTGCAGCAGTGAGGCTCACTGATGTTTTAATAGCTTCTGGACAACAATGGAGCTCTATGACTCAGAGGAAGAAGAGGCATTACTCTGTGATTCACATGTTTTACAGAGAAGATTTCTGAGCCAAACTCTTTTTCTTTAGCGAAGGTTAAGCTAAGTGTTTCAGCTCCTTTTAGCTCATTGTTTTGGTTCACTCTCACTGTGCTCATCAGCCTTGCTTCCAGATTCAGCAGGGAGCTTGTTTTCAGTGAAACTTAATGCACACTACCTGCTCAACACCAAACAGCAGACAGACAAAGTTATAGACTAGCTGCTGAACATAACATCCAGATATAAATGTGTCCAGCTGAACTTTGCTGGTCATTATGTCCTCTGTATACTTCCATGCGTCAACTGCCTCTTTTCTCTAGTCTATAGTGTTTTTCACTCAAATCAGTCTGATTTCACTTGCTGGACATACAGAGGGATTCTACAAACACATCTGTGACAGTAAAGGCTCTTACTCTGCTATATCCTGCAGGAAAGCTCTGGTAAAGAAGTGGTTGCAAATGTTTCCAGCACTGTACACCAACTCCCCTCCAGGTCCTCGGAGCTCAGCTGTCTCTGGTTGGAGCTCGCTGTACTCCACCACCTGGAAGACGCCTTGAACCCTGCAAACCACACCCACTGGCTCTGCAGGGTACGCCTTCTCCACCACCTGACACATGATAGAGGGGAAAGGCCAGATGGATTTTAATTTAATTAGTGGTGACCCCGAGTAGTCGAAGATTTGATGCATAGAAGGAGCCAGATTTGACTGCCAGTCTCCCAGTCAAATCTTTGCAGAGGTGTTATGAAAAAGGATCACACCATTTTGCCGATTTGGGGGTGCCCAACATCTGATTTTACATAGAACTAACGGTTTTCTCCTAAGAAGTTAATATGGGAAGGTACCCAGAGAGCTGGGACATGTTTAGGGTTCACTCAGTGGCTGTAATAACCTCTTATTTAATTCTTTATTCAAATAACAGAGTATTTAACCATATTGATGTATGGTTGAGATATTGAGCATCAATATTTATATTTCCATTAAATAATGTAATTTGCTTTCTTTGTGGGAGTGAGGGGAGAAGACTGATGATATTCTCATGTCTGTGGTGTGGTAAGTACAGAGCTGAGTCTGGGCTTGGCATAAAAACTGGAAGCAGGGAACAAATAGCCTGGCTCTGTCCAAAGTTCAAAAATACATCTACCAACACCTCTAAAGTTCACTAATTAACAGATACCATTGTGCTTAATCTGAACACAAACAGATGCCTTCCCCAGCTCTGTATTTAATGCACATGACATGAGACGTTAACCTTCTCATCTAACTCTCAGAGAGAAAGCAAATAGGCATATTTGTATATACTCGACAATTTTGAATTAAATATTTCCCTAAATGTTTGGACTCTTTTATATCTGCTGAATGATATCACTGTACCTTGGCTCCACAGTCAGCCCCTTTGCTCACACAGAACCCAATAAATACGGGGTCGGCCATCTTAACCAGGATGTTGTCCACACAGTACACGTGCAGGTACTCCACTCCCCTTTTCTTCAAGTCTTCTAGCACCTTGTTGTCCACCAATGCCTGGTACAGACCCCCATTCCCGTCTGACAGAGGATGAAGAGGTTTGGAAACACGGTTCATTACACACATCTGTGGTAATAGTTGAAAACAAAGTGATTTTGTGGCCATTGGCATCCGGGTCTTCTGAAATGTGCACCTACCTGGGGCCATGGCTATCTTCCCTTTAGCCTGCAGGATGACCTTTCCATCAAAGGTCACTGCTGGGATCATCCTTTGCTCAAACATAACAATGTTTGATGGCTCCAGACCAAAGTAGTTGTTTTCTTCAAAGAATTTCTCAGTGGGAGCCAGAGTAAACTCACTGGTCATTATGTACCTGAAGAGTTACAACAAGAGTTTTAAAATGTTACATTTACCCACTACAACCTTTGTGACAATATTTCACTTCCCCGAGTATAACCACAGAGCCAGAAACTGCAGCTATTATCAAAATGCTTCTTTTAACAATGGATCGCATGACTACTTTTAAGTGAAAGGGGAGACTTTTAATGACAAACCCACAAATAATTTTAACCAACTCTGCAGCTGCCTTCAGATCTGTTGCGTGGATCCGAATCCACATGTACGTGTAAGTCATCCACCTGCCGCCACCCAAACTACTTTCTCCTAATTAGAGAGCTGCACCCACATGGACAGATCAGTCGACCCCTACCGGTCCCTGTAGCTTTCTAGGTCATCTCTTTGTGTTGTATTTCTTTAACAATTTACTTCAATGAATACAATTTTTTTAAATTTACAATTTAATATATTTAAATATGTGATTTAGAAGTAACGTTGGCTTAACCACACAAAATGAGCTAGCTACAACTAGTTAACCTGTTTATTTGTATCTGCTACCTTATATATGTGGAATAACAAACAAAATAAATAAATGCAGCTGTAGCCACAGCAAGCTACCTCATCAGCAAAATAAAAAAACTTTACATTACAACAAATGTCAGTGAGTCAGGTTCTGGTGTTTGTGAAAAGTTTACAATATGTAGTTACTGCAATTTGGCTTTGAAAGTTAAGGCAGGATTAGCGGCTAATGCTAAAGAGAGATTATTTTTACCTAAAACGAGTGTGAGTACTGGATTTACATTTTCCTACTGAACAGAAACACAACATCAGATGAATGCTAATGTGGCTGGATGTGTAAATAAGAAACTGCTTGCTAACAAGTTTGCCATAACGACTTTTTAAGCTGCGAGGTAAATCAAAGTGTACTGCACTCAAATGTCTGGGAGTTTATGCCTCATGTCGGCGTAAGCCTACAGAACATATGATGAGAGTAGTGGAGGAAGATGTGTCTTATTAGTCTTACCATGGAACGGTGCATTTTGAGCCATGCTTTCTGCCTGCCAGCTCCTGGATTTTGTGAATGCGCTCTGCCTGGATTTGATACAAGGTTTTGCCACTTGGTAGCCCAACGTTATACATCCCTTTGGGATACTTAACACCAAGACGGGTCCCCTGACCTCCAGCCAAGAGTAGGACTCCAACTCGATTCTCTGAGATTTGCAAGAGCCCTGTTAAAACAGACAAGGGCATGAGCAGCAGCAGGATGCCTGTAAGTCAACTTTTCATTGGCATTTAAACTTTACAACAAGTTGCCCACATAGTAAACTAAACCTTTTGCCATACTGTAAGGTGTGTTTTGCCTGTCTCTGTAAAAGTGCTTTATTTTCCTCATTCAAATCTGTTTTGACAGACAGAATGTGTGTGTGCGTGCAGGTGGGTTCATATTTCACTACGTAGGTGAAAACTTCCATAAAAACTTTACAAGCTGGCATTTATCCTTAAACTTTTTACTCGCTTCATCATGCTGTAGAAGTTTTTTAGAAGTATGCAAAGAGTTTACACATGGTTTTGAAAGTTTTGAAGTTTTTGGAGTTATGAAGGAATGAATCTTGCAATGATTCAAAGCAATGATTTGAGAAATATCAGAAAAAAAACCCACTTTGTTTTTTCTTCTTCTTTGCTTTCTTGTTAGTAATCTTGTGAGCTCTTAGATTTACTGTCTATTTACTACATTTTTTTAAAGTAATGTGGAGTGGAGTCTTAATCCCATCCAGTATTGGGGGTCCTATCACTCCCCGACACTCAGCACTGAAGCCTTGCTGGGCTGCATCCCAGAGTCCTCTGCTCTACACTCCATACACCCATGATTGTACACCAACCAACAGCATAAACATCTATTACATTTCCGGACAACCAGGGGTGGAAAGTTCCTTTTTTCTGACCTGCAAATGGGACTGGTAGATGAAAAAAATCTAGCTTTTGTGTGTCACACAGACATTTGTTTCAGTACTTTTAATTGAGATAATAAGGTATTATATCAAATACAAACTTAAAGAATAGGCCACTTATAAGATATTTATTCAACTTAAATGTCACATACATACAGGATGTAATCATTGCAGCAAAATGTTTTCTCACTGCTATATACAAATTTAGTAGACAACAGCACGAAAGGCAATAGAATATATACAGAGTAAAAACTATAAATAGTAGCATTAAGAGTTGTGTATATGTGTTTGTACATTTTTAAATCCTTCATGATATACATAAAGTGTAGCTAGTGTGTGCTGGGTGTGCAGCTGAACTGAACCCTTTCCAGTTCGGTTGATTTTACGCTTTTGGCAGCATCTGACTATTTGTTTTTTTTGTTGCTTTTTTTACTTTCGAGCTTTTTCAGCACTTCCTTTTCTTTTTACTATCCATTATTCAGCTATTGTTTTCAGTCCTGCGAATAGTTACCTAGCGCCTCTCTCTCTCTCTCTCTCTCTCTCTAAAACACAGAGAGAATGTCCCAATTTCAGTAACCTCGGACATCTCAGGACCAGGCTGGGCCCACTGCTTAATATTTACTATTATTACCATAATGAAATTGTGTAAGCAATTAACTATAAGTAACTATATGTGTAAATTTGTTCTAACGTGCTCTTTAAAAAGTAGTAGCCAAAGCATTGTTTGCCACATAATTACATTAAATGTTTAATTATCTGTTACATATGGTACTGCTTATAGTGCTGTCTAAATTATTGATTTTTTGATACATAATGATACTAATTATTTTAAATGGATTTAATACTGATTTTCCACATAATCGATTCCAAAAAATGCGCTTCTTTTCTGACAGCGAGGCTGACACACACACACACCCCTCTCCCCGTCCCGCTCTACTGTGCTTTAATTGGCTAGTAGGCCTACTCGTCACTTGTGATTGGATGCTGGCAAAAGATACAAGCAAGCCCTTATGAAAGTGAGGATACAGAGCAGCGTTAAGGACAGGTGCTAACAAAATCAATTGAGCAAAACACCTGCAGGACTGACGCTCCGAACTCTACTCTAGAACCTCGAGAGACGTCTCCCCTTTCAATATCAGTGGAGTATTAAACAAGATGGCCCAGTAAACAGTTGTTGATAAGATAGTTGTCCTGTTGTTTGCCTAACAGACATTTGTAAGCTAATCTCAGACAGCAGAGTTTCAGTTTATACTTTGACTGAGGTCAGAAGTAAATTAACTGATGATGTTCTGCTTAACACACAGTACTATTAACTTTACTAACTAATAAAAGCTGATTAGATATTTTAGTATTTTAATTAATAAATTTAATCAATGTGTCAATTTATTTTTGGTATTGAAAATGGTATCAAATATCAATATTTTTCAAGGTATTGTATTGAAGTCAGAAATTCCAGTATAATGTCAACACTAGTAGTGAATGCATGTGTCCGTGGGTGGGATGCATAGGTGTGGTAATGTGGGCTGGTGTGGCTCCAGTGCCAGGGTTGAATTTTTGTCCCAGTCTGCCCCTGCCTGGTGCACACTAGAAGATTTTCAAATCTTAACTGATTTTAAAGTGGGATACCCCAGACATGATGACAGAATTAACCAATTTTTAATACGCCACGGTGTGTACGCACCAGGCGATTAAGACCGGACCGGTCCAGACCGGACCAGACGCAGGACCACTCTCTCTGCGTTTATACTAAAAGTGTTCGGAGTGGTGGTACATAGGATCTTACAGAAACTCGCCTGATGAGGCATAAACAGTCAGCTGGTTGCACGTTTTGCTCAGAAAAAACAAAAAAAGAGAATAAACCTGTGGGTGAACCAAGGCTGAGAAGAGAGAGTCAGCAGGTTTATACATTTTATAGCGCGAGCATGTTGGTGACACTGCCCGGTCAACTCGCTCTCATTGGCTGTTGCCGGTTTCTGATGAGAGGCTCCCGGATCGTGGGGTGAATTTAAAGGGGTCATATTCTGCTCATTTTCAGGTTCAAAATCTTATTTAGGGGTTGTACCAGAACAGGTTTATGTGGTTTCATTTTCAAAAAACACCATCTTTTTTGACATACTGCACATTGCTGCAGCTCCTCTTTTGCGCAGTTCCTAGTTAAGGACAACTAGCCAGAAGCCGAGTAGGGCGGGTCCTGAAAAGCCGCTAAACACGGCTTCGGTTCAGCTGTACATGTTCCCCTTACCAGCTTATTACCATAACCTGGAGCAAGAGTTTCAGAGTGGTGAGTTATTAATCTGTAACAAAAGAATCTTTCATCCATAAAGTTTTAACTGAGCTCTGTCTCTACATCACAGGAACAACTTCCTGCCTGGATGGTAGCTAGTGTTTGGAAGGGAGAGGAGAGGCAGCAGGCAGATGTAACGCACTTGTTGTGACGCACACAAAATGTATGGTCACATTTTAATTTTGGTTTAATTTAAACAATATCTTTTGTTTTGTAACACTGTGTATAAATTTGATGTTGAGTCACCAAAGTCTGCCAGTGTTTTAGCATTACATATATGTACCAGCGTATCAATAGCTAACCTGGCTAGTTGTAAACCAATGCTGTGTTCCATTTACCTCGGAAGTCGGAGGTCGGAGCTGGGAATGACGTCACACCCGAGTTGACGGCGTTCCAGTTAACAAGTCGGAAAAACTCGCTCGGCCAGCTGTTTGTTTACAACTAGCCAGGTTAGTTATTGATATGCCGGTTGATTAAAAAAACGCATTATGCAGCATTTACTCACACTAAACACTGTAGCAACACGTCCACAGACAGCTGTTGGACAGCACTTTGTGTACGAACATTTCTATGAGACACAAGTACACAGAAGTGCTAATAAACAGTATAAACTACAGCTTTCACTAACTGTTGATACCCCGACAGCCATCTTGGATCACAAAGTCGGGGTAGTGCGATTCAGACATAAGGGGGCGTTCCCTTAGAAACTTTGAACTCGGAAATTCCGACTTCCCATGTCAACACCAAAACAGCTGGCTGAGCAAGGTTTTCCGACTTGTTAACTGGAACGCCGTCAACTCGGGTGTGACGTCATTCCCAGCCCAGACTTCTGAGGTAAATGAACGCAGCATGTGTGATGCAGCTCAGTGTTTTTGAGGGCGTGTCAGACTAACCGGTTGGCGAATTTATATGGCGCATTTCGCCTTGATGTCAAAGGCTGGACTACAAACGAGCTGTTTTCAGGCAGTTCAGAGCAGAGCTTTCTGTGGGAGATGGGAACTCACTTTGGACTGGACTTTGGGCTTTTTCACTTTGCAAACCTGTTACCTGCGCAGAAAAGATATCTAACTGAATAAAGGACAGGGAAAAGCCAAAAAGCATAATTTGACCTCTTTAAGATGATGTCTGTAAACCACTCACACTACAGGATCATTTGGGCCAATCAGTTAAGACCTGCCTCGGCTCGGGAACAGGATTGTTGGGAGGAGCGAATCGGACCCAATATCAGCTCCATGATCCTCTAGTGCGCTTGTTACTAAATGTAGTGAAGTAAATTAAAAGACAATTCCCCACTGAAATGTAGTTAAGCAGATATTTAAAGTAGTGTAAAACGTCAAACTCAAATTACAATTACATCAAAACTGTAATTTAGTAGAGTAACGTTACTAGAGTAAAAACCTAGTTACTTTCCACCTCTGGAAGTAACGTTAGTGCAGTGACTGATCAAGCTTATTAATTTCATCTGACTGCCTTATGGGTACTGCAGCTAAATGTTACATCTATAGTACATTAGTGATAACACTAAGACCAACGCGGAGGGGATCTGTAGTTTAAACATCTGATGTTACTCAGTAACGTTATCCTGGCGCCATCTTCCTCTTGTTTTACTTTACCCACTTCTCTAAAGTACTCACTGGTTACCGTAATCCCTCTAAAAAACAGCACCAGTGCTATTGCCACCCACCTTCATTTTCCCACTCTGCTAGAGAGTTTCTGTCACTTTTCCTCACGCTGCCGATGAACTCCGGAGGGACTGGCTCTATGTGCTGATCCAGGCTAGCAGACGGGGAGGCTGCCGCCCTCGCAGCACCTTCACAGTGCTCCTTCAGTCCTTTTAGGTCCAGCTGAGACAGCTCCGTGAGGAAACGGTCCCTCTCCTCCTCACAGAGCTCCTTCCAGAACTGCAGGACGTGAGCCTGTCCTGCATTCTCCAAACTCTGCTCCACTTGCTTCAAGGAAAGCATTGTGTGTCGGCAACAAAGCGCACTGTGAACACATCGAGTCTCTCAGCAGCCTGTATGTGCTGTAGAGTGCGGTATTTTGTAGGAAATGACCGCGTGTCAGGAACTCGTGACTGCGGATCCAAAGAAGGATTCTGTGGTGAAGGGTGAAACACTCAGATATGACAGGATATGCTGCTGCAGCCGGATGAAAGAAACCTGTGTGTGCAGTCAGGTTTACAGGAACGGCCAAACATGTCTGACCGCTTTCTGCAAACCGAGGAGTACACTACTTCTATTCAAAGAGGCTTTATTGGTACGGAAGACGTTTACATTACCAAAGCAGGCGTGAAATAAAACATTCACAGAAGAACTTTTTTTATCTGATACAGTATAAAATAATAGAATAATAATTAAAACAAACAAACTGCAGTTTAAATTCTACAAATAAGGGAGAATGTAAACTTCCTCTCAGTCAGTCAGCAGTGAGCATGAGACCGTGAGAAAGACGTGATGACTCAGCATCTTTCATTAAATGAAATTAGTTTACGTGTGGATTGAAAATCAGTAGCCTGCAGTAGCACAATGTTACCGTCAGAGTGCTGGATATATATATCGTAACGTGTTTTACCGGTTTTTACACAGCGTTTTACTTGAGGCCTTAATATCCAGGCATAACCAGCATAGCATATTTCTTCTGTGGTTTCTTGGAGTTCTGAGCCAATCAGCTCCCCAGGGACCATCTGCAAGTTGCACGCTACAAGCTAGAAGCTACAAACTAGAGTTCTTGGTTTTATTTGTGTTCTGATTTCTGCACCTCCAGTCTACAGAGCAGCTTCTTCCCCCAGGCTGAGACTACTTAATTAATCCTCAGCACTGCACCATGTAAAATAGTTAGATTTCTATGACTTGTTTATTTTTGTTTTTGTGAGTAACATAAAGTGGAACTACAACCTAACCTTGTAACACAACCCTGGAAATCTACCTTATAATCTGGAACAATGTGAATGGATCCAAGACTGGAAGTATTTGGTAAGTTTTCCACCACTGTCTGATCCTATTACTACTTCTCCAATTACAGTATTACACAACTTCTACACATCGGCGACTGACTGAAAATAGTAGTTATTAAACAACTTCCCCACTTTTCTGTCTGGTCTGGTCACGCTGTACCTCGGTGTGACTGTTGTCTCTCACATGGCTGCTTATTGGTATTGGCTCTCTGCCCACTGAGTCTTTTAACCTTTGTGAAGTGTCAACAGCACATCTGGAAACCCCTGTCTGCCTTGAAATGTCTGCCTGGAAGAGATCTTGCTGATGCAGTATAACTACCTTGTGTGTTGTTGCTGTGTCTCAGTCTTGCCATGGTGTATGACTTTTGACAGTAAACTGATACTCATACACCTGATGATATGCCTACACTATCCCTGACTTTGTGCAAATATACCTAGAAGAATCAATGCTGTTTTGAAGGCAAAGTGTGGTCACACCAAATATTGATTTGATTTAGATTTTTCATCTGTTCACTCGCTTTGTATTTTAATTGATAAATATAATCTATTAAACACATTTCTGTGAATATACTGTATGTGTATATATAAATATGACAAACACAAATTACAAAAGAACACACTGTAAAACACACATTAGTTACTACTTACTCGAGTACTGTGCTTTGTACAATGTTTATGTACTTGTAATTTCCTTTATAAAATTAAATACCCTGTAATTTATTTTTAAACATTTTTGGCTAATGGACCCTTATAAAAAGTGTCTAGTAGAGGCCTCTTGTCACACGTTTCAGATATCAACAGATGTTAATAGCAGTTCCTCCAATAAGACAATATTCCTTTAAACGTCTCACATAACTGTGAGGCCTTTTATTGCACTGACAAAAACAAACGTGCCACGTGGTGCAAGCTCAGGTGTGATTTCAGTTATAGTTGAAAATCCAGCGGGGGCGGCTGTGTCTCGGCAGGTAGAGCCGTTTGCCTGCTAATCGAAAGAGCGGCGACCCGGCTCCTCCAGTCTGCATGTTGAGGTGTCCATCGGTCAAGATACAGAACCACAAATTAATTTCTGTTCTGCTGCTTACCACAGCCATCTGCCATCAGTGTATATGTTTGTGAATGTGACGTAGTGTAAAAGCCCTAGAAAGGCGCTATAAAAGAACAGACCTTTTACCATCAAATGGAGTCATATCAAACAGTGCTGAACTAGTTTATTTGACAACCGAGATATACAAGCATAAATACAATCATAACATTCTTTCAATGGATGCATCTACATACAAATACTATACAAGAACTCACATACGCATTCTTTAATCTCCATCACTTACAGCTAGCATAATAAAATAAAATAGAAATATATATATACTGAATACATTTTCTAAACGATGCCACCATTTACCACTTTACATTGTAGCATTCAGTTTGTGTAGTCAGATCCTGTGCATTTCAAGTTCCACTGCTTGTTGGTAAGTACAACATACAGGCAGGTAAAGGCTACTTTTAAGACATTAGAGCTTGACTTTTCACAGTACAAAATATGGAAAAAAATGTACATGCAGCCATATGACACCATTCTGTGTCACCACTTTATGCATATATGATATCAGCGCGAGGCGAGGGCTTAGAGGAGGAAAGAGGGATGGACTGATATGCTTCCAAACCTGCGAATGAGGATGAACAATCAAAAGGAGCAAATGTAAGCCCTCCACCGGCTACAAAGACACAGCGTGACTTCAAAAGCTGCTCAAGTGAGGCAGCTGACAAAAGCAGTCAGGCATTCTGAATGTCACAAGGAGACCAGCAACTGAGACTGCAGCTGGACCAAACACACACAGATTGTACGGAACATTGGTTTGTATAGCAGGGGAGCTGCCTGTTGATGAAAACAGCTACTTTCCACATATACTTCAACATGATGTCATCGTGTTCAGGCTGCATCTATCACTGCCCATAATGTGTTTATTCTTCAGGATATATTCCTGATACACTGTGCTTTTGCCTGAGCAGTGTTTGCAGCTGAAATGCAGGGTTCATAACTTATCACCATAACAAACTGCTGCTGAAGAGAAATCAGATGTGTCATCATTAGAACCTTTATATGGGGCCCCAAAAGATTCAACAGAAAATAAATGCTAAAAAGTAAAACTATGAAATAAAATTTATGCAAAATATAGACATGAAACAATAATGTGTGAAATAATTTAATATTAATTCATCATCTTATTTTCATAATAACAGAGTTTGATGTGACTTATTTTAAAATGGAGAGCCTAAGTCCCTGCCCTTCTGGTGGACGACCATGGGAAAATATGTATGGTAGTCAAAGGCGAGAGACAACTAATTTTTTGATCCCATTTGAACCGTGCCCTTAATTACTCTATGATGTTTGTTAATTTCAAATATAATTTTGCAAGTCAAGAAAGTTGCAGTTTGTCATTAAACTGTCAAAGTATAAGATTGTGAAAATATGTAATTAGAAAGACCACAAACACAAAAGTTGCATAGTGACATCATAACTTTTCCTCTCACTGAAGCTAACGTCACTGAAGCTAACGTCCAAGAACTACCATGAGTAGATGATGTGATGAAAGGACCAAGAGTCGTTGGATTAAACATCAGGTGAGAAACATCTGTATGTGGAACACAGCTAAATTACCTAGCTAGTAGCAACCAAGCTATGAAACTTTGCTAGCATTACAGCTTAAACATGTTGGTAGATGTAGCTCATTGAGTGGTTTCACACAAAACTAAATGTTACTCTGTACAACAAACTGCGATTTTCTTGACAGGCAAAATTATCTTTCAACAGACATCATTTACTATCCTACACCCTTTTTCAAAAGTCTGAATGGCATTCCTACAAACAACACTTTGCATGCCACTTTTTACTTCAGAATTACTTTGATATTATTGCTCAAGCCAACAGGTGCCAACTGGCCGAGTAGCTACCAGTATCCAACCGAAAAATCCCTCCTTCCAAAGCCACTCCTCAGAAAATCATGTTCATACTGTGTGCACAGGCAGTGCACACACACACACACACACAGGTAGGCAGGAAGGTCAGGCCAGCCAATCATTTCATTCGGTCTGAATGAATGGGACGTGCTTATTGAAGTCCTGCAACTGCCAGATACTGGCACAGAGCGTTTGATTTGATTGCTGTCAGGTTGTAAAAAGAATATCAACAAATGTAACAAAAATGCTTCTGAAATAAACCGCCTACCCCTGCTTTAAGCCTGCTAGTTTAAATACTGAACTTATGCTTAAGGACCCCTCTTGGTTGCGGTGACTCTCAGTTTTTGACCCATTTTATTGACTAATCTGTTTTATACCACCTTTGGCTGCAACATTAGTCAAGTTATCTACGCAAGTTACATGACGTTACATGCGTAAAGTAAGTTAAATATGCTAGCCAAGTTAACTCATGTACGCAAGTTAAATTAAGTCAGCGTTGACCTTTGGTTTCACACGGGACACGAACAGTGGCCTCCTGGGAAAGTCCTGTGTTAATGTGACCCATCCATCCGTTCCGACCTTGTCACATGTGTTGTCTCTCTTTATATTACATCACCTTACTTTTTTTCCCCCTCTATGCCATTTGTGCATAACATGACAGGGAAGAGACTAAAGGGTGTGAAATGACACGCGAAAAGTGAACAATTCCTTGTCATAACATGCAATAATATGTACGACACAGGCGTGTTATTCTTGTGGCATTCGGTAATAACTGTAGTGCATTCAGCCCCAGCAAAATGTTGGAAATGTTTATTTAAATGGAAAAAGTTGTGCCTTGCAACTATGATTTTTTTAGCCTCAAGAAATAGGTTGAAATACATCTTTAATAGTAAAAAATATGCTTGTTACAGTCCAGAATAGCAGAGAACATCCCCATCGAGTGACAAGGTATGTGGAAACTGTGGGGTGGGATTTATATACACATTGCTGCTGATGGGGGAACTTCTCGGACACACGACCTCTCTACCTAACGAGTTTTCTTTACACTAGCCACATGGTTTTTGTGGTTGCAACTTCTGCGGTACTTCAAGCTCTGTGCAGCAGGTGTTATATAAATAAAGTTTTGCTTGATTGCACTTTACTGAGGGCTCTCTTAGTTTAGTATTGACCACTCCACAAGGCTTTGAATTTTAAACCATATCACTCAAAACAAACCACTGGCCTCAGTTTTTCAGCAAGACCACAGATTACTTAAATCAAAAAGCCACCTGAAAGTTATGTATTCAGCACAACCAACAGATCACATATTCAGTCATTAATCCTTTTTTGTAAATAAATAAATAAATATATACGGACATAAAAAAAATAAAAAAAATTTCAAGCAGAGTACCTAAAAGTGCTTTTAATGTTCCACAGACTCCACCTCTCAGTGTTTAGGTGCATTTACCTAGGAGAGGCTTGGCAAGCAAGGCACTCATGGAAATCTGTGGCCATTTGACACAGGCATCAGTCAGGGTGAGAGCGCTGCCTCGGCTTGGATGTCCTGCCATCTGACTTATTTACAAAAATGGAAAATGTCTTTAGCCGACAAGCTGGTGAATGTTCCTTAGAGGTCCAGCTACCGACACTAACCTCAAAACGTTATATTATTGGTACTAAAAATATCACTCTACAAAAACATTGCAAGGCAAGATCAGTATGACGATTGAAGGGACAAACTCAGTGTCTTATTCTCCCAACATATTTAGAGCACCAAACTAAAAAGCTGTCCTCAACAGCACTGCCTCGTAGTAACATTGTTAAACACAAAGTAAAGTTTAATCACACGTGTTTTGTTAAATCAGCTGGGCCTGATGGTTAAGATATCTTCTTTTTTTTTTTTTCGCTCTTCAGTGAAAACAGCTTATGCCTACTTTGGCTGACACTACAGTCAAATCTGCGGAAGAGGATTAGGGCCACATGTGAAATTTTTTTTAGAGTTCTGACTTTTTTCACAGAATTCTGACTTTAATCTCAGAATTCACATGTGGCCCTAATCCTCTTCCGCACAAATCAGTACACACATGGCCTTCCTAAACTTTAATTAGCTGACTTGATATGAAAATGTAAATGACACCTAATTAGAAATTTCTACAATTATGGCAAGAATTCAAACTTTTGTTAGGGGGTGCAAAGGCCCCCATTGCTTTACAGTGTGGACATCCGTGGCATCTAAAAACAGGCAAGCTGCTCTTGAGTCATTTATCCTCATCTTTGTATCAATGACTACTGCTGCTTTTAATCCTGTCTCATTGTGACGACCAGCCCGACGTCCACAGGTCGCATTCCTTTTGTTGTTGCAGCCTTCTTTCTCTTGCTGTCACTCAGGTTACAGGTAAATGCTTAACGACTTTGGGAGGAGTTATTCTCCATAAAACAATTAATAATAAAAGGCATGTCTATTGTCTTTAAATCACACCAACAGCCCTATTGGATCTGCTGACACAATATTTAAAAGAAATATTTTTAAAAAAAATCACTCTATACAAATGAAAAACTGAATTCAGAGAAATAGAAGAAACAAAATACATGCTTGCTCAGCTCAGTAACTCAGGGGTTTGCTGCTGCAGCCTTCATTGGTCTGGTATGACCAGTAGCTAATGTTTGAAAACTTAAGATAGATGCTATGTAACTGACATTATAGAGTCACGTCACTGATATTATAACCTTTCTAACAGACACTGCTCTGTTTTTCTGAATTAATGAAATAACTCAAACTCCTTGCGGGAAGCTCTAACCTGCATGGAGTAGGCCACGGTTGTTGATGCTTATCAGCCTGACCCTCCAACAACAACAACATGGGCCTTTATGATTTAGAATGGGGTCATTAAACTGATAACACTGATACTATCTGTATCACTTAAAGTCAGGAGTATCTCCCAATGTCTAAAAGCCAAACCAAGATGAAACTGGATTAAACTAAACAGGTGGGACATGTTTGCCTCCATGAAATCGAGCTAAATGAGAGCTTTCTTGAGAATTTGAGGTATCTTGTTAATAAAAAATAAAAAAACAGAACAAAATCTTTTTTTTTTTTTTTTTTTTTAAAACCTTCAAATCTTCTCTCATAATTATCTCTAATTTTTTTTCCTCAAGTGAATGCATTATGCTTCCGTAGCTTGGTGGCTGTTTGGGCAGCAGGAGAGCAAGAGACAGAGCTGGAACACTGTATGAAATATGATAAGATCATACTATTTGCACTATTCCTAGAACCTTACCAAAGGTAGGATTAAAAACATAAGGCTAATGCCGGAGGAAAGGGGTGAGTCAAACGACTGGATTCATCCCTGTGGAAGCATTAGCATGTGTTCAGGCAATTTAATGAAAATGCCTATGGAAACTGACATTTAGGCCTCAAGGGGTGTTGGAGTGTCTATAATGGAAAGGCTGACCCTCTGGGGAGGATAAAGAGAAACATGTCTGCTGAGGAATTTTGAAAATGACACAGTACACAGGTCAACAACATAAAATTGCACATATCTGCATGACGTATTAAACAATATTGTTTTTGAGAGTTTAGTTGTGATTGTGATCTATACGCATGGCCTGTCATCTGTAGTCGGCCGGACGTAAGGATAAATGATGGCACTAACGTTTGTAGATGTGAAAAGCTCTTGAACTGTTGGGACTAGGGATGCACAATAATATTGGCACGTCATCAGTATCGGCCTGAAATTACATTGCTGCCGATAGGACAGGCCAATAAGGGGACACTTAAATTATGTACATGCGACATGAGTATGTCTGTAGTGTAGAGGTTTTTTGAAGTGTGTGAAACAGATTGCAAAGTTGCTATTTGCAATGATTGCTCAGCGTCAGTCTTGCGAGGAGGAGCCAAATAGCATTCCTTCAACACTACACATTTAATTGTCCATCTAAAGAGCTGCTGATGTTCTCAGCAGTTAGGTGGAAATAAATATATGCATATATCGCATCCACTAAAATGAGTTGGAAAATTTCGGCATATCAGATATCGGCAAAAATCCAATATCATGCATTCCTAGTTGAGACCTAACTACAGCAAAGTTCATTCTTTAATGAGGTCTTGTTTGACCACTGATCACCTTGTTACACAGAACAAAGCTGCCATCTACATAAAAAAGGAGCATATTACATGCACAAAGGGAATCTGCATACCTGCAAAAGTAATGTCCACATTACATTTGTGCACAGTGTACTTCAAATGATTAGTGCTGTGCAAGTCTTCCAGTAGGTAGACATGAGAAATGCTTTCAGATATCCTTAGCAAAGCCCTTCAAAGCAAAGGTTCTTCCTTTACACAGGCCAGCAGGACTGTTCCTGCCATTTCAATGTCAGTGCCCAAAACAAGCAGGTACATTTTACTGGTACAACAGTAAACCACTTAATTACATGTAAACTTTTGTCTTCCTAAACAGAGATTAACAGGTGTTGTAGCACAGCTGGATTGCTAAATGATTTAAATAGAGCAGCTAACAGGCTTTCCTACATGTTCACATTCCTCTTCATTCACATTTAACATTTATCCTTTAAATACTGGAATTTGATTATTTGATTGAAATATACAGAATGGTAGCTGCTTGTTTCTTAGAGCCCAGCACAGTCAATCTTCAGCTCAAAAGAAAAGGAAACAAAATAACCTTTGGCCTCCTTCCTCACTTTGACTGGACCCCCAGCGTGAGCTTCAGGTTCTCGTAAACAACGTAGCTGATGCTGACAGATGGAATGACTTTCATGAAGTTGGGTGCCAGGCCTCGGTAGAGTCCCATGGGCCCCTCGGTCCTAATGATGTGTCTGAACAGGCCCGTCATGGTCATCTGAGGGCCTCCTTCCAGGGTAGCTGAAGAAAACAAAGTGAGGATGGGCTCATCAAACCATGCGCCCAACACAAAGCTAATCGCTTGAATCTAAACAGATGAACAAATCTCTGTATTGGGCTGACAGAGACATGGTTACAACGTGGCCTCAGTATAGGCATGTGATTGCTTTATTCTGCAGCACTAAATTCCATTATTGAAATTGTGCCCACAAATAGAGTAGAACGAATAGCCTTATACAGCAGATTAGGGGCTTTGTTTGTGGTAATGATCAAATCTCATGAACAAGTGGCATTCATCGGGAGAGAGAGGGAGATTTAGGATTAGAAGAAAAGTTTTCTACTAGAGGCTAACTAATGGGTAATCAATCACTCAGGGTGTTCCTGGAACATATAATCAAGTCTTCATATCCTTCTAATAGACAGCAGCGTACAGTGACTGACCTTGGCCCTGCATTCGAGTCCTGACCAGGGCTAGTGGGTAGCTGGCCAGCTGGCCACACGTGCTGGAAGTGGTGCCACAAGCCAGCAGCACAAACACTCCCGGATCAGCGCTGTCTGTGGCAAAGCGCTGCAGCCAGGAATTCTTCAGAGTCTGACAGAGGGGAGGAGAGCAAAGAGGTCAGACTGAAGTAAAGAAACAACAAACAGAAAGACAAGATATCCCCCGACAACAACCACACACCTCATAGACAGCTAGGTCGATGCCAGCGTAGGGAATGATGCCCAGCATGTTGGGGACGTAGCCTTTGTAGAAAGCAGCCACACCTTCCTTGTGGAACATATGTTTGGCACAATCCAAAATGCCAGAGTACTGGCCCGTCCTCCTCAGGGCTAACCGTGTCTTCAGGACCTGAGAGGACAGGAAGTGATGTCAGGCTCTCTGATAGATGAAAGATGCCTCCACTTTGTTCGAAAGAGTCGTAGAAAATCTTTCATACTTGAACAAACACCGACTAACATACCATGTCGTGGATTATCTTTCATATTAAAATAAGTTGCGTGTTCTGGACCTCATGGGTTCAAGGCTAAAAGTTAAAATGGGCCGTCAGTGACAAGACAAAGAAAATACACTTGGATGTTTCTGCATACAAACATGTCAGGAGCTGCGAGTAAGCGAGGTCTTGTCTGTGTTCATCGGCCTCTCACCTCCATGGGGTAGATGCTGCTCTGAGCGATTGCTCCAGCCAGTGAGCCTGCCACCAGTCTCTCTGAGATGCCCAGCGTCTCCTGGTTGCTTCCAATTAATCGTTTAATCTACAGACAGGACACCCTTTTTTGTAACAACATAACATATGACAGCTTATTGCAGTCAGAGCTGTAGCGGTGCATACCTGTTCGTAGGCCATGAACTTAATAGCAGACTCGGGGGCGATTTTGATGACATTGATGCCGTTGCCTCGCCACAATGACCTCACACCGCCCTCTCGGATCATTTGGCCGAACCCCCCAGCGATGCGCATGCTGTTGCTCTTGGAGGCATGAACCTGGGCAGGCCGGGACCAGGACAAACAGTCAGCATGTATTCACACTGTGATCACAAATTCACTTCCCTTTCTTCAGTTGGTCTAGAATGAAAGCTGCCTAAATACTCCCTCATTCAACAGCTGAGTGTTGGGTTTTACCTGCATGAGTACTTTGAGCCTGTCCAGCGGTGCTGTGCAGGTTCGAGACACAGCACCAGCTCCTCCTCCAGCCACTAGGTGTCGCCACCACATTCCTGTTTTCTTCTCTTCTGCCGTGAACTCATCAGGCACCAACAAACTCTCCCCAACATCAAAGATCTGAGGAGCAAGCAGAGGGGTTCAGGCCTTGTGAAGCTAATCCACAGTAAAAAGATGTTTTAAATAGCCAGAGTCAGACAGACAGGGAAGGACCAAACCCGGGTTTAACACAAACCCTAAGTACAGGAGTGCTGTGTGAATGTGTCTATCCCAGGAGGTCTATTTCTTCCTGATGCAGACTCAGTGAAAAACGTAAATATTACAACTCAATAATTTCATAATGATGATATTGATAGCAAAGCATTTGGACTGGATTAGTATTACAGGACAAATGCAGCGATACAATACTTTCCCTCCTGAGCGGTTCTTAAACTCATCGTCCCAGGAGGCACAGTAGTCTTCAGCAACTGATTCTGGTGGAACATCCTGTGACCTTACTCACCACCAGGCTCATCAAATTATTAAATTATTATTATTTATATTAGTACTATTTAAATATTTACCAGTACTTATACATACAGTTACACACTACTCATATGGCTTTCTCTGAATGTCCATATGCCTTTGCAAAAAGAAGCTAGCTGGTGTCTGCAAAATGTAAAAATAATAAAGGTTGTGGTATGCAGGCATGTTGATGATATACATACTGTAGATAAATTGTAGTAGGAAAGATGAGATTGGTTTTTTGCTTTCGAGGAGAAAGGAAGACTGAGTTACCGTGGAGTGTTTCCAGTAGAGGATGATCTCAGGGATATTGTCTGCTGGATGCAGGAGGTGGTAATCCCGCCATTCATTCCAGTCAATTGTCATTGTGCCATTTTTATCCATACTGGGGATGTAAAATAAGGCAGACTGTTAGAAATGAGACAGTTTCAGACTGCAGAAAGAATAAGATGGTACTTCTGAATAATGGTAACATTTGTTCTCATGGCTTCCTTTATGAGGTCAGTGCATTATGTTGTAGCAGCATGCGTTACTTGAGCACTCTGTGCCACAACCAAATCACCACATTGTCAGCATTTCTTTGATTTGTCAATGTGATAATTCTTGCACTTTAAATCTGAAATAAAAAATAAAAGAAATAAATAGCATATGCAGCACTGGCTGAGCAAGCAGACTATAGAATCTACTACTTACTACAAGATAGGGGCCCAGATTTGACCCCTCCTTATTCTGAGACCAGTCAGAGAGAAGAGACAGACAGACAGACAGGAGGTTAGACGAACAAGACAAGGATCACACTGAGCCATAACAACATGTTTCTGCTAAATAAACAGAACTTAATAGCTCAGGAGTAGTTAGAGGCACCATGGCTGAGCAGACTGAAGCCCTTCTCAGACACAGAACATGGAACATTTCTGGCTTAATGCAGCTCTTAAGAGATACGGTATGTAAGAACTGAGACTCTCCACCTGTCCAATTCATACTAAAATAGGGGCAGCATATCACATATCAAGTCAAAACTGATGCTAACTGCTGTTAGCTAGTTAGCTCAGTTAGCCGTGCAGCTAACTTAGTGGTCCTTTTAGCTGACTGAAGCACAAGAACCAGAAACAGGTTAGAAACCGGGTTTAGTAGCCTCTTAGTGAACACATCTGGACTAGGATTGACAGAATGACTGATAAAGATGATTTTGGTGAGTTTTATTTTGTCTCCGTTGAGTTTTAATGAATCGTCTATTATGAGTTAATGAGACAATTAGTTTGGTGAAAGAGAGAAGCATTTCTGTCTTTCAGGACAGCTGGGGAAACAGCCATAGGTGCTTGGACGATATTTGGACCTAGTGAGTGTGACAGTATGGAAGAGGAATGGGTCTATATTCTGTCAATCACTGCGTCACTGATGGATATATTATGCTGTCGAAACCTTAATTAATGCTCTTACATTTGCTTAGAGGGGGCGGCACTGAATAGTTAATCTCCCCCAAATGGAGAATGTCTCTCTACCTGCTTACACACTTTGCCTCCTTTTTCTTTTGAATTTAATGCTGTGTCTGTTACATATTTGATGAAATTAAACATTTTTGTGCTAAGCCCCATCAGAAATAGGCAAACAGATATATTTGCCATTAGAATTTGAGAGACAGAACATTGTATATAGTTGTATAGTGTAGATAACATAAGGCAGTATAGACTCTGCCTTTTATTTTAATATTATTTTCTTTTTTATATAATTATTTTTTATTATTCTTATTGTTTCCCTTTTAATTTTATTCTATTTGTTTTACTTCATTCGTTTGTATGACAAATGTGTATGGAGGGGCACATGTTTCTATACCGATTATGATCAAAACCTTGTTAAAAAACAAACAAAACATTGTTGTTGGAATCAGACATCCTCCTATCAAACATCCCTGAAGATGCCCACACACTTGTACTTGATCTTGATCTTCTTCTGTGACATAAATATCCAGACAGAGAAGTTAAAATCTGACTAACACTCTACCCCCTAGTCGCAAAGCCGGTAACCAGCTGAGCGAACATTGTATTCATCAGGAACTGCTCTACCACTAACCTTCCTGTAACTCCTCTTCATGTCTCCCACCACTTCTTCATGTCCTACTCCCTCCCCCAAACTTCTCTCTTCTACACATTCTGTCTTCCTATCTGCTGCAACCTTGGCTCCTGGTCTCCCTCCTTCTCACTCAGAACATCTCCTCTCTACTAGGGATGAAATGGTATGAAAATTTCATATCACGATTATTGTGACCAAAATGATCACGGTTATCAGTATTATCAGGGGATTGTAAAAATGTGTACTGATACACACACTGAAACCATTTCAACAAGTTTTATATTGAAAACTACTGTTTGCATAAAAATAAAACAGAAAATAACTTTTGTAAACATGTAAAAATCATCAGTGTGCATTATAAAGATTTTATATTATATAGTTAATACAATGACCCCGCGGACAATTACATGAAAACAAATAAGTGTTTAGAAGACAGTGATAGTAACTGCAATGAGCCCAACAACTGACATAAATACAGAGCAGTCTGTAGCGTTTCTAGAGATGCTGGTTGGCTGGCTAAACTGCGTAACGTGTTCTCATGTGCAGCGGACGAATACGCACACAGCAGCAGAACAACGTGTAGCCTTTTTACAAGAGCAGCAACACTGAGAGCTTCAGTTTACACGCCGTTAGCAAGTCAGAGAGACAAACCAAAGCTAAAAGTTCACTCACCCTGCGTTCACTATAAGCACTCTCATAAAAACTAAAATACGACCGGACTTCAGAGTGACTGAAAAGTCTCTGCAGCGTCGTCTTCCGCCGCGACCCAAAGAAACCTGCGCTGCATTCTGCGCATGCGCGCCTGCTTCTGGGAGACGCTGGACAGTGTTTGTCGTGAGATTATAACAGCGTGGTTAACCGTACCCGGTTATCATGGTAATTAAAATGTGTACAGTAATAATAACCGTCGGGAATGTTACTGTGGTTTACCGTTAAACCGGTAATCCTTTCACCCCTCCTCTCTACTTGATAGATGACATTCACCTCATGTTCATCCACCCACCTGCTGACACCACCTGTTCTACCACCTCTTCATCTCCTATTCTAGCTGCCTTTTCAGCCGTCTCTCCCAGTGAGGTACTAATCTTGGTCACCTCCCACCACCAAACACCAATTTATGGGTCATATCCACATTGTTGAATGCATTTATTGTAAGTTTAGATAATAGATCTTGAAAAGGTGGAACACAGCGGGAATTTAATCTCTTTGTATTTAACGCTGTCCTGCTGCAGCCTTTAAGTAACTCTGACCGCATTCAATTCAGAAATGTTACAGGTCCGACCTAATGAGATTATTACATACCAGTAGCTCGGGCACTTATTCAGACATGAGACCATCATGTTAAAGTGCCAATGCTTTTCTGTTTTCAATTGATTTCAATTCTTGCCTGTACTTGTTAGGAGGGGGTATACAAAGCTCCTCTGAATTAGATCACATGAATAAAAATGAACAGATTTGTGAATCTATTTAGCGTTATAGAGACTGGATGACAGCACTACTCTCACCTTTTGAGAATCTTCTCAGCCTGTTCCTCAGAGATGTTCACTCCGAGGTCACGAAGAGACTGCATGATTTCTTGTGAGTCGATCCGGCCTGCACCGCAGAATAAATTATTATTTATCAATCAAAGGTGATGATGTCATCAGGGTTATCTCAGCATTACAAACTGAACATTGAACATTCTTCTTGAATCTGTATCTTGTGAGTAACCCAAATTTATGGAAATGCAATACAAAGTCCCTGGAGGATTTTTTTGTGATACTGATACTCCCATCTGTTCTCTGTAACCTACAGCAGAGTAGGGAAAGAGTAGAGAAATGTAAGTCACTAGTTGTAACAAGATTCCTTACCGTCATTCTTCCTGTCCAGACTCTTGAAGACCAGCCGGAGTTTCTTCTCGTGGTCTCTGAGATAATGAACAAACTCCTCAAAGTCTAACTGTCCGTCCAGGTCTTTGTCTCCTGCTTTCACTATTTTCTGTGGGGAAGAAAGAGACAGGAGAAACCTTTGAGGGACTTGTGTCCATTGATAAACAAGCACGTGAGGGACAGGAACAGCTATAGAGACGGTCATAAAAATATTGCCTCATTTTTGTATTTAAGTAATGTCAAATTAGCTGTATACACAGTAACATTATCCGTAAAGGATATTGACCTGAACTAATTCACCACTGTTGTTAAAGACAGCCCTATTGCTTTGTGGACAGAGTGATGTGACAAACAGCAGCAGAGGTCACAGCGTGGACGCTTCCACCATCTGTGCACTGTTGACTCAGCCAGCAGTTCAGACCACTTTACAGCCATCACACATGTCAGGTTATTAGGCATCTTAGACAGTCCACGGCGTACTCTGCCAAAACAGCCTTCCTAGCCAACTGGAAGCATTTCTACAAGGAATTAGAGTTTGCTGAAACATAAATCTATATTTACAGGCAGGAAATGGCTAACTGAGGGAAGGAACGGCTGGGTGTGCAGGCCAGTTTCTCTCTCACAGAACACACCTCAACAATACTTGGAAAGTATTTTCTCTGCCAGCAAGGGGGCAAAACTGACTGACCATGAGAAAAAACATTTCACTGAAAAAAAAAAAAAAAAAAAAACTTCTTTGCATTTTGCAAGCTTTAGAATTTACATCAATAGGTTTTCTTGCCATGGTAATGAAACTGCAAGGATGAAAGAAGTATTAAGATCTTTAACTTTCTAAATAAATATTGCCATATATTATAACAAAGTATAAATACACCTTTAAAAGTAAAAGTCTTGCATTCAAAACATAGTATTAGCACTGATAATGCAGCCGAATGGATCGTGTAACTTACATTATTATATGTTGTATTACTGCAGTGCTGAACCAATTAACCAGTTAGTAAGCACTAGGGGTGTGACAAGATTTCTTTTCAGGTTGAAAGCGGTATATCACTGTATATACTTTATTTGTCTGACAGTATGAAGCAATGGAGCTGTATATATACTGTACTGTTCAGTTATTTCACCATAAATACTTTTAAGAAATGGCAGTGGAGCACCACCACTGGTTTTTGAACATTTCAGACTTTGGTGCCATCTGCTGGTAGTATCCAGGAAGACTGCAGACTGAGACACAGAAACTTACACTGATGCACTCCTTTACAGACACCACTGTTTCGTCACTCTTTCTTTGAAACAGTCCTCTGGACACAGCACAAATCCTGACCTATTAATATGTCTTTGAATGTCTCAACAATTATTGCATAGTCTCTTATAAATGAAAAGCAGTTTCCCCAGCACTTCCGGTTGATTTTTCTCAGAGACGCACTAAAGCAAGTGTGGATATCGCAGGCAAACAACAACACCTAAAACAGGACAGAAAAATCTCGCACAAAATGAAGTCAATTATTATGATGCAGCATTTTAGTCAAAATTTTAAAAAGCCACCTCTAATAAAGAGTTTAGCATTTTTAGTAAAGACGGGTCACACCATTATTGCAGTAAGACAAGATCATCCACACAACACAAAAATAAACTCTGCCCCTAATCCAGCAAAGTAAATTACAGCATTAGAATGAAAGCTAAGCACTTTTTCATTCGTACCTTTTTCCACGTACGATAAGTCATCAATTCATGCGATGGGAGAAATAAACTCAGTTTGAACACTGACTTTATTTCAGATGGTAATCCATTTGATTCAAAATACTCAAACTCATTGTGGTCCTTGTTGGAAATTGGGACATAGAGACACAGACGCATCAGGTCTCTTCTACTGTCTAACTCAAAGTACTAAGAAGTAAATGGACTATACAGAACGCAGGTCGTTGGCTCTTTGTGGAATATTCCTGAAAAACAGTGTCATTAGAGCACAGATGAAGCTCCACACCTGCCCTCCTGCCCACTTGCCTGCCTGTCATTGGATCCATTTAGATTAAAGAGCACTCTCCTCCCATTGGTTCACTGTTAACATGGTAAACACATCTCGCAGAGCACAAGTGACGTCATCATTTCCTACAGTACACTGAGTCAATCTCTCAAACACAGGCAGCACTACACTACATAAGACACACATCATTTTTGTGACCTCGAGGCAAGGAAGACGTTGACAAAGCAGTTTGCCCTACTGTGTCATTTCACCACAGAACACGCACCACAGAGATAGTGATCACTGCACTACAGCTCAATGACACACACTTTTCTGTGAGATGGTTTTCTCTGTAAATAATCTAATTTATCATGTGCCATGTAATAACAATTTCTTGGGCAAAAAAAAAATACTTTTAAAATGTCCCAGTTAAAGTTACAGTGGAAAGAATGTCAATGCACTGACCAGCAATGAACCCAAAGTGAAGCATTCCTACACTACTCAGGAAATGACTGGACACAGCAGATACTGAAGATCAACTCCTTCAGTATCTGCCTTCGTGCGAGTTGAATATTTTCAGTCGCATGAAGCTGAGTCGCGATAGCCTTTCAGCGTTGAGATTATCCGGACGTCACCAACAGCTTCAGAGCGTTGTGTGGAGAGGGCCAGGCAGAGCGGAGGAATTGAAATACCGCTGGCCGGCGGAGAGCTGCTAAACTTGGGGGGAAAGTCGAAACAGAGCAGGGAGCAGCGCTGCAGCTTTTGGACAAACGAACCCGTAGTCTGTCTGGATTCTGCTCTGACAACTACGCCGTTTGCTCGCAGGAGGAGCTCGGAGTAAACTGCTTTTATTAAATTGGCTTTTTACTTTAGTTTTTGGGATTACAACATTGATTTATCTTCACTGGAGCTTCTCAGCAGCTAGCTTCCATGCACATCCGGTTCCACTGTTGTTGTTTGCGTCGGCTGGCACCCAGAGCTCTACGACTTCATATTTATATAGAAAACGGATAAAACATGGACATGGACATTACTTGGAGAAAAGAAAGCGAGGAGGTTGAACTACCTGGTGAGTTCAGAAAACTTGTGTATGTAACTTGTGTTACATACAAGGAAAGCGCTGCGAGAATTAAATTTGCGTTTGGTTTGAATTCCGCATGACACTGACATGGTCCTCTGCTGTGGGCAGACCAACAGTGAATACAGTTCTTTTGTTTGACCTTAAGCAGTTAGATGATGCCGTGCCTTTAATGCAATGAGGTGAACTATTTATACTGTATTTTAGCAGCTCAGTCACCATATTTTGTGTAGAGTCACAGAAATAGCAATGCAATCTGTATGCAATGTTTTGACCAAAAGCTGCTTGACTGTAAACTGTATCTAAGCCAAATGTCACACGCTCATTATTGAGAGGCAACAGAGCGGAGCCACAGTGGTAGCTTACTTCACCCTCATGTATGATGATGCTGGATTTCCTCTCATACCTGAAAAACAGGCTTAAATCTAAATGTACAACCGACTCCATAGAGTGTCTTATAGCACAAAGAAACACTGAACAAGACATTTTTAGGGGCCCAAATGTTACAATTAACTTTCATGAAGTGAGAACCTACTGTGAAAGGGTCAAAACTCTGAGACGAAAACAGCACCCAAAAACAAGTCCCGAGCTAGCTAGATGTGCACAGTGCAGCGGATACCATTCACCTCTATCATGACTGGCAGGCTGCTGTGGTAGCGACTTGTCAATCACAAGGTAGCCACGAACTAATGACATCATGCTGTGTTGAAAAAGACTTGAAACTAGAGACTGAGACCATAAACTCATTAGGAAAGTGTTTACTGAGGTAATAAATCAGCCGAGAAGTAGCCTCATTTTTTCATCGACAATGCAGTTGATCAGCGCCTCTGAGCAAGATTATTAGGCTGTCGAATGTTTATTTTTGTGAAATGTACATTTTGTTTTAAGCCTGTTTTTCAGCCCTTCTTTGATCAAGGACGTACCCCTTAAACAAGGCACATCTTCTGTAACTGCTCCTCTGTTGTCAACAGTATGGTTAGACTTCAGCTTCCAAATGTTCTCCCTGAGGAACAACACTGGCTAAATATAGGTTAACAAAACTAAGAGCCGTGCTTAGAGACTGTGACACTGTAGGCAGATGCTAACGTCAACATGCTCATAATGGCAATAGTAATATGCTGATGTTTAGCAAGTATGTTTACCATTTCTTAGTTTAGTGCGTTAACATGCTAACATTTACAGCACCTCCGTCCAACTGAGGCTGATGGCCTCAATGTCACATGTTTTCGCAGGTATTTGCTTACAAACGAAACCAACTTGGACAAATTAAAATTTTGACCTAATGATGCAAGGCAAGAGGATCATCAAAGTTATTAGATGAAACGGCTGGAGCTGTAATAATCGGAAGGTCGGCGGTTCGATCCAGGGTTTTCCCAGCCCGCATGTAGAAGTGTCCTTGGACAAGTAGTTTCTTTCTGATGAGCAGCTGGCACCTTGCATGGTAGCCTCGTCACAAAGACCAGGGGATCATCAAAGAAATTTGGACCATGAATGCCTATACCAAATTTTGTTCCAATCTATCCATGATGACATACAAATATCTGACCTGATAGTGGTGCTGGATAAAAAAGGTCAGGGGTTCAACAAAGTCATTAAGATTCATCTTCTATACGTGCAAAATATCTGTACCACATTTTCATGGCTATCCAGACAATATTTGTTCAGATATAAAGTCAGTGTGACTTTTCTAACACAGAGTACAAATTAACCTGCCATTAATATCATAAAGACTTTAATTCTAAAAAAAAAAAATAACATAGCAGATTGTAATTATCTATAACTTTGAGTGGTGGTTAAGTTGTTCAAAGAGTTGAACAGTATATGTCTGGTTTGCTCACCTGCTACTTCTACTCAACTGTAGTGAAAAGTTAACTTCATGCACCAAACAGTACTTATCCTGCGGGACAAGAGAATACAGCCACCTGCTTTATTCTACCTGTTCAAAATCCATTGGTGGTGCCACCATGATTAATACTGTGGTCTTCTTTGGAATAACATTACTCCCGCTGATTTCTTTACTATCAGAGGAGTGTGCAGTCTTTTCCTGGAGACCAGCTGGCGGCTCTCTGCAGTTCCCAGTAGCCTCAGTTTTTTTCTCCCCCGGCAAAGGAGTTTCAGCAGGCTTACACTGCGTCCTGCCAAAAAGGCTCTGGCACAGGAAACTCAGCATGTCCTGCAGCATCCTCAAACTGAGCCTCAATGTGTCTGGATGACTGCCCTCTACTCAAACACTACAACCCTTAACACAAAGCAAAAAGAGAACTAGAAGAACAAGTATAGAAAGGTCAGCTGAGGACAACGAGGGACTGCAGAGGGGGGCTCCTCCACTTTCTTCGACTTCACTGATCCAGCTCAGTGTCTCATCTTCCCACAGGATCCTTAAAATCCCTCCAGTGACAGACTTCTAGGCTCAGGTCCACAGGCATCAAAAAACAAAAGGCTCCTAGCTAGCTCGTTCCGTATAACTTCTGCGGCAATTTATCAAACCTAGAATTTCACACAACATCTCATGTTGGGAATGAGAAAACGATGGCAGCAGCAGACGGGCTTTGCCATTTAGCCAGCTTCAGTATCAGCAGGCAGAGAAATGCAGCAAAGAGAGCCTCCAGAAACCTGCATCCTCACTGCAGCCGAGCCTGACCAATCCCTGCAGCCCATACTGGCAGGTCCGTTTGTTGAGCGATGGACTGAGCCCCTCAGCCAATAAAGGACAGGATAGCAGTGTGGAAAATAATTTATGCCTTAAATTGTCAGCCAGAGTAGACGGGGGGGGGGGGGGGGGGGGGGGGGCAGGGTTTCCCCTTGGTCACCCCTCCCTCACAGAAAAAAAATCTGCTGAGTGATTCCTCTCTCCTCCCTCCCCCACTATCCTCAGAGTCATTCCAAGCACACCCTAAGCATCCAGCAGGCGAACCCATTCACCCGACAGCCTTCACAAGCTTTGCTGCATTTCATTCTCAACTGGCCTCAGAAGTGTGCGTGTTCATGGAGAAAAATAAAAACATACATTATTGCCACCATTCTCCTGACAGGTTGTAAACTATTTCCCAGTTCAAGTGTTGGTGAACTGGCTCAAAATGTCCACTGCAGTTGTCTATTAAACTGCTCTGAGTGTGCACACAGCTACATTAATTGAACCAGAAAAAGAAATCTCATAAAAAAAGACCCAAACTTGAATTACATTACTTTTGGCAGAGACATAAACCTTGCTACTGAAATATAAGATATATAGATAATAATATAAGATATTAAACAAAGATGTTTTGTTTTTCAGTATTTGTTTTGTATCTAGAAGATAATCTTAGAAGGTTTTAAAAGAAGTCAAATTTGGTCAAACATCAGTCCAAGGAACGACAGACTCGTATTTCACTTCATTAAAATCGGCCTCTGCGCATTCTCAGTTTCTTTCTAGGTGACATGGTGCATCACAGGAAGAGGAAAGTCACAGTTTACTACACTACTGTTACTCGGGCTGCTGCCTGACAGTCCACTAAACCATTAGTCGAGAAGAGTCTTAGTCCATCAACTTTTCATTGGTCAGTTAGTCACAGAAAAAACTAACAAACCTCAAACTCCATTCACTGTGCCTTGTCACCAGGACAGGAGTATCAGGGGATTGTCGCAACACAAACCTTTACTCTTGTAACATGGAAGTCACTTATGGGAGCACTGTTGCTAATTCTAGCTCTTACTTAGGGCCCTATTAGCTGACTCTACCCGGACTGGGAGATTGGAACACCAGGGGACTGTTGGTAGGCTATTTGTTTACACCGCTAGTACAGGAGCTTTGGACCACCATACGTACACAGCTTACTAAAATTACTAAAGTAAAAGTAGCCCACTAATCTAGCAAAATGAGTACATTTTCTTTAGTACATTCAACAGAAAGTGGGGTCATTCTAATTAAAGATTAGGCTGGCTAAGTAACATCGTTAGATAATTATTTTTGTAGAAATCAGTTAGAGAGAGGACAATCCAATTTGTATGTCATAATTCAAAACCATAAAAATGTGCTTGATATGGGTCTCGTGGTGAAGGTTCATGTACACTGAACACAAAGCTGTCGCAAAACTTGCAGGGACTGATGCATCACCCGAAACACTGACCCCCCCCACCCGCCACTTCTTTTCAACGGATATATGAGAGTAATCGTTCAATGGAGGAGAATGAAATGGTCATCAAGTTCAACACAGCCTATAACATAGCGAAAAGAAAAAGTCACAATCCCGGGTCTCAGTGATGAAGAAGAATGGGCTGAATGAGAACCCAACCTATGCCAATGACATGGGCTGTGCCCAGTTTATAGCTGTGATATCAGACAACCTCCGGGAAAAGGTTGGTGACAAAAATGCCTCCGCCCCCTACTTATTATTTATGATAGATGTTGCCACAGACATCTCCTCCAAAGTATGTGAGAAGTCCAGGTTGAACACTCCCATGCAGAAGGTTATGAGAGAATATGAACTATTTTGCCAGCCACTTGTGGCAGAGAAACGTAATGTTCAGGTTAAAATATTTTGCAAATATCAAGTCTCAGGTCACTGTCGATCTTTACATCAATGCAAAACTAGGGTATGCAAATTAAGACTACTATTCATCAGCATGCAAGGTCACTGATTAATAACTGCACCAAAAATAAGGGTGCAACCAAAACATGTCTGAGAAACCAACTGAGAAAGTTGGTCGCACCAGTGCTAGCAGTGAATAAATTAGTCTGGAGTGGTTTTTTTGTGTCCCTTCGGACGTTTATAGCCACATATGTTGTCACATACAACAAATTTACCTTGTTAGAAATGTACAGTATAATAGGAGTATATCTGGCTGTTAAATGAAAAGAGCTGTACAGTGTTTCAAATGAAGAGGATGGAATGTGCAAAATATTGACCACAGTATGTGCAAAGGTTCACAGTATAAAAAATATGAGCAATATGTGCAAACAGTAACTGAACCCTTTTAACTTTTTTATAATGACTGAAGGTAATAATTAACTGTTTAAAAGGAACTGCAAAAGTATTAACAAGCAGGTGTAACTTGTGCATTCATTGCAAAAAACACACAAAAGATAGATAGAGAGATACACTGACCCCTGACAGTTTCAGGTTGTATGGAGAGAGTAGCCTGTACCAGTGAATTGTTATTAGGGGTTAATCCTGTGACCTCTGTGGTCTTGGACATTTGCCACCATGTCAAATGGCATGTAGAGGGAACCATTATCCAGGGTTGTGCGACTGTCCTCAACAAACAAAGAGAAATTTCCAGAGAAGCAAGGATTTCCACAACTGATCTGCTTCCAGTCCAGAGTCAAATGAGGTCAGAGGGGACTCCCTTACACAATTACTATTTTTGCAAACTAGCAACTTCAACCGCTGCATGATGTGTGTAAAATTAAATATGCATCATTCACTGCCTGTCTGCAGGAATCCGCTTGAAAAAAAACCCTCAAGACTAGTGATTTAATCAAAACCTAAGTCTACCAAAGCCTGTGTCCAGATGTAGCTACTATGCACAAAACAACAATGGCTACCTTATTTCTGCTGTAATTCCTAATTTGGTGATGTTTATCCACATGTCATGGTTTACTTCCACTATTATAAGAATATTTCACCAAACTCCAGCAAAATAGCAGAGAATTAAGAGCAACAACAAATACAACTCACACACACAATAAACTGTGTTTATAGAAAGGCAATGATACAACACCAACTGGTATTTTACCCGTTTCATTTGTTTATCATACTAAATAAAGATCTACAGACTGATGGCTGTCATTCAGGCAGTCCTGTCACAGTGAAGGTATTGTGACGTCCCTACAGGTGTTCAAAGCAACATTTTGTTAGAAATGAGATTCAAAGCAAACCCATCTAAGTTTTGGCACTTGTTATGTCATTCCCCCTCGCTTTAAATAATAATAATAATAATAATAATAATAATAATAATAATAATAATTTCAACAGGGAAACGGTAAGACTGAAACATGGACTGCAACAACAAGGCAGGAAAAATGACACAAAAACAAAACACCTGGTGCAACTCAGCTGAGATGTGTCCACTCACCATGAGCTCATGTTCAGTGCGATGCACCCCTAGTTTCTTCAGCCCAATCGTCAGGTCGTTGACACAGATACCTCCATCCCCGTTCACATCCAGGACCTGAAACAGCACCTTCAGTCTGTGCTCCTGCTCGGGCCCGCCACATATGTCACATGGATGCGCTGACTGGTCGGGGTCCGGGTGCAAGTCACCGGTTACGGGCTGTCTGGGGACTGGTTTAGTCGGGGAAGCAGAGGGGTCCCCGGCGCGCCCGCCTCCGCCGCCCGGGTCGACCCCTGGGTGTGTGTCAGCTGACCGGCATTCGCAGGACACATCGCTGAGCAAGGGGGGCATGAACGAGCCCTGCTGGTGCATCATGGGTGTCCCGCACTGCTGGAGTCCTGAATATCTTCACACTTAACTAAGTAAGCTACAGTGCCAACCGGCTCGGAGCTAAGCACAGCTAACTCGAAGAGTTAAAGAGCAGCTGAGGCCACGGTGAGAGCTCGAGCTGACTACGTTACCACGTCACATGTCCCTCCATTACGCTACCGGCCGGCTTACAAACCAGACCTCTCACTACGAACACGGCGGAAGAGTTCACGTGAGACTGAAAGTGCTCATCTCAGTAATTTCACTTAATAAATCAGCTTATCTAGCTAGCGTGTTCACCGTTAGCCAAATGTTACAGCCCAGACACCGGCGAAGCGAGACGTGCTGAAATGTGAGGATCTTGGGCGGTCAGCGGACCGTAAGTTAAAATACCTCACAGAATCGAACGTTTGAGCTTATGCAGAGCTCGTGTGTCGCACGAAAGAAGACGCTCTTGTTTTAAAGACCGTGATGGATCAGGTGTTTATCCCGATGTTTAAGTGCTGTTCACTTGCCGTCCGTTGAGAAGAGAAAGATGTTGCATTAGAACCGGGTGCGCCAGAAATCTCGTTGTACAACGCGAGAACACAGCGTGACAGAGGTTAAAGGAATTTACTGAGTATTAACTGGCCTGCAATCAGATGACTCATTTGAAGGACGGGACATGCCTTAAAGGAAGGAATCCATGAAAAACGTGAATGGAAAACGGAGAATATTTAATGAGAATATAATATTATGGAATAAAATGGCTGTTTATTAAACCAAACTCATCAGATTTCTAAAGGGTGTAGGCCTAGGTGCTAAGGGGAAAGGTTTTTCTCCCAGCCCAAGTTTTTGTGTGCAAGTGGAGGATCATTTCTCTTCTTTTTAAGTTTTAAGTAAAATGTATCCAGTTATCAAATCTCTCTTGATGCTGGGAAAACACTGTCAAAAGTGAAAATTAAGTCTCTCAGCAGAAACCTACATACTGAGATGGAATAACACTCGATTTTTCGCTGCGATGCAAACACGGTTTCCAGTTCCCTCTAATTACTTTGAAGAGCAGGCATGGGCTTGCATCTTGCATCTCTGAGTTTTTATCCCCTATGAGCCAGGGCACACTGAGATCTTCTGGTAGGGTGTTGCTATTGCGAGGTATAGGCTAAAAACCTAAGGAGACAGGGCCTTTGCTGTCAATCTCTGGAACAGTCTACCAGAGTCTACCAGAGATCAGGCCGGCAGAGTCTGTTCCTGGTTTCATCTCACTTCTTGAAACTCATTTACCGTACATGATACAGTTGAAGCAACACATTTCAACCAAAAACGTTATAGTAACATTATACTAAAACATTATAACTTTTGCATTTGAACTAGTCCTTTATTGGAGGGCTGATAGCACAGCATAAGTTTTGCAATTATTGTATAACTCTAACTTTAACTAACTAACTTTAATTGTATCCAAATGTCTCATTATATTGCTCTATGCTGCATTTATGTTTTAGATAAAGCACTTTGCCTTCTTGTTGAAATGCGCTATACAATAAACATGCCTTGCCTTACACCTGTCCACCACAATATTTTATTTTATTAACTTCTGCTCTATTTCATGTGTTGATGTCTTAGATTCAAATCTTTACTTGCATGATTTTGTTTTTATACATTTGTATGTACGTTGTAAAAGGAGCCTGGGTTAGCATCACAACTACGACCACCTCACTGTAATAGTTGTGCATATGACAATAAAGAACTTAAACTTGAGTACATGATGCTTTTATAGGCAGGGCAATTTTACATACGTATCCCATTTTAGGTAAACTCAATGTGCTTAACATTGAGTGCTACAGCAACACATGATGACAGCCTGTGACTGATCTGCTATCTTGCAGGTTCATTATGAGAGTCAACTCTGATGGCTGCAGGTCAGCTGAAAATCTGACAAGAGGGTGCAAAGAAAAAGCACTATGTTGAATTCTCAAGTTGCTTCTCTCATAGACAGCTTGTGGACTTTGATTGGCAAAACTACTAAAAAGAAACACACAACAATCTTTTATTTTATTTCTGTATTGCCTGTTTTGCTGTTCATCGGTGAGTTTTATCAATCCTATTGAGGGAAAGGGAAACACAAGCAGGAATTCACAAAACAGTTCCTAAGCTCCTTTTGTCCATTAGTTGCTGGAATTACTACTAGACACAATATACTGTTTATACTGTTTGTGAGAGTGTTATATTTATAAATGCTACTTTAATAAGTAGATGTTCTACAAATAAAAGGCAGATAAAGACAAGTGTTTACCAGCAAACATCACATGTATCATTTTACATCACCGGACTGTAACAGTCTGAAACAGTTTGTGTCCGGGGTGGGAAGGGTAGGTCACATCTTTCCTGCTCGCCTCAGAATCCTGGAGGTGTACAGGTCCTGGAGGGATGGTAGATTGCAGCCAATCACTTTCTTTGTTTAGCGGATGACACCACCATCATCAGCCGGATTTCAAACAACGATGAATGCTTTATATCGGGGAGGAAATTGATAATCTTGCAAAGTGGTACAGAGAACAACCTACTGCTCAACGTCAGCAACACTAAGCAGCTGATCATTGATTTCAGGAAAACAGAGATAAAGACACACTCCTGTCTACATCAGTGGTGCTGAGTTGGAGCAAGTGAACAGTTTCAGGTTCCTGGGAATCAGCATCACAGAGAAGCTGACATGGTCGTCTGACATCTCCACGCTGCTGAACAAAGCTCAGAAACTACTGTATTTCTTGAGGAAGCTTAAGAAGGCCAAAGTCCCACACCAAGTTCTTGTCAGCTTTTACAGAGGAGCAATAGAAAGCATCCTGACTGGAAACATCACTAACTGGCATGGGATGTGACTGCTTAGGAGAGGAAGTTTGGACTTGTCATAGTAAGAAAAGCCCATGTGTGACTAATAACATTAACAACAACAGTGGCTCTGTTCTATTCAGTTGTCCCAGTAGGCCATGACAGTGTGACAGTGAACCATACACAGTACCAGGACCCTGAAACTGAAGCAGTTAAATGGCATTCATTCATTTGATTATTTACACCTGTGCTTTTTCTACTATAATAAGTCAAAATGTCCAACCTCTTACTAATACTGTGTACAGGCAAGAGACAAAGCAGTCCTACTACACACAACAATGTTACTGCAATAACCCTAACACAGGGTTAATAAAAATAAATCTAAAAACATTATTTCAAGCTGAACACATCTTTGAATTTCAACAGGTTTTTTGACAATGATTTGAGACTTTTATTAGGCCTAGTTTAGATTTTTCTGTTTTTTATAAAAAAAAACAAACCCAAATGTAGAAATACCTCAAGGTTATGTACTTTAAATAGATGCCTATGAATATTGGAATATTTTTGCACACAAAACATAATACATATAATACACATTTTACAGATTTTATATGGCAGATGTAGACCGTGCATTTCTCTCTATGTGTTAATAATAATGTCGTTTTTCTGATAAATAGATTGTGTGTGTGTTATTTTTGGTGTTAGTTTACAGCTGCTTGGAACACCCTGTAAAATCTGCAATCTGTTACTGAAATAAAAAAAAATGTACTCACATTCACCACTGTCTTTTTCTACAGCCATGGAGATAACGGTGAGGTATTTGCCTTTTGAACGACATAGTTTGTTTGTCTCGTTAAGTGATTGGCGTTTGCTTACACCAATACAATCAGAGGAAATAGCGTGACCGCGAGACATCCAACCAATGCGCTGTCTGTGGGCGGGGCTTCACGCCCAGCTAACGTAAGCGTTGTTAGTAGGAAGAAGAAGCCGATTCTGGAAGCCATTACGTTGCGCACATCAATTGAGTAAATCCTACTATTTTTGCGTACAATACGCACAATTACCTCTCCTAAAGAGGAATTTCTGCAATTATGGCATCGGTCGCGAAAAAGAGAAAAATGAATTTCTCGGAGAGAGAGGTGGAAATTATTGTGGAAGAAATAGAGAAACAAAAGCACACACTGGTTAACCACTTCAATGCTGGAGTCACCCACATGGCAAAGAATAACGCCTGGGTGGATATCCTGAAAAAGGTGAACGCTGTCACCACCTGTCCCAGAGAGTTGCCCGAGGTGAAAAAGAAGTGGTCTGACATGAAGACGGAGGTCCGGCGGAAAGTGGCCCAGGCGCGGGCTGCTATAGAGGGAACCTCCGCGGACTGCACTCCAGTTCCCGTCATCCTCACTGCTATGCAGCAGAGGATCTGTAACCTCCTGGGGGAGGCCACCATCATCAGCTTACCTGCAGGAGACTCGGATGCTGAGATAACTTTACCTGTCACAGTGAACACCGCCACCACCGTCACACTAGCAGAGAGTAAGTTGACAAAAGTTTTCTCTCTGAGCATGCTCAGGATACAGTTACAGCGTCTGGGTAATGTGTGCTGCTATAATGAGCAGGAGACATTCAGATTGCCCTCTGGTGGATTCTTCTGCAGAGAGGCTGAGACATACTGCATGTGCAAAACTGGGAATGTGTTATGTATAAGATTAAATTAAGTGGAACACTATAAAAAGGAAAATCCAGAAGAGGAACAGAAAACATGCAACCTGACTCTGGTCTGCTAAGGGTCTGGAAAAACTAGAGCATGGATTATGGTGAACTTTGAGTCAATGAGTTACACAGGGTTCTAATGCATTTTCATTTTTTTTATTCTACCAGTGAAACCAGGCTTGGTGAAGGCTTGATAAGAGCAAATGCACTATTAGAGTTGAAATGAGGAGTGCACCTCTGTTGCAGATGTTTAATTTAACTATGCCTCCCTACAATCGCCTCACCTGCAGGCTTCCTTTAAAGTAGAGGTTCCCAAACATTTTGGCTTGTGGCTCCCCAACACAAAGTTGTGTCTACTCGTGACCCTCATCACAGGTTGCATATGTGAATAACTAAAGACTTAAAGAGTCATTCTTTAATGAAGATTATTTCATTTTATAGTCTTTAAGCCTGAAAAAGTCAACTTATAGGTATGTATGACTGGCAGATTGGTCTTACTACTAGGTACCTACCTCCCTCCCTGCTAAAGGTCTATGTGTTTCCTGTCCTCAGTTTGTAACACAGGCTTTAAGTTATACATTTATAGTCAACACTATCACTAGAGGAAACAAACTCAGAGGTTTTAGTGTTCCCTCACATAAAAAAGTATCAAACGTTTAACTGCTCTTTAATAACTTCACTGAAAGGATGGATGGACTGAAAGGTCCATTCTCTGTTATGTGCACTGGAAGCTTGACGTTTCCACAATACACTTGTATTAATTTTTTTTTGCTTACTGGACCATGATTGTCTCCCAAAGTAGTTGAGATGTTACAAATCCTACTCGTACGTACACGCAGCCAACTCTGATTTACTCTGAGCAGAGAGGAACTTTTCTCCTTCAGCAAATGAATGTGAAAACATTTTGACACGTTTTAGTGTTGAGCGCTGCACATGCATCATTCAGTACAGTGGAACACCAATATCACAGTGAGGTAACAAGCGGAACACATATTTGACCGGAGAGGGACTTTATTTCATCTCCCATGTTCAAAAATAAAAGACTTAAACTAAAGAGAAAGCATTTGTGTGATTGGCTTTGACGCCGACGTTTGTGAAGCGTATCTCTTAGAGCTGGTGATATACCCAAACAGCCGCCTTCCGTTTCTGCTCACTCTTGTCTTCTCTCATTCTCCACCTCACTGCTTCCGAGTTATTTCCTTGTAGATGATGATAAGTGGTAATGAGGTAGGAGAGGACGTGAGTAGGAGGAAAGACAAATGGAATGCACCTTTGACCTTGATGGAGTGGTTGTCTGTCCCTGACTTGTCTCAGCCATTGAGAAGTGCTCTGGATGCATTAAAGACTTGAAAAGCATCAGCCCCCCCCCCCCACACACACACACCCACACACACCCACACACCATACCCCACCCACCCACCTACCCACTGCCGCCTCCTTTTCTCCATGACCCAGAAACTCTGACTATGTGCCTGATATCCAGATGTGATGAATCACATGTGGCACTGTGAAAAATATTAAAAGACCACACCAAGTGTTTTTGCAAAGTTGAATTGTATTTTAGTCTTTCACATTTTACATTGTACTTTGATTGCTGGTTGTTTTTGTTGTGTTTTTAGCACCATATTCTGTTTTTTTAGCTCTTCCTGCTGGCTCAGGTACAGTCTGTGATGAAGCAAAGCCACTGAATGGTAAGTTCTTTTCTTCCTGCAGTATCCATCCATAGCAGCATGGTATAGTATAGCTGACACAGGCGGAGCACTCAGTGTATTCCTTAGTTAAAATGACACATCAATCAGCACAGTACAACAGGAGGTCTCATACATTGAACTGATCATTCCATAAGATTTCTGATGACCATAAATGTGTGTGCAGATACTCGAGGCCTATACACTTATAATGATCAATTAGAGCACATACCTCTATCACTGAAAGAAGAAGGGATAAAATTTAGTTTCCGTTGCATACATTCTCATGGAATATACAAACACAATGGCGGTAGAAAAATTGAGAAAAGTCCTTTAATAATAAGATAATTAAAAATAAATAAATACTATTGATTGACAAAAAATTAACTTGCCATAAGCACAAACAGCTGTCAGGTTTGCTCATGCCTCACACCAGCCTGTTGTGTTTTTCATCCCTTACTGGAATATTTTTTTCTGATATTGTAATAATCTTATTCTCAAGGTAGCAGCCTGAATGCATTTACCCAATAGCCTCACGTTGCAAGATTGCATTCTGACCTGCACTCTGACTGAGGTGAAAGTCAAGGATATTATATATTTTCCATTAAACTTGCATTATAATTAAAGCTTTTTGCAAGCTGGTTTGTGTCCCAAAAGGTACAGAAAGACTTTGAAACAAGGTTTGGAATGTAGCCGTTTGACTTTCTATCAATCAGTCATAATATACTGTGCAAGATTTATTGCAGGGCCATGTCCAGACCAGTGTCTGCTTTGTACCTCTGAGGATCAGCCACCAGAACAACATGCAACATTTGATTCCTGCAGCATCAGTTTAGCAGCCAGCAGCGATCCCCCAACCACCTCAGTGTTTTGGTTATTTGGAAGGCCAGAAACATCACTTATTTTTGAAAGATGAACGAGACTGATTGCTGCCCGCTGTCATTCACAAGGACAATAATTCATTCTGATTGGCTGTCTTATATCTTAACAAACAGTTGTGCAAATTAAAACACGTTCAATGCAGTTAAAATGTTGGTGTGTTCAACAAAGAGGAGGGTTAAAATGTAATATGATAAATGAACTTGCATATTCATCACCATCCAATTGAAACTATTTAGACCTGAACCTTTGACCACATCCTGACTCCAGCTCCATACATACATAATTACCCAAAACTACTCCTTTAATAGGAGGAGTGACATGAGTATTAGTGGATATCTATGGCTTTGGCATTTGATTGGAAGCATTAACAGTTTTTCTGTTTTCAGCTGAAACAACTTACCACACTCTGGAGGACGCAGGCGTGGTGGAGTACTGCACCACCACTGTAGGCGACTCCACTCCCACTGTGGTGGCGGCCGTTGAGGCCCCAGTGGAAATGCTGGCCTCATCCTCAGCATCCCCGCCTCCGCCTCAGAGTCAGGCCAAACCTCAGGAGCTAAAGAGTCGCATCGCCCTCAACTCAGCCCGCCTGCTGCAGGAACAGAGAGTCACCAACGTCCACATCCGACAGATAGCCCAGCACCTGGAGGGCCAGAACGAGCTGCTGCAGATGATGCGGCGCTCCCAGGAGGCTCAGGCATTCGCTCAGGAGAGACAGGCCTTGGCCCTGGAAGGTACCCAGGCTGCCCTGCTAGCATTAGTGCAGATGCTCAAGCCTGCCCTCAAAGACCTGCGCAAATTCTTGCAGAGTGGGACTGAGGTTGTAAACCCCAGCAGCTCAGCAGCAGGAGTGACGGCTGACGGGACAGGAATAGAGGAGCAGAGCAGGCCCAAAACACCTCCACCTCCTCCACAGCAAGCCGAGGAGACACAATAGACAGTGTGTGTGTGGCCCTGCCTCCTGTCTGCATTGCACATAGAGAACAATGAAAAGCTTGTCAAAAGTTGCCTTCTGCATGTACAGAGTTTTACTTGTGTTTTACAATTTTGGAAAAACAGTCACTTTCTATCCTTTTCAGCATTGAAAATGTGTATGTTGAGAGCATTATTTTACCATTTGTTAATAATTAGCAGTGAGTTTATGTTATTTAATACCTTGGATTTGATATTGAAATTTGGTTTTAATGCAAAGGTCTGGAAGGTTATCACCCTGATGTGGGCTGAACATTTAATTCTTAGTTTCTTCAAGTTATCCCGCAGTTTATCCTGAATGAACAATAATCAGTTGTTTTTAGCACCAGTCAGCTGGGGTCCTCAGTTAGTGTGCACTGTATCTTCAGAACTGATTAAATGTGAAGAAATATCAGCACCGTGTTTTTTTTCCCTACAGGAAGCATCACTATTAATCAGCCAGGAGAGGTCAGTGTGTAAACAAGTTTCACCACTGGTGGAGCAGCTGTGTAGTTTTAGGTAACCTAGGAAGTGGAAATATTTTTGTAATTTGTTTTTGTTTTTGTTTTCAATGACCACATGGTTCACACTATGTATGTATGTGAGTGTGTGTACAGTCGGTAGTGCATATCACACAAAAGTGACAGAAAATTCCCATTGGATTTCATGAAGTTCTATATCAAAATGTATGGTCAAGGCCTAGCGAAAACAAGGATTCTGAGAAAAGCTCTTTTTGAGATTTCTGTTTTATTTTGTTGAATGGTGACCACCAACTGGAGGTCATTGTTTTTATCTTAGGGCTCATCTCACTAAACTGATCTAAATTCTTCAACTTAAGTCTGTGGACTAAGCACAATCATTTTGATATAAACCCTGCATTTATACATTTGGCACTAGAGTAGAGGAGGTGCGTCCACCAATCTGAACTGACTGGGGTCTGTATGTGAGGAAGTCCAGTGTCCAGTTGCAGAGTGTTGTATTTAAACCCAGAGTGCTGATTTGCTGATCAGTTTCATGGGGGAGATTGTGCTGAAGGCTGAGCTGAGCTGTGGCCAACCCATTCAGTGATTTAAAAACAATAAGATCTTAAAATGTATTCTAAAAGGGATTGGGAGCCAGTGTTGCGAGGCCAGGACTGGTGTAATGTGTTCATGCTTGCGAGTTCCAGTTAAAAGATGAGCAGCCGAGTTTTGTACTAACTGTGAGCGGAAGAGTGCATTACAGTAGTCCAGATGAGTTGAGATAAAAGCATGAATCACATGCTCAAAGTGCTTATGAGATAAAACAGGTTTAATTTTAGATAAAAGCCTCAAGTGATAAAAACTAGATTAACAACATTATTATCTGTTTTATCAAGTTTAAAATCATTGTCTATTTTGACGCTGCACAGTGGCTGCCCACTGCACCCTTAAGGAATGGGTTAAATGCAGAGAATGCATTTCGCTACATGTAGCTGTGTGTATGTGACAATAAAGTACCCTGTAGTCTGGGTTAGTTGTAACATATGCTGGGGTAAAATGTAACATTATGTAATAAGAAATATGAGAAAAAATATGATATTGAAAGCTTTTTTATTAATTTTTTAAAAACATAATTAGTGTGTGTGTAGTGTGATCCAAGTATCTTAATTACTGTCAGTCACAGTGGTGACTTGGTAGTGAACATGTAGTGTGTGTGTTTCTACTTGTTTGTCTTGTAACCTCACAGTGGCGATAGACAAATGGCTCTCCTGGAGATCAGGCCTCATGGGCCCACAGAGAAGCCTACAGGTCTACACAACATCGAACAATTAAACATTACTGTGTGTGTCAGACACATACTGAAATTCAAAGAAAACATATAAGTACAACTAAACATTTTCTTGGGGTGGTTGTAACATTTTCATTGTTACAACAGATCCACACTCTTGCAACCATGAACTAGCTTACCTCACAGCATATAGCTAAAACATTAGCAGTAACAATTTGCGTGAAAGATATCTACATATATACAAAATAAGCATGCCTTAAGTTTGATGAGTTTAACTACAAAGCAAGCAGTGTTATAATAAAAATAAATGAAATAAATAAATGAAAAGAATATTACGTCAAAATAATATTTTTTCATTTAAAAATTGGCTGTGTCTGCTACTGGGTGCTACTTTTTCCCATGTGGAAAAAGGTCTAAACTAAGCATGAGTAGAGTGAATCAGGTGATTTGTAACTTATTCCTGATTAGAGAAACTGGACGTGTTACAACTGATACATTTTACAACAAGAGCTTGCAGATGTTCCACTACTTAAAGAGGATGGGAGAGGACTCTGGCTGGTGATGGTGGAGGGTACAGAGTGAATGAAGGTGGTCGAGCAAAGCCGAGAGGGGAGTGCGGGCTGAGTAGTAAGCGGGTGAGGCACGAGCTCAAGGCTGTGAGCGTGGCTGTCAGTGAGGAAGGTAGGCTAGCAGGACTACAGGCAATAATCTTGAGGCACAGGTATCCAGTGTTAGTTACAGGGAAAACCATGAGGAGATAAACTCAGTACATAGCACTCAATACTAAGCAGCAGAGAGAGCTGATACCAAACTGGCTGAAGCGACAATCTTGCAAAGAGAGGATGAATGACCAGGGTAGAAGTACAGCTAGGCTGATGAGCTGATGGATGGCAGGCGGGTAAGTTATCAGGCCAGAGTGCAGGTGAACAGATAATCAGGGAACAGAGAGAAAGAGCGAGAAGCGTAGCAAGCCCACATCTCACACTAATACAGAGAAACAGATGGGCGGAAAGACAAGAGACTCTAGGAAAGGGAAACCACAGAAAAGACTGGTGTCGTGGCACTAAACATTTTAATAAATTCCTAATAAACATAACATTTTCCACAAAACACAACATTTTCCTAATAATAAATTCCTAATAAACACAACATTTTCCTAATAATAAATTCCTAATAAACACATCATTTTCCCAATAATAAATTCCTAATAAACAACATTTTCCTAATAATAAATTCCTAATAAACACAACATTTTCCCAATAATAAATTCCTAATAAACACAACATTTTCCTAATAATAAATTCCTAATAAACACAACATTTTCCTAATAATAAATTCCTAATAAACACAACATTTTCCTAATAATAAATTCCTAATAAACACAACATTTTCCTAATAATAAATTCTTAATAAACACAACATTTTCCCAATAATAAATTCCTAATAAACAACATTTTCCCAATAATAAATTCCTAATAAACAACATTTTCCCAATAATAAATTCCTAATAAACAACATTTTCCCAATAATAAATTCCTAATAAACACAACATTTTCCCAATAATAAATTCCTAATAAACATAACATTTTCCACAAAACACAACATTTTCCTAATAATAAATTCCTAATAAACACAACATTTTCCTAATAATAAATTCCTAATAGACACAACATTTTCCTAATAATAAATTCCTAATAAACATTTGTCCATAAAACATTTCACCTGTTTTATGGATTCAAAGACAAAAACTGAAAATTCTGATGATAATTCAGGGTGTGGACCAGGACTACGGTACACTGTATCAAATAGAACTGGCTGTGGTGTTTTCCATCCATGACGCCTTTCACATTACACTATTGCTGATATAAATATTTTAATTAGCAGCTTTAATGTCAGTTTTTTTTTAAGTTTCAGCATTCCGAATTAGTGCTTTGTATTTTTTTTTTCGGTGGGGCACGCCCATGCAGAAAAATAACAAACATATTCACATATGTTCTTGTTATTTACAATAATACCTTTGGACATACTTGTAGACACATGAATACTTAATATGGTATCTGAATGTATAGGCATAACACCACACACACACACACACACACACACACACACACACACACACACACACACACACACACACTGTATATACACAATAAATATATACATATACATGTGACATTCTGGTATGTGATTCTAGCACATCTATACACATGATGACATTTTCAGAAATGCACATATATTAGATTTCAGTATGGATGATGCTCTATACACACAAAGCTCTGCTGAGACTTTGTGGACGGTCCCTAACTGGCCCCGTGAGATCTGAGACGTTCACTGAGCCCCGCTGACAGACTGTTTTTAAACTCTCTGTTGGAGAGGGAAACGCTAGTGAAGATGCGCTGAAGCTGAGAAACCTGCCAGGAACCCAGACTTGTTGTCTGCAGGGGTACACAGCTGTGCTGTTTTCCCAAATATAAGGAGCAGCAGACCGACGGAACGGTAAGGTTTGCTGGAAGTTTACACGAAAGACACGATAGCCTGCACTGAGTCACCGAGAGGCTTCAGTGTTTGCGTGGCAGCTGTCTGCGCTGGGAGAGTCTGTTAATGTTAGAGAGAATCACCGGCAAACATACGGAGTTTTTGAGATACTGTCTAAAACTCAGAAATATCTATTTTATTAGACAAAGCTGTAATGGTATGTAGCATGTGTTGTGTTAAATCTGCAATGTAGAAACCCCCCACATGGTTTCCACTGCTGTCATTCCTCCAGAAACCTTCACGCAGTTGCAAATGAAACCAAGTGTATTTTGCTTCAGGCAGTAACTTCAGCGAGTTCAACAAGTGTTTTTTTTTTTCAATTCCAGGTCTAAACAATTCTTCAGAAATGATTCACATTGAAGCAAAGGATTTTCAGCCCCCGCTTTACAGCCAAATACAGTATATTTATTTACTTTTTCTCTGTTTTCATTTATTGGCCTTCATCATACAATGAGCACGCTCCAGCAGCTGGGAACAATGTCTTTTATGATGAAAAAGAAGAAGTTCAAGTTTCAAGTGCATTTCACATTGGAGGAGCTTACAGCAGTGCCTTTCGTCAATGGAGTGCTTTTCTGCAAGATCCGGCTGATAGATGGTGGGGACTTTGCCATCTTGTCGTCCAGGTATTTAGAACAACTTGTCACTTCCTTGTTATAACTCACTAAAACCTCTACTGCATGAAATCTGCTTCCAGTCCAAAACACACTGACCTTGTCTCCACATGTCATTCTTTTTCATTTTAAAAGTTGACACTTTGATATTTTCTACAAACAGAGCAGGACTAGATTATGTAGACACACTGCTACAAAGGAGTGGATAATTGATCTCTGTTTGTTGTTAGTTTTCCACCTCAGATAAGGGGGGGTGTGCACTGCATGGGGAAAGCTGTAAAACTGGCATGAAACTGCATATCTTGCAGTTCAACCTTTAGTACACTATGTGTTGTTTCACCCTTATTGCTCCTGGGAAATTTGTCTTTGTGCTGTTTCTCAGCTCCACCCTGGCGAACATTCACACTGGGGCGCTCAGTATTACCACAGCCTTCTGCTGCTCTCCTTGAGCCTCTCTGTGGGAGAATGTTAAGATTAAGGGGTTTGCTGGAGCAAAGTTTTTGAGGGAGCAAAAGTAATCCACTCTCTAGTAGGGTTGGGTATCATATCAGTTATATCAATTCCAGTTCTACTTATCGAATCTAGTTCTTATCAAATCTCGGTTCTGAATTCCAATCCCATTCCCCACAAATCTTGACGGCGCTTGGTGACGTTCATCCACTTTCTCCTTTCTCCTAAAGTGAGATAAGTCTCTGTACTTGAGGGGGGTCTCTGGGGACTCCAATCTTAGAAAAATATATTTTGGAGTCATTTGTAGACACCATTTGTTTCCCTTCAATATTAAAGGTGAATGTCAGCTCACGTGTGTTTTGTACCCAAGTGTGAGACGTTGCTACTGTTAGCCTTAGCTGTATCTGGAGCATCATTGTAGCTGGAAGACTGCAACACATCAAACACGGTGCAGTCCTTCAGATTCAGAATGATTTGAAGTAAATACTTCAAATATTATATATATTAAAAATACTAAATACTGCTGCCTCCCTTGCACCAAATATCCTTACTGCAGGTGTTGTATTTTGCTGTGTCATTGTCTTTTTTTTAGTGTTTTGTTAGCATTTGCTGTGGTCCCCCATGGTCCTGTGAACAGAAATACTCTCTTCTTGCATGCTGTGTTGATGTACTGCGGAACAAATGACATGACATTAGGTCTGTGTAGCAGGCATTTTATGAACTTTAAAATGCTTACTGCAGTTCAATCGGAAGTGTGACTGAAATATGCAAAAAGTTAGGAACCGATAAGCAGAATAGAAATACATGTCTTATCGGATCCACTGTTCTTGAAAATCCACACTCCATTCCAGTTGGTGGCAGTAATACACCATAACGTTATTTATCAACCACCATAAAAATCAAGAAGAAGCAGCAGCAGCATGGGGTAATAAGTAAGAAAACGTCAACCTCACAGCAGTATTTTGTATTCTTAATGGATTCTTTTAAAGACAAATTATATAAATGTGGGTAGTGGCAAACTTCTCTTTCAAACGATAATCCATTTTGTTGTCTAAGCATGCACGGTTAGCACTTTTGCTATGTGTACAGTCACAAATGTGGAAAGTATGGATTTGGCTTAAGACTCACTCTGATTAAATTTGTGGTTCAGTATGAGTTAGCTGTGTGGAAGTGATTAAGTACTGCAGGGCTGATGAGGGAGCGTGGAAACAGGTAAGCAGGGAAGGTCAGGTAACTGCAGGGCTGATAAGAGAAGTTGGAACAGGTGTGTAAATGGGTGGAGCAGTCAGGTGATGTGGAAAGGAGGGAAAGTCCGAGGGCATCGGGTGGGTGGATAGAAAATGGCAATGAAAGGGCCTGGGGAACCTGGCTGAAGAGAGGACAGAGAGACTGACTGTGACATTTGCTTTAAATAGCTGTTGTGTAGGCCTACCTAATAATAATATTATATATATAATAGTAGAAAAGTGATTCTTGACAGTTAACATAGAAGGACACTTGTTTTTTTTTTCCAAAAGTTAATATGCAACAGGGAAACACAAAGCTATGTTTCTATCTTTGCACTTTTATGCAAATTCAGCAAATAATTGTTAGAAAAGCTGTCTGGAAACGCCAAAATCCAGCTACAGTATCACTAAAAAGGTTTTTTTATGGGTATCTTTTTACTTTTGTCCATAAAGAATTTATGCAACAAACATTGCTCAACAATTGTGAATTGGGTTTAAAAATACTGAAATTAAGCTGTAAAGGGCTGTCAGCAGAGATCCAACATAACTTTCCCCAGAGCTGTCAAATGCACTGCTGCACCCGTATCAGAGATTCTCTGCTATAAATTTATTTATAAAAATCTCTGTCATCATCTTGCTTTGGAAAACAAGAAATACGGTCTCATATGGGCTGAAACAAAATAACCTACAGCAGTAAGGAACCTTTTTGCTACTGAGAGAAAGCTGAAGAAACCTGATGGTTAATTGTGGTTTAAACTCGTCTTTATGGTCAACACTTGAGGCCAAACAGTGGATCACTTCACAAATCTGAGGTAGAACATTCAAAACAATTATAATAAAATCTTTTTCAACACATATGCATGAGTAAAATTTAGTAAAAGCTTTTTTTCAGTCCTTTTTCCTCAACAAAATAACCATCTTAATAAAACATTAAGTCCTAATTCGTGTATGATTCAAGTGAATAAAATCAAACATATATTGAATATTTATTATTTGTTATATTGTTATTGAAAATAATTATATCGCGCTAATTATTGTTATTGTTTTATTCTCCAGCCCTAGGTAGACAAATTATTTACCTCAACCCAGCTGATGGAAACACATCTGTAGGATCCTAAACTTATATATTCAACTGTAAAACTTCCTAGATTGCATGTGGTATTCACCCTTTGCTAAGCCACGCCCCGAAGACCCAAGCTGGCCAATCACAGCGCAGTTTAGGACTGACTCTAATTGATACTTTAATCCGACACTTTCATGGCTGCGCTCCATTGACTCCTTTTCATTTTCTAGCTTTTTTTTGCTGACCTTTTACAAAATATAGTCAAATGCTGTTCCAGGGGCACTTTTAAGAGTTACAAAAACTACGCAGAGAGGTTGAAAGGAGAACTACTTTTATTAATATCATTGTCCTTTGTATCAATCATCAAGTGATGCGTTGGCTTTAGCTTTTAACTTTATTTTTCAGATCAGTTTGACTAGAATATAATCTATAAATGCAAACCTTTCTGTCTGCTTCTTTCTGAGATCACTGTTCCAAAATTTTGACAATATTTTTCCGGGGGTGTGCAGTGACAGTGGCAGCGTTGCGCTAAGTCTATTGCTAAGTAGCAATAGTAACTAAGGGCAGCGTGGCTTTGCGAAAGGTCAATTCATACCAGAGGAAGGGAAAGGCTAGACCATATTCTTTGTGATATTAACAGAGACCCAACAATTTCCAGCATGAGCAAGCACTGGCGATGAAAAACTCCCTTTTAGCAGGTAGAAACCTTGAACAGAAAAGTGACTCAGGGTGGGCGGCCACTGCCTCGACTGGACAGGTCCATAAATTTACACATGTATCTTGTTTCTTTTATATTGTACAAACAGAAATGTAAAAATTACATATCATGCAACTGTTCCTTGACAAACAACAAAAAAAGTTGGGTCTTCTTGGATCGAGTTGGCTCTGGTATTACATATAATGTTAAACAGAACTAAGATCCACGGTACGGGACCCGACCCAGGCCAGATTGACCTTAATAAACATGGATCCGAACCCATACACGTCCTGGGTAATGTCTCTCGTCTGGAGCAATGCAAAATTCATAGCTTTTTCTACAGTTGGGTGGACCTCATGTGCAACAGAGAGCCTTATCACAATCACAGCGCACTACATTACCAACAACTGGGTAATTGTGAACCCCGTTCTCCAGACATGTGCTGTCCATGAAAGTCACACAAGGGACCATTTGTCAGAAATACTACAGGGAGCCGTAGCAGGGTGGACAACGCACAGCGCAACTTGGCATGACAGAAGGGGATGGGCTTTAACCAGATGTACTGCCTTTTAGTCAGAGTGAGAAAAATCACTTTTTTCCATCATAACACTACTGCTGCAGCAATGCTAACAACAAGTTACTGACTTGACTAGTAGGATATTTAACGGTATAGTAGAAATCTTCACGGTTGAATGTCCCTTACTGCAAGGACTTTTTCCCTTCTCTCTTAAAGTTAATACTCTCAAGAACCTTTTACTTTTCTGAATGAACTACATTTAAATTCTTGTGTCAAATTGTTTGTTTCATGCTCAACCAAGATTTGGTAAAAGTTTAATGGCTGTGAGCTTACTTTGTTTGCGCAAGAAATTAATACAACTGCCCGATATTACTCTGACTGTTTTACTTCTTTATTTGCACAAGCATGTGTGCACAGGAATCTTAAACAATACGTTAGAATGTACTACCCTCATAAAGGTGTCAGTTTCACACCAAAATCGCCCTCAATTACGTCCTCAGGAGGCTTTGAGCTTTTAAGCTTCCACAGGCATGAGCCTCCACAGTTGACACATGAACTACCAGCACACACAGAGGCATTTATGCTCAACATGCTATCTGTTGCAGTATTCTCTGAAAGGCCAGGGGGCGTACAAAGAAAATATTCTGTGAAGAAGCAAGAAATCACTGTGTTACCAGAAACCTTCAATTATGTACTCACATTCACACGTTCACATTGACCATACACATATATTAGGTTTTGACCTAGTCTTGGATTGCCCACGTGACCAGGGATGACTGTGAGTGAAATTCAGCCCGGGACTTTGAGACGGAGAGGCCTTTTATGCGAACACCGTGTGGGGGCGGGAGATAGACTTTTTGCAGTTATTTTAATATATAGTGTTGTACTTGTATACAGTCAATTTCATTATGCTGAAGAGCTTCAAGAAACATTTTATGACACCTGCCTCTTAAGTTTGTAAATGCAAGGCACCACTGCATTGAACAAGACCACACTGGACAAGCCTGAGTCAGTCGGAGTGCTAAAACAGTTAAATATACTCAGAAACTACAATGCAGTCCCATAAAATAGAGCAGTGTGTATGTGTGTGCATAAAAATCAAATCCCTCATTGTCAGATCTGAGTTGTCCTATCTCTGGCTCAGATTCCCCTGTGCTGGACCCTGACTCTGCATGTACTGATTATACTGCTACATCAACCCGATTTCATCTCAGGCGTCACATATACATGCTTTGAAAAAGCCGTGTCTGTTGTACACAAAACAGCAATTTTGCGTGTATATGATACGCTGCAGTTTGCAATAGCGTTGCAACACAAATGAGGCTAACCCTATCTGCTAGCACATCGGCCGCCGACTGTCTGCTTGTTGTTAAATTCATTATAGGATTAGAATTTAATGTTTTAAATACATCTAAATGTTGTTTCTAGAGCAACAACATTAATGCTTACAACAGCAAAGTCACTATATATAAATTCATAACATCCGACTGTTTCTGTTCCTCCTCCTCCTCCTCTCTGCTGTTATTCTCTGCCTGCAGGTAACGTTACCTGGTTGAAGGAGGAACGGCTGGTTTGTCTCAGCCAGCAGCTGAGTTTATAGTGTGCCCAATTTTAAGACTACAGACCAGTCTATGCTTCAGACAGCTTTCTATTTAGCTTGTTTTTAACATTTGGCTGCCAAGCTAACGTTAGCTGTGTTTGAATAAAACATATAGGACGACAGACTGAGGACAGAGCAGTGAATCCTTTCTACATGTTTACCCTACACACAGTTGTATTGAAAAAGTTTTGTTTTTTTACTCGTGAAGATTTTAGTGCACATGGTTACTGTAATGAGCGTAGCTGTCGGCAACTCGAGAGGTTTAGTTTGGAACTAACTTAACTTCACCGTCTCCATCGCGACGGCGCAGCCTCTCCCTCTGCTGCCGCTGTGTGTGCATGTAGGAGCCGACAGAGCCTGATGAGAAACACTCCCGGACCCGTTTAATACCATTCTTCAGTGCCATCAATAAATAAACATTAGTTTTCTTGTCCATCGCGTTTCAAGTTAAATCATATTTGACGCTCGAGACATAACGTTACATTATAGGATCCGCTAGTCTCGACAGCAGTATTGATAAGCAGCCCCTGTGGCTGGTTTAGGAGATTTTAACTCTAAGTGTGTGTAAATGTCTGCATGTGTCTGCTTGTGCGAGTGTGTCAGGCTCATTTGCAACTCTGTCTCATTCTTCAGATTCTTCCACCAGAGAAAACACAAACCAATAGAAAGACAGTGTTTTCCAAGTGGGAGTTTTTAACCCACACACATTTGTAGCAGCACTTTAGTGTTCATGCAAAATATATCAGTATACACTGAACACAAGTGAGTTTTTCCCACAGTATGAAAGCAATGAAGAGCAGGTGGTCGCCTACTGCAGTAAAGTTACTAGCTTTGTCCCCGACTAAGGATTTACATAGTTGAATCAGAATTGTCAAGGATTGCCTGTATTCGACTGATAGTCAAATTATGTCATATATGTTCGTAGGGAATCGGGAAGTGAAGGTAGCTCTGCTTTAATCTCGAGAAGCCTCAGAGCTGCAGTCTCTATTCATTAGTCACCAGTCTTGTACAGAGTTGTGTATGCCCGCCGAGAATTGTATGCACATTGCGGTTCATTGCCGGTCTATTCCAAGTACTGTTTGAATACTCTGTAATATTCTTTGTGTAGTTCATCAATGGTGATAAATGATTCAAACATCCTGCAAAGCTGGTGCTCTGTTTCACACACACACGCTACAACACATATGTGCACACCCCTACTTAAGGGTACAATTTTGGATTTATTTACACTTTAGCTTTAGATTTATTATAAGCTTCTTTCTTTTCACGTTTATTTCTAGCATTATATGTTGATATTTATATGATAATATGCTGTATATTAACTTATTGGGAGAAAACCGGTAGTTTTATGTTAAATTAGATGTTGAGCACCCCCCCATAACCAAAATGGTATGATCCTCTGCAAATATTCAAAGGTGAGATTAGGGGTAATGTAATGTTCGGAAAAATCTTGGAAATGTTGAGCAGATCAAATCAAGGAAAACTCTATTAGGACATGGCCTTTGATTAATTCATTATAACAAGTGTGGAGAAAAATTTAAACCCCTGTTTGGTACTGCTTTGACTCTAATTAAAGATCCTCTCCAGGGGACATATTACAGAAACTTTCAATCTTAAAATAGGAAGAGTCTACGATAGGATTTTCCCAATTTGGAATTACAGAAGCAAATCCTAACTAACTTTAGGAATCCTATTTTATCTCAGATTAGAAAATCCTAAATACTATCTAACTTCACTTATCAACTTTTATGTCTACCTTGCAACCAATGCCACTTTTCTCATCTCACTGAGCTAAACAGCTTTCAACTGTTGTTTTTTGGTAGTTTTAATGAGACATACACCAAAAAATGGAGCTAAAACAACAACTATCGCTGAACTTAAATAAATCCACATTCACATCAATGCTTAACTTTCGAGAATAAAGATATAGAGTGGGCTAGTATATCTTATATCATCCAGCGGAGCCTTGATGCCAGATAAAAAAAAGAAAATAAGTCCTCTGACAAGTTATACGAAGAAAAAGGTACCTCTTGTGTCCAAAGAGCAGAGGAAACCCAGTGGTGGCTCCTCCTGTGCTCCCTCACTGACAGTAACAGAAACCCATATTGTGGGCCCTCTTGGGAAAGTTAATAATGAAGGTCATAAAGGCTGCGACTCCTAAAGTTAGTTTTACGAAGTTAGGATGCTTGTGTAATACACTTTTCCTATCTTGGTTAGGAACGGAACATTGCATGTCTTTTTATTCACAAATTTAATTCACAAGTTCAATTACCTGTATCTACAACAATGCATCTACTCCTTCTCCCTTACTGAAAAAGACAGACCCTATGAATTAATAGAAAAATGAGCAAAGGTCCTGGGCCGGATTGCAACATTGAATGTAAACGGGCAGCTTTAATTCTAGTTTCCACATTTTGAAAACATTATATAAGTGGAATTTAAAGTCACAAGAACTTGCATTTCTTTATCTTATCTAATGTATTTCCGTATGTATATGATTGCAGGATGAGTCATCAAAATTATTGTAAAGTTTGTAGAGAAGAGAGGGAGTTTTATATAAAAAATATATTGGTGACATTCAACTAGAGATAACTAAACACAAGATAAAGGGTTAGAACATGTATTTAGCACGTGTAGAAAGAGAAAACCAGACATTATGGTATAAGCTGCCATCCAGTTTAAAGGGGGTTTGACCATCTACAGCTAGCTTAACTTCAGCCTTGGTGATTGTACACAGCAGTTCTCACAATGAAGCTGCATGTTTAACACCTGCCAACTCAACAAAACCAGCTGATGTCTGAATGCAGGCTATCAGTAAATAACATTAGCAAGCAGGCTAAAGACATGCAACATGTGAAAAGGCAACTTTGGAGTTACCATTGCTCACATTTCATCTCTAAGGGCGGAGGTTAGCGGCCTCGCCACATCTCTAGCTCCTGCGCCAAGCGAACACGTCCCAGACCAGTCTCTCCATTAAGAGCAAACTGATATACAAGGTACAAGGTAGAATTCTTTATCAATTTACAACACAAGGTTACTATATAACTTATGGTTTATTACTTTGATTTAATGACTCTGTCCTGGCTGTGGTCAATGGTTTTATCAGTTACGGTAGCATTGTACTCACCAAAGTAAATACTGAGATCTGAGAACCAAACAAACAAACAAGACAAAACTGTTTTGGTTTTACCTCCAAATAAAGTTGTAGCTAACCTAGATGAACTGTCAGTTTGTTTTGACCATGTATCGATGTCTGACTGCTTGTGTTTGTTACCTCATAACACTGTGTTTGCACAGGAGGCTCGAATGTTCTGGTGTGTGCGTTTTTAGGGTTAAATATTAAAAATTGTTTAAATCTGTCATGCATCCTATGTTTTTAAAATCAGTTAAGTTAAAAATAAGTAATTTCACATCATCTTGGGCCATTATTTTCACCATATCTCTGAACAAATAGTTGGAAAAGCTGGAGCAGATAATAAATAACCAACAGTCAAAGATCAGTCGACTGGGGAGGAACTACAACCTTTAGATCTGCATGTTTTGGGCATCAACCCCTAAAACCCTGTTAATATGACCTCAGGAATCATTATAGACATGATTGTTCATGTGGCCTTTTGTGTCTTCATTTTACAGCTTCTGACATTTATCTGTAGACATTAATATTAAAAGAAATAGGCAACATGAGAAACCTCCTCCCTTCTGAGGTGCATTTTATTTGCACATTAAAATCCAAAAAGAAACGTCTCCTCATCAGCTTATAAGGACTAGTTTGCTTCACTAATTAGCTTTACTAACCTCAGCTCCTCCAGTCACCTCAGCTCCCTCCTTCTTTTCCAAAACCACTTTTTCAGACTGAAAAATAATTGAACCAGTCTGTACAGGACAGAGCTGCAGGCTACATCAGTTTAGTCTAAGTTTGTACCTGATGTTCTCAACATTGGACAAGTAGACAGTAATAAAATACAGCTACCAGTTACTTTCTATAAATTGAGCCTCACTTTCTGCTGCTGATGGCAAGGAAAATGGGATAGGAAAATAAAACCCAAGAACAGCAAATTTCCTTTAAAGCTGCAGACATTTTTACACTGAGTATTTACAGCCTCTGCAATTCCCCTCAGCTCCACTGAATGTTTAAGCTTGCTTTAGCTCATTGCACCAGTAGACAGACACAGTTAAAGACTATTATGAGGACAACACCCCTCTGGTGGGCAGATTTCCATGTTGTTTTCATTGCAATTATACATCACACAAGAAATTAGCAAAACAGCAGGGTGAGTCTGCATGTGTGTTCTGTAACCTCTGACATGAGATGTGCAGAGACAGAAAACATCAGAGCTTACCAGCCAAGTCGGGACAAGCCCAGCAAGGTGATGGCCTTTGTGTGTTGTGAGAATGAAGTGTGAAGAAGATAGTAAACCTTACAGACAGCTTTAGAATACATTTCCTGAGAGCACTGCGGGTATAGCTTACCTTTGTTACCTTTATAGCTTATCTCTTGATTCATTCAGCTTAGTGAGAACAGCTTGCTTGTAACGTTAGACTGACGGAGAGACACGCTGGGTCAATCCCATAATGCCTCATTTCCCTCCTCGGACTCCCAAAATCCACAAATAAAGAGATGAAGAGCTCACTCCACCCTGCTTGACATTCATGGAACATGTTGAGGTTCGCCTTGCACATGGTATAATCAGCTGTTGTGCTTATTGAGATAAGAATGGTACTTTCTTACCTAGATAACCTGTAGGCCACCATCACTTCTACACCCTTTCATTGCAGGTATGAATTACTGTCATCTGAGATAATATGCGAGTTATGCATATAATCACCACAGTGTTTCCTATATAAGCATTCAGGAGCGGCGGTGCGCCTTGGGTTTTATTTTCCTATCCCATTTTCCTTGCCATCAGCAGCAGAAAGTGAGGCTCAATTTATAGAAAGTAACTGGTAGCTGTATTTTATTACTGTCTACTTGTCCAATGTTGAGAACATCAGGTACAAACTTAGACTAAACTGATGTAGCCTGCAGCTCTGTCCTGTACAGACTGGTTCAATTATTTTTCAGTCTGAAAAAGTGGTTTTGGAAAAGAAGGAGGGAGCTGAGGTGACTGGAGGAGCTGAGGTTAGTAAAGCTAATTAGTGAAGCAAACTAGTCCTTATAAGCTGATGAGGAGACGTTTCTTTTTGGATTTTAATGTGCAAATAAAATGCACCTCAGAAGGGAGGAGGTTTCTCATGTTGCCTATTTCTTTTAATATTAATGTCTACAGATAAATGTCAGAAGCTGTAAAATGAAGACACAAAAGGCCACATGAACAATCATGTCTATAATGATTCCTGAGGTCATATTAACAGGGTTTTAGGGGTTGATGCCCAAAACATGCAGATCTAAAGGTTGTAGTTCCTCCCCAGTCGACTGATCTTTGACTGTTGGTTATTTATTATCTGCTCCAGCTTTTCCAACTATTTGTTCAGAGATATGGTGAAAATAATGGCCCAAGATGATGTGAAATTACTTATTTTTAATTGGAAAACAATCTTGGGGGAGTACCCCCAAACCCCCCAACCAACACCAAAAGATTCATCTAAAGCCCACATTAAACTGGGAAAACACTACAGTTTTAAGCTATTCTAAGGTGCATGGCATGCTCATGGACACAAGAGCAATGTTGCTGAGACACGTTGTGTTGGGGTTTTATATTCTGACAAAAATTTAGCTTCACCTCCGCTGCTACAACTCCATCCTACGGGAAACACTGAAGTTTACTTGTTTTGTGAAGTGTGACTATTGCTGAAAACAATCCTACAGGAAACACTGCACCATTCACTGTTGGCTCTGATAATCCTATTGCAAGTGAAGCAAGACATTGACAATACTATATACAGAATCTATGGTCGCTTACACAAAATGCCTTTAACTTAACATTTCACTTAAAGATATATGTAGTTTTGCTAATTGCTGAAGAGTTACAGGAAGCATCTAGGTTTCCTTCAGTCAGAGGTGTAAAGAATATCAAATTATTTTTAGTTTAGTATGTAGCTTTAATTGAATGTAGGCTCAAAGATACTACATTATGTTCTCCAGAACATGCACTTCATACCACTGTTCTGGAATTTCAACCAGGACATCTTTAAGTGTTTTATTCTTTACAAAGAAGGTAATACATACAGAGTGCAACCAGTCTGTAGGGTGTAAGACCAAGAGCACTTGTGTGGCAGGCTATGTATCCTCTGTGAGGCTAAATAATTATACAGGTGCCTCAGGCAGACTGAGGAAACCTAGTGTCACAACCCAATGACCCATGACTGAACCAAGGACCCCCCCCCTACTCCAGTCAAGGGCATCAGATAAGAAATATCTAACACAGCTTTCAACTCTAGAAATGGAGAATTCCCTTTTACAACAGTAACATAGTAAACACGGTAAATTATTGAACAACGGCAAAACATATCTTTCCATCACACCACCAAAGAGACATGTCCGTGAAAAAGAATAAACAGTGAGGAGAGCAATTGTGTTAAATTTATCCATCAGCAAGTAAATGAGACAAACATGTACTTAAAAAAATAAATCTAAAAAAGAAAAGAATACACTTGTAAAAAGGAAAACCGAAAATTAATTATGTCCCTCTGTTCAGCAAAGCTGGACAGTCCAAACAAGTTAAAGATTTTACAGGCCAAACATAGAATGCCTCAATATTGCATCAAATCAAGATCCACACAACTGCTCTTACACATCCCTGAATGCAGCATTTACTCTTAAAAGGGTGACACCAGGACCAGGCTCAATGCTTGGAAAGTATCCCTCAAAACAGTATTCTTCAAAAATGTCTCCTCATTAAAACAGATACGTGAAATTAAATAGTCTGAGCTTACTGTGGCCTGAGGTACCCCAAAATTTCTACAATGCATTCTAGCTCTCCTTGGACTGAAAATTAGGTCAGGGGTGTTTAAAATCCACTCGCAAGCAGCGGATGCAGGTAGGCGAGTGTTGAGCCTTCATGACATCTTCAACAAAGGTTGGGGGGTTTTCAGGACACCCATGTCTTCACCAGCACACGCCAGATAGCCATCAAGTAGGTTTGGGGCAACTTCAAAATGAGACAACTTCAATGTCTTGAAGAAATCATCTTTCTCTGATGAAGTGTAATATGTAAGTGTAATATAAAATAATACAAACATTTAGTAATATTACCACAACAATTCAGAGTTACTTAAACAGAACCTTTTTTTTGGTTAAAAATGTAGAGATGATATATACTACTAATTCTGTTTTTAATCTCAATTACGTTATGCAATTACTGAAAAATCACACACACCTAGAACCCTCATTTGTAGGATTCCTTCTGAATGTTCAACTCTAAAGTATGAAATGAATGTGTAATAAAATGTATCTGAATCCTTTATCTGGGCTACTTAGTGTTTGACTGCTCTTAATATAGTGTGATATGCAAAACCGCAATCTGCTCAGGATCTTTGAGCATGCCCCCGAAGCGCTTGTTTACATCCACTAGGATTGCATCCACCAGGGGCTTGCAGAGCTTCATGGATGTCTTGACTCGTTGAAGTTTGAGACCATGGTGTTCAGTGTTGGTACAAGCCAGAACATGCGAATGTTAGTGTCTCGCTGCAAGATGTTGATTTCTTTGGCGAGAGGGACCACAGCAGGATTGCACCTGTGAAACAGCAAACTTTTGATTAAAACAATAGAATCTCTATTTTGCAGTAATTGATTACTTTTTTTTTGTGTGACTCCACTCCCATCAGGATAGAAATGTTTCATCATAGGAGAGTTGATCACTTTGCATTATAGATTATAGATTAGTTTAATCTGACATAGTAGAATAGCCATCCCAAGGCGACTGATGGCCATTCTACTACAGCTTGTGATGCCATACCAATGTTACCACCTTTGCTGATGGTAAAAGAATAAAAAATTCTCTAAGAGCAGCTTTAAAGAAAATGGCATCATTGCGTTTTTTTATAAAAAAATATATATATTACTTACCTGTGGATCAATGCTACACAGAGGTTCCTGATAGCACCCTCGCTCTTGTGTTCATGTTCTCCATGATCCTCTCCACTGAAAGAAAGAACTAGTTCCACAGTGTGGCGTTTGGAGGAATGAACTGCACACTGCATTTCTCTTCCACCTTCTCTGCGGCTGTGGTGAACCAGCCACTCCTGTTCCACGGGGTCCAATATTTGCTGAAGGATGATCTTGACAACTTTTGTATGTTTCATCTGAGGGAGGAGATTCGATATCCCCAGTGGAAAACAAGTTCAAAAGATGGCAAGCACAATGCTAATGCTTGAACAACTGAAATTCAAGATCATCCTTATGTATATATAATAATAATAACTCTCCGGGTGCTCTGGCTTCCTCCCAACATCCAAAGACATGTGGCCTAGGTTGATTGGTGACCCTAAATTGTCCTTAGGTGTGAATGTGAGTGTGAGTGGTTGTTTGTCTATGCGATGGACAGGTACACCTTGATTGGTTCCAGCCCCCCGCGACCCTGTACGCAGGATAAGCGGTTGACGATGGATGGATGGATGGATTTATATAGCACGTTTCTTAACAATGTCACAAAGTGAGTAAGTAAAGAGAATAATAAGAAAATCGGAAAATAAAAACAGTAAAAACAATAATAACATATATCAAACATTTACAAATGCTTTCACAAAGAGAAAAGTTTTAAGAAGAGATAATAAAAGAGGCAGACTCGGTGTGTCTAAGTTCAGTAGGCAGAGAGTTGTACGGCGTGCTGCAGGTTAGCATGTGATATTCAAGCTCCTCACTTTTCCTCCTCCTCATCAGACAGCTTTTTAAGGGATCTTGAGTTAGCATGTTGTGCACTGCAGTGTCCAGAATGTCTAACGTGTGCGATCCTTTAACTGAGAGCTGGTGCTGCAGAACATCGTGTAGATCTCCTGGGTCAATCCAGTGTGTTGTCACACCTATGAAGCTGCGTCTTCTTAAACTGCAGCCATCAGTAGCTGTACCGATGTATTTCACCCCTCTCATGGCTTTCGTTGCTCTTTTCTTAAATTTTCCTGCAGCCTTCTCCATTTTGACGCAGAATCTCACTCTTGGTATTATTGGATCACAGTGCTGCATTTAACATGAAAAACTGGGTGGGACAGTTTGGGCACAGTACTAAACCGGTTTGAATCCTACTTAAATAACAGGTACAACTACTTTCCCTAAAGCTCCATTCAAGGCTTCAGTCTGTAATGTTAAAATCCACAAAAATCTTGCTGTAGTCATGGATTCAAACTACAGCCACATTAAGAGAGTTAGAAAGTCTGCTTACTGTCACCTGGAGAATATATCAAGGATTAAAGGCCTTATGTCTCAGCAGGACCTGTAGAAACGTGTTCATGCATTTATTTTGGTGCCTTTACAGGGCTTCCTAAAAAAATGGATCAGACAGCTGCAGCTGATTCATAACGCTGCTGCTCGAGTCCTCACTAAGACCAAAAATGGGAATCAAATCACTCCTGAGGTCTTTACACTGGCTTCCTGTCTGTCAGAACTGATTTCAAAATAGTGCAGTTGCTTTATAGAGCACTGAACAGTTTAGGGCCAAAATACACTTATGCTGCGTTATAAACCATCCAGACCTCTCAGGTCCTCATGGGGCAGGTCTGCTTTCTGTTCCCAGAGTCAAAACTAAACCTGGAGAAGCAGAAAACAGCAGATTTGCTCAAACTCTAAGCTCTTTTAAATCAAGGCTGAGGGCCTTTAATTAAATGAAATTTAAGGCTTTTGATTAATAGATCACACCACTGAACCTTCTACTCTCCTCTTTAATCTTGTTCTTATTTTCTGTTTAACTCGTTCTAATTTATTTAAATGTATTTTATACTGCCCTATGTTGCTTTATGTTTTGACTTTGACTTGCCTAGTTTTTGAAATGTGCTATACAAATAAACTTGCCTTGCCTAAACTGTCTGCTTTGTGTGTGTGTGCGCAGGGAGGAAGTGCAGCAGAACTGTGTTCGCTGGAGGAAGAAGTTCTCTTTCGTGTGTAAAATGAGTGCTAATTCAATCACTGGAGTATTAGACCCCTGTATCTGCAGGGTCTCTATACGCAAGGTAAAACCACAATTCCCAGCAGCCACCTCTCCTTGCTTCTCTGGGTTATGATGCTTGATGAGAGTAATGTAAAGTATACCTGGTTTGTCCCACGGCACCTGTCCCAGGGTTGGAACGGCAGGTTCCATTTTGGTTCCATATGATGTGATGATGGTGAGAGAGATGGTGTTAGCAGCCTGACCGGCAGCAGTGTGTGATCCTTCACTGTTTTGCTTTATCTTTGCAGGAGCTCAAAGGAGGAAAGACCTTCTCAAAGGTAAGTTTGTTTTCTGATGATGATGTGATTAGCAACCAGTAAAATACATCAAAGACAAGAAAAATCCTCTTTAATGCAGCTCAGCCCAGTTTAGCTAACCAGTTTCACCTTTGAACTCATAACATTGAGAGTGCCCTGCTTGCTTTATAAAACAGACTTTTACAATAAAACAGGATTATGGATGGGCCACACCCCATATACTCACAGGATCACATCAGAAACAAAAAACACAGCCAAATCTTAAAGCTACACAGATAGAATTACAGGAACTACAGATAACTTCGAGAAAACATGACAAATTAGAGTTCTTCATTTAGGCCAAAAGGCTCCACTGAGTTAAGAGTGTGAATGTCAGACAGCGTGGAGAGGACTCAGAAGCAGACAACACAGAAGTCTCTTCAGAGAGTTTTAATGACAAAAAGTCAAGATTTAAAAAAAGTCAACAATGGACAAGGCAGAAGCAGAAACAGTGGGCAGACTGATCAGAAAATCCAAAAGGTCAGGCAGTAAGGCAGAGGTACAGGGTGCTAACCACAATGCCTCTGGATGCAGTTGGATAGACCGATAACCAATCAGAGCAAAAATATGGGTGGAGGAGCGCTGAGTGGGGCTTGGCTTGGTTTTTCTAATTTGATTTTCAGTTATGAATTTGGCTTACAACAATTATGAAAACAATTGATAAAACAATTATTGTGCTGCATTCTGTTTTGCAATGATGCTCAGTGTTTTATAAATCCTTTAGAGCGGTGACTCTCGCCCCTGAAGCCTAGCAATCTTTTCCTCTACTCATAGCTTAAAAATGACATTATTTATACTGATTAATAGTTTTCCTGCTCATCGTTTTAAGGATCTGTGTCTCCTAATAGAACACGGTTGATTTTCAGCATTATGTAACATAACGAGTTGTAATGAACCTGTCACCTGCTAACCCCCCAAGGCTTGGCAAGGGGCAGGTAGGTTAGAACTGAAGAGATCTGATTTCCAAAGTAGCTTGTGTCTATGCAGGAAAATTGAAAACTCCGGCGTGACACGAGAATCTTAAAGAAGAGAAAAACACTATGAAGTTACTAGTAAGACGAGCAAGCGACAAAACTAGAAACACTAGAACCTATTGGCTTACTTGGCCTGAATACACGGCCGTGGTTTGGTACTGAATAATCTGGCACCAATCACTGGATGCCTGGTGTCTTATATACACTGGGTGGTGAGGAGATAGGAAACCGATGTGCAGCTCCATCAGATGTCCTGATCACCACCACGCCCCAAAACACACCCACGCTGACAGACAAGAGGGGAGAGGAAACAAATACTCTGCAGAGCCACAGCACAGGTTGTGACAAGTGACTAGAGGATGATTGTGATGAATGGATGATGTTTCCTAAGTCAATGAATAATCATGTTAAATAATAGTGATGTCAATATTGTCTAAAATAATTGTGTTTATTGTTTTTGTCATAATTGAGAAGCCTTGGCACTGAGTGACACAGTGCTGTTCCTGCTTGAAAACAGAAAAAAGATGGCAGCCTGCCCACAAACTCACTTTCTCAAATTATACAGCTAATCTGTTCACTGAAAATGAAAATTTAGAAAATTCATGAGCCTGGTATGATGACTACTAGCAGGATAATGTTTTTGAGCCTGCCTGCCAGGGGAGAAGACTCAGTGGAGAAAGTGATCTCCAGAGAAAGCCCTAGTTTTTTTTTAACTCACAAGAATCTGTATGTAGGGTCCTCTGTTTGGCGGAAGAGATATTAATTTCAACAGCTTTACACTGGAACTCTGTGACACTACTGCAGTTTCTGCACAGTCTCAAAATTTTTCCAGTTGAAATATTGTTGTTGAGCTATTTTGGATGATTACTCTCAGCTTTTAGAAGTACGATAAGAGAGAATATTCCTTCCCTGTAGGGGAAATTAATAATGTACAATCTGATACATTCAGAATAGAGTCAAGAATAGTCTGTCAGTTTGGTGCTGTAGTGTTGTGGACTGATGGCACCAAACCAATGAGAACCAATGAGCCACCAAAACGCTTTGAGGCTCAGGGCTGGATGAGTCTGTGGCTGAAGGAGCTACTGAGCTGCCTCAGCTCAGCATAGAGAGGATGAGAGGGGTTTGTCCATGATGGTTTTCAGCTTCCCTCTCATCCTCCTCTCAGTCACTGTCTGAACACTGTTCAGTTCCATCCCCACCACTGAGCTGGCCTGCCTCACCAGCTTGCTCAGTTTCACAAGTCCCGATGCCACCTCCCCAGCACACCACAGCGAAGAAGATGACACTGGCCACTACAGACTGGTAGAACACCTGTAGCAGCCTGGTGCACACGTTGAGCCTCCTCAGGAAGAACAGCCTGCTCTGTCTTTTCCTGTAGAGGTCCTCGTGTTGTCTGGCCAGTCCAGTTTGTTGTTTAGTTGCACGCCGAGACTTGTAGGTGTCCACCATCTCTACCCCCTCCCTCCTTATTACGACGGGTGTGGGGCCTCTTCCACCCCCGGAAGTCCATAACCACCTCCTTGGTTTTTCCTGTGTTGAGCTGGAGGTGGTTGCTGTCGCACCAATGAAGCTCTAAATCTGGTCTCTGTACTCTGTACAGCCGACGAGGGAGGAGTCATCTGAGTACTACTGGAGGTGGCTCGTTCCCGAGTTGAAGCAACAGTCAGAAGTGTTACTAAACTAAACATTTTATCAGATTCTTCTTTACTTCTTTTCACAAACACATCTCAGTGTGCTCCAGGCTCTGTTTTGACAGACTGTTACAGTGTTTGTGATGGTAAAAGCTGTTTTTAATACCAACCATGTCAACATCACAAGATAAGCAAGATAAATTTACAGGGGTCACAACAGGAAGTAGAAAAAACACTGCTGTCACCACCACAGTGGGAAAGTTCATTCTTGACCTTGGAAACTTTAGTTTGACAAAGAAAATCTTAACTCAATGTCCACAGAGTATTTTGACAGAACAAAAAAGATCTTAATGAAAAGGATGTTAAAACATCTCATAGGAAGAAGAACTGTTGCTGCTGACTCAGATCTGTGAAGGGAACAAAATAAAAAGAAGTGGACCAGACTTGACCTAGACTTCATTCTAAATCAGTATATAACTTTCCACTTTGCACCTTCAGTGGTTTCTCTTTCAGTCTGTCTGTCTGTCTCCAGCTAGGTTTTGCTGATCTCAACATTGCAGAGTTCGCTGGTTCGGGCTCAACAGTTCGCTGCTGCATCCTGGAGGGTTATGACACCAAAAACACTCGACAGGACAACTCAATCCTCAAGGCAGGACAAATACAAATACACACACACACACACACACACACACACACACACACACACACACACACACACACATACACACAGATCAGCACTGAGGTTTAGTAACGTGTTTTTTTTTTTTATAGGTAACAATTGGGATGACTCTTCTGTCTGGGGATCCCTGCTTTAAAACGTGAGTTCCTCTGTGTCAGGGGTATTCAGTGTCTTACACCCCTAAGACAAAATTGAAACTGCACCCGTCCAACTTAGGTGTCATTATTGATGACCAGCTGTCCTTTTCAGACCATGTTGCTGCTGTCTCTTTGCTCTATACAACATAAGAAAAATAAGGCTCTACCTTGCTCAGCTTTTGGTACAGTCCAAACGGACTCATGTCACTCTTTTACTACTGGGTCTGCACCCATCGACCTAAACTCCATCCCTGCCATCCCTACACACAAAGCATTCTCAGTCCCTGTTCTCATCTGTTACACCACAATGGTGGAACGAGCTACCACAGGCCATCAGAGCAGGGGCGTCCCTCTCTAACTTCAAGAAGCTCTTGAAAACTCACCTCTTCCGAGAACACTTTCTCTTATAACACCTCTAACTCCTAACCTCTAACATGCACTTCCTGTGCTCTTCTTCTTCTATCCCCTACAATTATCTTGTATTGATTTCCCTTTTTTTTTAACTACTACTTCTTTTCCATTGATGCCATATGTACGGAAGCCCTAAATGGCCATCGATTCAGATATTTTTTTTACTCTGTTTTCCCGTGATAACGGGATAATTATCTCATGATCTCAAGATAATGACTGTTGTTTTCTCGTGATCTCGAGATAACAAACCATAGCTGAATACAGGAGTCGCAGGTTTTCTTACAATAATTTCGTGGCAGTTTGCTGAGTCAGTTGTTAGCTCATTTGGTAGACAACAGGACTTGCATCCCAAGGGTTGCAGATTCAACCTTTGCTCTCTGCAAGTTTTTTCTTCTTCTTTTATGTGTTTTTTCTTCTTCTCTTCAACAAAGTTGTTATGAAGAGATTCAGGGGAATCCAATCACACATTTCTCGACGGCTATTTCAAAGGTTCTGAAATAGCCGTCAGGAAATGTGTAGTTAAATGGATTCCCCTGAATGAGAAGCGGATGAATTTCCTCTGCTTGGTAGGTTGATGAATGTGGACCAATCGCCACCTTCAATCATACCTTTACAACTGAGCTAATCAGTGACACTAAAACCATCTTGAAATTACCATTAAGATACGTCCTTGCCAATGTGTTAAACTACTGTTTTGTTATCTCAAGATCACGGGAAAATCATCCCGAGATCACGAGATAATCGATGGCCGCTTAGGGCTTCCGTACATACGTGCTATTAGCTCTTATTAGTATTTATTGCTGCTCTTACTAGTATCTATTGTCACTTGTAGATATCATGCTGTATTGATACTTAGTTGATGCTTGTATTTTGTTCCTCAAATGTAAGTCGTTGTAGATAAAAGCGTTTGCCAAATGATTAAATGGAAATATAAAATCCCCTGTCTACCTCGTCAGGCGTTTTCAACACAGGGCTAATATCTGTATATGAATAGAGGAAAGTGTCCAGGAACACAACAAGCATGTGTGTAGGACTTTTTGAGCCTTAGTAAAGTAAAAATAAAAATTGATAGTCCACCCCAAAAAAGTTAATATCAATGGATTATGTTTATGGTGATTATGGTCTTACTTTGATTTGGAGGATAATCATGCTGTAAGTTTTTAAACTAGAGACAAGAAGTATAATATAAATTGTACCAGTTGGTTACCAAGGGTTTTAAGTACCTTAACTGCCCCCCCCCCCCCCACTCCCTTTCAACACTTCCGTTTTCCCCTAGGGAAACACCGCACAGTTTGACAACCTCAGCTCTTTGTTTTCTCTCTTCTTTTTTTGTTTTTCTCAGACTGAACCACGCATAAAAACAGGTGAATGTGACTGTGGTGACTTTTTGTAAATAAAGATTTGTGCCTGTTTTCACCATCAGGCCTGCCAGCACGGCCAAATCTGTATCCACTGGGGATGAGGACCCCACTCTGCAGCTGGACTGTAAGGGTGAGAGTACTGATTCCACAGTTCAGCCAATAGGAGGCATGGTGGAGGGTCCTCGTGCCTTCAAACCCAGACAGTCGTCAGTACGTAGCTCAGGTAACTATTCAGAATTACTGTTCCCTAGGAGATGATCTAAAAATGCCAGCAGTTTGTTGTTTGTTGTACGTCGTTCCCCCATCTCTCTTTCCTCTCATTTCCTGTTATCGCTACTGTCTGTCATAAAATAAAGTGACACTTGACCAGACAGTCTCTCTGATTTATATCCTGCTGTCAGGTGTCAGTGTCTGTTTGCTGTGTGTGTTCTGCAGGGCTGCCTGAGGAGGGAGAGAGTGTGTTCAGCCCAGATGAGGTCTTTCACACTGGTCATTTTCGCAGCTCCAGCATTGCCAGCCAGCAAAGCAAGATATCAGGTCAGAGAGCTTTCCTTCCTCGTGCTACAACCATGGTCAGTAGTTTTTACTTCCTCATGCTAAGACTAGGGTGATGCTCTGATTAAAGGACTTCTGTAACCTGAAAGTGTTACCAACAACTTTATTTTATTGTGCAGCCCTCCTTAAACTAGGGGTATGCAAAAATAAAAAAAAATACTGAAATCAGCAGTGGCGGTATTACTGACATCAAAAGGTATGAATAAACCATTTCATCTGTCACTATATTAGCCCCGAGTTGTGACGTAGCTGTTGTTGTAATGACTTTGATTCTGTCACCAGTGGAGCAGTGTTTGAACCGGAGTGTGTTTCTGTGCTGGTACCTTGGCTGGTTCAGATCTGTTGTGGACTTTTGTGGGGTGGTTATTTTGTGGTCTTTAACAGAAACCGATTTTCAACATAGTTTGCAGATTGACGTCTTTGGAGCAACATCCATCTTTTCGCAGCCAAACCGCCTCCATGTCAGTGAGGCTGATCCACGTCCAGCAATTCAGTCTAATGATGTAGACTGTGAGGCTGGTGGTGTCTCCTGGCTTCGTTTGTTCACTCATTTTCAACTTCAGTCATGAATTTCTCTGCAGCTATTACTTGTTTAAGTTTAGCACACATGTACCGCATGCACGACACAGTGACTGCGCGGACAAGGTGCTTTTGATGTAAAGTGAGTGAAGTAGCCTACTCGATAACGTCTGATCACACAATGTAAGATAGACAAAACTAAAAAAAGCTCATTTTTGTACATTATAAAATAAGTTAATTTTGAAGGTATTCAGTATACTTTACTCATCACTCTTTTCTCCTCTCCTTTCATTCTTTCCCTCTTCACTCTTGTCCATCCTAATCTCCTGTCCTCTCCTCTCCTCTCCTATCCAGGCTACAGCACAGCTCACTCGCGCTGCTCCAGCCTGACGGACCTCAGTCACCATAGGAATGCCTCCTCCAGCAGCAGCGTCTCCTGTGGGATTGGTCAACCCTCACAGCCCCCTCCCTCCACCCCCACCCAGCCACATGGACAAGCAACTCCCACCAAACCAGAGAGACCTCCTCCACCCTCTGCAGCAGCCCTCATGACCAACAGATCCTCCAGGTAGACACACACACACACACACACACACACACACACACACACACACACCTGTGCTTAGAACACTCCTGTTCCTGCATGTTTTCCATTGACTCATAGCTGAGAAAGTCAAGGATTGCAATGAGCTGATCTCACTGTGAGACAAGTCTGGACTCACTGTTAAACGTCTGGGGCCAAACTTACATGCCAGAAATTCTTCCCATTCTTAGAGGAGGAGAGTGTGTGACGTGCTCTGTTGGTCGCATGGAAGGACCTCAGACTGAATGTAAACCGGTACAAGAACAGGAGTAGAACAATTTCATACCCTCACCACTTCATCTGCTGTTGTCATGGAGCAACTACTATCAAAATAATAGAGTGTCAGTGTATGTCAACACCTGGACTTATGAAGCTTTTATGCTCATTCCTATTTACAGTCAAATTAACATTTAAGAATAAGTTTTAGTTGTTTAAAGCAGAACTCGGATTTTATTTTCGTACTTTTGGCTGTTAGTTCTATCAGTTAAGAGATGCAAATTTCAATCAGTTTCTGTAATCGATTATTGGACGTGTGAAAGATCAATAGTCAATGATTGAAAAATTACTTATTGTTCGTTTTTCAGTAAAAGCTTTTTTTCAGTAAAAAGCTTTTAAACTGCTGGGTTTGTCGTGGCAAAACCCAAGTATGCAGAGGCATGGATTGCCATTTTCCTGAGAGGATAAGGCTTACTGAATTTTCATCTAGTGCGTCCATCAGGTTGACATTTGTGGTTCAATACCAAATATCTTAAACTATTGGATGGATTGCCATGAAATTTGCTACAGATAACCACAGCACCCTGAGGATTAGTTCTAATGACTTTAGTCATCCCCTGATTTTTCACTAGCGCCGTCAATGTTGACATTAAAAAACAAAACTCAACGATATCAAGTTAGATATCTCAATAGTCAGCCATCGGCGACGGATAATTGCATCATAACCCTGCGATGTACACAACAAGTTTCTGGTTAAAACAAGGGCTGTCACTGGGAGTCCCTCGCAGAGATCCTTACCATGATGTTGTCAGACACCTGGTTTAAAAAAGAAGCACTTTTTGTGGACGGCATTTTGATTTGATTAATTACCCCGAAGGAATTCGTTGCTGTCACTGCCAGCTGAAACAACTACTGCACAGATTTCAAAACTTTTTATACCTACTAGTCATTACGAATACGAAACAAGTGAAAATTTGGCCCAGGTTTAAAAATACCAACATTACCCTTTAAAATACATGATCGACTTTGTTCACTGAAGCTGTTCCAGCTGCTGAAAACACCTGCTCAGGTGGGACAGATGTACTGAGCAAATAATCCAGTGCCAATTTTGCCAGTCCAGGAAGTCCTTATCTATTTAACTTCCACGACTACAATTGGATTTACACCCAAAGAAGAGGGAACGGAGTTAAGAGTTTTGTTTTGATTTTGTGTGAAAGTGCTGCTATTCCACAATGTTAGCAAATGTACACCTCACTAGAAAAGAAGTCCAAAGGGGCAAGAAACACAAGAATACAGACAGGTTTGAGTCATGTTACACTTCTCAACATACAATATGAGCAAGCGCCTACTAAAAGTCTGAATCAAAGTTAAAGGGAGAGTAAGAGTTGGGCAATTTACACTGGAATTGTAATAAGTTACTTTTTACTTATTACTCCTTTAGAAAATAATAATATTACTTATTACTGGGTATTAAAAGAAACTAATGATGATTCATATATATATATATATATAAAATCAGGCTGTGATACACACAGTACCAAGTAGTTAGAAGGATACAGTCATTGTTGGTTTTGTTCTTTCCATGGGATTTCTTGACAATAAGACAAATATAAAATGTCACCAAACGTATCCTTTGATATGATGATTTGCTGGATGAAGCAGAGCCTTTATGCACCTTTACTTCTTGCAGAGTGTTGCTGTGTTTGATATATGAATCTTCTCTCTGGTGTTTGTCTTGCCCATCAACAGGAGAAAGAAGGGCACCATGGAGAGGCAGCACAGCTGTGTGGATGACACCCGCATAGATGCAGATGACATTGTGGAGAAAATTGTCCAGAGTCAGAACTTTTCTGACAGCAGCAACAATGAAGGCAGGGCAGAGTTTCAGCTTTGGGATTTAGTTTTAGCACACTTGTTATCCCAGTAGTAACAGGATTCCTTCTTTTCCTTCAGACAGCAACTTGAGACTGTTTGTCAGCAAAGATGGGACCACTGCCCTCAGTGGGACACAGCTAGCCAACAGGTACGCTGTTAAACACGAGGTATACTCATTCACTGTATCCTTTTACCAACCATGTGTTTCTGTGTTCTGACAGAGGAGCGTCTGGGATTTTTGAGCCAGTGGTCATCGAGACTCACTGAGAGATGCATCAACACGTCTCCACCTTCATCAACTGGGTCATGTTTCTGGGACAGGGTCCCAGTGGGACCCCTGTGTGGCTCAGGAAGTAAAGCGGGTTGCCCGCTAATCGGAAGATCGATTCCCTGGCTCCCCCAACCTGCATGTCGGCAAGATACTGAACCCCAAATAGCTCCTGATGGCGTTGACGTGTGTGAATGTTAATTTCTGTTCTGATGAGCAGTTGGCACCTTACCCTGCCATCAGTGAATGAATGTGTGTGAATGATTGAATGGGACGCAGTGTAAAACGATTGGTCAGAAGACTAAAAAGGCACTATACAAGTACAGACCATTTACCAGTGTGTATGTGTATATATGTACAGATTTGCCTTGAAATAAGACTAATATGATATAGATATTTATCCTTTCTAGTTTATTTAATTAGGTGTGTAACACACAATTACCATATTTTCTTAAATAGTGGACGGGCCTCTTGTTCCCTCTCGCTCGCTTGTTCCTCCCTGCCTGAACCCTTGAGAGTCTTTGCCATCCCCAGAGTCCTGGTCAGAACCATTGTAAATCACCTCGGTACTGTATTCCCTGACGTCATACTGACCTCCGCTGGTCTTGGAGGCTGTGTTCTGTCCCGGTCTGGCCATGATCACCGGGAGGCTGCTGAACTCGGTTCGGTTGCCTGCTTGCCCAGTTTTGGTGCCCATTCTGGACTCAATAGGACCACTAAGGTGGTAGTAGTCTCAATTCTTACACATTGTACTTTTAATGTTATTTTAATTCATGTGCGTAGATTTTAGTTTGAGAGAACTACTATTGTATTAAGTGACTTAATTTCCTCCTGAGACTTCTGTCAAAAGTAGAAACTCAGAGACAGACACGATCCTTTCAAAGCAGCCATTTGGTTTTAACCCCCCTTTTTCTGGGCTTTAGGTGCCGGGTTCTATTTAAGAAGAATCTTTTCCTTTTCATTGGGTGTGTGTCAGAGCCGTTTCTGGTTCAGCAGGTTCATGAAGTAATTCATCTTCTACATTTGCAGAATGATTTGTAAAAAGTAGTCAGTATCTTTGCTCACTGTCCTCACTGACTTGAAGTGGTATTACTACACTTCCAGTAGACCCCTTAAACAGACTTGTCAAGCGCAATAGATCTTTTTCACAGAAGACATTTTGACAGTTGACAGTAGGAACATCACAGGTGTAAATAATAAAATTAATGATGGCTAAATTCCATGTAGCTGCTTCAGTTGCAGGGTCCTTGTGTTCATGCTGGACCACTGTCACACTGTTATGACTTGAATATAACAGAGCCATCATTGATGTTATCAGTAGCACCTGTGTGTTTCCTACTATGACTAGTCAAAATGCCCGCTGGGAAAACACTCTAAAATCAGACCTCCCTATGGTTAATGTTATTAGCTGCAGCTATTCTTTCCATGAAACAATACACATTGCATATAACGTATACAATACTTAATTTCAAAATTAACTGGAAGCATCTTTACAACTACTGGTGTAGAGTGTATTACTTTAAAAGGAGATACATTGCTAGTGTGACAGTTTCCTGCATTGCCTTAGAACTGAGGCAGGTCACTGACTCAGCAGTGTCCTAAGTTTCAATAAATCCCTGACTTCGTCTGTAACCCGATTCACTGTACAGGGATTCACTATGTCCATTACTGAAAAGGGACCAGTCTGAAACGCACCAAGTGAAACTTTGACCAGTGCTAACTGCACAGATTACTTGAACGACTACTGCATTGTGGGAATTGTAGTGCAACACTGAAATAATGGTTCATTCAGGATGGCCTTCTCAACTCGTTTACTACCAGGAGGTATTACCAACTAACAAAATACAGGACAGCACATACCAGCGGTAAAATCAGACCATGAAACCCAGTGTTTCACTAGAACACATGGAACAGGAATATTAGTATATTCTTATAACTTATATTTCTCATCACAAGGCATAAACACGTGTAATCATTATCATCATTTTCAGGCTGCTAACGGGAACAAACAGAAGGGTTTACCGTATGTCTGTGTCCATCAGTTACATCCCACAGAGGCTTTTCACTGGTCCAGTTCATGTGATGGATGTACCACTGACTGATGACCACACAAGTCAAAAATGATTTTATCTTGGGATCATTTTCTGACTTTACGAGTTGACAAGGACTCACTGAATGCAGCACGTGAGCTATCAAAGGCTCTTACAGAGGCAGACGTCCTCCAGACAGACTGAGTCAAAATCAGCCTGGTCCTGGAATTGAAGCTTTTATCCTTTTAATATATTTTGATGTTATTTGCTCACTGAGTATACATACTTATCCTACTATTTTGCACATGTGTACTCTCTGAGGAGGATTGTTTGAAACCACTAAAAAGACACGGAGGTGGTACGGTTGTCTAAAATGACGTATAACATGTTCTGTTTTTAGATTTCTTTATTTCTTTTAATTTCGATGCTATTGTTATTGGACAAAATGTATTTTAGTGAATCTGTCATAGCCTGTGTTCATATGGCTGGCCATATGTAACCTCCCAATCTCTGCACTTGCGATACTTATGCTCTGGTAAACTAACTTGATTTTAGCAGCACAACAAGCTGTAAACACAACATTGACACACATTATGAGGGTGTTACGGCTAACATGTTAACACTTTTACAGCAAACAGCCTATTTACGCACCCAGCAGACAGAAAGCAACATTAGCATTTGTTGTGTTTATGTTCACCTGATGAATTAAAGTCCAATATTCACTCTCCTTTTTACTCTGGTTTGGTCTCCTCCAAATCCTGAGAAAAATTAAGCAGCTAAATTCTCCTCTATGTTCACCTGCTAGTTGTTACAGTGGGATTATCAGAGCAGATTTAGCTGAAAACTTCAGGTGCTGGAAATGGGGTTGAGGAGAGCATGGCCTGTGGACCGGAAAACCAAAACAAAGAGCTAGAAGAAGCTAAAAAGCTCTGTAGAGTTGTATGTCTGTAGGTTTGTCACTACAAGTGACCAATTTAACATTACTCAAAGTCGTTTGATCCGATGTTAATATTTAAAAGCCATAAGTGCAGCTTTAAGGTACAATATTTCAATTTCATTGATTGTATTTTACTGTTGATTCACTTGAGAATCACAGCTTGCGATATTTTAAGTCAATAAGTCAACTTAATTTAGCCAACTATCACTGAGAGAGGTTCAGATTAATGGACCCAAGAAGAATACTGGGTTCTTATTTGCTGCTGCCCTGCCTACATTCTGGAATCACACAGCACACTATTTACCAAAAGAGACTAACTCGAGGCAGAACTCATTGCACTTTGTACTTTTAGGCGGATTTTATTTTGTGAGGGTGTCACATTACACTACAGGACTGTTACTCATAGTAGATTACCAAGAAATTCTTATATTCAATATCATTGTCAATTTGTGTCCCTGTCACTTTGTGTATAGAGCTAACAGTGATACTGTAGGCCTGGTGCTGTAGTGAGGTCAGCTCCACAGCTGCAGCAGTATAAAGCCCCTGGTGTACCACGACTGACAATATACAATAGACCTCACCCTCAAGGACTCACTTGTGCTTGTGTTTCTGTAGTATGTGTATGGTACTGTGTATGTGAATGTACCACAATATGCATGCAGGCCATGCATGTTTGACTGAAAATGTTCCTTTTTTTTTCTCTGTGTGAGGTCCATCAAATCCTGGTTAAAACTGGTTAAATACTGCATACATACTGGGATCAATTGTAGGCAAACAGAGGGGATACTGGGGATAACTGCCGTTTAATGGTTCACATGGAGTTCCACTTCACACCAGAGTCTTGATTGCCATCCATACTTCAGCACAAAATCAGGAATGTATATATGCCTATAAAAATATTTCCCAATCCCCCATGGTCAGTTCTTTAAACAAATGTGATATTCTCTGTCTTTTTCAGTAGCAGTCAATATTTATCATTTCGTGGTTATAAAAATAGTTACATCTACAGTATCTATGTACATGTCCTATGTCCCTGTAAATATAGAATGTGAGGAGTTCCACTCAGACAACCATGGTTGCACATGTAACCCTCCAATATATTTTCTTTTTACTTTCAGACCAGCAGGCTGGTTTACAGATTTGCACGGAATTATACATAAAGCTAATATTGTATTGTGAGATGGGACTGAAGGGATCTTATTATTATTTACAGTGAATGGTGTGGGAATATACTTTCAGTAAAGGGAAAACTTGTGTTGGTGAATTGGTGTAATCTGCTACTGTGATTTGTTTTAGAAATACTTATTCTTTCCTTTGTACTTTTGGACCATGTGTAACCTGTGAAATTATTAATCACATTTATAAATTAATGCTCTTTTTGAAAGTTGAAAGTTTTCTTTCTTTTGATTCCTGATACTGACTTTATTTGCATAGGAAGGTGATTATGGTGAAGAGAATCTAAAAAATATTTTAACTTTTGTAATTTACTAAATTCCAGCTCAGCTTGGCCTTACTTTACTTTTAAAATTCCAAATACAAATATTTTCTTGTATTAAAATGCTGGGAAATACATGTAAAGATCACATGAAGAGTTTAGATGGTCTGTCTGATTAATAAGTGTATGTAAACAATTGCAGTGTGGAGGAGCAGTGAATTATGTGAAAAATGTGCATACCAAATAAAGGGTAAAGCCTGGAATCTAAATCATTCTGTATTTGGTGTTTATTTATTTGAAATATTAAATATAATGATATAAACAATTATAACACTAGATGTTGGATTTGTTAGAGATTACATGACCCCTTATACATATTTGATGTAACTATTCTACCACTGTGCGCCACATACAGTATAAGAGCATTTAATCTAGTTTGACAAAAAAAAAAAAACTTTACTTAAGGTCGACTTACTAGCTTTTTCTGGAGTTGCAGATGGTAAAACTGCAAAAATGTCATGGACATTAAAACAATATACTGTTTTATTTAAAAATATTATCATAATTGCATATTGAAGATCAGATGTAACTAATTAATGAATTAACCATGCACAATATTGGGAAGGTTACTTTGGAAATGTAATAGGTTGCAAGTTACCCTGTTTAAAATGTAATAGCAGTGTAACTGTTGCAATTACTTTATCAAAGTAATGCAACTTCTTACATTTTATTGCTTTTTAATTACTTTTCTAATTGTTGTATGAATGTTTAACTATTAACCATTTTCAAAAGACAGCTTGAGAGGCAATTTAGCTGGCAGATGGATGGCGCTGCAAATTCAAATGAGAACCAAAAGCATTGAGACATTATGCACATGAAAAACATGCAAAGCAACAAAATAAACATTATTCAACATATAGCCTAGCTTTTTACAGAAAATATTGAGATGTAACCCCCTGTGTAATCATGAACATTTTCATAAGTAACTATAACTTAACTACAGTAACCAGTAACGGATTACACTAACATTTATTTTGTAATTTAATTACGTAACTAAATTACATGTTACAAGTTACTCCCCAACACTGATCATGCATGGTCTGTACTACAAGAAGTTGCAGTACCTTCGTGATCCTTTTGTGTGTGTTTTGTGGGTCAACCAATAGGGGGCAGCAGAGACCCACGGATACATCTTGTCAGCCGGATTGATCAACAGGAAGAAGAAGAGCAGGCGACGTCAGCAATACCTGTCAGAAATGGTAAGAAAGACAAGCTGATTAAACTTCCACAGGTCATCTAAAGGCAGCCCTTTATAGTTACTCAGCTAACAGCAGACTGAAAGCTTTGTACAGTTGCACCTGGTAAAGCTGCGCCGGCTAACGCACAGTTGCTGTTGCTAATCTTCACGGTTATGAGAAACGTGTTGGACAGTAATGTTAGCCTGTAGCTTGGTAGTAACTGTTAGCGATTATACGTTAATCATCTTTTCGTTTACGTTTTAGTGCATAGCCAATTTAATACTGACGATGTGATCAAGTAACGTTAAAGAACTTAACGGTTGTCTCTACTTTAATACAGGTTACTCCCCAAATGTCCCAGTACCAATCATTCATGCAAATTAATATGTATATATTGTATTGAAATAGTTTGAAGACTTAATTACATTTTCTACGCCGCCTTTACAAGGGAACATTGTTAATGTGTAAACTAAATGTATCTGATGTGTATTTGCGCGTGCTTCTGCAAATAAGCAAATCAACTGCTAACTTTCACATATTTGAAAGCAGTTTGGCATGACTCTCGCAGAGCTTGACGTACGAGAGCTGTGCCTCGTCAAACCACCTTTTTCACTAAAACATCCCTGTCCTTTCAGTGGAGGGTGAACAGCATAGATCTGGAATTATGTATAGAGAAAACAGATTTATTTAAGTAGAACGTTTTTCTTCAAATGGATGGACTTGCCCACAAATTTAACTCATAAAGGTCAGGTGACAAATCTGGAGGACTCAGGACTCCTGAGTCTGTTGTATCACATGTTCTGTGTTGTTGGAGGAGCTCTGTGAGAAAACAACCCCGGATGATGTTATCTGGGTTGCGTTATAAACTGGGGGCATGGATGGATGGATACATTATGGTAAATGTAGGATCCAGTGTTTATAGAGCTGGACTCATACTAGAAACCAAAAGTCAGGAAATCTCAAGCTCTGCTTTTTAAATTACATTTATTCATTTAGCTGACGCTTTTATCCAAAGTGACTTACAATTGCTGTACATGTCAGAGGTCGCACGCCTCTGGAGCAACTAGGGGTTAAGTGTCTTGCGCAGGGACACAGTGGTGGATGGGTCACAGTGGGGAATTGAACCTGGGTCTCTCACACCAAAGGCATGCGTCTCATTCACAGTGCCATCACCCCCCCCACTGTTACCAGATGTTTTTGGAAGGGAGTAACTACAGTGTATCACTGGAGTCAAAAAGCATATAAGCTGCGCGTGGCATCTGCACTGTTCTGCCCATTTCATCAGAGTTTTGCTGGAGAAAAGTTTTGATAATTAGTTTGGGATTGTGGTCGCCCCCGCCTTCAGCTCAGCAGGTGTTTCTTTGCTTTCAGGCTACAGGAGTGGATCAAGCAGTTGGCATGAGTCTTGTTGTCTTCAGCCTGCTGCTGTTTACATACTACTCTGTCTGGGTCATCGTTCTGGTAGGTTCTGTTTGTCTCCCTAAAATCCAAATGAGAGACCCTAATTTCACACAAGACTTGTACAGTCGCTTGCAGGTTCAGACCTTCCAAAGTCTTTGAGCTGTGTTCGCACTTTTCAGTTTATAAAACTGTTGCAAAATGTAATTATTACATGGAACAACAATAAATGTATTTATATTATACACAGGAATAGGAATTTAAGTCTTTCATGGTTAATAACACTTTTTAAATGTCATGTGGTCCTTTTCCAGCCTTTTGTGGACAGTGACCACATACTGCACAAGTATTTTCTTCCTCGGGAGTACTCTGTCATTCTGCCTGGCATTGCAGCAGTAGTACTGCTCCTCTGTATAGGTGAGTAGACTATCTGCATTCTACAACAAATCAAACGTATTCTCATTGAAAAATGGATTTCACAGACAACCCCTCTAAGTTCTCTACATATAAAGTTAAATGGGGTGTGAATATGTGCGTCATAATAATACTGTTCTGATCTTCTCCACAGGGGCCTTCATGGCAGTTGTCATGTGGAAGAATCGCAAGCCAAAAAAAGTGGACTAATGTCATGATGTTAGAGTGACGGCTGTGGATGGGAGGATGTGAAAATGAATTGCTGAGCCCTCTCTGGTGGCCCTACAAACAAAATCATACTTTCATTCTCAGATGGAATGACGTTCTTACAAAGTTATATTTGTTAAAAAGAATGTTTTCTGAGATTTACCTGAGGTTTTGGTTCTGTTTCTGTTCTTAGAGATGATAAGTAGATATGAGCAGTGTTTTTAAGCCGCTGTGTCACATTTGAAAACCTTCAACTTCAGCGCCCTGGAGTGGCAGTATAAAGAAAGACACTGAGAATGAATTTGCTGAAAGCAAAACAGAGACTGCACCAATTTCCACTCGGATAAATGCTTCTACAACCAAAAACTTGCGTCCTGAGAATAATGAAATAAATTGACATAGTGGCTTTAAATTTGTTTTGAAAAGGTTTTGAGATTGCTCACTGCATTGCTGTTACACTGACTGTTGTGTAGTGTTGAGATCAGTTGCTGTGTTCTCCTCTTGTAGGCAGTAGACAGTGTTAACAGGAATTAATTTAGTTGAAGGGTTTATGGCACATTCCCATGACCATCCACTCTGAATAATTTCATTTGGATCCAGTAGATAAGCCCTCAGACCAACTACTACAAAGGGAGAGCTTGCGGACTGCTAATGGACTGTAATGGACTGGATGTCACGTTTTCCTATTCTGATACGACATCGGCATGAATATCGCCCACATCAAAACATGAAATATTTCCATTAGGGCAGAATGTTAATGTTTTCAAGTGTAGCTGACCCAATCTGTTTATCAGTCGTATTCTGACTCTCACTCTCAAGCTCTTGAAGCTGTGCGAGTGATTTCGTCTGACTATCCTTGGTCGTTTGACGGATGACGCAGTCCTCGGTCCATTTCTGGAGTAAGGATGGTGGAAGATGCCTTTCACTTGTTCACTCCAATGAGGCAGTAAAACGTGTAACATGAGCCCACGGAAAGTCCTGCAGACTACGCTCAGCTACCTAAACACTTTCAGGGCTGAGGAATTCTAAATGACACTAAAAACTGACTTGAGGAAACTTGCTCGCCAAGCAACAGTAAAGGCGCAAATGTCTCTGTCATCACTGTCTCTGTAGAAGCCGATGTTACACCAGTGCTCTCTCCAATCTAAAAGAATATCTGATATCTATGCGCATAAATATGTTATCCTCCAAAAATACCACAACCTACACTATTTCAAACATAATTTCCAGCGCAAAAACAGTCTTGCCCAGCAACATTGCTCAAAAAGTTGCCCCGTGTATCATCAGCTTTACATTTGAGCAAATACACTAATAGACAGTAATATGGCAGGACCAAAGGGGGTGAAACGTGTCACTGTTAGAAAAAGAAAAAGAAAAAAAAGAGTCAGAAATCCTACTTCATTGAAAGCATAAATACTGTGACAATGTACATGTTTGTAGTGTGTGAAAGTGATGTTGTAAATATTTTTGGATGCAAACCAGCATTTCGCCTCACACAAACCTGCAGTAAATGGGGCCAAATGTTTACTTTTTCTCTGTTTAATAAAATGTGGATGCTGGGAAATGTGGTTTTAATCTAATTTTGTTATCTTTATAATTGGAGCCCTAGACAGGAAAGCATTTGTCTTGTTTTTAAGGGGTAATTTGGGAAGATCGTCAGTTCTGTTGGTACGCCTCCAACTGCTCACCCACCTTCCTGCACCACAGGGTACCTGCGTCATTTTCTACGTCAATTCTACAAGCATGGGACGTAAAGAACAAGCATTGTAAACAATCCACAACTTTGTCAGTGAATACTCTGCTTTCAATTTACCCTCTGTATCAAATGTGTTGTGTAAATGAAGTTGCCTTGCCTTGAATGCAATCCATGCAACACTTAATATTACTAAACTTCACTCTTCAAGCTGATGTAACACCAGAGTAAGCTGAGATAGTAATCAAGTGGACCTACAATGGCTGTGACTAGAGTGGAAACACAACTGGTGCACTGTTCACGTTAAGGGGAGTGGATTTAGGGCAGGCAGTGATTATAAAACTATACAAATAAGGGCTCTCACCAAGTATGACTGGGTCTAGTGCTTAATGTGGAAAAAAGTGCCAGTACTGCTTTTATTCACATGGCGGTCTTCAACTCTCTGGAAATAAAATGAAATGAATAAGTCATTCTTTAAGAGTCATGCAAATCATACGTTATGATTAAGGAGTATCATCCATGTCATGTGTAGTGTAGCATTAGCCTGGCTACTCTGGTGCAGAAAAGCATGCAGCCACAGAACACTTCACGCAAACCAAAAAAATTCTAATGTTGTACATTAATAAATAACTTACCGGTACTTTTGTAAAGGAGCCTTCATTGTGACTTTGCCGTTGGTGCTGCTGCTTTTGTAAACGTGAAGTAAATGTAAATTTGTAGTTAGGAGGGACAATAATTCTACTTTAATTTATATTGTTTCTTATGCAAACATAACTTTCAAGTACTCTTTAACACAGTTAGGGTATATATTCATACTCAACAACATTTCTTGTGAACCTTATTTCAATCGTTTGTCGTGAGAGGCTGTGCCGTAGTGCTGCCTCAAGCCCCTGTTGATGAAATGTTGCAGGGGAGCTGAGGATTGGTAGGGGGCGCTTCCTATTCCTTGAGAGGGGTGCCAAAATTGCACCCAGAAATAAAAATAAATAAATCTTTTTTTAATTTTGACATAAAAACACGCGAGTGCTGATATTTGTGCTGATTTCTTATTAGCTGTTATTCTAGTTTGTAATACATAAACATACCATATTTTACTGTAGAAATGTTAAGAAGTTATTGTTTCATATCTCTGTGTGGATATTGCATTGGGCTACTGTGTTCCCTCTCTCTCTCCCTCTATATGCTCTATATGAGAAGTTCCATGAGATAACTGCTGTCATGAATTGGTGCTATGTAAATAAAATTGAATTGAAAGTTTTGACTGTAGTCTCTGAAAGTATAAAAATCAAATAGCTAAATTTGGTTCACCCCCCAAAAATGTATTTAAAGTGGAAGGGCACCAGAGGAAGCTTTCCTAACCCTGTGGATGGCTGATGGTCTAAGTGCGTTACCTTGTATTAAAATGATAATCTTCTGGTCATCAGATTACCCCATGAGTCAGCAGGGTTTGCTCTGTGGCTGCAGAGCCATCCTCCTGACAAACCCATAACATTAGGAAAGAAATTAATGTTTTACATTTTTGTTAACTGCTTTATTTAGTTTATTGATGCATTAATATTAATACATTTTTATTTGTTTCGCATTCATATAATTCCCAGCTTATACTGTGTTTGTAGGATGTGAGCCTGTCAGAGTGAGCAGGGTGCGGTGCGCAGCTGGTCAGTCAGTGACAGTGTCTGGGTGTGACCGCTGGGTAATGGCCAGTCTCCGCTCGATGCCATCACATGGCAGCAAACTGACATGTGACACGCACAGTCACACACACACACACACACACACACACACACACACACACGATACGGACAGGCAGAGCCCGGAGGCGGCGCATTGACCTGCTCTGCTCTGCGTCAACGAGCCATCCTGAGGCAAGTAAAACGCTTTAATCTGAAGTTGACAGCTTTCAGCACATTTAACGAGTAACGTTACTTGTTCATGTGGAGCTTGAAGAATGCTTGACATTAGCATGTATTTCATTGTCCCCCCTATCATTGCTACGGGTATGAGTTTAGCATTGAACCGCATAGTGATGCATACTTTTCTAAATCCTGCTTCTTTAGCTCGGGTGATTCTCTTGCTGATATTCAGTGGTTAGGTGTCATAAAACAGAACCGGGTTTTGTTATTGACTAAGCATTTTGGTTATCCTTATCAGATAATAAGAGACTGTTCACCAGGCTCAAATTTAAAGCTGGAAATACCCCTCTCAAAAAATCAATATTCTCTTGTCTTTTTTAACTGAAAATAAGTGTACTACCAACAGGGGCGTAGGAGCGACTTTGAACCTGGGGGGGGGGACCGAAATGCTAGTTTTTTTTTTGTTTTTTTTTAAATAAAGCACTTAAATAGTTGATAGATAAACAGTCTGCAATAGTTGTCAATAGTTGTATTATTTTTCTCTATTCTTTTAAATATTATTATAGTTGCATTGTCTATTCCATATTTATATATTTCTACATTTATTTATGTCAACTGTATGTTTGTCTGCATGTAGCACCTTATCACCAAAACTGATTAAATGCCCAATTCTAATGACTTTTGAAAACAGAATGTACTTATTAGTGTGGCTGAAAGAGGGTCTTTGTAGTGACAGAAGATGGAGAATAGACTGGAGAGGGGAGATTATGAAGACTCGAAGAGGGAGAGGGTGTATAATATAACTAGAACAAAACTTACTACATAGCATAAAAAACATGGAACAGCTGCTAGTTAATGTAGCCACAGTACAAATGTATTAAGTTATCCTAATGTTACAATTGATGTACTGTAGCTGTCTGTGATATTTCCTGTGTCTCACTTGGCCCTGACTCTTCCTGTGAATATTTGTGAACACAGAACTGTCTTCAATGCAAACTCTGATGACATGCCGTTGGAATAACAAAGTCTTTTTCCTACGTGAGTTTTAGAATTTACTACGTCTACTAGCTATCGACACAACTTACAAGCTCGTCCTCCTCAGTTTGTTCTACTCCTGCTCCTGTGACCTCTGACCTCTTCCTCTTAAAATACTGCAGGATGCTCATCTCTTTGTGAACATTTTGAATACTTTTCAATTGTTTATGGACACGTAGCAGAGACACATACACACCTCCTGGCACATGTTTTTAAGGTCAAGGATGGTCACAGACAGAGCCAAAAAAGTACCCAGGAGTTTGTCCCTGGTCAGCCTGCTCTACAGACAAAGCATTTATTGGGGCCTCTTGGTCTTTAGAGACCTTCATTCCTGCATTCTTGAGAATTTTATGAAAGTAAAGTACATAACTAAATGAGCCTTTAAAATACATTTTCAAAATTAGAAACATCCCTCTAACACTCCTAAAGTAAAGTAATCACTTCAGCTGAGCCCTTGAGTAGATGACTAATTAAGCCATATCATCATCAATCTGACCATAAGCTGGTGCTTTGGGCAGTGCTGGCTTTGACTCTGTTCTGCTTTTGACCTCATCTCTGCTGTCTGTCTCATGTTCACCATGTCAGTGCTAGTACTGGTTCTGCTGGCCAGTGGCGGGTAGAGTACTCAAAATCTTTACTCAAGAAAAAGTACAATTACTCCCATAAAAAGTAAAAGAAAAAAATGACACACCTACTCATGTAAAAGTATAATAATATATTTTATCTGCTGTTCATCATGTTTGAAACAGCTGCAACATGATTATTTCTAGGCAATGCAATTTGCTTTGCTGGTTGATTGTCTTTAGCTATTTCTGTTTAATAATTATTTTCCTTTTTAAATCTCCATGAATGTGTTGATAAGATGACTTTAATATATCACGCTTGCTGCCCAGCCAACTATTGAAGCCTTCAACAACAGCTCGTTGTTGAAGCAGGTAAACCTGCATACAGAGGAAGCTGTGCGTCATGCCTAAAGCCCAACAGGACTGTTTTATCCACCATATTTTCTCTCTCTGTGCATCTCAAAAATGATTGTTTCCTGAATAAATAACAGCTGGTAGCTGCTGAGTGAAAGCCAAGATTCGTTTCACCGGCTACATTCTGTTCACAGTAACCAATGTAAAAAAAAACAGGCTGATATCCATCAAAAGAAAGCGATGCTCTTTTCAACAACAGGACACTGTTAATATATCAGAATCAATCTAGTGATCATCAGACTTGGATGTTACAGTGTGAAGTTTACGTTTTCTCTGCAGAGACTAAATACGCTTTTAATGCACCGTTAATGGAAAGTGAAAGTAGGTGCCGGCCGGCTTGTTAAAGAGCGACGCAGGCTGGATTTCAGTTGTATCAGTAGAACAATAAAGCCTTAAACTGAAAAAGGTTTTGCCTGATTTTCTAAATGTTTGCATCTGTCCAGCTCATTCATCTGTAATAAGTACCGTCTCTCTGTACCATAAAGGAGACCTGGTGCGCTTCTGCGTAACTGCGCGCGCAGCCTGGCTGACAGCTCATTCAGTTAACGAAGCCTATTGCAGATTACAGACTGGTGAAGTTATGAAGGTATGAATGGAAAATATATCGAATACTGGAGTAAGGAGTAAAAGTAGGCTACAATTTTGAAAAGGAACGTGAAAAAGGTGCCAATTACTTTATTTATTTAGCAAAATGAAGTTACTTGTAACAAGTCAGCACCCACCGTGCAGCAACCCCACTGCTGTCTTCAGGTACAAAAAGAACAGTAATATTGAGACACTTTTCTGCACTTGCCTCTAGCGAACTCTTTTTTTCTCCCTTAACTTTTCAGCCCCACATTTGCGTTGTGTCGCATGTTTTCTACAGACCTGCATGCTTTTTGTCCGCGTTTCAACCGTTTAATCATGTCTGATGCGGAGTGTGTGATTGATTGATTAACTAGTCACTCAAACCGCCTGGCTATGAGCCAACTCCAAAATCGCCCAAAAAAGTGAGGGGGAGAAAACATAGATTTTGAAACCTCTACCACACTCCTCCTTGTTTCTGCTAGGCCTACAGTAGCATCCTTTCTCACAGCACTGGTACTAGAAGACCAGAAGCCTGTGACCAGTGGCGGACTGGCCATCTATTAATTCTGCCAAATGCCAGAGGGGCCACACCGTTTGTTTTGGGGTGGGCCGATCAGATTTCTTATATAAATACATTGTTTCTACAGGCCGATGGCGCATAGGCCCAGTTTGTAACGGCCGGCCTGGTCCTGAGATGAGCCGACCGAGCCAATCCGAGGTTACTGAAATTGGGACATTCAATCAAAATCAAACATGTCATGAGAGATGTGTTTCATGACGCGGACCCAAACCTGTGATTGGGTCAGCCCACCAGGCCAGCCGTTACCGACTGGGCCAAATATTTACTATTATTTTATTACCACAGTGAAATTTTACAAGCGTTAACAACCCGTCCTATGCGGCATCAACCTGTAAAAGCAATGTCTTTATATATATATTTAAAAGATCTGACTGGCTCACCCCCAAAACAAATGGTTTAAAGGCTGATTTTTGCTCCTGAGTGAAAGTTGAAAAAACCATTGTGGTTAAACTTGGTTTTCTCTTTTCTTTATCTGAAGGTTCATCACTACCTGCACCACTCCTTTTTTTAACATTACATTACATTGTAATTTCATCCATTGTTAGTATTAACACATAGATTAGTGCTTTTTAAAGTTAACACTTGCATTTACATGATGAATTTGTCTGTGCTTAAATGTATTTTAACAGCTTAAATGTATTTTAACATGTCTGTTAGCCAGTGCTTCTGCATTGACCCTAGAGAGTCTAGGCTTATTTTTAGCATTGTAAATGTTTATTTGGCATTTTAAAATGAAAGAAGTCAACTTATCTTAATTTTTTCTATAATAACACAATGCAGCACCCCCAACAAACTCATTCTAAAATTTTATTTTTCTCCAACATCAGGCATTTCCTCTTGAAATCCTGGTTGTTTGTTCCTGAACAGTAATGAAACACCCTCTGCCTTAAAGATGTGATGTATTCAAACCGCAGCAGCCTGAACACTCAAGCAGACCATCAAACAGGGTTACAAAAGGTTGTGATCAGACAGGGAGCTTTTGTGTCTCAGTCAAATGCAAAATGAAGCTGGGAGCGTCTCTAGTAACAGAGAGAAGAGCTTAAAAGGTGCAAGGAGCTTCGCATCATGCTTGTTGCTATAACTACCCAATGGCATAGATGGCTAATTTACAAAAGGGGTTAGCCATCATTTACTGAAGCATTTGCAGTCGGTGGTAGCAAGGTTGGTAGAAAACACAAGAGATTTATAAAATTTGGACATACATCAAATTAAGACTTTTTAAACCTCTATTGTGAAACAGAGCGTGCTCTTAATAATGCACACAGGGCAGAAATGGTTAAACATCCTCCCTTAAAATGATTCCTAAATGAGCCACCGATCTTGTATTTACTTGACGACCAGAATGTTAAAGGATCAGTTACCCTTAAATAATGGGTCACTCACAAATATGTAGTATTGTCTAAAAAAACACTTTTAATTTCCTACAACAGCTTGCCATTGTATTTTTAGAAGTCATTACTCAAACAGGTGGAAAGTGTGCATTTGTTAGGGAATATTTTCAGTGGTACTGTAGTGAGTACTGAGTCAGAGTAAACTACAGTGTGTGTGTTCGTGGTGATGAAGGAACATGAGACCCAGTGCCACAGCGAGGCTCACTGATGTATTTTAATATTTTCTGAACAACAATGGAGCTCTATGGCTCAGAGGAAGAAGAGATATCAGGCTGTGAGACACACACAATACTAGATAGTTGGAGACATTAATTGTTGATTTGGCTCTGCACGTGGGATTGGGGTTCCAAGGACGGACTGGCCATTGTGAATACCGGGAATTGCTAGACAGTTAGGCCGACGCACCACATAGAGGCAAAAAAATGCAGTTCAAAATCGATTTGTATGTGCTTTGATCGACTGGCCCGCAATGTGTGGTTACTGACCCAGACGTGGTTTGGGAGGGGCCATTTTAATATGATTGGCTATGTCAATCAATCACACACTCCACATCAGAACATAATAAACACGGCTGAAACACGGACCTAACCCCTAGCCCGGTTATTTAGTTCTTTAAATATCATGGAGAAAAACCATGCGACGAAACGCAAAGGTGGTGCTGAGAAGTTGAGGGACGAAAAGGAGAGGTCGCTCGAGGCAGGTGCAGAAAAGTGGCTCAAAATTAAAGACTTTTCTTTTGGTGCTGCTGCTACTTCTACCTTCACCAGTGGAGACAGCAGTGAGGATACCGGTGGACCCGGTACTAGAGCTGGCCTGGGTGAACATGAAACAGACAGACGAGATGAGGGCAATAAAAAAACAGAGTCACAGCCCCCAGAGCCCAGGCAAAGCACCAGTGACATGGTAAGACTGATGATGATATGGCTTATTTGGCTAGCTTGCTTACAAATAAGGTAGTTAACAGTTGCACAGGTATCAATGAGACATTAATATGATGGCTTACTGTTTGATTAGCTTAGAGACTAACCACAAGGCAGATCTTTTTGTGGGTTCATGAAACAAAAACTACTAAAATGATGAATGTTGGTCCTGTAATTCTTAACCTGCTATAGCTACTGTCTAGTTGAAATTATTTCTACAATGTTTCTACAATGACTGCTGCCTACCTGCCTAATGGTAAAGTGGCCCCTGACTAGTATACTAATAAAGGTATTAACATCCTAACATTATGTACAGTTTTACTGATAGTATTATATTTTAGTGGTGTCCTAACATATTGTAATCTTAATCCTAATGACTTTCTATCTAATCTAATCTAATCTAATTTAATCTAATCTAATCTACGCTGAGGAGTGAGTTAGTGTGTTTCTGCAGTCATAAACAAAGGAGTGTACAAGTCACAAGCTTGAGAGTTTGTGTATTGGTCATTTGATCTATTTTCTGGTGCAGATAGAAATATTTGTTCATATTTTTTCAAATACAATTTTTATTGAAATTAGCCAGAGAGCTAGATGGGTGTTTCTAGTTTTGAAAAATGTAATTGAATAGCTCATTTTGTGATGTACTGTTTTTGCACAAACCTCTCAGGAATGCAGGAATAAAGGTCTCTAAAGACCCGGGGTCCCCAACAAATGCTTTGTCTGGAGAGTGTACAAATTCCATGTCCACATTTTCTTTTACCCCAGTCTGGGCTGGGATTGACAATAAGAAAAATATATAATATTACCAGACTTACCTTTAAATATGACCCTTATTTGCTTTATGCCTTGCGCCTTATGTATGTATTTTGGTTATAAATCTGCACCATATTTGCCATATAGGTCAAATTCAGCAGCTTCTTAAGCAAAAACTCTTTAGAGCAAACTTACGTTTAGTCTTTTCAGAAAGATGCTTTTATTTTAAAAATACTTTTTAAACATACATTTTGCATTTTTGCACCATTGTTGTCCACTAGTGTCCTGTTTGTCTTTGGCTTCATGTTCAATTATTGTCTTATGTTCCTGCAGGTGCACTAATGAATGAGACATTACTGTACTTGTTACTAATTGCACTGTAACAAATGTACACATACAGTAGTTGAACATTTAAGATTTGTTTTAATGAAGAGCTGTGATGGTTGGAGGAGCAGCTTTGTGCCCACAGCACAGCCCATGAAGCGATGATCCCTTTGTGTTGGTCTCCATAGTTACCCTGTCAAAGACTCCACTGACAGTGAGCTATCTTTTGTGTTTGTCTCTGGCCTCTACTCACTCTTTGATTTCTTTTTGCTGGAGCTTTGAAAACCTTAGCTGCGTTTGCAGTGGATGTGATGCAGTTGTGATTTCTTTTGCATTCCAGATGGAGATGTCAGCGGCTACAGGTGGCCTGGGGATGTCTGGTCACCGTCAGCACTCCGGCACAGTGAAAAGGAGGAGGTGGGGTGGTTTGAGGCAGCAGTGGAAGCTCCTGGGCTTGTTTGAGATCGATCAGCAGCACGAGTTCTACAGTCTGACCTGCATGATGAAGGAGGGATTGGCAGCAGCCACCCAAAACACCACACACAACGCACCTACAGTGAGTACGGGTCAGCATGTTTAAAAATGTACCAACTTAGTATTTAGGTTCATGAAATTACAGGCAGGGCTTCACTTTTACTGTTAGTCAGTGCGTTAAAACAATACTTATCATAGTATTAGTATATTACAAGTAAACATACCTAAACTGAATACATGAAATGAATAGGCTTTAACAAATATCCAAATTAATGAATCCAAATACAAACAGGTTAACATTACAATATTGATTTGTTCATCTTAGCCTTAATAGGAGCATATACATTTGAACATTTGGTTTTCAATTGATATGAAGCATGATCTCAATCAGGTGAGATTTCCTTAAGAGTGAATAATATTTAATATGCACAATAAAGTAAAGTAAAAGTAAAGAGCCATTGGCAATTAGACCCTGATCACTGATTACAGAGAAAGCAGGACAAGCGGGAGAGAGAGAGAGAGAAAAATGTGAATGAATGAGTAGCATAGTCTTCCTGATTAAACTTAGGTTAAGCTTCATTTGAATAGCACTTTTCAAAACAAAGTTACAATGTGCTTTACAACTTAAAATCCTGTCCAACACCTAGCCATCCAAAGACCATGTTACGACCCCACCAAAGCTCATTACAAAGGTGATCGAACATAATCAAAGGAGTCAAGGAGTTGTACCAAAGCAAACATACAGTACATTTATTAAATAAAACATGAAAGAAGTCAAAGATCAACTCAAACAAAATAACAGGTCTGATGGGCTGGCCAAAACAAACAACAGAAAGGGAAACCCTCCAGCCCAGCCCACAAAGGACTGTAGGATCTGGAGGCTTCCCCTCTACCCTAAACCAATCTCAAACTAACTAAACAAACAGAAACAAAGCCACAAAAACTAAACTACCAATCCCATAAAAATAGAAGAAAAACAACAATCAAAAGAATACAAATTTGCAGCAGTCCCAGTCAGCCTGCTGCTGCTGCCATGGCTGGAAGATGGACAAAAGAGAGAGACAAGCACCCAACCCCCTCTTTATTGTATCCCACAGGGACATTAGATGAGCCAACATAAACATCAAAATGTTCTAAAGCCATGGCACTTGCCAAAGCATCCTTTTCAGTGGTCGAGTACCATATCTGATGCAATGCAAAAGTTTTACCCTACTTCATCATCACCCTCCTGTAAAGTCTTACTGCTCCATCAACAGTTTTATGTGGCCGCTTGGGAGTTTTTGGAGTACCAAAACCAAAAATCAAGCAGCCTCAGCACAACTGCAAAATTTCTGACTCACAAATGACTGCATCCCACAGTACAGCACAAGATCCAATTAAACAAAAAGCCGACTATGTCCACAAAATTACCCATAACTCTAAAAGTCAATACACAGTACAAAAGGCTACAAACAAATCAACACATCTAAATTACAACAGCTTTACTTCCACCAAATTCCCCAAATCTATATCTCAAAAACTTTTTGAAAACTTTACAAAGTTTACAATTAGTATGGACAATCCCCCAAATGATGTTACGATCCCCACAAAGGTCATTACAATGGTGGGCAAACATAATCAAAGGAGTCAAGGAGTATTAAAGAAAAAAAAAGTTTATCAAATAAACCATGAAAGAAGTTAAAGGTCAACTTAGTAATAACAGGTCTGATGGGCTGGCCAAAACAAACAAAAGAAAGGGAAGCCCCCCAGATCAGTCCACAAAGGGCATGGGATCTGGGGCCTGTACCACGAAGCGAGTTCAACATACCCAGGATATCTATTTGTTATCTGGCTTAACTAACCTCAACATTCGCGATTGGGATGAGCTGGTTATCAACTGAAAGCTAGTTGTGTGAGCAAACTGTAGCCAGACAAATAGACACAGTTAAGTAGCACAGCTGCAGCTGACGCATACAGGAAGACAGAAGATTGCTGACAGTGTGAATGCCTAAAGGAACACCATAATCTATAATAATGTGTTGATTTGATGTGTATTTATGGCGTCTATGAACATATTAGCCTTATTCTTTCAGCACGGCTGTGTGTCTGTGTTTCCACATTAAAAGACTCTGAATAGATGGTCACTTTTAAGAACTTCTCGTCACTTTAAAAATAAGATTCATTTATCACACTCAAAAGTGTTTGAAACATTGTTCTAAATGAACTTCATAAAGCAACAAAACGAAAAATCCATTCATGTCATAAAATGTGCTCAAATAGTGGTCAAAAGACTGAATCTCGACATTTAGGCTGCTGTAAACTCCCCCACATTACCTTCGCCCACATCGCAAAAGGTGGGGCTGTACATGACCAGTCACTCTAATAACTACTAACCTAAAATATATAGCCTATAGCCTATTAAAATTTATTTCAATATCCCTACCAAACTATTGCTCATAATATTCATCCTCACATAAGAAAAATTAAACCCATTAATTTTAATGCCAGTGACAGACCAAATAAAAAACACATTTCAAAGCAGTAAGTATGCTTAATGTAAAAACCTACAATAGAAGTCTCAGTCTCTGTAGAATGATATCACTACACAAACATTTCTCCACATCACCACAGCAAACATAAAAGCAGCCTGTAACAGTGTGCGGGATCTCCTTCGATTGGTGAGGTCAGGAAAGTCCCTGACTGCCTGCTCCTCCTCTCTGTGTCCTTTGCATGCCCTCCGCTTGATCATGCCATTTCATCCATAACCTGACTTTTGTGGAATAAACTGGTGTTGTTTGTGCTCCGTGCTAGAAACAGGACATTCTTACTGTGATGGACTATATTAATGTATGTTTTGTAATACAATTTTCACAAAATCTGCTTCTATATTTTCTTTTGCAAGTGTTTTTGATGCTGCCTCACTGTGCTCCCTCCCTTTTCTCCCAAAGCACACGAGCTTGCTCACACACATGTGCTACTGCTGAGCCTGGGCAGTTAGATACAGAAAGCAGCACACACACTCACAGCTAGAGTTTTAACACTGTGATCTAACTTTACACTATAAAATAACACTTTAAATGATGACAATGTAGACCACCATTGCTCTAGTAATTAATGATAACAATTTAGGCTATAATGCTCCAAAATAATTCACAACAAGAGTTAGGAGAGTTGGTTAGAGCAGGTTAGCCTTTCAGCATAAGTTACCATGGTGATCCACCTGGTAAGTGAACCACCCCAGAGGAAACATAGAGCACAACATGAGTCACAATATCACAAGTAAATCTATGGGAATGTAACAGGGAAAATGTAACAGACCAACCTCGGTAGGGCTGGGTATCAAGTTCAATACGTTTTAGGCACCGAATTGCCTCAGTACCACTGAGTATCAAAAAATGTCTGGTTTTTGATACCTAAAGGTTCTTGTTAACGTCAATGAGCCAATAAGCATGCAGCATGCTTGATGTGCCCAAATCTAAAAGTGATTGTAATTGGCTGTGGTGATGTAAACACAGCACAGAGATGTGGCTCGTGGATGTAAAAGACGTGGAGAAAAGTGTGGCTACGTTGCACAAGGCTTGATGCAATATTTGTGATGTAAGATAATAGCTGCCAAGAGCAGTGACTCGAAACACCAGGTGAAGCCCTCGACTGTGCATGGAATAAATGTAAGGACAGAAAGTTGCTCCGTCTTTGACTGCAACAAGACAGAGCCCGTGTTCTAACGATATCTGCTGCCTTGTCGAAAAATGCTACCATAGCGCAAATCGATTCGACTCGATAGACTATCGAAGAATGCTACCTTATGTGTTCCCATTTCCAATCCCATAAAGGTGTAACTCTCACAGTATTATGACATCTGTTTTTTTAAAATTATATAATAACATCATTTCAGGGATAGCGTATTCTGGTAGACTAATATCCCCCATGAAATAGTGCTCCCACCACAGAATCTGTTTAAATTGCACCACTACCCACTCCATGTGATCTGTAAGGAGACGGGGAGCATTATGCCACCTTTATTTAAGATATCAGGGGTAGCATATTCTGATAGACTAATAATGATTATATTTTGATATTGCTGACGATCAGCCACTGTCTCCACGGCATGCCCAACAGCAAGGTGCACAGATTTATGGGTGTGGAAACAGACCGCGCTTGAAGGTCACACATACGCACACATGTTTTATTGACTGAGTAGCGTCAACACACGCTACATTTCCCCAAACATTTCTGAAGGATCAGTAAGTGACGTCACCGACGGTGACATCCCGTACCGATCCTTGGGCTGATGTCTGTGTCTTTGCTGCAGGGGAATAAAGGACCACGTGATTGAGTTTACTTTCTATTGTGATAGTTGTTGCCTGGCCACCTCTTCCTCTAGTGAGGAGGAAACTTTGATGTGTAGTGGCAGAAACTTGTTTCTCTCTCTTTCTCGCCCATTGCCATGAATGTTTAGGTTGTTTAGGTTGCAATGTTGCCAGAGCACAAATTCACATATAAACAATTAAAAAATTACATTATAAAAACTAAAGGAGGAATAAAAACAACAAAAACATAATATAGGCCTGTTACACTGAAAATATGTCTTGCTTTTTGACAAGCAGTAGAATTTTTCAAAGGAACAATTATTAAAATTACAAACAATATTAATTATAATAAAGTGATAATTAAGTTACAAACAACAATAGTTTGTTGAGAATAAAACTGGTATAGAAAGAAGTATAGTTCAGGAACCGGTATCAAAGTCGAGGTATCGGTATCAGTATCGATTGATATTGATATTCGATTGATATCGAAAATCTTTGAACAATACCCAGCCCTAAACCTCGGTGAATGTTGCATCATTTGAATGTGAATGTAATTGTAACTGCTGCTTTTCTGGCTTGATGGCATGTGTCAAGATCATACCATTCATTTGTGTGCATTCTGAAGCCTCGAGTTTGGCATTTTGGTCATCGCCATCTTGGGCGCACATTATTTAAACCATAAAACAAGACAATAATTATCTGTCTCTCAGTGAAGGTTTAGTTACAACTCCGAACTAATGCAAGATAAAAAGCAATGGATTCACATTGGCTATTACTAGCACAGTTGATCCATATCCTCAGCCAGCAGGCTACTAGCACAGACACAGTTCAGTTTGTCTTTAGCAAGTTCCACTGACCCAGGTGAAATACAGGCAGCCTCAGCCAGTACGAGCACAGCCAGAGATGTAGCCAGCATCAAATACAAGCAGCTCAGACCCTAGTGGAACAGTTGCTGTTACACCACATGACCCAGCAGATTTGCCCATAGCAGAATTTTTCTTCGGTGGTGATGTAGGTATGTGTGCTTATGTTGCGGTCAAAGCCTTTTCTGACATGACAGTGCCAATAATAATGGGCTTAGCAACAGAAACTGGTAAAGCACATACTAACACATTTCATACACTTTCAAAAATGTATAAGGGGGTGTGGGAAGGAAGTAGGACTAAACATTAAAAATGTATTGTATCAGATATTTCTTATCAGATATACATTATCAGATGTTTTAAAACTCTCAAATATCAATGTTGACATGTGCCTCAGAAATCCTGAGTTTCCAGTATTTGACAGGGTCTATTTCTGATTTGTAAATAAATGCAGATCTACAAAGCAAACTTTTGCAAGCATGTCAGACATAAAGGCTGATTTAAGCCTTTAAACCTGTAACTTAATTTATTTTATCCTGATTAGGCTGTAAACGGTTTGGTGACAACCTAGCACTGACTTCAAAAGAGAATGATCTAAAAAGAGCAGCAATTGGTAATTGTAGCAGTTGTTTTCCTCTTTCATGTGAAAAGGTACAAATACGACAGCTGAAAGAGGGAATCCCCTTCTGAACAAGGCCTTGAACAAGAGTGGTATGCAGTGCCCACTCTGAATGAGCAGTCACAGGGCAGTTCAACACACAGTGCTGCAGCTTCACCCTAATCCCAGTCAAACACACTCTGCTGACTCAGCAGGCTGATGCATGACTGTCCTGTCTGTTTTGTTGTATCTCTTGAGTCCCAAAAACACCAACACACACATCCCTTTCACATTGAACATACGGTGGCTTTAGATGTATTCTTTACCTCTTCCGTTTTTACATATATTACTGCATTAAGATAAGCAAAACATAATTTATTACATGTTTTTTGACATCAATAACACACACATTGCATGATAATGACAATAATGACATTCATTTAAAAAAATTTCAGTATTCCCTTCCCCTACCATTGTTTTGGGTAAACGACCCCCCGCAACTCTTGAAAGAATGACAAAAATATATATAACTAGGGTATATATTCCCCCCCCAAAACAGACGCACAAGATAAAGCCGTTTTCACCTAACCAGGCAATTTGCTTCTTGCTCATCGCCTCAAAAGTTGAATTAATTTGACCTTTAGTTGTGCAACTTTGCCCTTGCTATTTTCACCTGATCGCCTGTAGTACACTAACATTCCATGATGTAGGGCCCTTTGATTAAATTGCGGACAGAATCACAGAATTTAACAATTTATAAAAAAGGCTAACATGGAATTTGGGAACAAATAAAACTGAACCTGCGAATACTAGTGATACTAGTAGTTTTGGGGATCTACCACCACCCCTGAAAAAAATCCTAGGGGAAACACTGCTCCAGGATCATGCTGCTGAGAAGCGTACACATTTCATGTATATGCAAAAGTATGTGGACACTTAAACACAACACCTATATATGACTTCTGAAAATCTCATTCCAGAACCTTTAACAAGGCATTAATAAGGGATAACCACCCTTTGCTGCTATAACAGCCTCCACTCTTCTGGTTTCAGTTTTTCTACCATGATGGAACCTGGCTACAGGGATTTGCTCCCACTGAGCCAATAGTGTGAATAGAGTGATAATTCGAATAAACACAACCCGTGATTACTACAGCGGTATATAACCAAATTAAACGTTTTGCTGTGATTTATTTGCAATAAACGGATAAAAATAATGCCGAAAAAACTACATGATGCCAATTTTGCTAAACATATGAATTCATGCTTTGTCTGTCAGCAAGGCAGCAAGACAACAAATTTTCTGAATGGAATGGTTTTCTGAATGGAGTTCCAATTGATTAGGGCTATGCTATGCTAACTTATTTACAGTAAAGTACAATGATAGCTGAAATCAAGTAACAGACACATATTTTCTGACAATGCTAGGTAGTTCAGCTTCTTCACTTTCTTTTCTCCAAGTAATGTCCACTGCCGTTTTTTATAAACATGAAGTAGTAGTCCCACGGAGCTCTGGACATTACCAACAACAGTGGAAACTAAAAACACTGTGGCCCGCTGCTGAGAAGCACCAGTGAAGATAAATCAACATTTTAATCCCAAAAATTACAAATAAAAAGTTAATATAATGAAAGCAATTAACTCTGAGCTCCTCCCGCCGATATACAGCGCTTATATTGGAGCACAATCCAGTCCGACTGCAGGTGTTTATTTGTCCAAAAGCTCCGGCTCTCTTCTCCACAGCTCTCCATTGCTCAGCAGCTGTTTGGCCAGCAGAGACTCTCTCCCTCCGTTCCGCCTGGTCCTCTCCAAACAACACTCTGCAGTCGTCTGCTGACGTCCGGACAGTCTCAATGCTGATAGGCTATTGCGAGACAGCGTCACACGGCTTTGTCGATCGAGTTGAAAAATTCCAACTCAAGCGAATCCCTTCACTTCACGGCCAGCACGTCCTCTGCACCTCCTGACAGGAAATCGAGGCTCTCTGCGTCACGTTCGGTCTGAAAGCATTATCACACCAAACTTTACAGTTGGCTACAGTACTACAGTATGCAGTTAGGCAAGTAGCATTCTCTTGCTATCCACTAAACCATGATTCGTCCATCAGACTGCCAGACAGTGAGGCATGATTTATCACTCCAGACAAAATGTTTCCACTGCTCTGGAGTACATCGTCATTTTTTTTAATACAGTAAACATTACAGCTTTCAGTGGCCCATGCATAGAAAATTTATGTCACAGTGAAAAACAATTAATTCACTTAATCACCTAAGACAAAATCTGACCTAAATAATTCTTATTCAATTTGTGTAATTATGACACGGCAAATGCATTTTTCTTTTTTATTTCACTTTATTTCTTTTTTTGATTTATTTTTGTTTAGGAAAACTGCAGCAGTGGTCTGTCAGGAGTGATGTCAGGAGTGTGGTTGAAGCAGCTAAACCCCCTAATAGTGTCCACATTCTTTTGGAGATATACTGTAGTGTAATTGCTCTATGGTAATTTTGTTGAATAATTTAAACCAGATGTGGACTCCATACTGGTCAATCCAGGTCTACAGACATCTGTAGACATTTATTATTTAAAAACTTGAAGGATTATGCAAGTACTACTGAGTACTAAATACTGCTAAAATCACATATTGTAGTTACATATATAAATAAATAAGTCCTTCTTATTCTTAATGACATCTTTCCTCTTTCTCCCACTCTAGAATGAACTGTCAGATGATGATTTCAGATTAGAGGTCACTCAGATTCATAAGGTAGGTGGATGTGTCTGTGTTCCAATGACTAACAAAACTCATATGCGTCATTGTGTTGAATATTGTGTCCACCCCCATATTTAGTTGCATGTGTGTGTGTGTGTGTGCATGTGTGTAGGATTTTACAATGGAGACGTTTGCAGGCCCGGTGTTTGCTAGCCTGCGTGGCTCTTTGGGAATGACAGAGCAGGAGTATCAGCAGTCGCTCTGTTCTGAAAACTGCTACCTGCAGTTCATCAGCAACTCCAAGAGCAAGGCCGACTTCTTTCTGACGTGAGTAACTCACACAGACCATTCATAAGCAGTTTTCATAAGAAATTAACATTTTATAAAAAATATATAATAAAAAAACATTTCATTGTAAAACTGTCAGAGTTTGGGTTGCTGTAAAAAGATGGAAATCTACTTAAAACTTATTACTTATTTTTGAACTTCTAGAAATGACAAACGCTTCTTTTTGAAGACCCAGAACAAAAGGGAAATCAAATTCCTTCTGGCCAACCTGAAGATCTACATGGAACATCTGAGGAAATATCCCCATTCACTGCTGGTCAAGTTCCTAGGTACACCCATAACACAGACAACGACACATTCACACAATGACAATGCAATTGTAATTAATAAAAAAAATGTATTTAAAAAAAACAGAACCAAAGAGGTACAGAATATAATAACATAGATTCAATACAGTTTTTCTCAATTGCTTACTCAATACACTTTTACTTAAAACTCAACACAAATACAAAAACTCCACAAATCTCTGGCAAAAGCAAACACTGCATTCATAACAATGTTATGTCTTCTGAAAATAAAACTTTGTGCATGTAATAGGTTTGCAAAGTGAAAAAGCCCAAAGTCCACCCCAAACTCTGAACTGCTTGAAAACAGCTCATTTGTAAGCCAGCCGTTTCCCTTTCATCCCTGTGATGTCACAGGGATGAAAGCTAAATGTGCCTCATATAACACTCGCCAAGTGGCTACTCTGACACGCCCTCAAAAAAAACTGAAAAGCACTGAGCTGCAGCACACCCCTCCTCTCCCTTCCAAACACTAGCTACCCCCCAGGCAGTCAATGGACATAAAGTTGTTACTGTGATGTAGAGACAGAGCTCAGTTAAAACTTTATGGATGAAAGATACTTTTGTTACAGATTAATAACTCACCACTCTGAAACTCTTGCTCCAGTCCATGTTGCCAAGCTGGTCGGCAACATGTACAGCTGAACTGAAGCCGTGTTTACCGGCTTCTCACTGACCCGCCCTTCTCTGCTTCTGATTGGCTAGTAGTCCCTAACTAGGAACTGCCCATGTACAACTCCCAACAAAGATCATTTAGAGACCAGATGTATCACTCCATAGCTAAAACGAAGCCTTCAACACAGGGTGAAAAGAGAAGCTGCAGCAATGTGCAGTATGAAAAAAAATATGGCCTTTTTTGAAAATGAAACCATGTAAACCTGCTCTGGTACAACCCCTAAATAGGATTTTGAACCTGAAAATGGAGCCTGTTCTCATCTCAGGGCGTCATATACCGACGATATGAGAAAGAGTGACAAAGCGTAGTTATTTGTGTGAGATGCACCGTGTGCGTCTCTATGAGACACTCCGGGGTGTCCCGTACAGACCGGAAGTGCTAGTTAGCTAGCTGTAGCTAGATAGCTAGCTAGGTTCGTGATAAAGGTGTTGACAGCCCCCCGACGCCCCTACCCTTACCACAACCATCAGAAATGTTAGTACCTAAACCTAAGTCACTGACTTTATGCATGTCGACTGGCTAACCTTACCTGTTAGCACACTGGCTTGCAACGCGCACTTGCTGCAACGTAGCAAACGGGGGTGTTTCATACGGACACTGAAGGGTACCTTCAGCGTAAAATCCATATGCTGTCTGAAAGCGTCAGTTATGACGCATTGAGATGAGAATGTGTTGGAAAATGAGCATATTACAGCCTCTTTAAAGGTCCAGTGAGTAATATTTCTGAGGATGACAAAAATGCAATATAAGATCCATCTATGTTTTCAGTGATGTATACATTTGCTTTGGGACCCATCCCAAAATAAAAGGTCTGGCCCCTCTGGCATTTGCTAGACTTGCCAGAAAGGGTTAGGGGATACAGGGGGCTGTCAACGCCTTAAAGACTAAAGACTGGTTAAAGACTGATGGGGGTGGTGGCGTTGGTCCAGTGGATAAGACACATGACTGTAGTGTGAGACAATTCCCCACTGTGACACATCCACCAATGTGTCCCTGAGCAAGACACTTAACCCCTAGTTGCTCCAGAGGCGTGCGACCTCTGACATATATAGCAATTGTAAGTCACTTTGCATCAGCTAAATGAATAAATGTAATGTAAATGTATCTATGAAGATTCTCAGTCATCCAGGTCATAGTTATCCAACGAAGGTTAAAGTCAAGGGCAACTGGACTTGGTTGAAGATACTGGAAGACGTTTCGTCCCTCATCCAAAGGACTTCTTCAGTTCTGACTGACTGGCAGGGAAACTCAGCTATTTAACCTCAGTGGGGTTTCAAACCATCCATCTTCTCTGTACACGGGAACTGAACCCGGCCTGCTGGTTGAAAAGCAGCTTACTTACTAACCTTCCACCCATCCCACCACCACCGGAGTACAACTTTATGGCTATTTAAGATACGTGACCCTCTTTGTCATGTGTTTGTGTTGTATGGTCACTAGAGGTTGCTGCCACAATAAACGTAAACATGACTCGTTGTTTGTGTGACTAAAACAATATATAACATTGTTTTTCTGTGAAAGACAAGCTCCTGGTCTTCTAGTACCAGAGCAGCCTAGCAGAAACAGGGAGGAATCTGGTAGAGGTAGGAAGAAAACAGTGATACTCAAATGTACTTTTGTAATTAACTCTACAGTAGTAGTTTTTACTGTATGTGTAAATTTGTTATAAAAATCTGCTTTTTTAAAAGTTGTAGCCTAAGCACTGTTTGCCAGTCACATACATTAAATGTTTAAACACCTGTTACATATGGTACTGCTTATATTATTTCATCAACTGAATACAAATATAAATAGCAAACGTGTGTGTCCATGGGTGTGGTAATGTGGGCTGGTGTGGCTACATTGCCAAGGCAGGCTTTTAGTCCCAGGTGGCCGCTGGCAACTGGCATGACTACGGTTTTGCATTCGGCCCCTCACATAACCGCACTTTACTTGTCTTCTGTCCTTTGAAATACCTGGTTGTTAGGGATTGTTAAGTAAGGTGGGGTGAATGTTATATACTGAAAGACATGGGTCAAACAGGCATGTAGTGTTTTTTGTGTTAATATATTGAACATTGAATAACAGCATTATTTACATTAAATTATACCTTAAGTGAGCTTCCTACCACAGTGGCAGCTAGTAGAAAAAAGTTAATTTCAGACCCTGATGTTAATACTGATGCATCAATGATTAAGTAGCATTTTACTGTAACTTCGTGGGGTGGAGCTAATTTTACGTTGTTTAGTTGAGTCATTCCCAACCAGGGGGTCGGACCTTCAAGATAAATCTGAGGTCGTGAGGTGATTACTAGGAGAGCAAAGAAGAAAAATCAAAGCTCTGCTACACAATTATCATTTATTGGATTTCTTTCCTGCATTGGGCAATTGGACCTCTAGTAGGTGATTTGACCTCTATATTGGGTAACTTGAGCTCTTTAAGCCTAGAACTGCCATTTAAATTAAATCATTTAGTATTTTGGTTCAGTGATGAAATTCTGATAAACCCACTGTACACCAGGACCTTAACACCAAATGACAGAAAAACAAACTATTCAACTAGCTGGGGAACATAGTGGAGCATTTAGCAGCTAATTTAGATTAGAGCTGCATCTTTACCTCAGGTAGAGACCAAAACAAAGCTAAAAGGAGCATGTACTTTATATTGGACTTGTGACAGCATCACTGTGCCTGTGGATGTTTGGCAAGTGTCTGCAGAGATGCTTGCCTTTACAATGTTATAAGACAATATGTCAGATAATATGTTGCACTGGACTGAGTGAATCTCACTGTTTTTTCAAGGTGTTCACAGGATCAAAATCCCACACAGACGGAAGGTAAGAATCACATTTTCTCACTGTTCTATGTGGCATAATGATTACAGGATGTTACAAAGCATTATAAAGCCAATTTCTTTTTTGTATTTGTCCTTGTGCAGAAATACTTCATTGTTATGCAAAGTGTGTTTTATCCAGATGATCGAATCAATGCCAGGTAAACTTGGTTTTCTAGCCCCCATAAATACAAAGCATGAGTAGTATTAGTATAGTCTTAACAACACCGAAACAGACTCTTGTGTGGTTTGATGTATGTTTGGTATTGCCAGGTACGACATTAAGGGCTGTGAGGTGAGTCGCTGGACAGAGCCTGCACCAGAGGGAAGTCAGATTATTGTTGTTCTCAAAGATCTCAACTTTGAAGGCCAGTACATCACTCTGGGTAAGGAAATAGAATGTGATGTTTATGTGTGCTTTGAGTCATATGAACTTGTGTAATAGAAAAGAATAGCATTAGCTCATCCCCATCAGGCCAAACAGTATATCTAACTATGCCAAAATGCATTCTATCTTAAATTAACTTTGTGCATCTAATTCAAATAAATCTAATATTCAAATAAAACGTCAATGCAAATGGTGTGTATAAATGCTGGTCGTACTATCCATATATTAAACCCACTGTAATGTTTGTATATCTGCACAGTCATGTTTGAGTTGTAATGTTATCTGGTGTGCGTGTGTGTGTGTGTGCAGACCGGCAGCGTCCCTGGCTCCTGCGGCAGGTGGAGATCGATACACACTTCCTCCAGAGGCTCAATGTGTTGGACTACAGTCTCCTCCTGGCTCACCAGCCCTTACACCACGATGAGCGCCACCAGAGTCTCTCCTTTGCTACTCTCATCATGAGAACCAAAAAGTCAGTGTTGTTCTCCTGACATTTCATGACTATGTTTTTACAACATTTTGTAGCCTGCTGTGACCCTGTTTTTAGTTTCCAGATTTTTCATTTAAAGTGCAGTTAGAGAGTTGTAATCTGTACCTGTTTGTCAGTATACTGTACTGGTGTCGGCCTTAGAAATATCCCTGGTAGTGGGGAGAAGAATAAGTACTCAATAAGTCCTTCATCAGGCAGGACTAAAGGTCTTTTTCAGATGTTACAGGACACTCCCGCTCACTACTCCACTTGTGAATAGACAGGCAGACAAGCACTTTGCGAGTAAACACCAGGCGCTCTGTGTCTGGTAATTCCTGGATTTTAATAGCTCCTGTGTTTCAGCAGGTGTTCTGCTCATGTTCAAAACTTTCTGCACATTCAGAATCTCTTCCACATCTGATAGACACAGACCTGTTTGGGACTGCATGTTAAGATGAGACAAGGATGTGGAAACTGAAATTAACTGAAAACACGATTGATTAGGCAGAAATCTCACGTTAACAGAACCTCCAATAAAGTGCAGCTCACAGACCCAAACAGAGAAAGTTTGTGCTTCAGTTTTTAGATGTTTATATTATAAAATAATGCTTATGTTAATTACCACTCAGTCTCAACTGTCTATACTCAGCGGCGTGAATGAAAAAATTATGTGTGGCGTGTTTCAGTTGCGTGAAAGGTTTTAATGTTGGGAGATCTCTTTAATCTTATACTAGGCACATCAAAGACTCCCCTCTGAAAAGACCTTTAAGCCCCACTCAGGGGCATTAGAAATGAAATATTCCCTGTGCTCCTCTGTAATGTTTATCTCTATGAAATTACAGGAGATGGTCTGTAATAAACATGGACATTCAGCAGGACAAATCCATAAGAAAGACAAAAGTCTCCCCAGGGGGCGCCAGAGAGCTAAAGGGAAAGCAAAAATACCATGTGAGGTGAATTGGACTGAGTAAAGACTCCAAGAGGGAGTCTGTGTTTGTACTGGCTGATGATCCAGCATCTCTTCTACTGCCAAAGTTAAGCACAGCATCTGTAAATTATAGATAACATTATTATTATTATTATTACTACTACTTGATTATTTTTTACTGAGGTATGTGCATCCATATTGCCCAGTCAATTAACATTTTAAAGTCAATATTTAATCAATAGTCAGTGTCAATCCATTGCTTTCCATCTTACATTAGTCCAGAGTTGTTGTTTTTCACTGTGTGAGAAAACTTATGTGTAGTGCGAGAGTGTGTGAAAATTGTCAACTGCGTGAGTCTAAAGCTCGATGCCTGAGAGTTTGCAGATCTGGTCTTAATATTACTTAAAGGTTAAGCAAGCTATCAAGCAAATAGGCTACTAGTTTGCCTAAAAGCTAGTTCCTCATCTTCGCTTGTCAATCATTGGCTACATGGTGCTTTTTAACACTTTTTTTGGCCAGAAATTTGGCTCCCTATGATTTTATTTTTGTCTGTGTATTTTCGCTTTTCTTTTTTTGGGCCCCTGACAGTCTTCAGTGTTGGCTTAAAGTGACTCGCTTTAGATTTGCGGGTCCTGCATCTGCATCACCAAATGTTTCGACCGTACCATTTTCACAATAACAGCGGGTGGTGGGTTATCAGACGAAAAGTCTGAAATATAATATAATAATACATTTATCATGTGAATACATCTAAAAAGTCTTGTTAATCATGTAAGACAGTAAGTGAAGTGTTGATCCTATTTGATCCCATTCAAGGCTCAACCATAGACCTTTGCATGGGCGCCCCGTGGGTCTTGGGCCAGCATCACTGTGCCTGTGGATGTGAGATGCGCGCTCAGCTAGGTTTGCAAGACAGACAGAGAGGTGCGCTGTACCTAGCAACCTAACATTACCGTTACTGTTTGTGACATCAAATTTGGATAGGAGCGAACACAAGTTTACCTGGTTGTTGTTTCTTCATTTAATTCTCATGGTGTTTTTTTCTGTCTTTTCATGACCAGAGGGATAGTTCCGCTTTAGCCTCTAATCAAAGTATGGTTGGACCGACAATGCCATCGTCCATCGCCAGTGGCTGCAGACATCACAATGTTGAGCTGTCATGGTTCTTTACCGAGTGAAGTCTATGTGTGGGAAACGCATACCTTTATAAGATGACTGCTACCTAATTTATGGGGTCTTATGTAACTTGCGTAACTTGCTTAATGAGCATTTTGAGAGAAATAATAATCACTCAGGAGTTACTATCAGTGCCAACATCGAGATCCAACACAAGGTAAGTCACAAATACAGCCACTTTTTCAGTTCAATTTTTTATTGAAATAATTTTAACTGTCAAACCAATTGAGCAGAGGAGCACACCTGCAGTATCTTTCAAGTTCTGGTCCTCTCTCTGCTGCTGTTATTCACTGCATGAAGGTACCACCTGCATGTTACCGCTGGTAGAAGGAGGCGCGCCTGGTTTATCTCAAATTGCTTGCTCAGTTTTCATAAAAAATTCACTATGAGCTGATAAAAAAGTAGAAGAACTAGCAGCTCTTCCCGTGGAGGACCTGCTAGTTCACAAAAAAAAAAAAAACAGTAGTTAATTGTGGGTTTAATTATTACTAGGGTAGGGATGTAAAATGTCCCTGTTGCACTCAGTGATTAAAATCACTGAACAGCACTGGTTATGTTGAAATCACCCCACCTTCCCTAGATGCATAAAGTCAGTCCCTCCCAGTGGCAGTAGAGTATAGAAGGAAAGAGGTGAAACTCTGGTGCTTTTTTGACAACTGCCGCTAGATGGCGCTGCAGTAGCGCTGCTGCCATTTTGGCGTGAAAACGGCTATGGCACAACAGCACAAAACCTACAAGGAAACAGCCCTTTTTTGAGCGTAATGTGCTTTTGATTTAGAATTTTATTTTCTTTGTTCTTTGGGCTTACAGTAGTATATTTTTTTGCAAGTGCTGAATATACAGAAAATGTGTTTCCTATATGCAAAAAAACCAAACATTTTCTGTAACTACATGCCCTGGACGCTGTGTTCTCAGTTTTTTGATGTGTCTAAAGAATGCTCTGTAGTGTTTTATATCTTGAGTGGCTGTGTTTATGTTTTGAAAGCAGTGTTTGATTTTGAGCACAGAATACATGGTTTTGAGGCGATTGTTTGATTTTGCCAGAAGAGTCAGGGGTTTTGTGAATGTAGTTTGAACATTAGGTTTTATGTTTAAAGTTTTGAGAAAATGGATGAAGGTTTCAAGAAATGTGTCTTGGCAATTGTGAAAAACTGTAAAAAGTTACTGAATAAATATAGTTAAAGCTGCAAGCAGCGTTGGACGGGCCCTCGCAAGTGTGTAGCGCGGTGAGGTATGAGGCAGCTGCGTTGCAGATTCTGGAACTCTGCCAGTGTGGCTGTGAATTTGCCACGCGCTTCGGATGCTCCACGAAGGTGTTAAATGTCACCGTGTCCCCTTTGTGGTGCTACAGAGCACAGAGAACTACAGTCATGCCTGCATGTGTCACTACTACCACACATGCGCAGTTGAAGAAAAACAAACCCTCATGTCAGTGGAACCACACGATTGGCTGAAATACGTTTCCCACATTGGCTGTTAAAAGCAGACGATTGGCTTTCTTGTGGGAGGGGCGAGATAACTGCCATCTTTGCCGTTATGGGCTTTCCCCATAGAGTTGTACTGAGGGTGTGATTGAGTGGTGTGTCGGCTCTATAAAACGTCTCTGCTATAACTGACTATTGGCATGTAGATGTGTTCGGGGTGGGACTGTTATCAAGCATGTAAATTTTGGTACAGATTTGAGCTTGTCCAGTGAAGCAGTGACAACTTCCAGTTTCACGGCGAAGCTTGGAACTTTGCGGACACGCCATGGATGACATGACAACAAGACATCAATGTGATAAGGGTTTTCTGATATAGTTTTGAAGTAGATATAGCCAACCTGAAGGAAGTGCTTCATCACACCATAAAAGTAGTCACATCCTGTTGCTATGACTATGAGTGAATATTGGCTTGTAATATTGGCCACTTGGCTTGAATATTCCTTCCTTGGCTTGGGACTTTTATCAACCACGTAAAGTTTGATGCACATGGAGTTCGTTGAAGTATGGAGTGTGTAAATTATCTAAAAATTACCATAAAATGTAAAATGGCTGACTTCCAATTGGGTTTAGGGAATCCCTCCAAGAGGGTTTTTGGTACACAGAGTGCCATAGGGTGTCACAGAGTGCCATAGAGTGCCACTAGAGAACTGTGGGAAACTAAGGAACAGGCTGGGAAGAGACAGGTAACTTGTGACAGCAGTTTGTTTTTTGCAATCAATCGAGTTTCTGGAAAAAGTCATTTTTAGTAAAGAGTGTATTTTTATATTAGTAAAAAGTGTATTTTTGTTCCTTTTTTTCAAATGTGCGAGATCATAACCTTTGTGATGGAAGTAAAATAAAGTAGAACGTACTTGCTCAGCAGTTCAACAGATTTATTGCTGCAGACCTGTTAGGACAACAAATCATGCACACTTCTCTCCTGTGTGGAATGTATGCCACTACATACAGTTTATAGCCCATGCAAAGTAGATGTATTTAGCTTACAAAGAGTGACCTGTTAAAGTGTCAGGAAGAGCCCAATAAGCCAGAAAGTGTGACTCATGTAGACCTAACACAAACACACAGAAAACTGGAGGTGGCTCTTAACCAAACTGCTTACACGCAACTTAAAAGCAAACTGACTCATCCGTAGTCTTCAGACATTTTAGAAATATAATGGAAATTGCATGGTCTGTTCAAACAAATACTTTTGTCTAATTAAATCTGATGTCTATTGTAATTAGACCGTCTGTCTCACTTCACAGAAAATTATAATAAGAAATGATCCAAGAAAGAAACCTCAGAGTGATATAATTTGAACTGACCAGTGTCTTGTACCAATTCATTTTCTCCAACAGTTAATACAGTCACAAATGATGAGTTACATTTTTTGCCATATTACAGTCTATGGATGGCAGTGGCCCTTGTTCTGTCAGTCAGTCCACGACTTTGGTCTGGAATGAAAAATCTTGATGATTGGTTGGTTGCCATGATAATTTGTACAGACATTCAGGGGGACCAGAAGATGAATCCTGCTGACTTTGGTGATTCCCTGACTTCGATGACTGACCACCAGCAGTTCAGAAAGATCACTGATCCAGTGAAATACAATATTGCCAAAAATTGCCACACATTTATGTTCCCCAGAGGATAAATTGTAATAACTTTGGTAAGTGTTTCAGCTCAGAAAGTCTCAAATTCTTTTGACTGGAGAATTCGTTGCCCATTCAGGCTGAATCGTAATAACTTAGGTGCGCCCTTAACTTTCTATTTAGTGCCATTGTCAGGGCAAATATTGTCTAATGCCTTGGTTTCATCTCTATGTGTGTCTGTACTTTGCATGTTAGCAAATGATAGCATGCTAACATGCTTAACTGATATGATGGCAATGGTAAAGATTACCTCTTAAACATCTGCCTGTTAGTATAATTTTATTATAATGTAAGCATTTAACTCAAAGCTAGACTGTGCCTGGGTACAGCTGAAGGAAGTTGTTGTCAGTTGTTGTTGCTTCACATAGTAAGTTTTGTTTCTGTTCAGGTCCCATTTTTACAGGTTCCATCCAAGGTCTTTTCCACATGCTGCATGGTCTGGTTGACTTGGTTGATCACGCCACAGTGTGATCATCAGTCTTATGATCACAGTGTGCTTCGCTAATGCTGCTATTTTAGTGCTTTTGGATTTGACCACTTCCTTTGAAATGGTTAACCACTCCATTCTTTTATCCCGACTCAAAGAGTGTGTTGGCATTAGGGGCACAGCTCTCAAACTCAAAATGTTTTTTCAGTCCCTTTTTCCTCAACAAAATAAATATTTTACCGGGTATGGCGCAACGACGATCAAGCGAGGATGATGTGGAGAACCGGGGGTAGAAATACAGGCAGTCATGAGGTGACTACTGGCAGGTGTGGCAGGCTGACGAGGTGGCTGATGAGATGCAGGTGCAGGTAGTTGGCTGGGCTCAGGAGCAGAGGGAGAGAAAGCACACAGGGGAGAAAACACAGGGAGGCAGGCAGAGAACAGAAAACCAAGGAAAAAGCAGAATAACTGATAAAAAGGAGAAATAAAACCCAGGACACTCACCGTCAGCCGGGCTGCCACCACAACAGGGCCCCCTCCTCAATGGACACCTCCCAGCGGCCTTCCCATTGGACAAGGCGGGGCTAGGCAGACGAACGTAGGGGGCAGGAAGTTGCACTGGGATCCGGCTGGTGGGGGTCCAGGGTCCAAAACGAAACAGGGAATGCAGGGAGGGCTTCGGGACTGAGAAGGGTTAGGGAACAGGCAGGGCTGAACTGAAGACATGGGGCCAGAGGGCGCAGCTGGGAAGCCAGGGGGTTCGGGCGGATGTCCCGAGGGCGCAGCTGGGAGGCCAGGGGGTTCGGGCAGATGTCCCGAGGGCGCAGCTGGGAGGCCAGGGGGTTCGGGCGGACGTCCCGAGGGCGGAGCGGAGGGACCTGAGGGCGGACTGGGGGAGCGGCCCGAGGACAGAGCAGGGGAGCCAGGGAGGTCCGGCGGGCAGCCCAAGGACTGAGCTGTGCCACTCGAGGGCGGACTGGGGGAGCCAGGGAGTTCAGGGGGGCGGCCCGAGGGATGGGCTAAGGGACGAGATGACCTCTCCAGAGGCTGGGGAACCGGGCTAGGGGCTGGCAGCGCGACAGCAGCAGCAGCTGCTCTGCACAGCCTCTGAGAAACTATTTACCTGGCCAAAGGTCAAAAGCGCCAGCTTTTAGCCTGTGTGACTCGAGCCCCTCCACTTTTCCTCCAACAGCTCCTTGCACAGCTGACTAGCTGCCTCCTGAAGGGCGGTTGCTGGGTCTATAGTTGGCTTGATCGTTCTGTTATGGTTTTGTGTGGTGTGGGGACAGAGAGGAACCAAATGCAATGTTCGAAGGGAAGGAGGTTTATTGAGGGAGAAAGGGGTAGAGGGACTGGAGTGGAGGAAGAGGTGGATGTCGGGAAAGCACAGGCACGGGGAACCAAGGAGACAGGGGGCCAGGGAGCTGGGGAACACTGGGACCGAGGAAGCGAGGAGAGGCGGGGGAACAGGGAGGACGCCGTGAGGGAAGTCTGAGGCGGAGAGGGCCGGTGGATGAGCCCAGCCGACTGAACGGAGGACGAGGGTGAGTGTACCTGGGAGGGAAACAGACAGAGAGACAGGGTTAGGGATGACGGTGACAAAGCACAGGGAAAATGTGAAGAAACATGAAAGCCTGAACACGGAGGTGGCACCGGGTATGGAGCAACGATGATCAAGCGAGGATGGTGTGGAGAACCGGGGTTGAAATACAGGCAGTCATGAGGTGATTACTGGCAGGTGTGGCAGGCTGACGAGGTGGCTGATGAGGTGCAGGTGCAGGTAGTTGGCTGGGCTCAGGAGCAGAGGGAGAGGGAGCACACAGGGGAGAAAACACAGGGAGGCAGGCAGAGAACAGAAAACCAAGGAAAAAGCAGAATAACTGATAAAAAGGAGAAAAAAAACCCAGGACACTCACCGTCAGCCGGGCTGCCACCACAACACCATATAATAATATATATATATATATATAATAGAAAGGCATTGTCAGGGGAGGATCAAGGCTCCTCTCGCTTTGCTTAATTAGATGTGCATGTATATATCACCAAAATGTCTTTTTTAATTTTTTGAAATACAACAGAAACACAAAGTAGTACTGACAGCCATAATTTCAGCTTGTGGTAAAACGGTGCAACGTTTTTAATGGGCATTTAGCATGTGAAAGTACAAGTTACACATTTGTGTGCACAGTGGGAAGCAATATCCAAGAAAAAACGTAGGGGAGAGCAGGGGCTTTTCAGAAAAACCTGATTTTAAAAGATAATGTTTCAGACAGAGATATATTTTTGCTGTGGTCACTAACTCACAGGTGTGGTCTATCAATATCAGGTGGTATTTTGTGCAAATGTAGAACGACTTCCGTATAATTTCAGTGGCACATTGTTACTTTCGACCCCGTCAGGTGAGACAAAAGTAACACAACAATACAAGCTAGATTGTTTGTGTTACGCTTGTATTTAATAAATAAACATGACCTTGTTAATGTGTAACTGCAAACATCTTTTGTCCTTTATCTTTAAAAAAAAATTAAATTACATTTTTATTTTAAATATTCAGTTTCAAAAGTAACCTGACAGCCCAAACTTTAATTGTTTAAAATATTTCATATTATATTAAGGATATATTATAATATATAATGTAAATATGCAAATGTGTGCACCTAAAACAGGGGGAAATGGTTAGATGGAGACTGTTTATGAACCTGACATGATTAAAATAAAATAAGACTTTACTGATCCTGCACTGGGGATATTTGCATGTTGCAGCAGTTTCAGAAACAGTGAAAAAATGAAACATAATTAAATAAATAAAGTTAATAAAGTTAGGACAAAAATGGAAATAAACGATAAAATTAAGATTAAAATTAAAAAGCTATTTACAGAATAGGCCTATACAAATTTCACATTTTGAAATTAATTTAAATTTGTTTTAGTAAGAACAGTATGAGTGATCTGCATTTTGATTGCTTTTTACTGACACCTACTACACTGACCTCCTTAGGAGACAGGCCAAAATAAATATCAGCTCTCTTAATATGGACTAGGAGTCCTCCTAGTCCAAGGAGAAGACTTAATAATGTGATCTGTACCTGTGGTCTAGTCTTCTCCCCAATTATCTCTGCCCTCCTCCTGCATTATCTGAACAAAGCGCTCAGCATGGGCCTTTTTAGCTGACCTGAGACTAATGTTTTCTAATAGAGATGTCCAGAGATGCCTTTTCATAAACATCTGGCTGAATCAGACCTCTGTCTTTCTGACCCATGCTATTGGCATATTCTGTTGGTATAAGGGACGAAAGTAACAAGTGTTCCTTTCGTCCCGACAGGAACTCCTGACATATAAACACGATTTATTTTTACACTGAAAAACCCTGACAGGGCAAACTTCAGGGTGTGTTAAAGCACTAAACCCTGTAGATTAATCATTACTGTGACACGTGAAACGAGAGACACGACTTGTAATTCGAAAAAGAGTCCCGCTTCAGAAATTTACTTGCCGTGCTCGAAAACAGTTTTCCGAAGACGGCTGCAGCAAACGATAACAAAATCATGTGATATTTAGCAGCTCCATCAAGGGTTGTCTGCAGAAGGAGCTGCCACTGCTTGGACTGCAAATGCAGACAGGGCTCTGAGAAAATCGCCTTGTTACTTTCGTCCCGTGTTACTTTCGCCCCGGTTTACCCCTATAAAGTATTCATTATTGTTCGCTTGATAGGCACACGGTCTTCTTATGTATCACCATTAGCAGAATCTTCCATAGAACTGTCCGCGGCCTGAAAGTGACCTGCATGCGCAGAAGAATAACACGACATCACACACAGCAGCATGCTGTCGTACAGAAGTAAACAGGGAGCAACAGAGGTTAGCTCTGATTAGCTCATGGGAGACTCCCGTTTTTCATTGTCCTCTCACCAGTCACATATCTCCCAAATTATGACAAGTGTTCACAACTTTATGTTCTTTTATTTACGGTTTCTGATGCTGTACAACGCAACTTCCCCACAACTGACTCCCTTCCCCCTTTCTCTCCTTACTGTGTCCGCTCGGACAAATAGCATGCACATAACTCAGAAGAGAGCTTGCAGTCCGGTGGATTTCAGGTGTACGAAAGGGAATTTGTGAGCAGATGATAGCGAGGTAGAGGCGGAAGAGAGCCACATGTTTAATAATGGCTTTTGTGGAGCTTTTTCAATCACTGCGGCTCCATCTACAGCAGAACTGTGACAACAGATGCTCTAGAGTGATGTCAAAGCTGCATCAATTGCAACATGAGTGTCCAGACTGAGGTCGCATTTAAAAAGATCCGATCTATATCGGATTTGGACCACATATGGATGTGGCCCAATTCCGAACTGGAAAAGATTTGACTTGGCCTGTTCACGCTGTAATAAAAAGATCGGATTTGGGTCACATTGGCCTGCAGTCTGAACGTAGCCTAAAACTGTCCAGCAGAAAAAAAGAGCCTTCCATCTGGGAAAATCCACAACGAATATATCCGTGATTTCTGCTGTCATCCGTCTCTACTCGTCTGGCTTTAGGGTATAAAGATTCACAGGCTGTCGGCTCTCGTGCTACATAACAGGTGTGCTCCTTCATTTGTCCAAATGTCACTTCTCTTCTCACTTATAATAAACCAGAAGACTATGTAGTGACTGTATATTATTATTATGATTTCTTCTTGTTCTTCTTCGTACACATTCAATGTAGTGACAGGGGTCTACGCTGCTGGAATTATACAAGCAGAAGAAGAACACCGTGATGATGAAACACGCTCTGTAGCGCTGGTTGTCACAATATGGCAACCTCCATGGAAGGGGGGACCCGCGGTTATGTAGATAGAAATGGCTCATTCTAAGGTAACAGTTCATTGTGTAAGGCCTTTATACACCACTGAAAACATAGTTATGGATCTTATAATGCATTTCTGTCAATAAATCCTCAGAAATGTTACACACTGGACCTTTCAATCAAGAGACAGCTGGTGTGTGGGTCACGGGCGTGTGTCACGTTGAACATTACGTCATGGCAGTTGTGTGTGGCATTGCTATGACCAGCTACATTGAGGGGTTAGTATCTCTGGGTACTATCTGCAATGGAAAATAGGGGACAGCTGGCCACAAGCGAGTCAAGGTGAGGCGAGGCGAGCTGAGCTGGTACCAGCAATAGAAAAGGTGCTTTAGTTGTGTATATTTGATGTGTATCCTGAACTTGGAAAGCACTTTGGTCAACTAGGGTTGTTTTGAAATGTGCTATATAAATAACTTTACTTGGCTTTTGGCTTTTAGTAAAAGATCTCAACAACCATTGCCAATATGTAATTACATTTTAAACAGAGATGCATGTCCCCATCGGGATATTATTTTTTTGTTCTTTTTTTATTTAAAGTGGTTTATTGGCAGTGGAAACAGATTGTACAGTATTCTGAGCAAGGTTACATAATCGCTGTGACCCATTCCCTTTTCTGTATCATTTTAGATCAGTGAATCCAGGCTCCAGCCCTCTCCATGCAGGCATTGCTGCTGTCCCTGGGGCAGTCCCAGAAGATGACTCCACCTTACTTTTGTCAGAAAGAGATGGCAGATGTCTGAGGCAATCACAAGCAGGAGATGCATCAGGTGGTGGAAGCCTTCAAACATGCCCAGACAGTGATGCATCTGAGCTTCCTGACTTCAGGACTCAAAACCGACGTTTACTGCCCAACTTAAAGAATCCTCTGCATGTGATCGATGGGCCCGAGCAACGCTACTTCATCGGCATCATTGACATTTTCACAGTTTACAGTTTTAAGAAGAGACTGGAGCATTTGTGGAAGAGGCTGAGACATCCAGGCCGGTCCTTCTCCACCGTCAGTCCGCAGACTTACTGCCTCAGGCTATGTCATTGGGTACAAGACCATACCAAGTAGACCCTGCATGAGTGGTGGAGACTTCCTACCAACTCTAACTACGCATGTCTAAACAACTAAATGGTCACACACATGCACACACAATCATTTCATCTTCCACATGCTCATAACACAAGCCTGACTTATATTGCTTTGTATTTGTTCCATTTTGAGCATAGAAAATATTAAGAAATCAGATTATAAAATATCAAATATTTTCTGCAGGCATGTAAATTATATTTTGTAGAGAAATTTGTATCAATACAATGAGACTGCTGATATGCAAAGAATCATTTCAAACAAAGAAAGTATTTTGTACTCACCAAATTTATTGCTGTCTACTACATAGTCCTTTTTGTGAAACAGTCAAATAAACAAAACAAACTGCAAATGTGTTTAAACCCACTTTGTGTCCAACTTTTAGAAACAGCCAAAACCAACTCCACTTCTCCATGTGGCTGAAATTACGCCATGTTTTCACATGTTGAAAGTGCTGGCAAACTTTAAATATACTGTAGCAGGGATTTTGAAAGAGAGTAAATTAATGACACTAAATAAAAAAGATTATTATTGTGAGCCTATGCGGATATAACAAACATTAAGTTATGTTAGTATAACAAGTATTATATAAGTATAATAAGTATTATATAGTATATAACGTATTGAGCACAGAACAGATTTTTGTTTACTCAGATGAAATGATTATTTGCATGATAGTAATTTCTCTACAATATATCATTTTGCAAAAGACATTCTGGGTTTAAAATGTTGCATTGTGCACAATTGGCACAAATATTATTAATTAAGTACTTTTCCCAAATACAGTACCAAACATGATTGTGACGCATTAAAAAGAGGATAATATTCTCCTTGCTTTAAAAAAAAAAAAGTATTCCTTATGATGTGTCTTCGTAAAGAAAAGCATAAAAAGACTTTTATAGGCTTTACATGCAGATCTCTGCCTGCGCTCTATTTCATATATTTTGTATGTGGCTGCATTAGAGGGTTTAATAAATACTGAATGCTCTTTTTTTGCAAGCAAAGAGTGTCCTGAAACAAAAGATGGCTGAAACAATCCATGTTTTCTAGCATCATCAGAATGAAGTTGATTTGCAGTGTTTTTAGTAGATTTTCATTTTTGAAGACTTGTGCAATGGAAAGGCAATTTAAGCACAGAAGGTCTATACGTTTTCCTGTAGTTTCACATTTTTTTTCCCCAGAAGGAAGTAGTTTTTTCATTAGTGATGACCTCAAGGCAACTTACGTCAGTGATCATTTAAAAGTACAGAAAAAAAAACAAAAAACTAAATACACCCTCTCTGTAAAGAAGGTTCAGGTGCAAGCAACTTGGTTTTGTCATTCAAGATTAGGCACAGCAGCTGCAAACTCACGTTGTCATGTTTTTTATGCGAGGCATAGCTCTGAGCAAAGGACATTCTAGTGGCTACAAAGCCCTGAAGGGCTGGATGTAGATATGATCCTATTTATTAGTATTTATCAATAGGTATCTGCATACATGGATGTGTTCTCATGTACAGTTTGCACAAATGATCCACTCTGACATAGATTTTGGGCTGCGTGTGGACAACTCACATGCTGACAAATGACATAGTCAGGTTTCTCATAGAAACCCCAAAGCAGATCAGACACAGAGCATCCAGTTTTAAGGTTTTATTGAAAAATAATAATGTAATGGTGTGGTGAGGGGAGGCTGGCAGATGGAGAGAGGGACTTAAATGGAAGTCCCGGGGGTTTCAGGCTGCCAGGTGAGCTTAACAGGCAAGACAGATCCAGGTCCTGAGTTGTTTCCTCAGTTGGCCTGCCCAGTAAGCCTTATTACAAGCCTGCTTTTACATATTCATGTTGTCTTTATGTGCATTGTACAAAGTAAATCCCCCTGTTCCAATGGACGAATGTTACACTCCTGTAATGCTGAAGTAAAGTTGAGTGCATGCAAAAAAATATTTGCAAGTACCACTTAACAGTCAAAATCAAAGGTTAAACTGAGATTTCCTTAATACGCTTAAACGCAAGAGAAAGTATTTCTATGTATTTCTTGATTTTAGCCATTTGCGTGTTGAAGATTCTGTTTAATTTAATGCCACTGTAAAGACCAAATTTCTTTGAAAAAAAAAAGCCCACCCTGAATCGGACAGAATGTAATCAGTTTTCTCCTCTGGAACTCAGCAGTGCCTCTTTAGAATTTGATACTTACTATTCATTCACCTTAAACGTAGAAATACATTGAAAATGAACTAATTTAACTTACAAATGTTATGTTTGCTTTACTGACCAGTATGATTTTTATGCTCATGTATGAATACAAAGAATGAAACTGTTAAGCTGCTTATTTTTGATGATGCCACCAACTTGCACACTGTCAGCTAGCAGATATACAGAACTCCTACCTTGCTGTTTCACTTTTACACAATACAGTACACACAACACTTGTGCAAATATTGACAGACATGCTGAAATCTTTGCCTAATGGATAAAGGGCATGCAGGAGATGAGCTGTAATTTTCCTTTGGTGTTCCATCACATCACACAGAGATACCCAGTGACAGGACAACCTGGCACCGGATATGTCAAGACTTATTGATGTGGGCGATTCCCACATCAAGGGAAAAGGGCCCCGTTTGAAGAGAAACAGGAAAGGTGTCAGTTCTCCTGCAGCTGCAAGGCAAATGTATCTCATTTTGCATATACTAGTTACTATACAACCCATGTCAAATCTTTTTCTGTATGAAAATGCATGTAAGCTCATGAGGAGATAATATCTCACTGGTGCAAGTCATTATTTCAAAATGAATAAAATACAGTAAATGTCTTTAATGTGCCTTATATTCATGTAGCTGTCCAGTGTACACCCCCCCCCCCCAAATGTTTTTGAAAGAAGACTTCAACAAATTAAAAACGAATTACAATGAGAAAAAATTAAGTTTGTAACTAGTTTTGGGAACTAAGACCAGGCATTGAACCCAATTTCCACACACCAAGTACTTAAGCACACCTTTCCCGTTCACCTGCCCTTGACTCAGCTTTCTCATGAGCCATGACAAACAAACGAAATCACTTACCTCCAACGACAGACTCAGAACTTGTTTTCAATCTTTCGGACAGTGAAATGTTTGACGAGCATTTACAACACGTTCTCATCTCAATGCGTCATAATTGACGCTTTCAGACAGCGTCACAAAGATCCTGTCTCAGCATGCACCCTCGCAGTCTCTCTGGCTCCCGCCTCAGCTCCACACTTCCAAACCCAACCGCAGACAGCCTCTCATAGCTCCCCCACCATCAATCACTCACCAACCGAGAGGGATGGGTATTGCTACTTACGGTATCGACCAAAACAGCCCGGCGTCGAGTCTCCAGTCAATACATTACGTCAGTCCATACCTATGCCTACTTTTTGTAATCAGTTCGCAAAAAAGAAATAAAATAAAATAAGATAAATAAATAAAAATGGTTTGCTTGCCACCCAACATGCAAACAACATACTGAAAAAAGAGAAGAGCACGCCCTTTTCTCCTTATGTGCCTGCACCATAAACTATAAAATAAAGGCCATCGCACTCATCCGCACTGCAGGGAGCCTGGCTATCCAAGGCGTTCTCTGGAAGGGCGCCTACTACTTCACAGTTCATCTAACCTTCAGGCATAAGAGCAGCCCAAAATAAAATAAATAATACAATTTAAAATTACATTTAATTTAATTAATGAAAATAAATTAATTAGATAATATAAAATAAAAAATTCGACTCCCTATCCGAAGCACTTTGCTGGATCTTCAACAAATATTGCATATATACATAAATATAGAATAATATATGACTTCCTCACCTTTTTGCCACCCTCTACGCCACCCTCTTATGGCCTCAACATCTCGACTTCCACATTCCACAAACTCAGAGTCCCTCTCTCCCCAGAGAAAACAGAAGGCCCCAACACATCACTGGAGTTCCTGGGCATCACCCTAAACTCAGGGTTACTCCAGGCATCCTTACTCCCAAGAAAATCCACCGAATTTCGTTACTAATTTCCAATCTCCTTCTGGCCTACTGTCACACCAAACGACGTCTTCTCTTACTACTAGGCCACTTAACTACGCCACGCAGATCATCTCACAAGGTCAGTCCTTGTCACATACCTTCCATAGCCACTTCTGTCCCATCTCTCATGACCACATCAAACTAGATGCCACATGCAAACGGAGCTTAAACGTGGTTACATTTCCTTTCATCCTGGAACGACATCTCCTTCTTCCACGACGACCACGTCACCATGCCAAAGACATCCAGCTCTTCACAGATGCTGCCCCTTCTGTCGGCTTCGCAGGCTACAAAGGCGGTAGTTGGTTTGCAGCAGATTGGCCACCTGAATTTTCAGTCGTCTCTCCTTCCCCAACCATCTCTGACATGTACCCAGTCTTATCGCAGCCATTCTTTGGGGGTCTAAATGGTCCAAAAAAATCGCATTATTCTCAGACACAGTGCAGTGGTAGACATAATTAACAGAGGATGGTCCCATTGACCAGACATAAGTGACATAAAAGACTAGAAAGGCGCTATACAAGTACGGAGCATTTACATTTACATTTACATAATGCAATTCATGCAGAGGCTCATCTTGGTTTTCAGCACAGCACCAATTCATCATCCGAGTCTCCCATATCCCAGGCCACGAAAACACTATCGCTGACTCTCTTTCTCGCTCAGATCGGGTTATCTGACTCCATACGCAGACAGAGTCCCAGAATCCAGGTCCTACTGGCATTTTTGGCTTCTTGAGTTCACCGCCTCCAGCCTCCACTACCATCCGAGTCTACACAACACCATGGCCCGACATTTCCACACAATCCACAGACACACTCATTTATCACCTCAAACGCAGCCAAACCAATTTGACTCAATTCTTACCTCGGTCCGTACGAACCAATACGTCTCTATGTGGACTCGAGAACAGCCTCTGCTGTTTCCCCCATCCTATTGTGTCTGTCTGTCTGTCTGTTTTCCCCTAGAGTGTCTGTTTGGTTGCAGGTGGGCATGGTTCCCTCTCCCTGGCTCCTGCTCGCTACCCGTTATCTACCCCAGTCCAGCACGCCAGTATTCGCCGTGGTACACACCATGGCCCGTTTTCATTAGCAACTAGTTTTTGTGACTACCCGTTGCTTATGCTAACCTTGTCTGTTCTCCCTCGTTCCTACAGAGCCACCCGAGTTGTCTAATAAAAACCCCCTTTGCTCACTACTGAACTGCTGTCTCTGTCGTGCCTTGGAGTCCTGTTTAATTGCTCATAACACCTCCCAGATTCTCTGTTCGTCACAGAGTCAGGGAAAGTAGCCACACTCTTCTGGTTTCACCAACACCTGCGCCAAATTCTATCCAAATCCGGCATATCCCCCAAACTCTACTCTGGACATTCATTCCGCAGTTTCGACTCCACCGGTTCCCGTACACCTTCTTGCCAGCAGACACCGGTCTGCTCTTCACTCACGCATTGATCGGCACGAATTCGACTCCTCCCCTTCATCCCTCACCTGTCTTCCCCTTAACCCTTCGTCCATCACACCTCGACCCCTACCCCTCATCCCTTGACACTCTCCCCCATCCCTACATCCCTCAGCCCACACTCGATCTGTTTCTTTTTGTACAATCCATCTCGGCTCCATTATAAGCAATAAACAATTTTAAATCTGTCCGTGGTCATTGTTAGTGAACTACCACTAAAGGCAAGAGCATAATGCGTGGCTAAACACTAAAAGCAATATAATGACATATAGTTTCTGATCACGATTCCCCAGCCTTGACTCCCGTCTAGTGGCCCCTGGTGTGTGTATGAGTGAGTTTTGAATATTTTCCTCTTTTGTGTGATTGTGGGATGCTTGTTATGTTTTGTTTTTGTGTTGTCTCTCTGTGTTTTCACTTTCCCCTACACAGTAGCCCGTAAAGTAATTAAAGCGTATGAGTGTTTGTGTGTGTGTGTTAGAAAAATTAAAATATATGAAAATTTCAACATTCATTCACTCACTCAGCTGTCTGCTATTGCTCATCACCTACCTGCCATCCGCTCCCCGCTGGATAGTTGCACTAGCCTACTGAGATCCTTGTTCTTGGTAAACTTTGCTTTAACCATGTTCTGTTACCAGTTTGCAAGTTAAGATGGTTTTTGCTGTCTCCAGACACCACATCCTGCTGTCTCCAGACACCACATCCTGCTGTCTCCAGACACCACATCCTCCTGTCTCCAGACACCACACCCTGCTGTCTCCAGACACCACATCCTGCTGTCTCCAGACACCACACCCTGCTGTCTACCTGAGATCCCTGGAAATTGTCCATTCACCTTGCTTGTCTGTTGCCTGATCTCAGCCCTGGAGACCAGTCTCTACCTGATCCCACTGGAAATGCCAGGAAATAATTTTTTCATTCAAAATTGATGGACCTTGAAGGGATACTTGGGTAATTTAGGGTGTGTGTGTATGGAGGTGAAAGAGCATTTAACAGTGTTACAGACTCTCTGTGTGTGTGTGTGTGTGCGCGCGCACGCACGCGCGAGTGTTGTGGAAAGAACACTACATCTTGTTTGCTAAATGTTAGTAGTATGTATGTAGGTCTTTGTGAGAGTGTATTTATGTATGTACTTTACCATTTGTGAGAGTGTATGCATGCGTGTGTGAAGATGTAGAGTGCGGCTAGTGCCACAGTAACATAACGAAATGTACTATCAACATGTGTTAAAGTTTACATTGCTTTGCGAGTAGTAATTACCTTAAGAAGGGGAAAAGTAATGGGAGAACGTTGAAGAAGCACGCAGCTCTCACCTTCACTCGTCTGTATTGAGGAAGAGAAGCGCGACCCCTACTGGAGCCCCGAGGCATTACCAACACATCGACGAGCAATTAACCCACACACTCAAGGATTAGCATTATCTGCATTCCACCTCTTCTTCTTCTTCTGTTCCTTTCCGGCAGACTAGGCACTGTTAGTGCATTGCTGCCTCCCACTGGTGATAAAGACAGTTTACATTAAAGCTCCCCCTGACATATATTTTCCAATATAGGTCCGTGGCTTTTAGGAAGTGAAATAGTTCCAATGATCTTTCTGTTTGATTAGGACCATCACCCATCAGAGTTTTTACAGATAATAGATAAACTAGATAATAGAGTCAGTGCTTCAAGAACCACCACGCACAGACGTATGCAAGACATGGGTTTCAGCTGTCGCATTCCTTGTGTCAAGCCACTCTTGAACAAGACACAGCGTCAGAAGCGTCTCGCCTGGGCTAAAGACAAAAAGGACTGGACTGCTGCTGAGTGGTCCAAAGTTATGTTCTCTGATGAAAGTAAATTTTGCATTTCCTTTGGAAATCAAGGTCCCAGAGTCTGGAGGAAGAGAGGAGAGGCACAGAATCCACGTTGCTTGAAGTCCAGTGTAAAGTTTCCACAGTCAGTGATGGTTTGGGGTGCCATGTCATCTGCTGGTGTTGGTCCACTGTGTTTTCTGAGGTCCAAGGTCAACGCAGCCGTCTACCAGGAAGTTTTAGAGCACTTCATGCTTCCTGCTGCTGACCAACTTTATGGAGATGCAGATTTCATTTTCCAACAGGACTTGGCACCTGCACACAGTGCCAAAGCTACCAGTACCTGGTTTAAGGACCATGGTATCCCTGTTCTTAATTAGCCAGCAAACTGGCCTGACCATAACCCTATAGAAAATCTATGGGGTATTGTGAAGAGGAAGATGCGATACGCCAGACCCAACAATGCAGAAGAGCTGAAGGCCACTATCAGAGCAACCTGGGCTCTTATAACACCTGAGCAGTGCCACAGACTGATCGACTCCATGCCACGCCACATTGCTGCAGTAATTCAGGCGAAAGGAGCCCCAACTAAGTATTGAGTGCTGTACATGCTCATACTTTTCATGTTCATACTTTTCAGTTGGCCAACATTTCTAAAAATCCTTTTTTTGTATTGGTCTGTATTGGAGATACTGAATTTGGGATTTTCATTAGTTGTCAGTTTTAATCATCACAATTAAATGAAATAAACATTTGAAATATATCAGTCTGTGTGTAATGAATGAATATAATATCCAAGTTTCACTTTTTGAATGGAATTACTGAAATAAATCAACTTTTTGATGATATTCTAATTATATGACCAGCACCTGTACTTTGTTTTTGTCAATGATAGCCTAAAGCCCCACTTATCACTCCAAGCCTGCACCTTATTCAAAGCACACTACATCTGTTTAAATAAGTACCCAGTATTACGGGCTCTTTTCCACATTGCTCCATCATCTGCAAACAAAGATCGCTGAAATCCACTTCCTACCTTTATTATTACCTGTGCATTACATTGAAAAGAACTAGACTGATGACACTACCCTGCGGAGTCCTATTATCTACGAACACAGAGTCAGAAAAGCTCCCTCCTACTCTTACTTTAATACACCGTGACCTCAGAAAGTCCTTAATCGAATTAATCATTCTGCCCCGAATCCCTGCATCATACAACTTAATGATTACTCCTTCTTTCCACAGCATATCATAAGCCTTCTCTATATCAAAAAACACACCTGCCACCGCCTCTTTATTTACAAGGGCTTACTTGATATCATCATCCAACACTAAAACTGAATCCATAGTACCACAACCAAGTCTGAAACCATTCTGATATGTAGAGAAAAAAACTTTCTTTTCTAATCTATATACCAACCTGTCAGTGAACATCCTTTCCATAATCTTACAGATAACAGCTGTGAGAGCAATTGGTCTGTATGACCCAGGGCTTTCAGCTTCCTTAACGAGTTTTAAAATCGGCACAATCACTGCGTGTTTCCATTCAGCTGGAATTGATCCTTCCTCCCACACTGTATTAATCAATGCCAATACCTCCTCCAATGCAAAGTCATCCATATGCTGAAAGATCTCATATCCCAATCCATCTCTTCCAGGAGTAGTGTGCCGCCCTCGTCTTATTGAACTTCTTAGTTCATGTATGGAAAAGAACACATTGATTACATCACTGTTGTCATTATTCTTGTTAAGTTTATGCCCTCCCTGCTCAAGCATTATCTCCCTCCTAATCAAACCTTCACTGCCAACATTCCTATCACTGTGCACTTGCTGGAAACTCCTAACCAACAGATCAGCCTAGTCCTCATTACTTACCACTTCTCTACACCCTTCTACCAAAACAGGAATAGAGAAACCTCTATTAATTCCCGCCATCCGATGAATCATATTCCAAACCAGTTTAACAGTAGTCTCAGAACCTAGAGTGCCACCAAATTGTTTTTATCTATAAAATCTTCTATTAAAACCCCATTTCCATCTTTGAGTCTGCTGCCCCAAAGAGGATTGTGAGCATTAAAATCTCCTGTCTGTCACTGTGGTCTGTTTTTGCAACCATCCACAAACTTCTTTAATTCCTGTCCATTAGCTATCAAACTCCTGGCATTCCACTGCAGAATACAAAACATTAATAGACTAACTATCAATTTCATCATCATCATCATCATCATCTTCCATTTGGCCTCCATTATTCTTTTCCCTTCTGTCTCTTGAGAACACATAGAGTGCCGCTGGCTCAACCTCTACAACCCCAAGACTCCTCTCAGCAGCCTTCACCACACTTCTTACAACGTCTGAATTATTCTTAGTCTGCTTCATGTCACACATCACTTCCACAATGAAAGCCAGGAATTTCATCTTACTCACCACCACTGAATCTTCTGTTACACAAGCTACCGGCAGAGGGCATTCAGCTTGTCTTCTCCTTGTGTCACTTACCTCACCACATGTTGCAACCTTTTTGACAGCCTCAGCATAAGACCCCCCTTTGTTAGTCTCCCTAAACTGCTGCACCCTCATAGCCTGCTTATATTGCTCACATTCACGATTTGCCCTCCACCACATGAACCACACTTTACCACCTTCTCCTTGCACTCAGAGAACTCGTGTTCTCCTCCACATTTCCCACATCTTCTATTTTCTCTACAAGCAGCTGCAATATGTCCATACCTCTGACATTTAAAACACCTCAAAGGTGGCCTTCTGTATGGCTGCACTTTAAATGGCAAGCACCCTAGAAACACTCATTCTGGAAGGGCTCTTTCCTGAAAAGAAAACACCGCAGTTGATTTCCGCTAAGCTCCATCACGAAAGATTTTAATTCGTGTGGCCTCATCAACCTTTGGCCCCTCTATGCCTCTCACCAACTCAACCATAGAAACCTCCAGAGAAACCCCATAAATCACCCCACCAGCCTTGCTCCCTGAATAAATCCTTCCACCCACCTCTTTCCTATAGCATACAGTGAAACAGCTGAAATACAAGCAGTTTCCCATCAGCCAAAATTCTTGCACTCAGGATATCAGCCAACTCTTCCTTCAATGTCCCAGCAAGCCTAATTGGGCAGCTGGGAACTAAACCCAGACTGCCCTTCCTTCAACTTAAAAATCACTTTATACTCTTCTGACTGGCTACTGCTTCTTCTCATTACCTTTACCTGCTGATCTCTCCCTCCATCTGACTCTTGTGAATCACTGGTTTTATTTCTCCTTTTCCTGTTCTTCCCCTTACTATTTCTTTCCCATCCGCCCCCACCATCATAAGTGTCCTGCATTGCGGGAACAAAGTCTTGATTATTGTAGGCTATTGACTGATCTTCCAGCACTAGATAGGCTACAAGGCACTCTTTCACAAACTCTCCTTCTGAATGAGGTTTCAGCTTCTTAGCTATTAGCTCACTCAATACAAAACTTTCCTGCATAACACTGTCTTTGTCACAAGTCTTGTGAAAACTGCTTGTTGGGCACCCAAACTCCTGCAAAGAGCGATTACTTTATCCAAGCGCAGTTATCCTTGCAACTCATCCAGTTTAGCATGTTTCAAGCTGTAAAGGTGCTTGAGACTGGCTTTTTTCATCACTGCAAGCGCTTCTCCACAAACTAGGCACAAAAAAAAAAATGGACGTAGCGTCCGTGACGTCACCCATTGGTTTCTGAAGAGCCGTTTTAAAGCTCAAAATTGGCAGAGCTGGCCGGCACCATCTTGGCATCGCGTCACCGCGTGTCACTCCCGGATAACCAAAAATGGGCAAAGAGGCGGGTCGTAGATGGAGCTGAGGTGACGTGTTGCTGAAACTACTCCCGCCTAGCTCGACATGACCGAGTTAGCTCATGCTAAGGAGCTAATGCTACATGCTACTCTGCGGTGCTGTATGGTGGAGGTTGGAACCTGTGGCTGGTTGTTACCAGTTTACCAACATTACCAGCTACAGTCATGGTAAGACACTGGAAAATATTAAAATAACTCACATATCTGTTATTGACATTATACTTCACAAGCTTTTAAATGCTTTTTAATATATAAATGTGGTAACGTTAAAGTTATTTTGCAACACTAAAGTTAGATTTTGTTGAGACCAACGTTAACAGTTAACTTAACGATAACGTTAACTATGAATCAGTTATTAATTACCTTAAGTTTATTTAACGTTACAGCTGAAACGAACAATTTCAAGCAAATCAATTTACATACTGTTGGTTACGAGCGGTTACGAGTCATTTATTTGGACGTCACCTCAGTATGTTACTTACTGCGGTAGAGTCCTCAGTTACATGATGGAAGCTGTATATCTTTATATATCTAAACGTTAGCCATGGCTGCTATCACGTTAATTAATTCCCCACACCGCTATTTTGAGTAACACTGCTGCATGGCTGTGTGGGATTATTGTCTGGAAGAGGACACTTGAGAGAGAAAGGTACTTTTTATATTTGTCACAAGATTGTTGTTGAGGTTCTGGTGCCTCCACATCTGCGACTCAAAGCTTAAACTTTGAGTCTAAAATAATGTTGTTACTCAAAGCTACTGGACATTTGACAGCTGATATAAAAGGACAACACAACATTTAAAGAGTCTCCCTTGTTTTATTTCTCCCACTTATGTGACATAATAGTGCTGTCAACATTAAAACACTGAGGCATCTTTTAGAGGACCATCTCAAAAAATTAGAATACTGAGGAAAAGTTCATTGTGAGCATCAGAACCAGACTGAGAGAGTTAATTAGCTGATCAGAGAGCTCTTCTCCAGTTATTTCTGTATAATTTATAATACAGAAATGTATTTTTATTCTAAAATGTTTATACATTTTGAGATAGTGGAGTTTTTATTTCCATGAGCTGTAAACCGTAATCATCAAGATGAAAGCAAAAAGGGTTTGAAATGCTTCGCTTTGTGTAATGAATCTAGAATATATCAAAGATTCAATATTTGAATTAAATTACATTAGAAAATTAACTTCACCACAATATTCTATTTATTAAAGAATCATCTGTATTTACTTTATATTTTTTATCACCTGAAGAATTTATTACACATTTTCCTCCCAGAGTAACACTGTGGATCACATGTTCCACCTGGTGCCAGAGAGCTGCAGAGACCTGGAAGCCTTGTTATTGTCGTGGAAGTCTGTATTTGTTTGCGTGGACTGACGTGGAAAAGTGTTCTCTCCTTCTGTTTACTTTGAGTTTTAAATATTGTCCATATTTGTATCATAGATCCATTTAAAAAAAGATACGGTTTATGGTTCACTTGTAATAAATGCTATTCATGGATATCAGTCACGTGACTTTTTTGTTGTGGCCGCCATCTTTAGGACCGCTGCGCAGCCCCTCCTGCGTTAGAATGAATGATGTTGCACACCAAAAATAGCACACCTCACCACCGACGAAAAGCAATGGTACTTGAAGAAGGTTGATACGTTAGGTTTCGAAGCCCTCAAGGCGTTTAAAAGCACCGAAGCCTACCGCTACTTCACCTCAGGATGGGTTAATGATCCCAAAATTCATCATCTGGAGATGTAGAAAATGTTCTTGATCACAGGAAGGGTAAGTGGCAGTGTTTTAATAGAATAACATTATGTCCCCATTTTAAACTACATATTTTAATCTAGCTAGCTAACATGAAGTTTGTTAACTTCTGGTTAAAATTTGCAGGTGAAGCATTCACAAAGCCTCAGTGTAACCCCAACACACCCCTGGATCACAGTACAGGATGATGGGACTGTTTTAATGGCTCATTGTACCTGTAAGGCAGGTTTAGGAGAGGTATGCTCACATGCATCAGCTCTGCTGTATTGTGTGTTGGCTGCTGTTGATATCAGGGACGGGCAGGCTTGCACCCAGAAGCCCTGTGCATGGGCACAGCCAAGTACGGCGTCTGTCAGAGATTTAATATGCAGAGATCCAAAACATCAATTTCTGTCATAACCGAGAGCCCCGTCATGTTCAAGGCCCTGGTTCTCCTGATATTAGACCATCAGATGAAGAGTGCAGGATGTTTTTGAGATGCTTCATCAGAGTGAGAAGCAAGAGTCTAAGCCAAAGAAAAGTGCCATCCTTTCTGTCATTGAGGGCCACTCCCACAGGTACACAATGGTGAAATGTAACTAAATACATCCAATAACATGATGTATACTTTAATGAAGTATATTGAGGCTTGTACTTTTTATTCCTTGTATACATTTTATTTTATTTATACATTTTACTGCAGAAGTTTCATGTCACAGCATATTTTTGCTTAAGTCAAATATCTGGGCACATCTTCCACCACTGTAGGTACACGCCAAAGGTGATGTAGCTGGACTTGCCCACTCCTTTGTCAACCTTACATTCAAACACCTGGCTAGAGGTAGACCTGCCCACACTACTGGTTGAGACTTCCAAGGTCTTTGATAACCAACATCTGACACAGCAACAGGTAAATATTATAAAAAAAGGTTGGTGTTAATATTTCCATTTGTCAATCTCTTCAGTTGAAAATCAAAGTAATCACTAGTAAAATTATTTCTGCCTGTGAAGTTGAAATTCATGATAAGTCAACTAACTAATGAACAAACTAATGTTTCCAGTGTTTGGTAGTTGAGGAGGAGACCAGGGAGCAGAGTAAAAGTAGGGTATGGTTTGATCAGAGGGCAGGAAGAGTCACAGCGTCGGTATTCTGCGAGGCAGCCAAAGCAAACAAACCCGTATCCTTGATCAAAAGGATTTGCTATCCGCTCTCTTCTCAGTTTTCCACTGAGGCAACAAGGGGCGTAGAGTAAAGCACAATTAAACATGCAGGTTGGATTTGTGTAGCCATGATGTAACCAGTTTAGCTATTCAAGTCAAAGAGAAGATTACAAGCAAATTATAAGCAAAGGCATTTATGAGTGGTCAGAGTGCAACACATTTAGGTAAATGCTGATAGGCATTAAATGTCATTCAGACAAATACAATACAATTTAATAAACAGTTTATATTTAAATTTTTTGTCAGATGGGGTCAAGTGAATGAGGGAAGAGCAAGGGCAAACTATGTAGCTATGACTCAAGATCACCACGAAGACTTCCAGGTCCATCAACAACTAAGAGATGAATGATATGTTCATAGTGCTGGGCGATATAGACAAAATATTATCACATTTCATTTCATTCAATATTGATTATTCTCATGATAAATGTCAAATTATTATTTCTTTCGAGCTTAAAGGCTGATTATTGCTCCAGAGTGAAAGTTGAAGAAACCAGGTGGTTAATTGTGGTTCTAAACTATATTTTTATGGTCAGAATGTGACAAACACGTGATGACAAACCGTGGATCACTTCACAAATCTGAGGCAGAACATTCAAAATTATTATGATAATCTTTTTTCAACAAATGTGTTTTAGTAAAATTAAGTAAAATCTTTTTTAGTTCCTTTTCTTAAAAAATATTAATACAAAAGTAAGTAAAAGTGCTAATTTCTTTGTCATTCAAATGAATTAAATCAAACATTTATTGAACACATTTGTTATATTGTTATTGAGAAAAGGTGTGTGAGATTTATCATTATTGTTTTATTTCCAAGCCCAATATGTACATCCTATGAATATCTGTACACAGTTTATACCTCCAGGTTCATGTATCAGGGTTCATCATCCACCCAGACCTCCCCTGGATTGGAGCATCAGCTGAAAGCTGCAAACCCCCATCATTCTGTTTAGGCCTCAGAGAGCATGGGACAATGTCACTTAAGACGGACCACAAGTTCATGTATCAAGTGCAAGTTCAAATGCGTGTGGCCACTGTGAGTTACTGCGATTTCATGGTATGGACACCACAGGAGTTTTTCATCCAGCGGATCCAGTATGATCCTGTTTTCTTCCCTAATGCCTACCTCAAAGTGGCTGAATTCATCAGGACCGGAGTACTACCAGAGCTGCTGGGGAAATGGTATACAGCACCACGGCATTCTCATACAGACAGGGCAACCTTGTGAGACAGATGACATCACCTGCACATCTGGACAGTATAGGCGGAAGCACTTTCACAGGTCTTGCCTTAAATTGAGCAGGGTACCGAAGACATGGAAATGTGTGGAGTGCAGAAAAAAGTGTAGTATTGCTTTAGTTTTTGATTAATCGGTTTCATCTTTTATTTAATTAAATATCCTTTCAACATAAGATGTAAATGCTCCGTACTTGTATAGCGCCTTTCTTTTCAACCACTCAAAGCGCTTTTACACTACATCTAAATTCACCAGTCATACACATTCATACACTGAGCCTAAGTGCTCAAACAGAAACTAACATTCACACACATTCAATTCAATTCAATTCAATTTTATTTATATAGCGCCAAATCACAACAACAGTTATCTCACAGCGCTTTTCATAAAAGAGCAGGTCTAGACCATACTCTGTGATGTTATTTACAGAAGCCCAACAGTTCCCACCAAGAGCAGCACTAGGCGACAGAGGCAAGGAAAAACTTCCTTTTAAGAGGCAGAAACCTCGAGCAGAACCATGGCTCAGGGTGGGCGGCCATCTGCCTCGACCGGTTGGGGTGAAGGAGAAAGAGAGAGAGAGAGAGAGAGAGATGTAAGGAGAGAGAGAGGGGAGGGAGGCAGCCTACACAATACACACACAGAGGTACAGACAGTGAAGGTAATGTTGCTATAGACTAAATGAAAAATGGTACAGATATTTATAATAGTGTTAATGGTAACCATCGTAATGTTAATGATTATAATAACAATAATAACAATAAGACTAGCAACAATAGTCGTTGCAGTAGAGGGTGTCGAGCAGGAACACAGGGGCAGCAGGTGACCCGCAGCCACAGATCCAGACTCCACAGCTCCAGAGCCAGAAACACCTGCAGGAAGTGATAGGAGGAGAGAGGAGAGGGACGAGAAAGCACAAGACTACCAGAAAGGGGAGAAGTTGTGTTAGTAACATGCAATAATGGGATAAGGTTGCATATAGAGGGAGAGAAAGTAGAGGAGAGAGGAGCTCAGTGCATCATGGGAAATCCCCCGGCAGTCTAGGCCTATAGCAGCATAACTAAGGGATGGTTCAGGACTACCTGAGCCAGCCCTAACTATAAGCTTTATCAAAGAGGAAAGTCTTAAGCCTACTCTTAAATGTGGAGATGGTGTCTGCCTCCTGAACCCAAACTGGAACCTGGTTCCACAGGAGAGGAGCTTGATAGCTGAATGCTCTGGCTCCTAGTCTACTTTTGGAGACTCTAGGAACCACAAGTAACCCTGCATTCTGGGAGCGCAGTGCTCTGGTGGGGTAGTAAGGTACTATGAGCTCTTTAAGATAAGATGGTGCCTGACCATTAAGAGCTTTGTAGGTAAGAAGAATGATTTTAAATTCTATTCTGGATTTTACTGGAAGCAAATGCAAAGAAGCTAAGACAGGAGAAATATGATCTCTTTTCCTGGTTCCTGTCAGAACACGTGCTGCAGCATTCTGGATCAGCTGAAGAGTCTTAATGGACTTTTTCGAGCAGACACATTCATACACTGGCGAAACAGCCGCCAGGGGCAATTCGGGGTTCAGTATCTTGCCCAAGGACACTTCGACATGCAACCAGGGGGAGCCAGGGATTAAACTGCCGGCCTTCCGATTAACGGCCAACCCGCTCTACCTCCTGAGCCACAGCCACCCCAACATTCATTGTTATGAATTGATTGTTATGAAATAGTAAAGATGAATAAGAGCAATGTATTTTACTGCCAGCTATTTTTTTAATAGCAAATAAAGTTACAAAATACAAATACAAAAACAGTTCACATTTTACACTTAAATTTTCTATTCTGAAGGCACTACCGATGGGCAAATGTTGCACAAAGCACAGCAGACTCCATCTTGTCAAGAGATGTAAGCTTTCCTGGAGTTGTAGTCTGGCAAAGAGAGATGGGTATTGTACTTTGTAAGATTGTGTACTTGTTCCTCACGAGACCAATGACACGGTCTACATGAATCCGAACAGCTGCTAGTCCCCTCGTAGTCTCAAGTTCACTTGGGTGCAGTTGCTGTTTCCCTTTAGTGAAGGCAGGTATTTTGAGATGAGCACTATACAACCCACGGCATCTTTTATGGTAAACCCTCGATCTGCTAGGACAGACTGCAGTTTTGGGTTATGTGCTTATCACTTGTTCGCCCCCCCCAACCAGTAGACACAAATGATATGACTCCCTGTGGAGTTATTGATATCAAAAACTTCACAGTATTATGATGTTTATACTGTGAATATGTTTGTGCTCGGGCTTTCATGTTCTTAGGCTTCTCAATGAAAACTTCAAAGCAATCTATTATGGAAGTACAATTTCTGTAACTACTGTTTTTGAAACACATGGGTAAACTAATTTGAATCTGTTCCTTAATGGGCCACACTATGAATGAAGACAACCTACTGTAAATTATATGTAGTGTATTATTAAAAATACGGCTTACAGTAGGCTTTGATACAAGAAATATATATGTGAGGAAGTGCAGTGGTAAATTCAATCTCATTCTCAGAGTCTTCTTAGAGTCATTAAAAAGCAGTGAAAAGGAGAGATCCCAGGCCCCCCTTTAGGAATCCTAACAAGAAGGTAAAGATGACCATCATCTTGGCATAGGATGGAAGTCCAGTTAAGTTCTGCACCATGTCATCATTGTCCTTGAAGGCCTCCTGCTGGAAAGATGACCTTCTTACCCTGTCCTGAAGCTGATAGACCTCTGACCTCAATCTGGTACACTCTTCAGTCAGTTTATTTACAGCTGCTTGGCAGGCTTCATTGGAGCATGCTACACTACTCTCTCTCAGTATCAATAGGGTCTTTACAGTAGCTGTGTTCCCCACTCTGCCCACTCTCAGGAACGCTGTCACAGCAGTTAATCTCCATGTCAATAACGTTACTGTTATCACAGTGTGACGTTGTCAGATCGTCCTGGGTAAACCTTGTCTTCCTTTTGACAGCTTGGGTTTGTTCAAATTTCTTGTGGCAATTGATTTTTTTTTGGCGGTGCTTAGGTGACAGGTATGCAAACAGACTTGGCACGTAATCGGGGCTCAGAGGATTATCGCTTTTCTTGCCTGCAGTGTTATGAGACACAAACAACACAATGACATTACCTAATTTGAAATAATCACTCGAACAGTGGATATAGATTATAGAAATTTAAATTTGTCTGCAAAGCCATCGACATAGATTACCTATTTTAATTAGTCTGAACACGTTCATCATTATGGATCTGGTGCTAATGTTAGGATAGCTAATGTTTGCTAATGCTGACATTAGCTTAGCGATACTTACTTACCCGAAATAAAGTGCTCACTGCACAGCCTGGAGTGTTCTGTAGGAGTCCAGTGATTCCTCCTGATAACAGCAATCCATTTCTCACGATGCTCAGGGTTTTTGGGGATATTGTAAAATGTTAATCCATTACTTTTAGATTTGCTGTTATCACAGCCCACAGCACAGCAGATAGACGACATTTTGGTACTCAGTCCTAGAGATGGCGCCGCGACCACTGTGTGACGTCACATGATATCTAGCACTCCCTCTCTTTACTACTTACTGAAAAGCTAATCGTATACCACAGATAAAACATGAAACATTAAAACTGAACTCTTGCTTAAGAACATCAGTCCTAGTATAAGTTAAAAAATGAAAATACTCCCAACATGTTTCACATGAAATCATGAAAAGTAATTATACAGTGTAATTCTGTGTGTGCAGGAGTATTTTTACTTTCTACCTTATACTTTAAGATAAATAAGGAGCCATATACCATAACAGAGCCTGAAGTTTCTGAAGAGGGCTTTGTTTGCTGCTCTGATATAAGTCTAGTTTAAACAGAAACAAAGAATGATCTGCAGAGTAATTAGGAATCTCACTAGGTGGTTTTTATTGTGACCATGCAAACTCTGAGGTCTCAGAGCTGACTGAATGCACATGTAGTAAATAGGTGAGTCTATACAATGTAAACCACACAAGAGCTTCTCAGAGGTCGCAATAAATGACACCTCCTACAGGGCTTCAAAACTATGCAGTTTGCAGATAATTGCAGCCTTTAATATGTACTTCGAATCAATAATCCCCACTGAGGAACCCCACAAAGAATAGTATAACGTTATCGTTTTTAAACAGTAACGTTACACTTGGAGGTGCATGGATCTCCTCGGGAGAGACAGCTAGCTCAAATAGTGGCATCGGTGGTCCTCGGTGTGACAGTTTCAGGCAGAACTCCGCAGCAGCTCCCCCCTCGGCTGCCTTTAAACCCTTCGTGTCCATCGGGATCAGGTACAGCCACTTGACTAGTATCTAACTGAACAGTGACTCTGTTACAGGACGTAGCTAAATCTCACATTGCCCATCAGTAAAAGTTACCGTTAACATAACATCAGCTGACTGAGAGCTGAGCCTTTACTTACAACTTCACACAGACGCCTTTTCTTCAAAGCATTATCACCTTAATGTCTAACATTTTTGGCTTCTCTCTTCTTGCTGACTTATCTTTGACTCATTAAAAGCTGCGGTTAGAACACACTAACTTACATAACGTTGCTTACAATAATGGCTAATTAGTGTAACGAGCTAACGTTAAGCTAACAAGCTATATGCCGACAGCGATACCTGTTAAATGTTAACACATAAATAAAATACAGGAATTTCACTCACCAAGTAGAACACGGATTTCCTGGAGGTTCTCTCTCCAATTAACTGCACAGCCTGCCATTATTCATCCAGTATCTGCATGTAGAAATGTCCAAAAGCCTCCGACAGGCTGAACCTCAGAGCTCCGTGTAGCTGAGTGAGGCTAACAGTGGCAGCGGCTAATGGCGCCTGTCAATCAAAGAGGCCACGCCCCTAATAATGCAGAACTTTAAGGCTTAATATAATTTAAACAGGTGAGTTATAAAAAAATTCACCCCCCTCACAGTTGTCACGAAGGGCAAACTTAGTGATATGCATTAAAACAATTTTTTGAACCAGGCTGTAAACATGTTTTATTGTGCTGTAAAGTTGGGCTTTTTAACATGGGGGTCAATGGAGATTGACTCCCTTCTGCAGCCAGCCTCAAGTGGCCACTTGATGAATTGCAGTTTCAGATACTTACGCATTGGTATCGGAAGTGAGAGCCGGAGGTTACCGCTTGCATTTTTCTTGAAAAGTGTGACATTCCGCATCTACTGATAGTCACCATGGTACATATCAGCGATGACACGTCGCGTTGACCCTGACTGTGACTCGGACATGGCCTACAGTCAGAAGGGACCAAACGGAAATTTTACTCTATTATTTTTAATTATTTTAATTTTATCACAGGAAAAGTAATTGCTGTCTAGAGATGTTTTTTTGTATTTCTGAAATGACTTGCGGGCCGGACCAAACGGTCGGACGTTCCCCATCCCTGATCTATTCAACCCTTTCTATTGGCTGGTTGTTGACTATCAGAGTGGGGATGATGGAAACATCTTTTTAAAAATCAACAACCAGTTCCTTTGTTTTAGAGCGGTTGAGTTCAAGACAGTTCTGCTTGCACCACTCTGCAAAAATGTCCATCTCAGTCTGTAACTCTTTTAGTGAGTTAGTGATGTTGATGATCACAGTCGTCGGAATATTTAATGTATGTTATTCCGGGGTTAGCGCTCCTGCAGTTATTAGTGTTTAGTGTGTACAGAATCAGTGATATTATAGAGCCTTGTGGGGCCGGTGAGGTGACCGTTAACTCTGACTTTCTGATGTCTATCTTTCAGAAAAAACAGGATCCAGAGAATAAGGTATGGGTTCACATCCATTTGGAGCAATTTTTGTCCCATCAGGTGAGGTTGTACTGTGTTAAAAGCATTTGAAAATCCCTAAAGATCAGTCTAATGAATGGCCTGGGCTTTTAAATATGGGTTTAAGTGTCATCTAACAGTGTTAATATGGCATCATCCATGCAAACTGACCTCCTCCTGAAGCTGGGAAAGAATAAGTCTTTCAAAGCCTTTCAATACCAGAGATGTTAATGCCACAGGCCGGTAGTCATTGTTGCAGGTGGGATTGCTCTTTTTGGCTATTCGACAGATGACTGAGGATTTTACTATTTACTGCAGTGACTGGAGCTATAGCTAATGCTAATTAGCAACAAGATGCCCCCCTTCTCCACGGACGACTTCTACAAACTTCTACAGAAAATTACTGTGCTGGAAGCCAAGATCCACAGGTTAAAAGTAAATGTGGAAGTGAATGGACTATGTGGGAATGACACCACTTTACCGTGGACCCAAAACAGTGGACAAGAGCATGCTAACACACGGCTAATTAGCACCAACAAGACTACCAAGAAGCAGGAGGCCTGTGTACTGGGTAATAAATCTAAAAGTGGGAGTCCTCCCTGGAACGCTCTTGGTGCAAACCCTAAGAGTAAATCATTTCCTGGGGAAATGGGAGGACGAGTAACAGGCAGAACCCAGCGCCCTGAGATTTGACTGGCTGGCCTGGATTATCATCCAGGCAGAGCGCCTCTTCAACCCCTGTTCTTGGTAGGACACAGCCGTGGATAGCTGCGAAAGGGAGAGTTAGCAACAAACCTCCCCAACAACCGAGTGTGCAACAGCAGAACAGCTTTTCACCACTATTGCAGGACCCTGGATCTCCGTCTGATGACCTGGATAACAGGTTAGCAACAAACCACCCCAACCCCCGCTGGAAGACAGCTCTGATCACGGGAGACATCTGAGCCAAGGGGAAGAGTCTAAACCTCTATCACTGAAAACAAACAGTGTGGATTCACCATCTCTACCCCCCCAATCCCCACCTTCAGACACACTTTCTCCCCTCTCGCTCCTGTTAGACTTCACTGATCACATGGAAGACCTGGTTAGAGCTGGGACCAAATGTACTCCCCGCACCTTCCCCTCGCTCTACTCCTATTTTCTCTACCGTAAACCCCCCTCACCGTCCACCTCCACCACTGGTTCTGTCCTCCAGGTTTGACACATGTGTCACAAATACAGCGCACAACCAGCCTTCCCGCTCCGCAATGGCGAAAAAGCCCAGTAAGCTCTGTCTGATATGTGCTGGGTCCAGGCTACAAGCAAAATAGCACTCATTTTTTACATTGCTGCCTTCAAAATAAAAAAGGGTATAAGCCGCCTGTCTGAGCTAGATCAAATGAATGACGTGTATTTGATATTGTTGGATAATTTTTAGACAAGAGGAATTAAAGGCCTGTCCCAAAAATAAATGGTAAAGGCATTTTAGCTAATAAAACCCTATTAATCAAAGTTTTATGGTATTTTGGTGTTCTTACTGCACATGCTTCTTACATCTTTCACAGCGTCACCCACAATCAGAGTTTGAGGCCCAGTCATTATCTTTCCCTGCAGCCTTTTACTTTCTTATTTACTTTCAGTCCTTACCCTTCTGTGTGAGGATGGGATGTTATTCAGGTCATCAGACGGAGATCCCGGGTCCTGCAGCAATGGTGAAAAGCTATTCTCCTGCTGCACACTTGGTTGTTGGGGAGGTCTGTTGCTTACTCTCCCTTTCGCAGATGTCCACGGCTGTGTCCTACTAAGAACAGGGGTTGAAGAGGCGCTCTGCCCGGATCGAATCTCGGGGGGGGGGGGTTCTGCCTACTCATCCTTCCGTTTCCCCAGGAAATGATTTACTCTTAGGCTTTGCACCAAGAGAGTTCCAACAGGGAGGAGGAGGGAGAGACTACCGCTTACCGATTTATTACCCAGTACACAGGCCTTCTGCTTCTTGGTAGTCTAGTTGGTGCTAATTAGCCGTGTGTTGGTAAAGAGGTGTCATTCCCACATAGTCCATTCACTTCCACATTTACTTCTAACCTGTGGATCTCGCAGCACTGCAATTTTCTGTAGAAGTTTGTGGAAGTTGTACGTGGAGATGGGAGACATATTGTTGCTAATTAGCATTAGCAACAACTCCAGTCATTGCAGTACAGGCTAGTGCTATTGATAGGCTGCACTCGCGTAGCACTTAGATCATAAACGTGTGGCAATAGCCTACTTTATCTTAATAGATGACAGTCCCAGTAATTTAAAAGTATGCAAGAGCAACTGCTCATAATTTCTAGCAGGATAAAAACAAGAATTCAGCAAAAAATGTAGGCACTGTAAGAAAGCAGGAAGTAAAGCCAACATACACTCAGGTGTTGAATACTGCATACCAACAGTCATAACACATATCTGGGTTATCAAAAAAAAACATGTCATGATAATCCATATCAACATACTGAATACGTCTTTTGTAGCCTATTTCTTCAATACTATGACATTAATTTTGACTACTACCAAAAACACAACATACTTTTTATCATCACAGACACAGCCTCCTTGACATTTTCTGGGCCCAAAACATCATGGGTCAACCACATGTTGCCAAATGAAGGAGCCAGCAGTGCAGCTTTTAGACATAGAGGGTCAGTGAAGGGTTAGTAAGGTTGCTCCATCACTCTGTTCATCTTCCATCCTCACATTTACAAAGATCCCTCTGAATCTTCTTTGGAGTGATCCTTGCAGGCTACACATCAAGCCACCCAGGTCGCGAACATTATCTCTTTTATTTTCCAGGTAGTGATTTAGAGAAAGGATACAGGGTAACACAGCACTTATGGTCAATATTTTTCTCCTTGTGTAAAGTCTGTGGCTTCTTCAAAACATCCACTAGTTCCCTAATCTGACTCCACTCTCAAGCTGTGAATACTGTCTCTTTGTGTCCCGCATATTCAAGTACTGTTGACAGTTTCAGGTGGTCACAGACGAGCACTGATTTATTCCAGCGTGTGGTAACAGAGGCATGCTGGTCAAATTCCTTCTGAAATTTTTCTGTGAAAGAGGTGGTTGTGTCGAGCAAGGAGCTAAAAATTCTTTATTATATAACATTTTTACCTCAGGCAGAGGGGCTATCTATTTTTCTGACTCCACACAGTAAACAGAAAAATCTGGTCTGTCTTACTTGGCAACATTGTGTAAATTATGACAAGGTCAAACTTGGAAACTTGGAAATTATGCATTGAGCATTCATAAATGTAAACAGGAGAGTGGTATTAAAAGGATATTGTGAATCATCAAGTAGTTCCGTATTAGAGTGGGCATCCACCTCAACCACATCCTCATAAATCCACTCAGACTTGTAGTCTCCACAGGCAGAAATGCTGACAGAAATTGAACAACTTGAATGCCTTGTTCCACTGTTTTGGCCTTTTTTTCAGGTTCTTTCAGTGGCAAAGAAATGGCAACGGACATTTCCCCTTTTCCAGACAAAGCATATGTCAGTGGCCCTCTGCATTCCTGCATTTACGCATTTATGCAAGAACAGTACACAAGAAAATGAGAAAATGAGATACATTTTGAAAGCCTACTATCACCTGAGGAATATATCAAGGCTTAAAGGACTTATGTCTCAGAAAGACCTGGAAAAACGTATCCATGCATTCGACTCGACTACTGTAACAGTGTCCTTACAGGGCTCCCTAAGAAATCCATCAGACAGCTGCAGCTGATTCAGAACGCTGCTGCTTGAGTCCTCACTAAGACCAAAAAGGTGGATCACATCACTCCAGGTCTGAGGTCTTTACATTGGCTTCCTGTATGTCAAAGAACTGATTTCAAACTCCTGCTGTTAGTTTATAAAGCACTAAACAAGGAGAAGCAGCGTTCAGTTATTATGCTCCGTATATTTGGAACAAACTCCCAGATAACTGCAGGTCTGCTGAAACTGTCAGTTCTTTTAAATTAAGACTGAAGACTTTTCTTTTTACCATCTGTGACTGGGGGATCCCGAGGCGTTCCCAGGCCAACGTGGAGATATAGCTTTTTACCATTGCTTTTAATTAAATATTTACACGGTGAGAAATGAGTAGGTAATTGAGTGAAAAGATAATGTGAGATTGAACAGAGTGAAGGAAGTGGTCTTAAATCTCACGCCTGAGTGATTTGCAGGAACCTCTGTCCACCTGTAAACACTCAGGGGGGTCCAGAGTATAACTGGATCAAAGTGGCCTGCAGACAGACGTCCTGGTTTCTCTGGGTTTTTGGAGTTTCAGTGGACCCAAAGATTGCTATGGACCCGAGTACAGACTAGCTAGAGAGAGTAGATTAAGTGTACTTCTCTGTTTATTCTCTTTTGAAAATAATTGTAACTCAATTATTTGCTCAACCCCTCAGCCTGTTTTTTTTTTCTTCAATTTTACTCTTTTACCCTGATTGTACTCTGCACTATAACTTTTACTGTCCTGTGTTACCCTGTTTATTATTATTAATAATTTTTTTTATCCTGTTTTTATTTTCTATTTCACCAAAATTATATTTTAATGTGTATTTTTTCAATTTCCCTATGTTGCTTTTATATTTAATGTAAAGCACTTTGAATTGCCTTGTTGTTGAAATGTGTTATACAAATAAACTTGCCTTGCCTTGCCTAGACAGTAGCAAGTTGAGAATTGCAGGACCAACATTTTTCATTTTATTAGTTTTTGTTTCATGAAAACATGTGATGTAATTTTTATACAAATATACAAAAAAAACTGTAATAGAAAAACTAAAACTTGTAATTGAACATTTAAGTTTTAAACTTAAACAACCATATATTCAAAATAAAAATAAACGTTTACGTGTTTTGTTTTCAGTTTAAATAAAATGTTGATTTAATTATGGAATTATTTTGAATAAATGATTCATTTTTCCATCCATCCATCGTCAACCGCTTATCCTGTGTATAGGGTTGCGGGCTGGAGCCAATACCAGCTGACTTCAGGAAAAGGTGGGGTATACCCTGGACAGGTTGCCAGTCCATTGCAGGACCACACATAGACATACAACCACTCACATTCACACCTAAGGACAACCTAGCCTCCCCCAACAAATATGAGCTGCTTTGAATAGATGCTTTGGACAACTGCACAAAGCTGAAAATCATGCATTGCAAGGACTTTGTTAGGGTGTCGCTCATGATAAGTCCTCAAATGTCAAAATTTATAAAAGTGGAAAATGAAAATTAATCATTTATTCAAAATAATTCCATAATTAAATCAACATTAAATTGAAAACAAAACACTTAAACACTTTTATTTTGAATATATGGTTGTATTTTTCAAGTTTAAGACCAAAACTTAAATGTTCAATTACAAGTTTTACTTTTTCTATTACAGTTTTTTTTTTTATTAACAAAACATTTGGCCCTGATCAATCCTGTATGTTTCAGGTTATTAATACCTGTATAAACAGTTCATTAGTGATCCTAATCAACACTACATGTACCACTTGCTAGCTCAATTATTTGTGAACATTTTTCAAAATATGCGTGAAAGACATGGACCAAGACAGGAAGGGCGACCATAAAGACTGGTTATGTATAGGGCCCCGAATGTTGTGCTTCACCCCTGGTTTTATGGGGCAGCATCCTTTAGTTTCATGAAGGGTACATCTGTTTGTTTTGTTGGTTGCCCTTTCTCATCACCCATTTGAGCCTACGAAGGCAGTGGGGATTAAGTTCATTTCACTAAAAACAGAATTACTCCTTTAACCACATCAAAGTGTGTGGCTGACTTACTGGGTTTGTCCACCTGCCCGTCCTGCTGGCCTTTGGGCCTAAGTTGGTGGAGTCAGCTTAAAGAAATTCCACAGTTAAGCTTTTGCAACAGCAGGCTTCAGAAAAGAGGACCAGCTGTTTGTGTCATGTGCCACAAACCATAAAGGCAAGCCATTGTCAAAGAACCGGGCATTAAGTCAAGTCACCCAAAGTTTTCCTCAGCATTTTAGGGCATATCAAATTAAATCAAATCAAATTGTCATCAAATTGTTTTGATTTAACATAAAAAAGAAATGAACTTAAAGAGACTGAATGCTAGAAACACAGCTCCATTTACATTATACTGTTTTCTGTTTGGCAGAAATGTGTAAATAAGCAACCTTAATAGGTGATATTAAGTCTATGTTTTGTTAACAGCTTGCTGCCCTCAAGTGGCCGGAAAAATAAACACTGCTCCAACAAAACTTTATACTGTTTCTAAAATTCCAAAATACTTCTACCAGTTTAGAAAAAAATATATATTCTGGCACAAACTAAAAAATCAAAAAAATTAAATGTTTTATTATTATAATCATAATGATAAAAGCCATTAGAGGTATAGAAAAAATTCACAAGTTTTGTACATTGTACATAAATTTACGGAGGGATTATTGGGTCAGAACTAAAACTAAAAGTCGAAATTGGAAACTAAAAGTCGAAATCTAAAACTAAAAGTCAAAGTTGAAAATTTATTTTGTATTTAGGACTGGGCATTTAGTCATTCAGCCATTTAGGATTGGGAATTTGGGGATTTAGGTTTGGGGTTCCCCGCGACCCGACACCGGATAAGCGGATGAAGATGGATGGATGGAGGATTGGGGATTTGGGGATTTGGGGATTTAGGATTGGTGTTTTGGGGATTTGGGGATTGAGGATTGAGTTGTGTATGCAAATGAGGAGGCGTGACCCAAAGGCTGCAGGGAGGGTTTGGAACGGCTAAGGCGCAGAGGCACTTTATGGACTGCAGGGGGAGCTCTGACTGCCAACACACTGCCATGAAAGCAAGCAGAGGGAGTGAGCAGGGCTGTTAACCCCGCTGAGGGCTGTGTGTATAAACTGTAAAGATAAGGTGTAGAAGCTGTGTTTCTGGGTAATAGCACCATGCTGGGCAGGTGACAGGTGTGACAGTGTCCCTTACACAATTAGGCCATTGTTAAAAAGTAAGTGTTAGATCCCACTTTTACCACAAGAGGGAGTATACTGTTAGTGAGTTATGTTAGGAGCAGCCTCAACAAGGCAGTGCAGACCATGCTCATAACAATGTACCGATCTGTTTGTGTATTTTGCAGGTATGTTGCAACGGAACGTACGTAGACGTAAGTAGACGTAAATAGTCCATGTATCATCCGCTTAAGACCTTGTGGTGGTACATATAAGAAATTGTGTCTCTAAAGCCTGTAACATGACTGTACATGCAGCTGTAATAAACAGGAGCTACAATACAAATCTGTATAATGTAAGAGTTGTGCCAGATGTTTTCCTTTATTGGTATACTGTTAGTGAGTTATGTGAGAAGCCTCAACATAGCAGTGCATTTCTGTAACTTAACATGACTGAACTGACCGTGCTGATAACAATGTTTCGTTCTGTTCATTTTGCTGATTTTAGTAAAGATATTCAAAGCCACACTGAGTTTTCCTTCAGATGTGCAACAATTACTTCTCTCCTAAGTTCGGGCATAAACTCGACACTAGAGGCTTAGTAACTGCTAGTTAGAAAATTAGAAATGGGATGCACCATGATTAATGTTGGGTATGGACTAAATGGAGTTCCAAAGTCTTTGAACATCTACAGATAGTCTTCAAAACGCATGTAAAATAGAGTCAATTTGAACCTAGATGAATTTTCAACTGCAAATCACCACAATCTTTATTACTGGGTTGGACTGTGACTTTACATTCACAGGTATTTGAGTAAACTGTCTTATTCTGATTCATAATTTCATCTTCAGTTATTGCCACCTGAATTTAGTCCCCATCAGTTAATAAATCCAATGCAACATACAGAAGAGGATATCAGCACTTTATTAAACAATGAATGTGCTTCACTGAATCAAATGTAATAGTGTTGAATCATTAATCCTTACTCCACTGAAGTTTTTTTTTAAGATAAATGAAATGGTCCGTGTTAGCATGAATTCATAGTTCTAGCACCACTGGATTAAAATGGAGACTTTACTCTTTTGTTTACCCATTGCCATGGTGAATTGTAATTTTCACACTCAGGGTTGATTGAACTAGTTTTGATCAGCTGTTTAAGAACTGAAAACTCAGTTTCACATCTCAGGCTCAATCAACTCAGAGCTCCTGCCTCATCATCTCTCCTTTGCTTCCTAGTGTCTTCTTTGTGACTAACCTTTTGTTTCTTGTACCTCAGGATCACCACCTGCTCCTCTGCCTCACGTTTGCCTTCTGCTGGACAGCCAGCCATGCGTCCCCCATTCGCCACTGCCCACGTCATCTCATCTGACATTATTCACAAACTTCCTTCAGATACCTTCAGATTTCCAACCCTAGTCATCTTTCGTTCATCTAATGCCCCTACACCATCACAATACTGTGGGCACAATGCATCATTTTTCACCCACTACCTCTATGATCCAAAAGAGGTGATAAAGCAGCTAAACCCCTTAGTGATAAGCAACTACAGACCACCTGCATAATTACCTCTCCCTCCACAATCTATACGATGTGCAGCAATCTGGCTTCAGGACCAAGCGCAGCACTGAAACAGCTTTGAAGTAGTCAGTGATGAAAAGATCAACAATGCTGCAAACAAACCTTCTATCCTAGTATTTCTAGAATAGACTGCAGCCTTAGATACTGTTAACCACAGCTTTTCAATCAGTAAACTAGAAAATTCATTTGGGCAATGTGGCCGTGTCTTAAAGGGGCTCTCTTCTTATCTAACTGCCAGGACATTCTCTGTGTCTCTTGACAACTTTTAAACTGGCAATTATGACATTTTCTTTGAGGTCCCACAAGGCTCAGTTGTGTATTTTCACTTTCACATGATATCCTCAGCCCTATTATGACCCTGACAACTGTATCAGTGACATCAAGTACTGGATGATCAAAAACTTTTTGAGGTAAAAAATAGACTGAGGTCCTGTTGGAGAAAACCATATTACCATTATGACCTTACTGCTGTTTACATTCTCCCTGACACAAATTTAAAAAATGCACTGGACAGTTACTTCCTGGGTGTATCTGTGTTTGTATATTTGTAAAACAATAACTGTATAGGCCATTTTTATGTTACCATATTCAAATGTATATCTAACTATCTGTTATGTGCTGTGTGTAGCATAAGGAGACTACAAACTTTCCTGCCCTATGGAATAAAGTTCCTGAGTTTTGTATCCATGTGATGAGTCCAGGTTTTGTCAACAGTGCCAGTTCAGATCAATGTAAATGGGAGAAGAACAGGGCTGTGTTAAATATATAATGTTGCTTCATATACTGCAAAACCTGGAAATTAGAGGGTCATGGCTCAGAAGGTAAATATTTATTTCTTACAAATAGTTTTTAAAGACTTGTTTTCAGGATGAAAAAACGACGTCAAATAAACGTGTGCAGGTCAGGCCTTGTGAGGTGACGTCGCTGTCTCTATCTGTCATTACCTGGTGTAGGAAGCTTCTACACATAATTGAAGAACACTGATTTTATTATCGTAAAATTGGAAGTATAAGGAAATGTTATGCCAATTTCCAGTTTTATTTTTCTGCCTATACAAATGAGCAAATTCTTCCAAAGACAGCAGAACAAATGACAAACTACATAATCATAACTAAAAGCCAAATTAGCCCAAATTTTTCTTTCTAATTTCAGCGGCACCCACCACTTGAAGCAAATAAGGTAGTAATTATAGATCACATAGAAACTCTGTAAGATAAAATACAAGCCTTCAATGAAGACTAAATTATGTCTAAGTGAGAGAAAATGTCCTGAGTGGATCCAGAGGTTACTGAATGTAGCTGTAATTTCCAACTTGTTGTGTGACCCAGTGGACTGGGACTCTGCTGCAGATGGCTGATCCAAAGCTGTGACACCAAGTGTTTGCAGGGGGGAGGACAAGTCAGTGGGGAAAAACAGTGGAGCTTGTGGTAACCTCAAAAACCTCTAGTGTAGACTTTAGGCCCAAATAAGCAGCTGAGCGGGAGCCAGGAGACTGAGCATGGGACAATAACAAACACAGGGACAGACGGGAACACTAGAAACACACTGAAATGAAAGAACAAAAGGAGACACTATAGGAAAACACTGATGACAATCACATTAATCACCATTGTCTCCCTGGTCAAATGATATCAGCAGTGATGCAGGTAGTGTCCTCTGTTTCTGATTAGCGGATGTCTATCAGGCCTCAACGTTACATCCATACGTGTGTAGTAATAATACCATACTAGGTCTGCCGGCTGAGACTTTATAGCTGCGCTGTTATGTTTTTCAGAACTCACAAACACTGTAAACACACACCTGTCACCTGCCCAGCATGGTGCTTTTACCCAGAAACACAGCTTCTACACCTTATCTTTACAGTTTATACACACAGCCCTCAGCGGGGTTAATAGCCACATTTAAAACCTGCATGTACCGATAGTAATGTAACTCATGCATCTCAGCACCAGTTAGCCTAATATAGCTAATTTGCTAATGTTATCATATCTTACCTGCTGTACTGTCCGCTGCTTTCTCGTCAGATGGATAGCATTCCTTTCACTGTTGACTTTGTGTGTGAGGCCACATGGACAAAAATGCTGTACACTCTTAATTATGGTATTAAAAATGATAGTCCTCCCTCCAGCCCTGCTCACTTCCTCTGCTTGCTTTCATGGCAGTGTGCTGGCAGTCAGAGCTCCCCCTGCAGTCCATAAAGTGCCTCTGCGCCACAGCCGTTCCAAACTCTCCCTGCAGGCTTTGGGTCACGCCTCCTCATTTGCATACACAACTCAATCCTCAATCCCCAAAACACCAATCCTAAATCCCCAAATCCTAAATCCCCAAATTCCCAATCCTAAATGGCTAAATGCCCTATCCTAAATACCAAATGCCCAATCCTAAATACCAAATTCATTTTCGACTTCAACTTTTAGTTTTAGACTTTTAGTTTTAGTTCTGACCCAATAATCCCTCCATATAAATCCGGTCTCTAGTCTCTGCTCCTCCTCTCTCTCTTCTCCTTTCTCATCTGCATGAATGGAGAGATGAGGTAATTCATGATTTTGGTGTAGGCGGTAGACTGCTAATATAAGACACCCCATGTATCACCGGTAAACAGATTTTTTCAGGACCAGCCACCAGCTACTTAAACTGAGATCAGACCTGCTACCATGGGGCAGAGACTGATGGGACACATTCTGCCAGCTGAAGTTGCCTGCAGCGATGCAATAATAGAGATGGGCTCGGAGAAGTCTGCGCTCATTCTCATCAAACACTGCCAGGACATGAAGCAACAGGAGATGCGTCTCAGACTTATCACTCTGCTCCTGGTGCTCCTTTGTACAGCACTGTACATTTTTGCCATCTGTACAGATTTAAGGCAACATGAAAAATCTGGATCCACTGGACAAGGGGTAAGTTCCAAAACTTTTTCATTTTGTTTTCCTTGTCTTCTTAGAAAGCTTTGGCTGTGTCTGGATCGTTGATGATGTGAGCATGTAAACATCATTGGCAACTTGTCTGTAATATTTGGATATACAAATAAACTTAAGTTAACAAAGTACAAGCAGCCTACTCGCACAGAGCCATCGGCCCACTAAACCCCTAAAGTGAGATGTGGTGTTGGGTTTTAAAACTAGTAACCACTATCAAATGGCTTGATGTGATGCTGGCACAGTGCCCAGTATACTGCATCTCTGTTAATACATACAGTGATTACAGATGAGCTGCCACAGAATGACTTGAATAAACTTAAGTACTTGTGCCATAAGGTTAAGGGATAGACATGACTTAATGTTTCTGTGTAAATGTATCGGATTTATATTTACATAGGCTGTTGTGTCCACATTTTAATGCGCTACTTTATTTCACTACGTCCCAAAATCATCACTATAGATGACAAACCTTCCCGTCCACCTATATAGAATATATCTCACTGAACACAGATTAGACAAAACATAAAAATATATTTACTGTTTTTATGAAGCAAATTTCCCGTACAACCTGTTGCTTCAACATATCAGCCGATTTTATTATATCTGCTGCTGGTATCAATGTATATCTGGGTTCTCAACAAGCTGTCATAAGCCATTATATATCATGTTGTTTTATCAATATTTATCAGGTAGGTAGGTAGGTTTTTTGTAACAATATAACAAGTTATAGAGTGAAATTGAGCTTTGTAACTCTCTTCTACTACATAGCAGACAATATACATTAATGAAGAATCATCATCATCATCATCATCAGACTAACATGTTTATTGTTACTTTATAAAAATATGTTCCACTTTATTCCTAGAGTGCAGTTGCGCAAAGTCCAGCCTACTCCAAGCAAGAGACAGTGTGTCCAGCAGGTATGCTCTATCATTAACTTCATGCTTTCTAAAATGGTTTATGGAAGTGGGAGGCCCTGTTTTGGAACTAAGACAGTTTTCTCATGCTTGTGTTTCGTGACTCAAATCAGGGTGTTGCTTTTCCAAAAATAGTATACAAGCAAGCAGCTATATTTTGAACCTCTCTCTTCTCACTTTCTCTAGCTACAGATAATCCTCAAAGGAACCCACAAAGAATGCGCATTCATCTAAGTAAGTATGTTTCTTGAGTTTTCACTACTATTTGAGTGACTCTTGTTTTGGCTGATAGTGAGTGAAGCACATGTATTTTATGTTAGTTTATATTTTTTACTTCTTATTGTCATCCATGTATTGTATTATTTGTTTTGTAAATTCCATGTGTACACACCTAAATACTTCTCCAAAGATGAACTAAGTGTAGCCTTTAATATCAATACAAAATCAACAAATCTTAGCCGAATGAATCACAACCCCAACATTACAAAGCTATAAAAGTATGTCATGAAAGTGTGACCTGAGTCACATCTGGTCTTAGGAGATCATGCAAAACATCTGCAGCATGTCAGACAACCAAGTTGTGTATGTGTTTCTTGGCATAAAACTAGCACAGGAAATGGGTCCACATCATGATTTCATTGGAGTGCCTTTGCTTTGATTAGGAGTTATGTGTTTCAACAGTGCGTGGCTTTTTCCCTCTCCTTTATTGAGTCATATATCTTTTTTTGTTTGCAAAATGAAAAAGCCCAAAGTCCAGCCCAAAGGGAGTTCCCATCTCCCACAGAAAACTCTGCTCTGAACTGCCTGAAAACAGCTTGTTTGTAGTCCAGCCCTTTCTTCCCTGCGACATCACAGCAAAATGTGCGTCATAATGCTCACCTAGTGGTTAGTCCGACACACTCCCAAAAACAATTTAGACCATTTTCAGGGATGCTGAAGCAAAAATAAATTTTTCATCTAAGCACACCTAAAAAAATAATACAATCATTTATTATTATTTTCTGAAAATAATTATTTGTCCTCTAACGTTATATTTTGGAAAAGTAAGAGAAGGGACAACTAATTAACCTACAGTTTCATATGGCTTTTCTTACATTATACGTGTTTAATGTCCCTAAATACTGGCATTTTTCAGTTTCTAATGTTTTACCTAATGATCCGCGACCGTGCTGGCTGACCTGTCAGCTGCAGCGGAACCATAGACAGTATATTACTGGACGAAGCCACCCCGCTGATTTGAATGGAGAGGAGTGAAGCCAGTTTTGGACCAATAAAATACTACTTCCTGTTGGCACTACTGCGCATGATCGCACAGCAAACCATGGTTTAATGACGTAGAAACACCGTAATTCTGGTAGCTGCGTGCTGTTTGTCTGACTTGGATAGTCACTGATTAATCAGCCCACCTACGAGGCTCACCTGTCAAACTCCAATGCAGCGTCACTGATGGCCGAATAGTTTTTTTAGATTGCTGAGAGCTTAAAATCTAATACGGTTAGATCTCTCAAGTGCAACGGGGTGTCACATGGTTTTGACGTAATTTTTGGGCCTACAATGATTGGTTGGCTTCACTGTCCGATCTCTGGCTTTCCCCCTTGAGTGGAACACTGTTTGTGTGTCTGTCAGTCTGGGCCAAACTAATAGGCTACTTTCAACATTGAGGGGGGATATTCGAGCGGCCACTCCCAACTTGTACTGATCCTCGTTTTAGCTGAATTCTGATTGGCTCAACGGCGCCAATCTGGGGCGGATTCAATCCAAAACCTTTTGCACCGGTTTACTACGTTTTGTCCAAGGGGGTAAGACAGAGATCGGACATTGAAGCCGACCAAAGCCTGCATGGAGAGATCCTTTAGTTACTGGGAAAATGAGTACATGTAAAATGAGAAAAGTAATATTAGTACAGTTCCTGCCCAACACTACTAACAGTAGACTTAGCTACTGTATGAAATTAGTTAGAATATTATACTAATAGAAATAATATATACTTCACAGATTCTGTGCAAAGAAAATAAAGATTTTTTTTAACAATCAAATAACACTGACAAATTAAACTCAATCAGCAACAGAAAAATACTTCCTTAAAGAAGTGGTATTCTGCTCATTTTCAGGTTCAAAATCTTATTTAGGGGTTGTACCAGAGCAGGTTTACATGGTTTAATTTTCAAAAAATACCATCTTTTTTGTCAGACTGCACATTGCTGCAGCTCCTCTTTTCACCCTGTGTTGAAGGCTTCATTTCAGCTATGGAGTGATACATCTGGTCTCTAAATGATCTTTGTTGGGAGTTGCACATGCGCAGTTCCTAGTTAAGGACTACTAGCCAATCAGAAGCAGACAAAGGCAGGTCAGCGAAAAGATGGTAAACAGATTCAGCTGTACATGTTGCCGAACAGGTTGGCAATTTGGACTGGAGCAAGAGTTTCAGAGTGGTGAGTTATTAATCTGTAACAAAAGAATCTTTCATCCATAAAGTATTATTATTAACTGAGCTCTGTCTCTACATCACAGTAAGAACTTTATGTCCACTGACTGCCTGGAGGGTAGCTAGTGTTTGGAAGGGAGAGGGGAGCTGTGTGCTGCAGATCAGTGAGGGCGTGTCGAAACTAGCTGCTCAGTGAGCATTATGACACGTATTTTCATTGTGACGTCACAAGAAAGGGAAGTAAAGGCTGGACTACAAACGAGCTGTTTTCAGGCAGCTCAGAGCAGAGTTTTCTGTGGGAGATGGGAACTCACTTTGGACTGGACTTTGGGCTTTTTCACTTTGCAAACCTGTTACCTGCACAAAAAAGATATATAACTCAATAAAGGAGAGTCAAAAAGCCAAAAAGCATAATACCACTTCTTTAAAAGAGAAAGCAAGCACGTAACAAGATTTAACTGAAAACACAAGACTGAACACTTTTAACACCCTCCCTCCTCCAAGGGAGTAAACACGAGCCTACAGCTCCACATTTCCCGAGTACACAACTCCACAATGCTGTCTGACCCTAACTGGTCCACTGACCCCACAGGTGTCATTTACACTGGGGACGCTGGTGACATGTCCCCGCCACATTTTGAAATGGCTGATTTGTTGAAAACGTTCTACACCAAGAAATGTTAACAAATGAAAATGTTTTGAAAAAGGTTGATTTGCAAAATAAGAAAACATGCACTGTAATATAGTTTTCCCTCATAGAGAAAAAGACATTTCCACCGTAAATTGGAGCAGAATGCAGGAAATTACCAGTTTAATCCTCAAAATCTTCTTGTGTTGTTCTGATGCATCGTCACGTCTCATGACCCAAATGTATCCTCACACCCCTAATCTGAGCCCTTATGTCCCCGCCACTTTTCAACACAAAGTGACGCCCTTGACGACCTGCTCCGCTTTGCACCAGCTCCTCTCTAGTAGGCCTACTTATTCTCTACACCAATTAGTGAACACTTTTGCGAGGCTTTGAATGTATGCTACATTCTCATTAGGGGCTGAGCACCCCTAAAAGTCTGATCCTAGAATCGCCCCTGTTACAGATCAATAACTCACTACTCTGAAACTCTTGCTCCAGTCCATGTTGCTAAGCTGGTAAGGGGATATACAGCTGAAATGAAGCCGTGTTTACTGGCTTCTCACAACCCGCCCTACTCAACTTCTGATTGGCTAGTAGTCCTTAACTAGGAACTTGCATGTGCAACTCCCAACAAAGATCTTGTAGAAGTAAGATGCATCACTCCATAGCTAAAACGAAGTGTTTAACACACAGGGTGAAACGAGGAGCTGCAGCAATGTGTAGTATGACAAAAATATGGTGTTTTTTTGTGAAACCATGTAAACCTCTTCTGGTACAACCTCTATAGTGGAATAGTGAAAATTGTATAAATTATAAGCAAACAAAATAGACAACAAATTATTTGTTTTAATGAAACATTTGATTTACTCTGTGTCCTTCATCCTACAGGGTCCGTGGCTGCAAACAACAGCACTGATAGAGTAAACATCGAATGGAAAGTGGTGTTTGGTGAAAAATACATCGCAGAGAAACGTGCCATTGTGATTCCTGAGACAAGCATCTATTTTGTCTACGTGAGGATTGCTTTGAGCTGCCAAGAAAAGGATAAAACTGCAAGTTTCACAGGGTTCCATGTAGTGCTTAACAAATGGAATGAAGGTTACAACAAGACTGTAGCCATGACACAGGCCTCGGATGGTATAGCGTGCACTTCACAAGCGTTCCGGAATGTGTTTGTAGGACGTCTTTTTGAGTTGCTGGAAGGAGATCTTGTGAGTGTGTGGATCGAAGAGGGCTACAAACTGATCACAAAAGCATCGTTTGGTGCTTATCTTGCATAGAGAATGTGCCTTGAAAAGAATAGGCCTAATGTGTGTTTAGTGTCACAGTCTTAATAATGTAATGGTTTTTTTTTATTTAAAATTGGGGTTGTTTATCATTCCCTATCTACAAGCTTTGTATGTTTTAAAGCATTTACTGTCAAGGCTTAAAATAGTATTCAGGTTTGGAATATATAAAGTATATACACATGGGTGACAAATTACAAGTTATGTTGTTCCACCACAAGTCTCTGAAACAGCTTCATTGGTCATTGACAAAAGATTCTGCTGGAGGTACAAACACAATTCTTCCAAAAGATATTCACTCATTTGGTGCGGAGATGTGGCCTCTCCAAAGTCTCCCATTGGTGTTCACCTGGGTTGAGATCTGAAGACTGAAGGCCATCAGTTTCATCAGCATGAGTAAATGGGTTGCAAAACATCATCATTTATTTATTCAGCCTTGTCCTTTAACTTGTCAGTGGACAATATTGTATACATATATATATGTGAGTGTGTGTGAGTATAGTTTTCATGAGTAATATTTAACTGAGACGACATTGGCTCAACAATTAATACATTTTCATTGTCTTTGAAGTTTTGAGGTAGTTTGTTTCTTTGTCATGTAAGTCAGTACACTCAATTGTGAACTGTCAAAGAATTTGGATGCTGGAAATGCCGGAACTATGCTCTGTTGTTGAAGTTTAAGGCTGTTTGTTTATTATTGGATTAATCATCCATAAATCTTAAGGGTTTTTTTTTTAATTAACTATTTATAATAAACAGTTGTTGCTAACAATGTTTTAACAATGTGAATTGTCAATTTCCTTGTAAGTTTAACCAAATAACAAAAACATATTTACCCTCTTACCCCCAATGTTAGTTTTCATTGCTGAGACCTTTACTGCCACCCCAGTACAACAGAGGTGAATGGAATGTCAAAGTATAGATATTTACTTTTAAAGATAAAACATTTGAAATCATTACATCTCTCTTTGAAAACATTACAACTCTCAGTCAACAGATATTAATCAGTCAATTTAAATGTGGAGTAAGTGGGACATTGCCTCTGGAAACACATTTTAGTTTTTCCACATGAAATGTCTCAGCACAAAGAAAATTCCATTCACCTCCATTGTACCGAGGTAAATTGCAGGTTTTTAAATTTAACAGAAAAATGTATCTTAATGTTAGTTTGTGGCTTTGAAATAAGGCAACTGTCTCTATTATTTAGTTCCTAGATTAGCCTAGCGTTAGTTTTCACTTAAATCTTTTTAAATGAATTCTAGTAAAAACTGCCAAAACGATCTCATAAAAGCATAACAGCGTGCATAAATATGTTAGACAGCTAACTATCAGCATCTATTCAAAACAATGCTCAAAACATGCTAACTTTATAGGGGGACTACAGCTAGTAATACATGGCAGCGCTAATTTTAAAGAAAAACATTTGTCTACAAGAAGGATGTATGGTGAAAAAAAGGGAACTGTAGAGGTTAATTGTGAAAGTATGGGTTTGTTTTAGAAAGGTGTCCATATGTTGTGTGTACTCAGGGATTATTTCATAAATTATGAAGCACTAACTATTTTTAGGATTTTTGAATAAATGTACAAAAAAGTTTGTGTATTTTGCATGTCATTCTAAGACAAGCATCAATTATATTCTACTGGTTTGTTTTGTGCATTCTCATGGGTGCATTTGTGTGATCACTATATTATAATGAGTCAGTTTCACTGTATAACTGTAACCATGGGATTAATTTACTTTTATGATTTTTAACTCTACTGGACTCATTGGATCATTTAAATTGGTCTCCTTACATTGGGTTTTACTACATCAGTATTTTTTCTATTATAATATTATTGTTGCATTATAGTCCCATTGTTGCATTATGTATTTAAATGAACTGTACAAATGTCATGTTGACTTTTGTAATTGCCTTCTTTTTGTGACCTATGGATTATATCAAGCACCTGTCTGAGTTCATCTTTCCTTGTAATCTTGAAGAGCTTGGTCTGATTGCGAACTATTGGTTCTGCTGTGGGCCTGTAAAGCCCACTTAGACATTTAATGTGATATTGGACTATGCAAATAAACTGGACTTATATATATAGGCCTGCTTTCCCCTTTTTAGAAAACACTACAGAGCATGTATATAGTTATACCCTACCTCATCACATGAGTGGTTGTTTTCTACAAGTTGTTATCTTCCAGTTGAATGTTCTAATATTAGCTGCAAGTTTTAAACAGTACCTGCTGGTGGACAGTGGCATATAAATAGGCAGCAGAATATGCCAGTAAACAATGGTTGTAGGGTATACGGCAGGAGATGAGGATACAGTCACAAGTTTAAATAGCATTTTGTTTTTGATATACCGCCTTACTATTTGAGCAAGCATTGCAAGATTTGCTGGTCAAAAGATGTCTAGGTGTCTAGATTAAAACTGGGCAAAATGTATTTTCTGGACATCTAGTTACATATAACTGTTGTTTAAACAGCATTTCGGAAGTTACCTTAACTTCCACTTTTCAACCAAGTTCAGCCCAGTTTCAACCAATGTCTTTGTTTCAGTTTTCACATCACAAGATTATATACTTGAAATACAAGGTATGGCCTGGAGAGCTGTCATACCTTGGCACCACACAAATGTTATCCATTCAGCCTGCTGTTACACAAAGTATATGGTTTTGAGGCTTGCGTGCAAAATTCCGGAAATCAACATAATTATTATGACTCAGAGAATGAAGATAACCACCATGTGTATGGAGATCTGTCAGGGCCTAATGAAACAGGTTTATCATATCATAATCCGTTTATGAGAACATCCTAAAAGAAGTGTTATTTAGTACCAACATTTTTTCAGCGCCAAATCACAACAACAGTTATCTCACAGCGCTTTTCATAAAAGAGCAGGTCTAGACTGTACTCCATGATGTTATTTACAGAAGCCCAATAATTCCCACCAAGAGCAACACTAGGCGACAGAGGCAAGGAAAAACTTCCTTTAACACATAATACATACAACAATAACACATCCTAGATCTGAATGAATGAAATAATCTCATTAAATACTCCTTTCTTTACATAGTTGAATGTGCTGACAACAAAATCACACAAAAATTATCAGTGGAAATCAAATTTATCAACCCATGGAGGTCTGGATTTGGAGTCACACTCAAAATCCAAGTGGAAAACCACACTACAGGCCGATCCAACTTTGATGTAATGTCCTTAAAACAAGCTAAAATGAGGCTCAGTAGTGTGTGTGGCCTCCATGTGCCTGACCTCACTACAACGCATGGGTGTGCTCCTGATGAGGTGGCGGATGGTCTCCTGAGGGATCTCCTCCCAGACCTGGACTAAAGCATCCGCCAACTCCTGGACAGTCTGTGGTGCAACGTGGCGTTGGTGGATGGAGCGAGACATGATGTCCCAGATGTGCTCAGTTGGATTCAGGTCTGGGGAACGGGCGGGCCGGTCCATAGCATCAATGCCTTCCTCTTGCAGGAACTGCTGACACACTCCAGCCACATGAGGTCTAGCATTGTCTTGCATTAGGAGGAACCCAGGGCCAACAACACCAGCATATGGTCTCACAAGGGGTCTGAGGATCTCATCTCGGTACCTAATGGCAGTCAGGCTACCTCTGGCGAGCACATGGAGGGCTGTGCGGCCCCCCAAAGAAATACCACCCCACACCATCACTGACCAACCGCCAAACCGGCCATGCTGGAGGATGTTGCAGGCAGCAGAACGTTCTCCACGGCGTCTCCAGACTCTCACATCTGTCACATGTGCTCAGTGTGAACCTGCTTTCATCTGTGAAGAGCACAGGGCGCCAGTGGCGAATTTGCCAATCTTGGTGTTCTCTGGCAAATGCCAAACGTCCTGCACGGTGTTGGGCTGTAAGCACAGCCCCCACCTGTGGCCTGCTGCTGGGTTGTTGCCCTCCTACGGCCTCCTCCACATCTCCTGATGTACTGGCCTGTCTCCTGGTAGCGCCCCATGCTCTGGACACTACGCTGACAGACACAGCAAACCTTCTTGCCACAGCTCGCATTGATGTGCCATCCTGGATGAGCTGCACTACCTGAGCCACTTGTGTGGGTTGTAGACTCCGTCTCATGCTACAAAACAGTAGACTCCGTCTCATGCTACAAAACATCAGCCAGGAAGCACAGGAACTGAGAAGTGGTCTGTGGTCACCACCTGCAGAACCACTCCTTTATTGGGGGTGTCTTGCTAATTGCCTATAATTTCCACCTGTTGTCTATTCCATTTGCACAACAGCATGTGAAATTGATTGTCAATCAGTGTTGCTTCCTAAGTGGACAGTTTGATTTCACAGGAGTGTGATTGACTTGGAGTTACATTGTGTTGTTTAAGTGTTCCCTTTATTTTTTTTGAGCAGTGTAATTTTGTCTGGGGGTGAAATAAGCTTCCTGCTCATCCACTGATCTCTTCTGGGGCGCTAGAAATATGCCCAGGCAGCACAGCAGCGCAGCCAATAACTGACACAAGATATGCCCATAGCAACATAAATTAAGCCAATCAGCGTCCTCAAATCTGATGCCTGAAGGGCGATACAGGATCTGCCCTAAGCAAAGTCAGTTGGGGGCAGAGTGACACATGATGTTGTTGACAATGATGAATGCGGAACTCAAGACACAGGCTTTCAGCATTGGCTAGCTGGAGGCAATTATGTAAATGCTATATTTTCCTATGCTTGCGTTTAAAATGGACTGATACAACATGGACCTTTACAGGAGTAAATGACACGAAACATTTATCTGAGAAGATTAAGAAACATGAGTGAATGAGGGCACATATGGATAATATGGTGAAGCTAGCCATGCTAGGCAGAGTTAACATCGCTACACAACTGGGCCGAGGCCACAAGATTGGGGTGAGGAAACACAATGAAGAGGTGGATAGGAACAGGCACGTTTTATCAAAAATAATTAACAGTGAGACAGAATCCTTTGACAACCCTTCCGTTTTCAGCAGATCCTGTTGCCTCGCTGGACAGTGTGTGGGAGGAGCACCTTAAGACAGCTACCATTTTCAAAGGTAGTTTATGTTCACTGTTTATTTTTTTGTGTAAGAAACTTTTTAATATTGGCACTAAATCATTTCTCACTATCTCACAAAGCACTGGTATCCTGCAGTTTGTGTTAAATTGTATTGGGATGGTTTCTGAAACTGACTGGATATGGCACAGCCCAACCTAAAATATTTTTCACCAGCCACCACTGGGGATTTGCTCTAGCCAATTCTGGCTGGAGGCCAAATGTTCCTGCATTACTTTCTCAAAGCATATTAATTTTAATGCGCCCATGATTCCACTTGGCTTGCATAGCCAGCTTTGCTCAGTGTGATCTAGAAGCTCAATGGGCATTTGCTGGGGTTAGAGACATTGTTAGAGTTCATAACTGAGATGACTGGTATGCCTTTAATCAAACAGCAACTGAGCTGGCCCTTCCTATAAGTCTAGTAACTAAGTGGCTGTTTAGGGCCCTGCAGCCACCGGGAGGGTCCTAACTCATGCGCTGTTTGCTGAATTGACTGACCGTCTGACCTGGCAACTGTTGAGTTTTAAAAAGTTACAACAAACTTAATGTATTCCAGTGTTTCAGTGTTTTTCTTCAAATGTAAAACTGCAGGATGTTAGGCCAGGCAATTGCATTAGAATGTTGATTAAACCATTGTTTGTATCCTCTTTGTAATGTGAATAAAACTGACACCTCTTTGTTTAGTGCCAGAAGGACTGTTTTGTTTTGACTGTTTCATTGACACTTAAGATGGGGTGTCAACCATTTTGGAGACAAGCCCTGTTGTTCTCTATGATTAGTTTAGAGCAAAGGACAGTTTATTCCTGTAGATTGAAGGGGGGGGGTTCACGTCTGAGATCGGCGCTCTTTTGTTCGACCAAAAGGTAGAACAGTAAGGTACACCCTTCCCAACTGGGTGACGAAGAAGTTAACGACCAATGGCTATGGACCTAAGCCATTTGGAGGTAAAATGGACCCGCCCACATACCTGGAGGATATCAACAATTTATTTTGTGAGAATCAGGACTGTAAGCTGTGGATCTGGGAGGAGAAGCAGCTTTTCAGTCCACTGCTGGAGGCGGCTTTACCTCAGTCTGTTAGGACTTGACTGAAAGCTGTAAATCTGAAAGGAGGACCAACTTTTCAGTTCACTGCAGTGTTATTTGTTTGTTCTGTAATGCCATCTCTTTATTCACTAATTTTTGTAATTAAATCTTTTTGTTAATTTTCATTAGACTGAGCCTCTCCTTTCTCAAAATCTGAAATGCAACACAACCCTAAGTTACATATCTACAATTAATTGGTACTTGTTGTTGCTAATGTAATGCTAGCTACCGACAGTCTTCTATAATAGGGCAACAAGCAAGGATCATCACGTTTGTTTGATTCAAAACTGCAAACCAATGACGTTATATGTAACTCACCACAGCCTGTAAATCTGTTGTCAGGATATCAAAGCAGCGGACCAGTTAAGCTATGCAGAACCTTTGAGCATGCTTGGGCTGTACTGAATGGGATGTTATCAGTTAGGCTGTGACGTCCTACATCAGCTTCTGTGACAACAGCTGTGTACCAACACGCACCAGGGTGAGTTGAACTATGACAAAACCCTGGTTCACAGCTAAACTCAAACAGCTAAGGTTGGAAAAGGTAAAGGTGTTTAGGAGTGGAGACAGGGCCAGTTTCGGGGAGTCAAAGTAGAGGTTTAGCAAGGCAGTGTAACAAGCTAAACGACTGTACTCCAAAAGACTACAACACCAGTTCTCTGCCAACTACAAACCTAAAGCACCCCCCACTCCATAATTGCGCTCATGCATTCACCCATTCAGATCAACCACCAGGGGGGCCAAGGAGCAGGCAGGCTACTTGCAGGCAACCAGAAGACAGCTTTTAAATTATGATCATTATCCAACATTATAAACGACAAGGAGGTGACTGTGAGATGTATCAGTTATTTGAAACACGTTTTACTTACATTGTTAGCTTAAATTTCAATAATCCATTTACTTATTTTTTTTTTAGAATCTACAAATTTACCCAAGAGAATGCACACAAAGGTAACGATGTTCTGCTTGAGCACCTAGTAGCTGAGGGGTTCACGGCACTCATTATTCTGGCTGGGGTCCTCTGCTCCTCTCATTTCTCTAAATGTGTATCTCTAATAAATGCATAAAAATACCCCCAAAATATAAATAAAATAAAAGACATATTCAACTAAGCCAGTTAGCAATGACTGCAGAAGCTTGTCAAATGTTAATCAGACTTTTGTTTGAGAGTGCTTGAAACTCTCAGACAGTTCTGAGGGACTGAAACTGCCCTTGTTATTACTGCTTTTTCTGATCCCTTTCACTATGAAAAGTCTGGTCCAACCTATCAAAATACACTTGGGAGATTGGCCTACACAAATAAAAATGACTTTCGTTCTCAGATATTTTATTTTGATTTAGCTGAAAAAACACTGCTGCATAATAAAATCGAAAATAGTTCTATTGGGAGTGGCAGTAAGCCAAGGCCATGAGCCAGTGTGCACAATACCAGAGCCCCCCGATGCCTTCACTTAAGCCAATGGCAGCATCAGTATTAGGATGCTAAACTAACAGTGGCATGAGTAAAACCCTATTAGGCATTAAAGAGGTCATGTTGTGCTCATTTTCAGGTTTACATGGTTTCATTTTCAACCATACATACCATATTTTTTGTCATACTGCACATTGCTGCAGCTCCTCTTTTCACCCTGTTTTGAACGCTCCATTTTAGCTATGGAGTGATGAATCTCACCTCTACAAGACTTCTACTACTACTACTTACCTAGTTTGTTGGTACATGCTGTACCTAGTTACAGACTACTAGCCAATCAGAAGCAGAGTAGGGAGGGTCATGAAAAGCTAGTAAACCTGGCTTTATCAAAAGACAACACACAGTAGTAATGGACACACCAGGCACGACTCAAGGTGGTTCACAAAACAAACAGTTTATTGAACCCAGTCCAAAAAGTCTCAGGCAGAGGTACAAAATCACAGATCATAAGTCGGAGTCAAAAAACGGAGAGATAAGGTCAAACACACTAGAGAGCACACACTGAGAAATCACTAGGCTGACACAAGGGATCAAGATGAACTGGCACTGAAACAAAGAAGAAGTGGGTATAATAGGGCCAGGGAGACAACGAGGCACAGGCGGAGCACATTAGGGCATGGACAGGTAATCACACAGGGCAGGAAGACAGTCAAAGGCTGCGTTCGAAAAGTCTTTTTTGCTTAGGAAGGTTCCTAACTGAGTGAAGTGAATAGGAAGTATTTCAGTGGCAGCCATGATAAGAGCTGTTATTCTCTAAAAGCTAAGGAAAGGTGCCTCAATGCTTCCTTTCGTATCTCCTTTAGCATAGGGTACACCTGACCATCCTTTATGAAAGGAAAGTAGAGAATGCCGTCCCACAATTCCTTGCGGCGGCAACATTTAATGCGGCGCACATTCTCAAACTCAAACGATAAAATCCATCAACCACATTTAGCAAGATCCTTGCAATACAGACAGTATGATACTTTAATAAGACTCACGATTACCTTCTTTCTTTTGGTTTGTTTTCTTTTGGCTTTTTTATAATCTAATACTGTTTCAACACCGTTTTATGTTTCGGGTTGTTGAAATATGCTATAAAGTGTTTTCTACAATAAAAAAAAAATCACCAACCATGACTGATAAAGGAGGTTGATCACCATGTAAGTTACTATTGGCTATTAAGCCTTTTCTCTCTTATGCCATAACTTGCTAATATGCATTTATCTTAAAATGTCAACAGTAACTGACACCCATGCGAGCTGTTACTGGTCTTGTAACGTGATCAAAGTGAGGATAATGTTGCAGCGTGTAGCCTCACGTTATGTACTGCAGCCTTCAGAAATATCATTAATTCATTTTACTTTAGTCACAGATGCTGACACCCTTACCTTAAGCTGGATGACCTCAACAGTAGGCATTTCCTACGCACTGATTTATCTGTGGCAGCCTGCCACATTATCAACGCTGATTTTCGATTGATTTTGTTACCATTTAAAATGGGTAAAATCGTATTTGATGACAGAGCTCCAATCAGTGCATATATTCTCTCAGCATCTCTCGCCCCGTCGCTCCCTCTCTCTGTCTCTCTCTCTCTCTCTCTCTCTCTCTCTCGGCACAGTTAGGCTGTCATTCTGTGGGAAACACTGTATTTACATACAATTGGGATTCATGTTGATAAATACGCCTATGGGTGGGCAGGAGGGTGAGTGTGAGCAAGCATTCTCAATGTGACAACCCTGTTAGTGACTGGTAGGCTATTTTATCTGCCTTTTTGCTATAAAGTAATATATTCCACCATGTTGTCCACCTTTAGATGGTCTACATTACAACAACATGGGGCGCAGTGTCAAAGATGCGTTTTGTAGTCCATCTTCAGAACATTGTAGTTTCATCACGGCAGGTAACGTCAGTAAAATCCGCCGTCACATAATTACGTTGCTTAGAAAAGAGGATTCTCTTAGACCCGCCGTCCTCTTTTCCTAAGTCCTAACGGATTCTCCTTCACTCCTTTGGTTAGGAAAAGAGATTTTTTTGACTTTTTGGATGCAAGACCTGAAACAAGACAAGCTAACAGACAGGAAGTGGTAGCAGACATAAAAATAGACACAATATCTATCTATATATACAATCTAACTGTGGGAGCTGAGCATGATAGGCTTTGGTTGAGCTGTATATGTTCCCCTTACCAGCTTAGCAACTAGACTGATGCAAGAGTTTCAGAGTGGTTAGTTATTTTATACTGTGCACTGTCTCTACAGAGTCAACACCATGGGACCTTACTTTGGAAAAAATATGTAAATAAAATATGTATATGTATGTCTGCTAAGGGACAAGTAATTTTTTATCCCATTTGAAATGTGCTCTGAATTACACATATGGTGGTGATCAATTTAAAATATACATATAAAAGTCAAGAAAATTGCAGTTTGATGTAAAACTGTTGAAATAATAAATTATATAATTACGACTGTGAAACTACATAATAAGACCACAAACCCAGTCGCGTATGTGACATCATAACTTTTTCTCTCAATGTCTGAAGCTAACATGAGAGAATGATGTGATAAATGGACAGAGTAATTGGATTAAAAACATCAGGGGAGATACATTTCTGCTTGGAACATAGCTAAGTTACCTAGCTAGTAGCAATCAAGCAATGAATGTTAGCTAGCATTACTGTGTTAACATGTTGGTGATGTATATTGTGCGAGACGAGAGATGTCATTTATTGTACAGGTTTCACACAAAACTAAATGAAACTTTACTGATTTATGACAAACGGTCTTGGACAAAATTATCTTTTAAATTGCCAAACATCACATGTTTAATTCAGGGCACAGTTTAAATTAAAATTAAAAATAAGTTGTCTCACACTGTTAACTACCGTACATATTTTTCTTGAAATAAGGTCCCATGGGCCGGAAGCAGAAGCGAGGGACTTAGGCTTCCTATTACTATAAAACAGGAAATGCTTGGGGAGGAATGCCCCTCCCCAAACAGTTGTCTTGCATGGTGGAACCAACAACCGCCAACAACAGAACAACAATAGAACCAGCGGCTCCGTATGGAGCTAGCTAGCTTGCTTAGCTAGTTGTATCTGTAATTAATTTACCGGGATCGGGAAGATAATTTTGACTAGTGAAAAAACAAAATGTACTCACCAGAGAAAATGAACAGCCAACTCCTAATAAGCTTTTTCTAAGGCGCTGGTTAAATTTACACAGTGCGGTGGGTATGAGTCACTCTAGCCTGATTGAAAGGTCGCCATAGTAACGACTTGTCAATCACAGATGAACATCATGCTGTATTAAAGAAGACATGGAACTAGTGATTAAGACCATAAACTCATTATGAAAGTGTTTACTGAGCTAATACATCAGGCGAGAAGTAGGGTCATTTTACCTTTATTTCTAATGGAAACAAACTTCTTTTTGCTACAAGAGGATTTGGCCCCTGCTGGTTGTTCGCTAGAATGCAGGTTTAAGGGTTCAGTGTACAATTCACTTAGCTTCTCAGACCGTAAGCTTTCCGCTTGGATGTAGCCCTGTGCAGCGCTCTTACTACAGCACCGCACCTAACGAAATGCAGTCCACTAACACCACAAAACAATTCCAACACAACACAAACTCCACCTAAGGATACAAAACATGTGCTGAAGCCCCTCAGACCAAACGAGATTCAGATGATGTCGGTAATAACGGCATCATGAAACTTCAGAAAGGCTGGAGAAACACGAGAGTCATGTTTGCTCGCCAGCTAACGCCGACCAGTTGCTAACATTATGCAGTGCAAAGTTGTATCACTTTCCACATTACTTTACCAACTAACGCGTCCAATTTTACAATCCTGTATGAAAGCGGTTGTGTTTCAAATTATGCTTGTTCATGAGTTAAAGTGAGCATACGTACGAGCACACACCTGGTTGCGATCTTAAAACCGCACCGCTAGTGGCAGCTGAAAACTATATATTACCCATTTAATTTATCATATGCTTATCTGTGAACTGTAATGCAAACACAAACAACCGAGATTAGTAAGTGATGCAACAATATGAGGGTTATTTGAATTTTTTTCTTGTGCTGTGCAGTCAGCTTGTTTGATATTCCTGCGAACACAGCCCTGGAACCTACGGCAACTTATTTGTATTTTTCCATCTTCATATCTTTTGTCAGCTTTTCTTGGGTGATCGCTTGGCTTATGCAATCTTAAACTTGATGAGACTTGAGTGGGAGAGGAAAAAGTAAAAGGAAGCAAGTGGGAATAATCTGAGCAACACTTCAAGCTGGTACATGTGGCCACAGGGCAAGAACACAAAATAAACACTGATGCCATGAATGTGAATTCATAGGGGCATTTTTGCCTTTATTTTGAGAAACAGGACAGTGGCTAGTGATAGGAAATGTGGAAAGAGAAAGAGCAACTAACTTAAAATTGTGTTTAGTTTCCTTGATAGAAATGATATATTATAATGTTGTATTCACAACAAGGAACAAAGAACTGTCTTTTTAGGGTAATATTAACTGTAAATTAAAATATACATATGTAAATAAAGAAAAACATGCAGAGAAGGTAAAAGTATTTTTTGCGTTTAGTATTTGCAGGTATCCCTTTAAGGTTGCATTCAGTCTTGACAACCTCCACCAACAAGTTATGGCAGTCAGCAAAGCCACACCACTTGCTCCTGTTTTTTAATATCATTATTGTGATACTTGGTAAAAATTGAAAGGGTCGCACTTAAATATCAACATTTTTATCGACTCCTCTCCTCACATCGGCACTGGACTGTAATACGACAATGTTTAGAGAGATTTTAGTAAGAAAATTAACATGAAACCAAGAGTGGGACAGAAATAGGACTTTGCTGTGAGGTCAATCCGTGAAGGGATTTTTGAAGTGAGGTGGACAAGTCCCATCCCCAGCAGAAATAACACCCTTGATTACAATGAATATAGGAGATTAGTTTACTGTTACTCGTATTAAATATCATGACTGTATATTTTAGTAGTTGGTGACAATGTTGACCAAAACATCCACTGCTTTTATACCATTAAAAAGTGGATTCCATCGACTACTAATGGTTTTCCGTTAAGCATTCTTCATAAGCATGGCTATCCCAAAATTGGCTTATGCTTGCTGCCAAACCTTCTCTTGGCAGCTCTCTTGCATTCATAATCCAGTTTTTTTCTCCATTGGTGCTGCTGCAGGCTGTACGCAATTAAACTTGGCAGAAAAAGGTCTGTTGTTTGAGCAAGCAAACAACAGATCTTAGTAGCAATGAGAATTCTGCTGAGAAATCGAATTCCCCAAAACAAATAATAGCTCCCGGCTTAAAGGCATGCAGGTGCTGTAAGTGATATCAGTATTTCTTCTACATTCCTGTTTGTTCTTGCAGCCTAGCTCCCTGAAATGAACTGAAACACGGCCAAATGACTGACAATGCCTTAAAGCACCCAAGCACCTGGGAGCCCACAGAGAACCGGCACTGCTCTTCATCAGCCTTGAGGGATATACATCATCAGTGATGTCATACATCAGCAAATGTGGTGAGGATGTGGTGATCTCTAAGACGATAAAAACATTCCCCAATCAGAAGGCCTGGATGAATGGAGAGGTGAGGGCTCTATTTGAGCCAAAAAAAAAGCTGCTTACCACACTGCCAGAGTGAGGCTGAAAGCTTGCATCAAGGATGTGAAGCGGAGACATCAGCAGAGACTGGAGAGAGACCTCAACACCAACAGCACCAAAGATATGTGGCAGGCCGTCAAAAACATCACAGGCTACAAAAGCAGGAGCTCCCCCATCATATCAAGGAGTCAGCTGTAAAGTCTACAATATCGTTCCTGTACCTAAAAAGTCTGCAGTGTCTAGTCTGAATGACCACCCTGTGGCTCTCACCCTCCATTCTGATGAAATGCTTTGAGAAACTGGTTCTCCAGCACATAAACACCAACATCCCAGCCAGCCTGGACCCTCACCAGTTTGCTTTCAGAACCAACAGATCCATAGAGGATGCCATCTCCACTGCCCTCCACTCAGCCCTCACACACCTTAAGAAAAACAACACCTAGCTGTTTGTGGATTTCAGCTCAGCATTCAGCACAATCTCCCCATGAAACTGATCAGCAAACTCAGCGCTCTGGGTTTAAATACAACACTCTGCAACTGGATATTGGACTTCCTCACAAACAGACCCACTTCATTCTAGTTGCAATAACTCCAGAAATTTTTTTTGGCAGTGTTGAGCAGTGTGATTGGCTTTATATTGTTTTATAACCTTTTATCCTTGCCATGCTAGGGAATAAGTGTAATGAGGCCTTGCTCCATGCTTGGTATTAGTTCCTTTAAGCTAATAAAGAAGGCTGGCTCTGTGCTGGGGTCTATTCTGAAGCCCCTGGAGTTGGTTGTGGAGAGAAGAATGTTACACAAACTGTTTAACATCATGCACAACACTTCACATCCACTGCACAACCTGCTGGTCGGGCAGCAGAGTGCATTCAGCTGGAGACTCGTACAACTCCGCTGTAGCAAGGACCATTACAGGAAGTCCTTCCTACCCACTGCCAATACAATACACATCAACTCTCCTCTGGGCAGGGAGAGGAGACTGAATGATACGTGATTGATAAAGGACATTACATTATAGTTAAGCATCATGCTCAACACTCTCAATATTTGCAAGTGATACTAAATTGCACATCCTGAATATGCGCACAGTTGCACTTGTGTATACATCTGGTAGTGTGTTGTGCTGCTCTTGTTAAATATCAGTTAAATTTGTTAGATTACAGCGGCCAACTGTCCGCTAAACACTTTTTTCCATCTTTTGGTGACTGCTGTTCAGTCTCGTAGTTGTTCAAAAGTTTTGGTAGCTGGCGCTACAGTACTTTAGCTTAGCCATTAGCGACATTAGCTTAGCAGCTAGCGATGGCTTCTCCTTCTCCCTCTCGCTCTTCTACTTTCTCCTGCTCGGTGTGTCAGATGTTCAGTTAATCCTCTGCCTCCTTTAGCGGTAATGGTACGTGTAATAAGTGTAGTTTATATTATTTATAGTATATTTATAGTATTTGTAGACATGGTGGCGAGGCTCAGTGATTTAGAAGTCCGGCTCCGCACCTTGGTAGATCAGTCTTTAGCTAGCCAGTAGTCGGTGCGGAACGGCCTGAGTTAGCCTGTGGTAGTCGTCCCCCGGCATCCCCTGAGCAGCCAGGAAGGGGGGGCTGGGTGACTGTCCGAAGGAGGAATAGTTTTAAGCATTCAAAGCCCACAGGGCACCATCAACCTGTTCACGTTTCTAACAGATTTTCCCCACTCAGCGACACACCTGCTGAGAAACCAACTCTAATCATTGGCAGCTCCATTTTGAGAAACGTGAAGTTAGTTAAGTGCATCCCTGGGGCCAGAGCGGGCGACATTGAGTCTTATTTGAAACTGCTGGCTAAGGATAAACGTAAATACAGTAAGATTGTTCACGTTGGCGGTAATGACTCCGAAGGTCACTAAGATTAATGTTGAGTCGGTGTGTACATATGCAAAAACAATGTCGGACACCGTAGTTTTCTCTGGACCCCTGCCAAATCTGACCAGGGATGACTTTCTGGGGAAGACCTGGTCTGATTCGGAGAGACGGCATCCATCCCACTTGGGAAGGAGCAGCTCTCATTTCTAGAAATCTGGCCAAGTTTATTAGTGGACCAAATCCATGACAACCCAGAGTTGAGACCAGGAGGCAGAGTCACAGTCTAACACACTTCTCTGCCCTTCTTTTTCAGCAGTTACCCACCCAAAACCCTACGCAGAGTCGCAGTCTAACACACTTCTCTGCCCTTCTTTTTCAGCAGTTACCCACCCAAAACCCTACGCAGAGTCGCAGTCTAACACACTTCTCTGCTCCTCCATTTCAGGAGTTACTTCTTACTTATCCTATAGTGACGGTGTCTGCCACTGCCATTGAAATTATTTAAAAAGGTAAACAGAAGAGGAGCTGTGCATTAAAAACCTCATAAAAATTAAAACCACAAGAGCAATAGTGCAAACTAATAGGAAAATTAAATGTGGACTCTTAAACATCAGATCTCTCTCTTCTAAAGCTGTACTAGTAAATGAACTAATATCAGATTATGATATTGATTTATTTTGTCTTACTGAAACCTGGCTGGGAGATGGAGAATATGTTAGCCTAAATGGATCCACCCCTCCCAGTCATATTAATACTCACATTCCTCGAGGCACAGGCCGAGGAGGTGGAGTTGCAGCTATCTTCGACTCTAGCCTACTAATAAGCTCTAAATATAGTAGTAATTATAATTTGGTGGACTGATCTTTATTCCAACACTCCCCTGGTGTTCTGTGCTCCCTGTCAGGGCAGAGTCAGCTAGTAGGACCACTAACTAAGCTAACTAGCCAATTGCAGAGCCTAAAGTTAGCAGCAGTGCCATGTACAATAATATATCCATGACCATGGATTGTCGCAACATTCCCCTATGCCTTTATAATAATAATAATCTTTATTTGTAGAGCACTTTTCAAAAACAAGTTACAAAGTGCTTTAACAAGCGTAAAGACAATAATACCCAAAAGACAATAATACAAAAACAATACAAGATAAGAGCATGAAAACATTGGCCTGGTCCTAACTACAAAGTACAGCTCCTGAATGGAGGTTGAGGCTGACCAATAAAAACTTGGTCGACTAAGACTGTTAGATCACAAAGATTCTCCACAGTTCAATCATTCAGTTAATTTTACGGGAACCATGAGCACCAAAGTATTATTCGCTCAGATTTACCTGCATGATATGGTTAACAAGAGAGATGGAAAAAATGTTGTGACTTGGTAGTCTAATTTTTATTGAGTAAGTAATTAATTAAGTAATACTTTGCTGAGCAAGAGTTGTGTGGGAAAGTAATATCATGCCATATAGACACACCTGTCCCAAATTCTGTGATTAGTAGTAGCTGACTTTTCAAAAAACAGCAAGTCTCAGATCAGCAGGCAAACTGTCTCATTCTTTAGGAGTGATATTATCAGATTTGTTTGTCCTTGTTAGAACTTGGGTGTTGCCATCTATGTGTTATTTTAGCTGGAAGGCCCATAAGCAGATAATTGCGGTAGACTAGCCTTTTCATGAGAAATGCATGCCTAAATTTAGACTGACTGAAACTTGGTGAAGCTGTTGGCAAGTACGTGACTTATAGATCTTACCGCTGTACAATGACACTGTACAACAGAATACATTTCAAATATCAGTGTGAAGCGTTAAAAAATCCAAGATTTAATTGTTTGGGCACATAAAGCTACCCTAATTATTGTCTGATTAGTGTCTCACTACACTGATGGCTGGCATTAAAGTAAAGTAAACAGAAAACTCAAACAGCAGGGCAGAAATAACTTTTACAGTTTTTCTCAGTCGCTTTGGTGCATTTCTCGAATCATCCTTAACATTTGCAAAACAGTAAGTGCATTTCTAGAAACAGGTAATACAAACGGCACAACACAGTGGATTACCTGCAAAAGCCCTTTACTTGCTCAAAATCTGTCTCTCAGAAGCAAATCTTTATGTCCTTGAACTTGTCAGTGCCATCAGAACAAGTCCTTGTGTCTTGCAAGTCAAAATGTTTAGCCATCTTGTCAATATAACAGTGTACTGTGGAAGTATTTTCTGATGTACATTTTGGCTAAGATTTTGATGACAATGATTGAAAATGCACAAGGGGGCACTTTTTTTTGTATGACATATATCACTTTCACCAGTACAAAGTTATACATTGCAGGAGAGAGGACAGGAATCACAGCTATGCTTTCACTGTTCGTACTGTAATTTGTTGACAGAGCATGTCATTATAATACAGAAAAGAAAGAGAAAGGACTGCTTCCTGGGATACACCCCTTTGGCTGACGTTCTGGTTTGTTGTGTCACAGATTCTCTTCCACATCACAACAGATATCTTTATCTATTCAGGACACATTTACAAAAAATTCTAATACACATGTATAGAATGTTTATCTATATATACATTCACACACACACACACACACACACACACACACACACACACACACACACACATATATATATATATATATATATATATATATACATTTTCATATATTTTTTATCTCGTGATTTCGAGATAACCATAATGGTAATTATAATGTGGTTTGTTGTATTGTAGTTTAGCTCACTTGGTAGAGCATAGGACTTACAGGTTTAAGGTTGTGTGCTCAATTCTCACTGAAGACTAAATTTTTCTTTTTTATATTATTCATCCTCTTCAACAAAGTTCTTATGAAAAGACTGTTTCACATGCTCACATTACTGTAAAGCACGTACTGGAAGGAAATTCCTTCTCATTCAGGAGAATCCATGTGACGTTACACATTTCATGACGGCTTTTGGAACCTTTGAAATAGCCGTCATGAAATGTGTGATTGGGAATCCCCTCAGTCTCTTCATGACAAATTTGCTGAAGATGATGATACACACAAAAGAAGAAAAAGAAAGTCAACAAGAACCGGAATCAAACTGAGCCCTGTGCTCTACCAACTGAACTAACCAGTGTCGCTGGTAATTGCTTTGAAATTATCACAAAAGAAACGCACCTTCCAGCCCCTGTACTCAGCTATGGTTTGTTATCTCGTGATCATGAGAAAATAATGATCCCGTTGTCAGGGGAAAACAATATTCGCTTTATATATATATATATATATATATATTACTGCTCACTGTGTATTGTTACTGGTATTGAGTATTGGTGTGAGTGTTGCTGTTGTGATGTTGTTGTGGTCTATTCTTACTTTGTTTATGGTCCTTAAGAAATAACATTTCGTTTTGCTACAGTATATACTTGTAGGCAAAGGATATGAATAAAGTATTTTAACTTTGATTTTTGATAACGTATTCAACCATTTTGCATGTAGCGACTAATGCAATGAACTCATGCCTAGATGTTTTGGGTAAGATTGTTCGACAGAGACAGAGGTATAATTCATTGTGATCAGCAGGACATAAGCAATTGATAATGTAGGAAACAGCAGACAATTGTACATAATCATTTGCATCAGTGTATCAAGTCATTTGCAATTTGTTCAAAACAATGAGAAAGTGTTTTTATTATGTGCGCAACTGACGAGATGATGTGGAGGTTGAACAATTAGTTTTTAGAATTTCAATTCTGATCTGAGAAATGCACCAAAGCGACTGAGAAAAACTGTAACATGGGAGTGATGATGAAACATTTACAAAATCTATTTTAAGAGACTACTACTAACAGAAACACACCCCTCTTGTTGATCATCCTATATGACAAATAATTTAGATGGTCGCAGGCGGGTTTTTTTTTAGCTGCTCTCATGCGTAATCCCTGCTTTAATCGGGTGTAGCCAAAACACTTTCTGCATCAGAGAATTACACACGCATGACTCACTAACTTTACTGTCACTTGGTAACTCATCAAAATAACCAATTTCTATCATCTGTACTGGAAGATCAAATCACTTTCCCACAGGCTGCTAATTAAAATCTCAAAATCTTTTACGATCAGAAACTGCTGCAGCAATTCCTGCAAGTTATCATATAGACTCTTAAGGGTAAATCCACTTTATTATATGTACAGCAGAGGTGAGTAAAATACTTTAGCAGAACAGTATCAACTGAAAAAACTACTTCTCACAAATTCTCCTTTTACCCCATTTATCTAGTCTACATCTCCATTTTATGTGACTGACAACTGAATTAAATATCGACTGGGTTTACAGTCAGTTTGTTAAGAAACGTCACATTATCATCTTCTGATCAGATAATTAGTTACATTAGTTACAAGGTCAATGTTCATCTTTTAGGTCTAATCATAAATTGTATACTTAACTACCCCAATAAGACTATCAACATGTACACTTGACATACTTTGAGTTAATCCCCAAAACATTTAAATACATCTAACAAAGGTGATACCATAGAAGGCGCATCGACCCAGCAGCAGGTCAGTATCCGCTCCTTTGTGCGAGGTGGAACAGGTGGATCCCTACAAAATGACCTCCAGCAGGCTACTAGCGTGTATGTTTCTGATCAACCTGTCAGACTCCATGAAGGTGGCATGAGGGCCCGACGTCCTCTAGTGGGATCTGTGCTCACAGCCCAGCAAGTGCAGCTGGATTAGCATTCGCCAGAGAACACCGGAGTCAGCAGGTCCTCCGCTGGTGCCCGTTCTCTTCACAGAAAAGAGAGGGTTCACACTGAACTCATGTGACAGATGTGAAAGAGTCTGGAGATGCTGTGGTGGCATTGATGCCACTGACTGCCCCCCATGTTCTCCAGACCTGTCTGCAACATCATCCAGCATGACCAAGTGGTGGGGCAGTGATGGTCTGCGGAGGCATATGCTTGGAGGGTGGCCCAGACCTCAATGTGCTAGCCAATGAAACCCCGACTGCGGTTAGGTACTGGAAAGAAGTCCTCAGAGCAATTGTTAGACCTCACGCTGGGGCAGAGGGCCCTGGGTTCATCCTGGTGCAGGACAATACTCAGCCTCATGTGGCCAGAGTGTATAGGCAGTTCCTGGATGACGAAGGCATTGATGTCATTGACTAACGCCCCCCAGACCTGAATCATATTGAGAACCTCTTGGGTGTTATGTATCGGTGCATCCAACACCGCAAGCAGCAAGTCTCAGATCAACAGACAAACTATTTCATTCTTCAGGAGTGATATAGTCTGATTTGTTTGTCATTGTTAGAATTTGGGTGTTGCCATCTATGAGTTATTTTAGCTGGAAGGCCCATTAGCAGATAATTGCAGTAGTCTAGCCTTCTCGTGAGAAATGCATGCCAAAATTCCTCTGAGTCAGACTGACTGAAACTTGATGAAGCTGTTGACAAGTACGTATGCTGTACAATGACACTGTACAACAGAATATGTTATTTGGTTATAGATCTTCATCATACAATAAAATTGATCTGGTAACTAGAGTTTGCTCTAAAATTTGGAAGTTTGGTAGATTATACATTTAATACATTTTAAATGTCTTCTAACCAACTGAGAGAGAGCCTTTCTGAAACCAACTATCCAGCAAGCACCCCACATGGACTTGGTCTGTGGAGATGATTAGTAAATAGAGGCCAGCTTTGCGCGCTCCCGCGAAGTCCCTTAGGAACCCTATGAAATTCATGACATTACAGTTACCTATATACAACTATATAAAATATAGTAAAGTAAAGTGTATTATAATCCTTATGCGCATCACAAACATTTAAGAACCCTATGAGATTCATGATATTACATTTACCTATATTTAACTACAGGTGCTGGTCATATAATTAGAACATCATCAAAAAGTGAAACTTGTATAATGTATACATTCATTCCACAGAGACTGATATATTTCAAGTGTTCATTCCTTTTAATTTTGATGATTGTATCTGACAACTAATAAAACCCCAAAATCAGTATCTCCGAAAATTTGAATATTGTGAAAAGGTTCAATATTGATTGTTCAGTTATTCAGTTTCCATCAAGCGGGAACAATGGTCTCCATTAATTCAAACACTGGGGCCGCACTTTCGCACGCAGGCTCTGTACTATTCAATCACACCAACAGACTGACCAGCACTGCACCTCGGTATAATCATTTAAGTGTCACAGTCGCATTCCTTGTGTCAAGCCACTCTTGAACAAGACACGGCGTCAGAAGCGTCTCGCCTGGGCTAAAGACAAAAAGGACTGGACTGCTGCTGAGTGGTCCAAAGTTATGTTCTCTGATGAAAGTAAATTTTGAATTTCCTTTGGAAATCAAGGTCCCAGAGTCTGGAGGAAGAGAGGAGAGGCACAGAATCCACGTTGCTTGAAGTCCAGTGTAAAGTTTCCACAGTCAGTGATGGTTTGGGGTGCCATGTCATCTGCTGGTGTTGGTCCACTGTGTTTTCTGAGGTCCAAGGTCAACGCAGCCGTCTACCAGGAAGTTTTAGAGCACTTCATGCTTCCTGCTGCTGACCAACTTTATGGAGATGCAGATTTCATTTTCCAACAGGACTTGGCACCTGCACACAGTGCCAAAGCTACCAGTACCTGGTTTAAGGACCACGGTAACCCTGTTCTTAATTGGCCAGCAAACTGGCCTGACCATAACCCTATAGAAAATCTATGGGGTATTGTGAAGAGGAAGATGCGATACGCCAGACCCAACAATGCAGAAGAGCTGAAGGCCACTATCAGGGCAACCTGATTGCTGCAGTAATTCAGGCAAAAGGAGCCCCAACTAAGTATTGAGTGCTGTACATGCTCATACTTTTCATGTTCATACTTTTCAGTTGGCCAACATTTCTAAAAATCCTTTTTTTGTATTGGTCTTATGTAATATTCTAATTTTCAGAGATACTGAATTTGGGATTTTCATTAGTTGTCAGTTTTAATCATCACAATTAAATTAAATAAACATTTGAAATATATCAGTCTGTGTGTAATTAATGAATATAATATCCAAGTTTCACTTTTTGAATGGAATTACTGAAATAAATCAACTTTTTCATGATATTCTAATTATATGACCAGCATATGCCCACCTTAGGGGCAGCAGTACTGCAACAACAAGTCTGCTTTGACAAAACACGTCTAACCCAATAGATTCATTTGAGTTTTTGAGAGTTTATCCACAAAACATGTTTGCTAGCAATGTAATGATTACACTTTCACAGACCAGTTGAACAATAAACTGTAAGAGTTGCATGCAGTAGCTTGTCAAATATTTGTCCGGTCACAAGGCCATCAAATAAAACAGTCCCTTCACTCATGGTTTCAATAGTAAACTGTCATAGGAATGACAATTACCAATAAAAAACATTACATTTTTACATTTAAGAAAACAGAAATTACAAAGTATCTTTTGTATTTCATACAAATAGACGATCTGCTCCAGGTCTCTCTTCATTCGTCTGATGACGACCAAGTGCTCAGCCAGGGAGGGGAGATTCGGCAGCCTTGGCTTGCTGCACAGGGTCTTCTCCATGAGGCCATAAACAAACAGTCTGCGATTTAAGTCCGTAGAATCCAGGATTGAGGAACCTAACCTTTCGCAGGTCGAGGTCCACTCCCTTATATCCTCTGCCAGAAACGCTAGGTCCGCTGGGTCCACACTTGGTCGGGTCATTCTGTCACGGTTTTGAGGTGAAGGCAGGGTTGAGCTGGTTGGAGGACCCAAACGCAGGACACGAAGGCTAGCAGGTGCAGTTCAGAGATTTATTTAAGGGCAACAAAAAGCGAGCACACTTACAGACTGAGTGGCTGAAAGACTAAGTCTAAAACAAAGCTTGTCCAACAGAGAATCAAAATCCAAAACGAGCTGGGAAACAGGCAGGGAAACAGGCAGGGAAACAGGCAGGGAAACAGGAGAACACACTGCAACACTGGGTGACAATAAACAATGACCCAACAAAGACAAGACAGAAACACCAGGTATATATACACAGGGACTAACGAGCAGGGCGGGAGCAACACAGGTGACAGACATGAGGCTAACGAGGCACAGGCAGGGAGAGAGAGAGAGAGAGAGAGAGAGAGAGAGAGAGAGAGAGAGAGAGAGAGAGAGAGCAGGGGAAAACTGGGACAGACATGCAGAGGGATCACTGGGGTAACAGACATGACAAGGGTTACCAAACACTAGACGAAAGACAAGACAGACCCCCAAAACCCAACTGACCAAAATAACGCTAACTAAACACAAAAGTGCAAAACACCGCATGGCAGAAAGGCAGAGTGTGACAATTTTAAACTGATTATGCATGAGAACACCAAAACATAAGGCTCTCGAGGAGAAGTGACGTCAATCGATGTGCATATTATTATGGGTTGATCCGCTTTATAGCTTTGATGGGTGCAAGAATAGGATACGTCCCCCAAATTATATAGACAGGTTTTCAAGCAATCCTTCGTTAATGTGTTGTGTATGATTTCTGAGAAGTTTCTCATGGAGGGAGAGAGTAATGCACCCATCAACCTGTTAAAAGCAGGCGCCTGTCGGCTTGCGTTGAAAGAGCGAATCTTGAATGTAGAAAACCTAACATCCGTCTGATCAACGTATCAACGTTTTTTATCTTTGATAGGGGTGTTGATATTGACAGCCAGCTGTGAAAGTTGAGCGTAGATGCTTTATCTTTATCATTGTAATATAGGGTACATTAGTCAATGTGATGCGGTGTTGTTATCAGGAACTAAATGTTACGAGGAGCAACGGTAAAGTTAGTGAAAGGGATGGATTTATGTGTGAGAACACAAAACAGATGGCTCTCACATGATGTTTACAAATGCAGCCGTGATTATTTTTCGTTCTTGTTTTAAACTCTCGGCAACAAAAATGTTTCAAATGCATGAGCTCATTCTCAGCAGGAAAAGAGGCGCCCTCTCTCTGCGCCCTTTATAGCCGATCTGCAGGAGATCTCGGCACTAATATGGATTCACCCATTTGAAAAGAGAGTAAACCAAATACATTCCATCTGTGTTTAAACATGTATTTATGTTTACACATACAATCCACTCACTTAACAACGATGGCGATGAGTTAAAAGGAATAGCCTATGACTTTTTGTAAATGACAATGAAATAGTGTTATTTTCCGGATCAAACAGCGCATCACATCCATACGTTGGCGCACAGCGTTTGGCTCGATTAGGAAGCGAACATGTGATAACAATATAGTATGAAATTATGCACTAGTAATTTGCTCGACTGACGCATTGATCAATTTAAATGTAATTAGGTCCTCCTGTTCACCTTATTTATGAGAATAAATTGTACTGCATACAAGTAGGCTAATTAATATGATTCCTGATTAAACATTGAGGTGCTCCAAAACATTTAAGGTGTTCTTTTGCAGAAACGGAATCTCCGCTTATGTTTATTATCCTCAGTCATGGTTCTTTTTGTGCGCTGCAAATTATCTTAAATTATGTTTTTTTATAGTGAACTTCAGGGAGAATCAATCAAACAAGTGTCTGATTATTTAGAGAGGCTTCAGGCTTTAAGCCTATACTACTCAGAGGTAATATTTCGATATATTTACACAGTTGTAGGACTATTCACTTCAAACAGTTTCATCCTTCTGCCATGTGAGTCGCCGTTTCTCCTCTTTATGTGCTATGTATTATGCGTACGCACATAAAGAGGAGGGTTCAGAGTTTACTTACAGGATGCACATTTTCAATGTCTTCAACGAGTTTGTTTTTTATAGATCACAACCTTTGCTAGGTAAGTGGCATTAGTTGTTGTCACCTATGTTGTAATAGTATTTATTTACTCACTGTAATGTCGTCTTCTGTGTTACTTTCTTAGACCGATCATGTGTATCATGTACTTTCTCTCCCTCTGTATGCAACCTCATCCCATTATTGCATGTTACTAACACAACTTCTCCTCTTTCTGGTAGTCTTGTGTTTTCTCGTCCCTCTCCTCTCTCCTCCTATCACTTCCTGCAGGTTTTCTGGCTCTGGAGCTGTGGAGTCTGGATCTGTAGTTGCGGGTCACCTGCTGCCCCCGTGTTCCTGCTCGACACCCTCTGCTGCAACGACTATTGTTACTAGTCCTATTGTTATTATTGTTATTATAATCATTAACATTACGATTGTTATCATTAACACTACTATAAATATCTGTACCATTTTTCACTTAGTCTATAGCAACATTACCTTCACTGTCTGTACCTCTGTGTGTATATTGTGTAGGCTGCCTCCCTCCCCTCTCTTTCTCCTTACATCACTCTCTTTTTCTCTCTATTCCTCTCCTGCTCTCTCTCTCTCTCTCTCTCTCACTCTCTCTCTCCTTCACCCCCAACCGGTCGAGGCAGATGGCCGCCCACCCTGAGTCATGGTTCTTAAAAGGAAGTTTTTCCTTGCCTCTGTCGCCTAGTGCTTGCTCTTGGTGGGAACTGTTGGGCTTCTGTAAATATCATCACAGAGTATAGTCTAGACCTGCTCTTTTATGAAAAGCGCTGTGAGATAACTGTTGTTGTGATTTGGCGCTATATAAATAAAATTGAAATTGAAATTGAAATGTGTTTTGCCTGCAACATCTTAATTATTAGCTCGTAAACAAAATATGTCAGGGCCAAAGTTTTTTTTTCCGTTTTTATCCTGAGTGTCGGACATTAGGATGTGACTTAAGCTGATCTACTATCCTAACAATAGGAGACGACTTAAAGTATCTGAGAAATAAAAAGGCTTTCAAACTAAAAAAATAAAAATTTTTGAAGGAGTTTTAAAAAACCATGCCAAAAACCAGCAGGAATAAAGCCCAGCATATTTTGGATAAAATGTCCTCCTTAAAAAACATATCTGCATGGATTGAACGTGGGGAGTTTGTGTTTAATGGTAATGTTATTAAAGGGTCTCATGTATGATTTGATAAGAGGAGTAACTGCTTCTCACAATGTGTCTGACAGCCAGAGACCTACAGGTTGGGATGAATATCTGCAATCGTTGGCTATACTGAATATACCTTTATCAGTTGTTCCAAATCAACTGGTCAAAAGAAAAATTGACGAGATTAAGAGAAAGACTTTTGGAGAATCTTCTCCTCTTATTACTGGACCGCCATCTACGCTTCTTGTTACCAGAGGACATCGATTAGCAAACAATGAAACAAGTCCATTTGTATCTCCTAAAATGCTATTGAGTGATTGGATAACTTTTTAATTGTATATCGTTATCGGTTTTAAATAAATACATAGAGACATAACTTTATCATTTCAAAGTGTTTTTATTTATATCACCATAATAACAAAAAACATTGTCTTACACGTTTCAATCTATAAATCATTTTGATAATGAATGGCACACAACTTCTAATATTATTATACACTTTAAAAGAATCTGATACTTGGACACACTGGTTACATTCTGCACAATTATTTTGACCACATACAACCGAGGGTCGTATTTCTTTCACAAATCTGCACAGCATTAAATCATTGCATGGCCGTTTATTACTATATTTAGTCATTACATTGTCATAAGATAACCCTCTATCCTATGGAGCTAAAAGAGTCTCAAAAAAGAGCCAAGTCAGGGGAGTCTCAAAAATTCACACACAAATACATTTAGCTTTTCAGATAGCTTTTAAGCAACACCATTAAAACCAACCTGCCATATTTTATTTCAGTACCCCTTGTGTTGCCAAAACAGCACTGACACAATTGGGGCTTGGATTCAGGACCTTTGGAGTTGTACAGTGTTTGGAACTGGAATTTTGGCACCAGATCCTTTGGGTCTTGTTGGTTGCTGGGTTATTTGACATTCATGGAGTGTTGACTGAAGAGTAGTAAATGTTGACTTGAGCTTTGCATGCAATTTGGAGAGACATTTTAATAAGACTGATTTATTGCTTTAACGAAATTCCTGTATTTCTTTTTAAAACCATATCCCTGTAACGGTGGTAAACATTTTTGGAATTGGTCCAATAGTGTGAGAACACCATTGCAATTGGCTACATAAAGAATAAGACCATAATGCTTGTTTTTGCTACTTAAATGTAACACCTTTATTGTTCAAGGGAACATAATTCTGGGAAGTCTTGTATAAATTCATCAAACGTAGCAGTACAGTCAAAAAAAATCACTAAAGAACTAGTGCACATAGGCCAAAGACAATCACCAAACCAACTTCAAAGTAAATGGTGCATAAATTAACAGGAATTGCTCTTAAGTGATTCCATTTCAAAAGTGGGACTGAGTGCAAGAAGTTGACATATGCACCTACACCAGTCCAAAGCCAGAACGTATGGAACTGAGGGCCATCATCAAGTCCTGCTGAAAGATCTTGTAGGTCTGGTAGTGGCTGGGGAGCTTCAACTTGAAGAAGCAGGTGAGCGCCACTGGACAAGTTGAGGTAACATTAAGGTGTCTAGTTGGCAGTTCCCACCCCACCCAAAACTTCATCAGATCACGTAGCACCATCTGTTGATGCAATGGAAGAGAAGGAAAATTGTACTTGTGACCCCACAAACTTTACATAGCAGATCATTCAAAAAATATGAAGTAACGATTCTCTCATAAGATTATCTTTTCAACAAAGTCAGTTATTGCACTCTTACATACTCAAGTAAAGATAACCCATCAGCAATGCTTGCTGTTTAGACAGGGCTTCAAAACAGATGACAAATATAAGATTGTGCTACACTTCAAAAGTAGTCTCTTTTCCTCTCCTAGTTTAGAACCTCCAAATGATTGCTTTAAATACTGTGGAATGTAAACAAAGTGAAGTTTCATTTACCAATTTTATGTGAATTTGTGTTTCATATCATCTCAGAGGGAGCTGGCCTTTACCGTTTCTGTCAAACATTCACATTTATGTCTTCTCCTTTCCCTGTGCCGCAGTGAAGCACACAGCAGTGGATAGAAAGGAGGGAGAGAAACATGACCATTTGACAATAAAACAGTAAACCAGCTCACTCCGACATGAAATGAAACACAAATGCACATAAACATAAATATGAAGAACCACTTTATGAGGAAACAATTGTGTTATTTGGGATGAGAAGGAAAAATAAGGAAATAAAGACCCTTTACAGTTTTACCTTCTATGAATTTTCTCAAAAATCCAGTGACAAGACTTTTTCTCCAATGGAACAGTGTCGTCCTCATCCTCGTCTCGTCACGGTCTACAAGGGATCAAATAAACATTTCATGTCAGGTTTGAAATTTTTATTAAATGTTGCAAAGTGATCTTTTTATGAATGAATGATCCATTTCTGTCACATAACACAACTTAAACATGACCAAAATAAACCATTCATTTTAGATGTACACACCCCTGTGACACAAAAAATAAAAAACTACACACAATCTTTGTCAGTCACTTGATTCACAGGAATGTCAACTTTATGGAAAGATACTACTAGCCTGACCCTATTAGCATGCAGAAGCGCTAGCATAGCTCGCTAACGTTAGCTTATGTTGATAGTTGCACAATTAAACCGGTTAACATTAATAATTAAACAACATCTCATAACAGGGGATAACTAGCCGAACATGTTGAGTTAGACTTGCAGCTGCCCCGTCGTTGCCAGAAGCCATGTTGAAGTCTCAACTATCTGAAGTCCACCAAAATAACCCGCGACACATGCATATAGCGCTGTGTGAACGCATTCATGCGATTGGCTTATAAGTAAACCATCCCCCACGTGGGGTGCGTTCTTGTGATTGGTTAAAAATAGGGAGATATCTGATTGGTTGCAGATCAATCCCTGTTTAAAAAAAGGCATTTGTGTGTCGAGCCAAGTCAGGGGAGTCTCAAAATTCACACACAAATGCAGAGAAGTTCACAGACCGCAGGGAGTTTGTAAATCAAGATATATTTGTGTGTGCATCCGAAATACATTTCTGAATCTTGTCCTGTGCATTTCTGAATCTTGTGTGCATTTGTAAATTTTGTTTGCATTTCTGAATTTTGTGTGTATTTCTGAATCTTGTGTGCATTTGTGATTTTGTGTGTGCATTTGTGAATCTTCCATGCTTTTTAATTTTGTGTGTGCATTTGTGTATCCTGTGTGTGTATTTATGAATCCTGTGTGTGCATATGTAAATGTAGTGTGTTCATTTATCTTTTTTGAGACTCTTTTAGCTCCATACTATCCATGTGGTAAAGAAAAAACACACAATGCTGACCGCACACTATAGAATCCACATCTTGCACTTGTCTAACAGAATGTTGCATGGACTTACAATTACTGTTGAGAAAGACAGAAAAGGATTCGGGAAAATGTGAGTATACCGGAGAGTTCCCAAAACTGTCAAAGAATGATCCCACACCCTGCTTGTCAATATAGATAGCGACCCAGTGTTGTCCTCCCAGGTGGGAGGGGTCTGTGTTTACCACCAACATGGTGGGTCTCTTTTTAATAACTGATTTGGGAAGCTGGTCACTAGCAAAAGAATAGATTTCAAAAGGCACTCTATTATACCCCTGTAAGGATATGTGTTTGATGATTGCGTTATGAGTAGGTCCCCCAATGATATGTGGACCTGTGAAAATATTGTACATCCAGGGTAGTTGATAGAGCCCACTTCGTCTGCTTGATCCAGGTTTTCGCCGTTAGCTTTGGTGATTTTTACACACGTGTACAGAAACGTATTGTTTAGATCCAGGTAGTCCTCTGTACTAGCTGGAATGAAAAATTCAAGGGGTGCAGAGTCTGATACCGCTGCTAGAGGAGGGAATTCGACGTAGATGCATTTCTCAATACTTGTTTGTGTTAACGGCACCATAAACAGTTCTAGCTCCGATTGTGACAGGCTATGTACCAACGACATTCTCGTTAGAAAATGTCTCTTGTCTTCTAAAGTTTTGTCGACTTGCTTCTCCTTGCTTGTTTATTTTTTCTACTCTTAGTATGGGTCTTCTTATTTGTTGCTCGGCCACGCCTCTTTGGTGGGGAACTCCCTCTTTTCCCAGGAGGTTGTTTTATTGGTCGGGGGGCCACGGCCTCTATACCCGACCCCTCTTGACGTCTGTTCATGACGTTAGTAATAACGTAGCTATGTTTTTAGCGGCTGTCTTTAAATGAGGGGCAACAAATGTAAATCCTTTCTTGAATAAGGGGAATGCTAATCTAAACAAACCCCTAAAGATACCCCCTAACCCTGCACCATACTGAGCACCGAGCCCGCTGTATCCTGGTAAATCACCACCCGCTTGGGCTGTATAAGATGAACGTACTTGTCCACATTGTGAGCATATGGATGGTACATGTTTGCTCCTTGTCTAATACTGATATTTTACGGGTCGAAAGTGTAGCTTTATTACCACTTTGCTGTACATAAAAGGGATATGTTGATTCTGATCTGTCTTGAGAGAAATCTCGATACTATCAATGTGTGTTTTGCAGAGCCCCAGATAGTGTGGTCTGTCATAAGTATTTGTGATCATATGGTTGTTTGGCCCACGATATATGTACTATTCTTAAAAGAGGGACGTAACTATCCCCTACTGTTTGATGATCAACAATATCGGTATAAACAAATATATTATACATCCCTACGGCAGGATGTGGCGCCAAATACGGCATCTGTATCAACACTGTGTTAGTTCGCGGCTGAGATTCCTTCGTGAGTTTTAAAAGCCGCTCCGGGGATAAATCCCAACATTTGTGCAAGTTTTCCTTGAAACGCTGTTGTTCTGCACAAAGATAGCTCTGTCCGATACGGATTTACGGAAAAAATCGTTCAGTCACACTGTTCCACGCTCTCGGTCAGATGTAAGTCAGAAAACTAGCCCTCTATATATACAACTGATTGCTAAAGCCACTCCCAAAGATCCACTTTAAGAGGATAACATCCCGTATACACAAACCCCCCGTTTCACACCCGTCTTCACCTTTTGGTGATCGACCCCCACCACCGCTAATAGAGGATGAGGCCGGACGTGTCTAAATACACACACCCATTTTCACACACCCATGTCTTTGTTGTTAAACCTTACTATGACCCCAATCTTTTTTTATATATATTTTTTTAGAATTTATTTATTGTTATTAAATTTTTTTACTTTTTATTTTTTATTTTATTTTCACTATATAGTCTACTATATAGTGAGCAGTGGGGGATTTCGGACACAGCAAGTGTAGAGTGTATTGCAGCCATGTTTAATGGAAAGTCTTTATAGAAACTAGGGATGCACCTAAATCCGTGTGTGGTTCGTTCTTTGATTATTCCGTTTCAAAACCAAATCGGAAAAAACAAAAAAATAAACCCTTTTTTGTTTTTTTCTGTTTTAAAACCAAAATGGAAAAATAAACAAAAATACAACCATACACAGATTCACCTAACCATTCTTTTAAAAAATTGATTAAGCTAAATATTATTTTTTCGTTTAGTCAATTAATCTTACGACTATTAACGCATCATATTCATAATTCATAATTTTATTCAGTCACCCTGAAAAAGGACATTAGAATAATGATAATAATGGCATATATAAAAGAAGCCTAATTTCCACGTCACTGCTGTGTAATAATACAAACAGACTTTTGTCAGATGCCTGGTTCGAAAAATACTGGACCTCAAATTCAAAAGGATTGTGTAATCAGTGTCTGTCAACCCTTTTCTGAACTGGAGAATAAGTATTTTCACTGAAGTACTTGACTTAAAACAGTAAGTACATTAAGTAAGACGATAAGTAAGTGTCTTTCTTACTCATACATGGTGTTAAAGTAAACAGAAAACTGAAACAGTGGAACTCCAGATGACACAAGGAATATCATGACGTTACCATGACATCAGCAGGGCAGAAATGACTGAACAAGGTGATGAAGAAACATTTACAAAATCTATTTTAAGTGACCACCACCAAGTGATCTACCCCTAACAGAAACACACCGCTCTTGTTGATCATCCTAAATGCCAGATCCTTCAGATGGTCATAGTCTTTTTTGTTGTAGCTTGCTCTCTTGGGGAATCCCTGCTTTAACCCAGTGCAGCACTTATCAAAACACTTTCTGCTTCAGAGAATTACATACCCATGACTCACAAACTTCACTAGGTGACTCATCCAAATAACCAATTTATATCCTCTGTAGTAGAAGATCAAATGGACCTTTGAGTCATTCAAACTTTCTGTCAGATTCTACAATCTCCACTCCTGTCTTAAACCCCGGCTTTCCAACCAGTCTCTGCCAGATTGTCCGTTCACCCAAGCGGAGTGTTTTGCCTAGTCTGCCTTTTGAATCTCTTGTTTTGATCTTTGTTTGTCTTTGCGTGTTTTTGCTCCTGCTCCAAATGCCTGCTTCATTCCTGGAAGCCTAGCCAACTTACCTGAGCCAAGAAGTTTTTTGGACCAGCCTCTCACCTGTCTGCCCGCCCTCAGTCCCAATTTCACAGAGGATTTCAAAACACCATTCCTACTTGTTGTTCAATAAAACCCCTGTACCTGTTTCCAACTCTGTTTCTGCTCCTGAATCCTAGACAGCCCAGCCTAACACTTTGACTTTCTCACAGCCTGTTAATTAAGCAGGATGTGACCAAGAATTAGATCAGAGAGTTTTATGATCACAAACTGTAACAGATAACAGATAATTTAGTTACAAGGTCAATGTTCATCTTTTAGGTCTAATCATAAATTGTATACTTAACTACCCCAATAAGACTATCAACATGTACACTTGACATACTTTGAGTTAATCCCCAAAACATTTAAATACATCTAACAAAGGTGATACCATAGAAGGCGCATCGACCCAGCAGCAGGTCAGTATCCGCTCCTTTGTGCGAGGTGGAACAGGTGGATCCCTACAAAATGACCTCCAGCAGGCTACTAGCGTGCATGTTTCTGATCAACCTGTCAGACTCCATGAAGGTGGCATGAGGGCCCGACGTCCTCTAGTGGGATCTGTGCTCACAGCCCAGCAAGTGCAGCTGGATTAGCATTCGCCAGAGAACACCGGAGTCAGCAGGTCCTCCGCTGGTGCCCGTTCTCTTCACAGAAAAGAGCGGGTTCACACTGAGCACATGTGACAGACGTGAAAGAGTCTGGAGACGCTGTGGTGGCATTGATGCCATTGACTGCCCCCCCATGTTCTCCAGACCTGAATCCAATTGAGAACCTCTGGGATGTATCGGTGCATCCAACACATTTCACAAAAGGTTACTTTCAGATAAAGAAGTAATGCACAGTAGATAACAGCTGAGCAGGCTACAGTGGGCTACATTACTTGAGTCCCATAAAATATGATTTAAATAGTAAACAGCACACATGTGCACCTACCCTATGTGATCAGTGTTCAGATTCTACTTTGTTCAGTCTCTACTGAACAAATCTGTGTAGCTAATGCTAGCTAACCACCAGTCTGCAAATATCTGGCTGAGGTCAAAAAACACAGCAGAAGCAGATGAATTAGTGTGCGGTCTTTCTGCTCTCTCTGCTATAACGGATTATTAAACTGGACGTGTTTAGTGGAAGCATTTGATATTGACAGTCCATTTGTGACAGAAGCCAGCGATGCTGTGCAGTGAGTAAACCTCTCTCCCCGACACCTTAAGAGATACACTGGCGACCGACGCCGGAGTCCATGGGTTTTAGTTCCCTCATCAGCGTGTCCACCTCCAATACCTGAGGTTTCTGTTTCAAGTCAGGACTGTGCAGTACGTTCTCAGGAGCAGCCAGTTACACACAGCTCTATCATATGAACTGTACAGGAGCACAGGAGCTGATGTGCAAGGTACAACTTTGTTTATTTGTCATTATACAAAACAAGGTTCTATAACGAAACAAAGTTTGTAGTCCCTTCATGCCACACACACAGAATTTAACGTGTGTTAACATTAAGTGTATATTAAAATTTGGTGACATATAAAATATAATAAAACAATATATACATTTATTTACACCACAAACATTCTGCAGTGCATTTTTTGAATCTTTGCAGTGCAGTACTTGTTCAAACTGTGCATCTCTCAGTGGTTTCACCTACAGCAACACTGAAACACCACGACAATGGTGATATATAGATATTATATATATATATATATATATATATATATATATATATATATATATAGATAGATATTCAGGGCTTCCTTAGAACTTCATAAAACTCAGTTCCAATACATTTGTTTCATTTATCAAACCTGCGTCATGAGGATGCTTCTATTTCAGCAATTCACTACCATATTGGAACATTTAAACCAGGCACCTGCAAGCATTTCCTGCCCCACCCGCGCAAGCTGCTCAGCTCTATGCTGTTCTCTAGTAGCCTATATTTATTAATTCTGAACGTGTCATGTGTCCAAATTTCACCCACTACTGAGTCACATTATGAGTTGCCTGATGAAATTCACCCAAGTTGGATCAGCCTGAGATTTTTACTGATTTTGAATACAGCCCTCAATCAGTTGGTGATTTTGGTTTCCATCGTTGATAATTGTCATTTTGTTCTCAATGAATTATACAGTAAAGACTTTTGAACTTTAAACTATTTCATTCATCAAGATCTAACGTGTGATTTAAGGTTTCCCTTCTCTTTTTTTTAGCAGTGTGGCAGACTCCAGGACATCTAAGATAAGCTCGTTGAACTTTTCTTCAGACTGTAGCTTCAACACACAGACATAAGAGTGGTATTGATTGTCTCATTTAACTCTTTGCAAGAAAGTGAACTTCTTCTTATGTTTTCAATGTTAAAACAATGTGACAATATGAACACTTTCTGTGGTAGTGATGAAGCCTCGGAGACTCATCAGCTGAATCTGCAGCTCTCCCAGCTTTTAGGTGCTTTATAGTAAATTTCAGCTCATTGTTTATCTCTCCGGCCCACAACTTTACTGTTTTGGTTCACTCTCTGTTATGGGGAGCTGTCAAGCTCAGACACAAGACGCACTATATTTGGGCCCAGATGCAGATACTTGGGCAGAGCAGGAACTGTTTTTCAGCATTTATTAACAAATGATAAACTTACAATCAAAGCAAAAGTGAGCCGAAGGGTGAGACACATACAGGGGGTGTATGGTATGGTGCCGTGAAAAAGACATGCCTTTGGTGTGGAATAAAAATATGTATTTAATTACTTTTGAGTATTTCATAATTTGTATTTTACTTGATTTAGTTGGTAATAAAATACTTAAAGAGCTTGTATTTGAAATTGCAGATAAAGGTATGTAATCAAAATATGATCAGATGCTGCGTACTAAGGCAAGCTTACTGAATGACACTCAAATGCAACAGAGGAAAAGAGCAATTATTAAACACATGACCTCTAGAACTGGGAAATATACTTCCTAGCTGGAAACCACCCAGCATTCATGCCTGAATTTGAAACCTTTCACCTCCAAGGTATTCTGATCAGTCACTTCAGCTCTATGACATGGGGAATTACAAAAGCTCAGCTTTTCAATGGGAGGTTAAATGTACATTGTGTAAGAAGTAAGACCCTTCTCTACTCATTTAATCAATACTCCAGAAGAATTAGGCAGCATATAATCACAAAGTATTACTTGAGAGTGTATATGTTTTCTTTTAACTGTGCAAGAGACAAATGTATGGTCAGTGTGTAGGTGCCCTATATCGCCTATAGCCACCTTGTGCCATGTAGGTTTTTTTGTGGCTCTAGGGGAAAGCTGGACTCAACCTGTCAGATTTCTCAACTAAAATTTTACTGAGTGACTGTTTTCTCAGATTTTGACTGAAAATGAATTCAACGCTCAACCTAATACAACTTTACCAGCTGCTGTTCTTGTTGTTAAGTACAAAAGGTAAACCTTTGTGTAAGACTCTGTTGATCAATGCTGTGTTTGTGGATATTCAAGAACCAGATGCAATCTTATCACTGTAACACACATGCTTGTTTATTGCACATCAAACCAGTGGTCATAAGTTGGAGGGTGACAAGAATGTGACGACAATAAGATGGTCTGAACATTGGCATGTAACAACACACCAAATTGAAAACATGGAAGCAACAGGAAACACTGCTCATAAAAACAACTGTGATAAGTAATGCTGAATTAATTTACACACACACACACACACACACACACACTGGTATTTTATCTGATCAGACCATGTTTATACAATTTGCATACTTCAAATGATGTGTTCTCCAGTGTTTGTAAGGTAGCCTGTTTAGATAACACAGATTATATTCACTAGTTAAAAATAATCTTAACGCAAGGTCCACTTTCAAGCTTTTTCTTTCATGATGTATTTAAATGGATAGAGTTTGTAAATTTCACAGGCTGATGAAAACTAAAATGCGGTACATAGCTTTATCAGTCCACGTACTATAACCAAGGTCAAGAAATACTAATGCTCAGCCATCCAATAAGTTACACACAAGACCAAATGTCTAAAGCAGGGGTTTTCAAAGTGTGAGGCGGGCCTCCCTTGGGGGGCTCCAAACAGTTTCAGGGGAGGCTCAGTGAATGGAAGTGAAACAATATTACATTACTTATTGCATTAGTTATTCAAAGGAGATCACTTAGAATAGCCTACATGTGTGAGAGTACAGAGATACGGTAGTTCTTGTGTTTTCCCTCCATCAGAGTCAGAAACTAATAAATGCCTCAGGACGGACCTTTTTTTGAATCTATTTGTTGTAGTCAGAAGTTATGTCAAACAGCAGTATTAGGCTATTTTGGCTCAAATGTTTTGTGTCTATGGGATCAAATAACATAATCATGATCCCACAGGCATCCAGGAATGGAGCGAAACTTACCAAGTAAACTAGGAAGGAGGGAGGCCTGCAGACCTAGCATTCTCAATTTTTCTGTTGCACCAAGGGATATTTTCATCTGATAGTGGCTCTTGTGGAAAGGTAAAGGGGTCACAAATACCTTCACTTACATTATTTGGGAAAAAGGACTATCATTGCCAATTGTGATCTCAGATAAAAAATCATACTGGGAGATTCCCTTTGGAAGCTTTACAACATTACACACGGATGTCACTCAAAATGCTGTCACTGGTGAGGTTAACCTTCCAAAATGAGCATTACATCGTCTGTAGTTAATTACACATCAAACACTTAGTCACACAAGACTGCACTTTTCTGGTGAAAGTGAAATGTTGTTTGCATCACTCTACATGTGTTTTGAGTTGAGAAGATCTCCATCAGAGAGTTGGCAGGATACCAGTCAGATTCACTGGTTATAATTTATTGTGAGTTATTTGTAGCAATGTTGCAATCTTTAGGCTAACAACATCCTTCTAAACAAGTATGAGGTTTGACATGACAATGAACTGAGTTGTAGAGTAACCGCTCCTCATACAGGAAATAGATTACTATTATGTTTCTCCACACATTTCAGAAATTCACATTTAAATTTTGAACCAACCAGCTAAAGCACCAGACTATGAGTACAATTGTGTCAAGCCATGTGTCTGCCATCTGGGAGATGTGTTTGACAAGTAACTAGTATTTGAATAAAACATGTTGACTAAGCATGATCACTTCACCAAAATGAAATCAGCTGGCTTCTACAAGACTACATACTGTATACTGTAGTTACATCACACTTCAACAGCTTGTCTGTCATCGCTCAAATGGTGAGGTTACAAATCAAGTTCAGCATTTGAAAACTCAACTGATCTGTATGTTTCGCCTCTAAAAGGTTTACAGTACAATGTCAAGAGTGTACAACATAAAAATCTAGATCTTCTATTCCATTTCAGTCAGCATTTGATAAATGTAGTTGTATTGCTGATGAAATGATGAAACAGACGGTTTTATCATAAAATTCATCACTGCTAGCCCTACATTATCCTACAAAGGAAAATGAAGCTTTATTACAGGCTGGGCCTTTTATGTGGTTTTAACAGGAAACCAGTGTACGTCTCACTTTAATTGATGAGATCTGGATACACTGTGGCATTGCTAAAAAGAAGTCCAACATGTCAAGAAACATGAGCAGTCCCACGCAGTTTTGCGCTCAGTTATCAGTTATACCTCCAAATAAAGAGTCCTGCTGTTACCTCCAGGCAAGCCGCTGTTCTGCTCTCAGTCTCAGTCTTTCTGAAACTAATGAAACATGTCCCTGGGGTTTATGATGCAGTCTCACATAAATTAATTAAATTAATATCTACTACAACTCTTGAAAAAAGTTTTTATATTACTATTACAACCTTTTACAGTAGCTACTGACTAAAAACATCAACAGGGCTAACCCCTCCATTTTTTCTGCAATAATAATCTAGCCGCAACCCCACCACTCATCAGTTTACTCACTTCATTCTGTCATACAACTGACATTTAACCACAATGGGCTTGAGGGGAATGGTTTGTCAAATACGATAAAAGCATTACTAATGTTTTAACATGCCAAAACTAAACTTTGGGTGTTGTCTGATTAAAGTTCACTCTGCAAGCCGGTGTCTGTACTCAAAGATCTTGGGTTGGGGAAAGCTCCACTCTGTAACACCACAAATGGATTTGTTTGTTTTTGTAGTTCCAACAACATCTAACAGGGGTCAACCTCCCAATCAAACGTTTCATATCATATCAATTATTTAAGTTTGTAAACTTTAAAATTTAACAGGCCACAGCTGTTATTTCAACATGTTTGATACATTTGAATCAACATTTAGGCAAATAACGGATCAGACTTGGTATACAGATACTCAGTGCTATTAATTTATTATCCCTACATTGTTTTATTAAAAAAAAAATCACCACTGTCAAGACATACTGAATGAACTGCACCATATACTGCTGAGTATGTCCAGTTTTACTTCTTGTTTCTCTAGAAAGTGGTTTAAGGAGTCTGCCTGTCAATTTGTCTGACAGCTCGTGTTTCATGTCCCTTTGAACTTTATTGTAGCCTCGTCACTTTGTTCCCAGATCTCAGCAGTTACTTTGGTAAGTGCAAATATCATAACCTATACAAATGATGGCCCAAACTACAAAAATAAGACCCGAGCCGTGATAAATTGGAATTATCCTTTAATGGATTACACAAGGTCTTGGTCTTTGAATGGCTCATGAATGCTTTGTGTACAAACACATGCGAGATTGACAGGAATTGAGTTTCAGTTTTCACACAAAAGTAACTGACACTGTTAAAAAAATGAGGGGGTGTAGCTTTAACTGTGGCCTCATCACATGCTGGATACACATTACCGGAATAAGAGTAGGTCTGTCATGACACAACTACTCAAATAAAACTGTTGCTCACACACAAGTGTTTGCTGCAATTCCCTCTCATTGGTCATCTATATTTATAGAAACTTGCTGAAAGCAGGATTGCATAAGCTTTAGGATAGCCACAGCTCAAGATACACTAAGTGTACTAAATGCACCCATGTGTGACAGTAAATGGAGATTTTTCAGATGTGTGAGTGTTTCCTGATGTTTGGTCCATTAGCTCAGCAGTTCAAGGTAGGTGACGGGGACTTTGCCCTTTTCGTTCCCCCGCTCTCCAATCAACCAATCAGGGTCCATTCCTGGTACGGTGTATACGGTTATGAACTAGAGAAACAAAAAGCAAAGGAGGAAATTTTAGGACAAATGTGTTGGCAAAAATGTGTTGAAATGAACCAAAATGAAGTTATTTAAAAAGACAAAGGGTTACTTTAAAAATGTAATCCGGTACAATTACTAATTACTTGTTAAAAAATGTAATCAGTAACCTGGACTTATTTTTGGATTACTTCAGTACCAAATACGCAAATAAAGACAAGATGCGTTGTCTGCTCAGTGTATTTTTTCAGTGTAACATACAACTATAAAATATCCCATTCCCATGAAATTAATGATGTTTAGGCCTAAATTTTTTAAATGATGCCTTGCACTAGAGCTGTAAGTCAGGGCCCATTAATGACAAAAAAAAGTTGTTCTGTAGGGATTATTGAATACTGACACTGTGTCATATCCTGGAAAATGATTGGAAAATGATTGGAAAACGATGAATCATCCTGCACTGGGGGGCCTGGATTCATTTTAGTGTCCAATGAAAATAAAAACATAACTTTATTCACTGATTTTACTGAAACTGGATCATATTTGATGGAAAATATTTTCTGGTTTTCTCTCTGGTGTTTCTCAGCTGCTCTGCCTCAACTCCATGATTTATGAGTTTCCTGATGGACACATAGCTTTACTTGTTGCTGTAGCAAGTCAGCTAACTGCTGCTAACTAGCTGCCATTATCTAGCTCTATAATTAGCTCAGTTAGCCTGCAGCTACTGGTCAAACTAGCTTAATCTGCCCATACTGGGAACTCGAAACATCGGAGTGTGTGTTTAGGTTTACACCTTTACTCAAGCACTGGAGGTTTTCAGGCCAGTGGCGGTGGGGACCCAGCGGGGAATGAATGCAACAAAACTGCGCTCAGCAGCTTCCAAGTGAACACGACATGAACAGGACACAGCCTCATTAGTTGACTCAGCCCACAGGTGACACAAGCCAAACTGGCAGTAAAACCACCTTCTTACTGTATTCCTAGTGGTCAAACTCCATCAGTCTCAGTCAGAGTCTGTGCTGAGGTCCGGCTGCCGTACTCATTCACTGGGAGCTGGAATCAGTCCGCAGTGTGGACCACACAGAGTCTGCATGAATGGGAGGGGGCAATCAATCTCTGCGACAAATCCCTCACTAGCTGTGTGTTTTTACAGGAAACACTTAAATAGCAAATAGCTTTTATAAATTTTGTGTTTAAAGTAATCCCTATTTGTAATCCCCATTTTTACAAAATGTACCTGTAATCTGATTACATCTTTATTTTCTACACTGTAACGGAGTACAGTTACTTTATTTTTATATCCTGATCACGTGACGCTGTTACCCCAACCTTGTGCATTCACATCTTCTAGCAGACTTTCAGATGATACTTTGTCACTTGGCCTTATAATCTTGGTCGTAGTGCTTTTGGGTCCAGCCTGATCTTCAGTCTAAGGTCAGTCGCCCTTGTGTTAAGTGAGTCTGTGCCGTAAGGGCTTGTTGTTATTGGGGCTTGGGACTCAATCTCTGGGGTTGGGGATGATGAATACATCTCCCCGCTGACCTGTTGTCCCGGCTCCCCCCTCGCCATAGTATTGTTGTACCTCATCAATCTGTAGTTGTGATAACGCTTCTGGGACACGCTGCGGCTGCGTCTGCGTCTGGTGGACTCACAAACATTGACACCACGCAGCTGAAGCGTGTCCCAGAAGCGTCCCAGATGCGGCTCTCCACTCCGCAGAGAATGGTTAGCTAATCTGTTTTTGACAAAAACTGCGTCAAGCAGCACAGAGCAGATGGAACCGGGCAGGAAGTCAGACACAAAACTGCATAGAAAATCCAGTCAATTTTCAAAATAAAACACCCTGTGCAGACTCCCAATCATAAAACAACAACAATAAGCATGGTTAAAACTGACACAAAATAAACCATTTACCAACATAGCCTACTTATTCATATTAAAAGCACAAAAAGCAAACATTGATTACCAGATCAACAAAATCTAAACGTCAGCAAAATCAGGCAACAAAATGCTCTGATTCTCCCTGTGGGATATGCAGCGTGCAAGAGCTGTGAAGAAGGTAGTAGAAGCATAAAAAAGACAAATTAACAACGTGGGGAAGGAAACACGCTCTGCTGCTGAAACACCTCTGAGACGCTTCCAGTGGACGTTGGCGCTGGGCAGAGGACAGAACAAAACCGTGGTGCAGCCGTAAGGCAGCGCAGCCGGAGTCAGTGGACTTTTGGAGTAACACACTCCCCAGGCGCGCCGAACTCCCAGTCTGGGCTGAGTCAGCTCAACACTGGTCATAGCTGAGCCATTAGTTCAGTTAGCTCTTACTAGTATTTACTGCTACCCTTACTAGTATGTATTATCAGTTGTAGATCTCGTGCTCTATTGATGCTTTGTTGAAGCATGTTGTTCCTCAAATGTAAGTCGCTTTGGATAAAAGTGTCTGCCAAATGAGTAAATGTACAGTTCCCTCCTAAAGTATTGGAACGGTTCCTTTGTTTTTGTTGTTCACTGAAGACATTTGGGTTTAAGATCAAAAGATGAGACAAGAGTTCAGAATGTCAGCTCTTGTTTCCTGGTATTCACATCTAGATGTGTTAAACAACTCAGGACATACCACCCTTTGTTTGAAGCCACCCATTTTTCAAGTGAGCAAAACCATTGGAACATGTGACTGCCAGATGTTTCTTGTTGCCCAGGTGTTGCCTTTTAGGTTGATTGTCCAAACATTAAATAGCTCTGCATGACTAGTCTAAGTTTTCATCCTTGGTTCAAACCTATAAAGACTGCATTTCCTGTTAAAGAGGATAAACCAACATGAAGACCAGAGAGCTGTCTATGGGAGAAAAGAAGGAATATCGAGCAGAGCCGTTGGACAAACATTGGGCACAGCAAGCACAACAATTTGAATGTCCTGAAAAAGAAAGAATATACTGGTGTACTGAGCAACAGACGTCCTACAGGTCGGCCAAGGAAAACAACAGTAGTTGATGACAGAAATATGGTGTGAGCTGTGAAGAAAACCTCCAAAACATCAGGAAGTGACATCAGCAACGACCTCCAGAGAACAGGGTGAAATTTGCAAAGACGCACAGAGATGAGCCGGAAGGTGATGTCATGGCTTGGGCGTGCATGGCTGCTTCTGGAACAGGCAAATTAATATTTATTGAGGATGGAACTGATGATGGTAGCAGCACAATGAATTCAATAGTGGACAGAAACATTTTGTTGCATTTCACCTCCTTAAGAAGAGACTGAAGGGAGAAACACCCCAAAACAAACAAGAACCGAAAAAAGCTGCGGTAAAAGCCTGGAATAGCATCACAAATGAAGAATGCAACAGTTTGGTGATGTCGATGGGTCGCAGGCTTGAAGCAGTTATTGCAAGCAAGGGTTATGCCACCAAATATTAAATGTTATTTACTTTAAGATTATTTGTTCCATTAATTTTTGCTCACCTAAGAATGCTGTGGTCTAATACAAACTATGGTATGTCCTGAGTTGTTTAACACATCTAGATGTGAATACCAGGAAATAAAAGCTGACATTCTGAACTCTTGTCTCATCTTTTGATCTTAAACCCAAATGTCTTCAGTGAACAACAAAAACAAAGGGATTTACCTTACTTTTGGAGGGGACTGTAAATGTACATTAAATAACGGCAGCTAATGCTAGTTGGCTGCTGTTAGTGGTTAATTTAGCAACAAGGAACACTATCTGTTCACCAGCAAACTCTGTGAATGAGTCAAACACCTAAAACTGATAGAATGTGCACTTTGGCACAATACAATACAATACAATACTCTCTCTGATCGTGAAGACATTTTAATCATTCATGATCTAATATCGTAATATCACACACTATACCATCCAAAATTCCACTAGTTCCCTCCATTCCACCACTCTCATGCATACACGCAGGTCTGACCTTCCGTCCCTGGTCAAGCCTCTCTCCCAGGGCAGAGTGCACACAGGTAAGCAGGTTAGGAGGTAGGCAGGTATTCCAGCCATCATTTCATTCAAACTGAAAAAACTGATTGGCCGTACTTACTTACTTACAGTCCTGTCAGCCACAGATAAAAAATGATCTGAAATTAACTGCCTACTCCAGCTTTAACAGCTTATTCTTGCTAATAATGTTTTTATCAACATTAAAAACTATCATATAACCATCATATAAACAGCAGGAATATGTGTGTTGCATCCGCAGTTTCTGATTAAGTGGATGCTAATAATGGCACCTGCTGTGCTTTCCATGCATTTATGTAGGAGCTGTTCTACAAAGATTCAAAGCTTTACAGTAACATCATCTGGAGTATAGCCACTGACGTTTTTCCTTTACACCCAAATCCAAATCCATTTCCTCTGCATAATCTAAATAAATTCTGCCATGTCAGCAGGATCATTATAGGGAGTCCCATTTATCAAATAAACAAGGCGAACATGGAATGAAACTGAAAATGTTGATTGGACAAACCTCAATGGTGACCTTTTCTGACACTGAAGTTGCCCCAACGGCCGGACTGGACAGATGGAAGGACTACTGCCAACAACTCTTTGTGAATGTTGTTTTAAAACATACTTGAAAAAATGTAAACCTATCCTTTAATGAGTGCATGATGGGAAAGGCCCCACTCTCAAAAAAAAAAAATGGTTTAAAAAATGGCTGGATGAGTTGATTGATATATCCACATGAAAATTTTAAAGGCAATGAGAAGCAAAAACGTGCATACAGACGCAATATCTATACATGTAGCAGTAACATCTAAAAGTATTTTAACTGCCTGATGCCTGCAGGATGGCGCTGAGTATAGCTGCCTCGGTGTTAGGTGCGCTTTGTTTTGTTTTGTTTTGTTTTTGTGTGTTCATTCACTTTTCAGCTGTGATTCCCAGTGCACTTTCTAGTGTTGTAGTACTCGAGTCTTAAGGTCTTAAGACCACATATTGATGGTCTTGGTCTCGTCTCGGACTCGACCGTCTTTGTACTCGGTCTTGTCTCAGACACTCAGGACCTCGGGATTTTATTTCAAGACCAGTCAAGAGCATAACTGTGTGAATATCAATAAATTGCTTTTGCGTTGTCTGATTTGTTAACTTCCTTGGTCTTGACTTGGTCTCATGAACATCAGGGGAACAACTCCAGCGGATTTAATTCCCACTTTTCTAGCGTCATCAGTGGAATTATTGGACATTTTCATGAAGGGCTGTCGTTCGCGCCGCAGGAGAGGGAAAAGAGCCGGGTCGCTTGTGCGTCAATATTTCTCTCCAACGTGCGCTCACTGTGCAACAAACTGACCAACTTCAGCTTCTGGTGGGGAAAAACAGAGACTCTTATTCATCTTCTGTTCTGTGCTTCACGGAGACGTGGCTGTCTGAACTGATACCGGACTCCACGCTGCAGCTGGCTGGCTTCCAACTGCACAGAGCGGACCGCGACACAGAACTGTCCAGCAAAACAAAAGGTGGAGGTGTCTGTTTATATTAACAATGGCTGGTGTAGCAACGTGACAGTGATTCAGCAGCATTGTTCTCCTAATCTGGAATTTCTTATCATTAACTGTAAACCGTTACTCCCCCCATGAGTTTGCTTCATTCACTCTGGTCGGTGTTTACATCTCGCTGCATGCCAATGTTCAGGACGCACAGCACTTGCTGGCCGACCGGATACTGTGTGTGGAGCAGACAAATCCGGACTCCCTTGTTATTGTTCTCGGTGACTTTAACAGGGGAAATCTCAGCCAAGAACTCCCGAAATACAGACAGTTTATAAAGTGTCCAACCAGAGAAGGGAACTTTGGATCACTGCTACACCACAGTTAGCAGTGCCTATCACGCCGTCACACGCGCTCCACTGGGACCCTCTGATCACGTGATGGTACATCGGATTCCTGCTTACAGGCAAAAACTAAAGCTCTATAAACCTGTAGTGAGGACATCAAAGAAGTGGACTAGTGAAGCTGTTGAGGACCTCCAGGTGTGTTTGGACTGTACTGACTGGGATGTTTTCAGGACTGCTACCAACAATCTGTTTACAGAGGCTGTGACGTCCTACATCAGCTTCTGTGAGGACAGCTGCATTCCAACATGGACCAGGGTGAGTTATAACAATGACAAACCCTGGTTCACAGCTAAACTCAGAAGGCTAAGGTTGGAAATGCCAGGATCCTGTTTGTGGATTTCAGCTCTGCTTTCAACACCATCATCCCAGCCCTGCTGCAGGACAAGCTCTCTCAGCTGAACGTGCCTGACTCCACCTGCAGGTGGATCACTGACTTCCTGACGGACAGGAAGCAGCACGTGAAGCTGGGAAAACATGTCTCTGACTCCAGGACTATCAGCACCGGATCCCCTCAAGGCTGCGTTCTTTCCCCCCTTCTCTTCTCCCTGTACACCAACTGCTGCACCTCCAGTCACCAGTCTGTCAAGCTCCTGAAGTTTGCGGATGACACCACCCTCATTGGGCTCATCTCTGGTGGGGATGAGTCTGTCTACAGGTGGGAGATGGACCATCTGGTGACCTGGTGCAGCCAGAACAGTCTGGAGCTCAACGCTCTGAAGACCGTGGAGATGGTCACCTCAAGGACTCTGAGGCGAGCAGGAAAGATTGAAGCTGACTCCTCCCACCCCGGACACAAACTGTTTCAGACTCTCCCCTCTGGCAGGAGGCTGCGGTCCAAAACCTCTCGCCACAAAAACAGCCTCATTAACAAGGCCCGGGGCCCCCACTGACACTCCCCCCTTGCAAATGATACAAATGTCTCTGCACATGTAAATACTGTTTCATTTCATGTCGGGCACAGACCTGGCACGTCGCATATATTTGTTGTTTATTGTTGATCTTTGTTGTTTATATATTTATATGTACACAATATTCTCTTCCGTTGCGTTACTTCTGCACGGCACAGACCCAGAATAATGCACATATATATCTGCAACGTTGTTCTTCCATTCCATATTTATATATTTCTACATTTATTTATGTTGCCTGTATGTTTGTCTACGTGTAGAACCTTATCACCACAGCAAATTCCTTGTATGTGTAAAACACTACTTGGCAATAAAGCTCCTTCTGATTCTTCCTGTTAATGAGTAGAAGGTCAGACATTGTGTGTGGGGTGACTCAGAATTTCCTGCTGTACCTCATCAGCCAGGAGGGAAAGCTCGCTTGCATCATGGGCTTCATAATCATACAGGACCTTGGCCTTTCTGGTGCCTGTTATAGGGAGTTGTGTCTGCTCCATAGCCAGAGTGCTGGGCCTTTGGCTGGATGAGCACGAGACTGGAGCCCCAGGTGACGTCAATCCAGACAGGAAAGCAGAGGAGACAGGGTTTGGGCAGACAGCAGCAGAGGGGATGTGGGCACCAGCGGAATTTGCACATCTGGGTGTAATTGGGAGACAAATTTAGGGTGAGTTATGGAAGTGTTATTTTGAGGCTGTTGAGATAATCCTGCAAAAAGACAAGACAACAATCACACCCAGACAAATGTATTAATGGTTTGGATAGCATTTTTGGACTCGTTGTGCAGAGCATGGCTTCCTTTTGATGGAAATTAACCTGTTTCTTTCTCTAATTCCCATATGTTACTATTTATTTCATAGTCATGTCCAATGGTGAATTCATTAAATAGAATGTCACCTGTGAAACAGATCTTGGCTTTCAGTAGGCTTCGGTGCCTGAGCTATTGCGAAAGGCAAATTATATGCAGTACGCTTTATTTCAAAACATGTGGTTTGGATGGCTATGTGTCCACATCAAGATAACAGACACGGCAACAATACCGGAAATTAAAAAGTAGTATAGCTGCCTCGGTGTTAGGTGCGCTTTGTTTTGTTTTTTGTGTGTGTGTTAATTCACTTTTCAGCTGTGATTCCCAGTGCACTTTCTAGTGTTGTAGTACTCGAGTCTTAAGGTCTTAAGACCACATATTGATGGTCTTGTCTTGTCTAAAAGTTTATTCTTTTACTTGAGTAGGTTTGTCAAATGGTAAATTTTACTTTTACATTTTTAAGGGAATAATGATTATTACATTTTCTATCTCGCTTTACTCTTTAAATACTTTAATCAGGTAAGGATAAGTAAGGGTGCTTCTTCATGTGTTAATTACTATCCATCCTGAAATTACCGCCACAGCTGGATTGGTGTTGCGCAGGAGACTGTGAGGAGTTGTGGGATACACTTAGCTCTGAGTATCACTTTGGAGTAGTATCAGGAGAAGTGTGCATTCACTGTTGTGACATGTTTCACATGTGGGACAAGACTAGAAATGCATGTATTGAGACAGACCCAGTGTGTTTTGATTCTGTTTCCTGTAGGCAGATGTTGCCTTCAGGTGGAAAATAAGAATAAGCCTTGCTGCTGTTCTTGACAAAGAGCAGCTTAATCTGTTCATTGAGCAACTGGGAACTGTCAGAAAATGGGCTATGCAAACACACTGGATCCAGCGTGATGTAACACTCATGTTGGATCATGCACCACTTTAACTCAAACGGAGAAGCAATGATAAGGAGAACATCTCTGGTCTGCTGTTTGGAAACAAAAATGTATTGATGGGTGTTGTGATAATGGTTAAATTAAAATACTGCAAAGATGGCAAGCACCGCAACAACCGCGATATTCATACTTTACACCTCAGTGCATGTTAAATTAATAAATGAGTGCTTCAAAAGTTCCACAACCGAAACAAGTTCTGTAAAGGTTCAAGGATGGATCGCCATGGGCTGTACGTGACCCGACTACAAACTCTGAAGCGGTTTGTGTTGCCGTGTTTTGTGTTGTTTTATTGTTTATTTTAAAGGTTAGCTAACTTAGCATTGGCATATTGCACAGCTAATGTGGCTAGCAGGCTCTGCGATGTTGGACTAACGCTGTGATCCTGAGGGACAGTCCAGAGAAACTGTGGACAGTAAGCCTCATTTGAAGCTCACTAAATAACAAGCGTAGTGTGTCGGACGCCTGCAGCTGTTTTTCATGTTTTCCGTGGAAATTTAGTTGTAACGCTACTACAGCGCAGTGGCTACCTACGTGTGAAAAAAAAAATAGTTTGCTTGGCAATGTTGTACATTAGCATGCAGCAGCTAGCTTGCTCTGACCCAACGGCGTCGCAAGGTCATTTTTCCGTGGCTTTATGTTGAATGTAACTCAACAACAGCAACAACTATTTTATTTTTAATATATATATTTTTAAAGACTCACACACACACACACGCTTACTGTTTCATTTATTTATTTTATTTAAAAAACTTCTTCTTCTTTATTCAAAAAAAAAGAGAGAGAGAGAGAGAGAGAGAGAGAGAGAGAGAGAGAGAGAGAGAGAGAGAGAGAGAGACTCACAGTTTCAGGGCTTGTCCGCAACTTCTGAATTGTCTCTAGCAAAATTGTAATCAACAGCCTATGTTCTTGGTCAGCGTCTAGTCAATGTATTAACACAAACGGTTGACAGTCGCCGCAAAGTAGTGATACAATATCACGCTCTGTGTGCTGCTGTCTCTGTCCCCCTCGCTGTGTGACACTACTGTTTCACTGTCTCCAGGATGCTTCATTCCCTCTAAAGCGGCTGTGAGCTGCACTTTAAAAGTGAACATTGTGTGAAAAGTGTTTTGGTTTTCTTCCTCTGATGAAGGGCAGTGCGCTCCTCTCATCGAGTAGGCTACAAGTCAAATTATTTATTTATATAGGCCTAACTGTTTTTAAAAAATTGGCCAACGATCGGCCCATAAAGCATCAGGCCTATACTGACATTGGGCTGGCCCAATCACATCTCTTAGAGCACCCACTCCCTCCCCCTCTGCTCGAGCTGTTCTAGTGTTGTGGGTCAAAAAAATAATAATTTGCCAAATGCGCGAAAATAACCGATATATAGATAAATGCTAAAAAACCTAAATTTTGTCCTTCCCTTTATAAAATAAAGACATTTCTACCATAAATTGGTGCAGAAAATGTCTCCAGAATTCAGGAAATTAAAATTAAATAAATTAAAAGCCCACATTTTTCAGGGGGAGGACCCCCAGACCCCCCTAATTAATATGATCAGTGTTAATTGTTATCAGTAGTAATTATAAAAATCATAATAAATGTAAATGTATATATATAAAAAATGTACTGTTGCTTTATAAACGTACTTTGGGTAGACGGCAATGGGGGTGGGGGGTAAAAACATGAAAGATTTCTGGTCTGGACTAAGCCCCCAATGTTTCAAGAACCTGCAAACGCCCCTGCTCCGACCATAAAGCTGCTTTTAGCGGCTCGCTGTGCAGTGAGGTGACAGATACAGACACTCTTACTCTGCTATATGGTACCAAATTACTTCATTGATGAAAAAGGCGATAATACCGCATAACGCTGTTGAGTCCCAACATATTACCAGGGGGAAATTACTTCACCGCCACAGTCCTTGTGATCATCTTAAATGAAAGGTTTTTGTTATTTTTGGAAAATGAGATCCTTGTATTTATCTGATAAACTAAGGCAGTATATGATTCATGTCTGAATATAATTGTACTTAAATAAACGATAAATGAAATTTAACTTAATTTTTTTAAAGAAATTTCATTTATCGTTTCACAAAGTCCCATTACACTCCTTTGGCCTATATAACTAAGCCACGAAAGTAATATGTTTAACTAATCTACCTGTCTTATACAAATGTTACAGATGAAGCTACCAACAGCACTGAATCCTCACCTGTTGAGCTCCCGCTGCAGGTCCTGCATGTAGTGATGACACTGGGCATAGTAAGTGGCCTGAGCCTCCGCAAAATCCTGCAAACACCGCAGGTGGTTGAGCTGAGGAGAGGAAGGAAAAGAGGATCAGTAAATCCCCTGCAGTAAGCGACAGCTTGCTTTATTATTGTCACATTATCACCAGAATACACAGATTTTCTCTCTTCTCCCAAAAGCTACTAAAATTGCTCTCCTTGAAATTGTGTCAGTTCTTGTCTTTTTCACACGTGTCAGTTTTATGTGTCACTTCGTAAGTTCATAGGTGACCTGGATCTGTCCAAAGGTAACAAAATCTGTGTACCAGCACCTCTACCAAAGCTTGTTAATTAACATGTTATATCTTCTTTGTTTAATCTGTAAGAAGACCGAAGTTTAAAAACGTTAATTCACTCACAATTCACTGGTTATGGTGTAAATGACCATGGCCATGACCAGTAACTTCTCCACTGGTAACCTGAAAGTTTCTTACAGCCAAGAAATTATATAGTCTAGTTATTTGGATTTGTCATATTTTATAAGCATGCACTATATATAGTATAATGCTATAAATCTGATTAGTTACTATACTACTGATACTGTAATTATATTTTCTGTAAATGTTTTAGTTACATTAGACCATAAAGGGCAGGGTGTCCGCGGGGTCTTAAAAAGTCTTAAAAGGTAAAAAATCTATTTTGCGAAAATGAAGACCATTAAAAAGTATTAAAAAGTCTTAATCGCCATTTAACAAGGTGTTAGATTTTGAAGATCTTTTTTTCAATGTGAAAATCCTGTTTGTCCAAAAGTTTGTTTGCTAAAAGTGTAGGTGAAAGTATTTATTTATAATGCATAGCCAAAAATACTTGACAGGCAGTGAGTAGCGACTGTGTAATTCGTTTCTGTAACGTTAGGCGCAGGGATCTACCGAGCACCTATTTCACTCTTAAATGCTCCAAAAAACAGATCCGAGCGAACCGGAAAGTGATTTACGGATACAACCGACCGTAATCTCCCACCCCGCCGGACCCGCAATGTTAATCGTCCAAAACATAGTCGGAGTGGCGATCAGGAGTAACGGGATTAACCCGGTTGGCCGGTTGAACAGCCCTGAAAAACAAGAGCGAGATGCGCCGCCAGCAGCTGAATCGGTAAGACAGAAGACAACAGGAAAAATTCATGAGCGTGTGGGTTTGACTAACGTTAGCTGGCTATTTAGCTAAAGCTCTGCTTTTTATTGAAACACGTTCAACTTTTCATAAAGCCGTGTGTTCTCGTCACTGTCACTTTTTCTGGGGACATTTTTGGTTTGGTGGTATGTCATTAAAAATTATAATGTTTATATATATATATATATATATATATATATATATATATATATATATATAAAAAGGGGGACAATTTCAGGTTTATAATCTGTCAAATATAGCTCTAAGTAGAGGCTGTAATCACTTTCTGGCAAGTAGAATGCTGTATTTTATGTGTTGTGTTGGCCATTTAAAAGGTATTTTAAGAGGTAAAAAGGACTGGATTGGTTGGTACACAGCAAGTTAAATAATGTAAAGTTATAAGGATAATTGCAAAAGAGATCATGTCTTCAGATCATGTTTTCTGTGGACTATTACTTTTCAGCGCGACACCTGTATGTACTCCCGTCCAGTCTTTCTGGCCATGTAAAATCTGATTTCAGGTCTGTTAACACCTTATACAGTCTGTGATTAACACACAGTTAAAAATGGGGACAGCTCCAGACGGGGACAGGCGACCATTGTAAAAGAGACTAAACAATTCCCAGCATGAGTAAGCACATGGCATGTGTCTTGGGATGTCTCTGATGGAGCTTGGTCAAGGTAAGGTTTTTCTCTAATTTGGTGCAAATCTGTGCAACCTGTGTGTTATTTGTCAGCCACAATCCAATGATTCATGTTGCTGTTTTCCTCTATGTAACTACACTTTACAGGATGGTCAGATGACTCTGACTAACGGTTTTCCAGCACAGCTGGCTCAGAAGGAATCACATGACTGGTGTGTTACACTAACATGCGTGCTACTGATTCCCTCTAGCAGCAGTCTGGTGACCTCAGCCTGTCGGTCGAACTCTGTCTGAGCGACACGGAGCTCATGCTCTGCCTGTAGGAGGAAATGACAGGACAGGAAAGAAGTGTTAAAATTACTGTCCAAACACATGCAATGCTTTTCATGAAGTACACACACACACAGTCCACCTGTAAAGGTACTTACTTTGTCCACTTCCTCACTCAGCAACTGAGAGAAGCAGCATGAGAACAGAAAAAAATCAGTCATGAACCACTTTTAGACTCAAATTTTAAATTATGTTGACATATCATTTAAAAAACTATTAGCTATGTCTGTTTAGTTTATCTGAAACAATGAGCTTGCTATGAGCTAGTATGGTAAACAGATGTGGTGAATCTAAATTCAGGGACATGCTGGATTTGCTTTGTTAGTAAGAAGCTAACCGGTTCAATGGTAGGCCAACTTGATCTTAACCCTTGATCCTGGGGGTTTTCAGGGACCAACTCTGGATCAAACAGTCAAAAACAGAGTTTTATTTTATCTAATATATTTAATTTAATTCATAATCTTTTAAAACCATCGCATTATATTTTTCAGCAGTATTACTCAGTTGGATGTCTGCTGGAGTCACAGTTGTAACTCTAATTCTGATCTGTGTTGACACCTGAGGTCACTGAATGTTTAAACCAGGCTACCACAGAGGTACATTTCTTAAATGGCCATTCTGTTGAAATGATATTATTGTTAAAAAACACATTTTACTCAAAGAATGTAAGTGATTACAGATGCAGAAGAAAGACAAGGACCCTCAGTGATCCGTTTGTGTTTGACAGCTGCTGCTGTTGGCCAAGAGCCTGAACTGAGCCTGACCTTTACTAGAATGTAGATAAATGCTTCTGTTAAAACACAAAACAGACTAATGATTTTTTTTGTAAACAAGCCTGGATAACAAAGGGTTTAACACAGCTAATGATGTCGTCTGTACATGAAACCTTCCATTTACAAAGGGTTTAACACAGCTAATGATGTCGTCTGTACATGAAACCTTCCATTTACAAAGGGTTTAACACAGCTAATGATGTCGTCTGTACATGAAACCTTCCATTTACTTGTCATTTAATTTCTGGTCACATTAACACTGAAATTGTTCCTGAACTCCCCGCCCCCCAACTTTTAAGAAACACAACTAAATGGCTATGATGCCTTATCAGGTAGGACGAGGGGTGGCTATTTACCACAGACACACTGGGAATCACTAGAGGCTGACACAAACAGCTCTCACTACCACTTTCTACCACAATAAATAAACCACCCAAAATGACAGGGATCTAATCCTGTTTCACTGTGGTTGTCTTAAGTGTACAACCTTCCTCTGCTCTGATACACAGGGATCCGTCTCCACATCCCAGCTCTCCCAGCCACTCTGCAGCTGGTTCAGTTACAGAGCCAAACAACAACAAAGAAAACACAACCTTATCATTTCTCTGCAGTTCTTCCTAATTCTGCTTTGATGTCTACATTTTCTTTCTCTAACAGAGAAAATAAAAGGGTTTTGAATGTGTTGGGCCTGTTACTCTTGATCACTGCAGCTTAGCTATGGTTTGAGGTTTAAGACAGGTTCAAACTGGTGTCACCTGGGTAGCTTTGTTGGCATGAATGTATAAAACTCACTGCTCTGTTCTTTGAGGCTGTGGTTGAAATTGCACTGTGGTTTAGTCTGAACCTGGGTGCTGTGTCGAGTAGAAATCAATAATGTGCTACCTTGACAAATCTGACAGACTGAAGTGTTTAGTTATAGCAACACTGTCAGCACCTGCTGACATGCTGTCAGTTTGTCAGTAACAGTGGTGAAAAGTACATTTACTCAAGTACTGCAGTTAAGAACAATTTGGTAAACATTATTTGTGAAATTTTGGGGGATCTCTAAAATATTGACTATATGCTTTTTGTCATTAATTTAAATATGATCATGGATCATGCATAAAATCAGGAGCGTCGTGCTTCTACCAGCCAGGGGGAACGATTACCGACCATCTGCAGCGTGCCCGGTCGCTCCGCAATCTCCTGTCCCTATACGCCCTAACGCCCCATTCCCTCTCTGATACCTACAATGGGTTGTGTCGCTATTACGTGTCAGCTTACGTGCTGGTGATATCAAGTTTGCACACGTTTTTACTCATGCAAACCTTCAGTAAATCTGGCCCAATGAGTGCTGTTACTTTTATAACTTTAAGCTCATTATCAGGATATTAGTTATGTAGTTTTACTCAGGTAAGATTTTGACTGAATATCTTAACATTGTTGTATTCCTTCTTTTAATTAGGTGAAGGATGCGAATACTTCTACCATCACAGTTCAATAATGTATGCCAGTGAGAAATGTGAACCGCTCACACACACCTGAGACTACAAGTTACAGAAAAACTGTTGATACTGCAGTAAGGAGACAATGTAGGGACAAAATGTTCTACAATAGGATTATATTTATACTAAAAGTATAGATTGATACAAATATATGTTTTTGTAACAATCGAAAGTGCAACTAGACTATGTGTTACTGTATGTGTTTTCAGGGTTTTTACCAGAATTTGCTGAAATGAAAGGTCAACATTGTTGTATTGTGTTCCTGTGAATCACATGTGTGGGAAGTGGTTTTGTGGTCACTTCATGATGCATCTGTTTATTAGTGGTCTGATCAAACCAGGTCTCATTTTGACGCAGCAACCATGCCCATGTTAATACAAAGCTGTGTTGAAAACCGTCGTAAGTTACAGTTTAGATGAAGCATCTGAAATGTTGTTGCTAACTGTTATATTTTTTCTTTCAAGTTTTGCACATCAGGGCCACCATACCTCCATGGTGTGATACACCATGATTTGCTCTCTTATGACCAGTGCAACTATAAAACTCAATTTAGCCTTTTCAGAGAAATGTCATAATGTCAGATACCTGGTGGAACTATTGAATATGTTCATTTAAAATTTTCAGTATTTCTCATTGTGTTTGCATGTCAAATATGAAATGAAGAGGGATTCAGGGGATTCAAACAACAGTGAAAAAAAATCAAACATGCGCAAAACATGCTCATGTCAAGTATCATATTTTTGTCATCATGCAACAGTGCTGTTATCACATTCTGGCAAGCCTAGCTTTTTCAAGTATTAGAAATGCACCCCTACACATTATTTACATAAGTGGCAATATTATAGTGCCTCTGATGTGGGGGCCTGCTCCATGTGTTTTGATATATAGGGCTACACATGAAACAGGCATGTTGGATTTCTAATTGATTCTCTGACTGTCTGACTTGAGTCATTGAGTCATGAGCTCACTGTCCTGACATTGGCTTAGTTTAGTTAATTAATTTAGCTTTTACAAAAATGTAACAATATAGTGTAATAAATGTTCCTGATGGTAAAACAAACCTCCATACCTGTAACATGTCAAACCTTGCTGTCCTCTACATCATTAAGAAGAGGTGAAATATGTGCTTAACACATGCTTAGAATTTAATTTTTGCTACTTTGAAGCAAGCCCAACTTTTGCTGAACAGCAGCCACTTTGGCCACGAGAGGCGTTCACCAGATGACAGTGAATGCTAAAAAGTAGCACCAGTAGAGAAAGTTGCAGTCAGCCAACTGACTTCGTAATGTCCCACAGCAATATCTTAGAAACATTAGAGGCTGTAGCAGCAACAAGTGTATGTTTTTTTGCTTGTGTAATTTATTTTGTTTACCAAAACTACATAGTCTTGCTTTAACATTTCTGCTGGTGTTCCTGCTTAGACTGAATGGGATATAAAATTCAGTGTTCTACTGCTATATACCTAGCATGTTATCCTTGCTCCTGCTCAGTAACTTAGACCTCGCATGTGCCCCGCCCCCCTCTGCATATGTGTCATTTACGTGGACCTCTTACCGCTGATGCACTGGCAGAAAGAACATAATTTCGAGGCCTTGTCTCCTGAAAATCAGGTGCAGCCTACAAACAAGAGCAGGGAGGAGAAAACACATGTGGCACGGTCATGCAGTTACAATCAATAAGCAGAAAAACAAAAGTTAGCAAAAGCATATGAGCATACAGAAAACAGATCAGAAGCAGCACAAGTGCATGTCATTTAGAAACATTCAAAGCACATGGTCCTGTAGACAGTTAGAGGGGTGTGATATCAAAGTGCTGAAAGTTAAGTGTTCAGAACAAATAAAGGGTTATTCAAAGTGATCTATGACCTTTATCGACAAAGAGCTCAGAGTGAGTCTCTCTGTAAGAGCCTTGCAGGCGTCCAGCCATATGAATCATTTATAGATCGCTTTTAAAGCTATAAATAGTTGGAGTCAAATTACGTTCTTATGTTGATGAAACCACTCCTTCTTTTGATGTGGTAATGCTACCATTAAATTCAGCTTTTACAGTTTTTCTCAGTCGCTTTGGTGCATTTCTCAGATCAGAATTGAAATTCTAAAAACTAATTGTTCAACCTCCACATCATCTCGTCAGTTGCGCACATAATAAAAACACTTTCTCATTGTTTTGAACAAATTGCAAATGACTTGATACACTGATGCAAATGATTATGTACAATTGTCTGCTGTTTCCTACATTATCAATTGCTTATGTCCTGCTGATCACAATGAATTATACCTCTGTCTCTGTCGAACAATCTTACCCCCCAAAACATCTAGGCATGAGTTCATTGCATTAGTCGCTACATGCAAAATGGTTGAATACGTTATCAAAAATCAAAGTTAAAATACTTTATTCATATCCTTTGCCTACAAGTATATACTGTAGCAAAACGAAATGTTGTTTCTTAAGGACCATAAACAAAGTAAGAATAGACCACAACAACATCACAACAGCAACACTCACACCAATACTCAATACCAGTAACAATACACAGTGAGCAGTAATATATGATTCCGGTTCTTGTTGACTTTCTTTTTCTTCTTTTGTGTGTATCATCATCTTCAGCAAATTTGTCATGAAGAGACTGAGGGGATTCCCAATCACACATTTCCTGACGGCTATTTCAAAGGTTCCGAAAGCCGTCATGAAATGTGTAACGTCACATGGATTCCCCTGAATGAGAAGGAATTTCCTTCCAGTACGTGCTTTACAGTAATGTGAGCATGTGAAACAGTCTTTTCATAAGAACTTTGTTGAAGAGGATTATGAATAATATAAAAAAGAAAAATTTAGTCTTCAGTGAGAATTGAGCACACAACCTTAAACCTGTAAGTCCTATGCTCTACCAAGTGAGCTAAACTACAATACAACAAACCACATTATAATTACCATTATGGTTATCTCGAAATCACGAGATAAAAAATATTTGATTAGGGCTTATATATATATATATATATTTAAAAAAAAAGAGAGAGAGAGAGAGAGAGAGAGAGAGAGAGAGAGAGAGAGAGAGAGAGAGAGAGAGGATTTTGAGCATGTTATGGGCTTTTGCAGGTAATCCACTGTGTTGTGCTGTGTGTACTACCCGTTTCGAGAAATGCACTTACTGTTTTGCAAATGTTAAGGATGATTCGAGAAATGCACCAAAGCGACTGAGAAAAACTGTATTAGCTTGTTTATGGTTTTCCTCAGCTCTGCTGGATGATACAGGACATGTTTAATCCAGGATTACTTAATAACTGTAAATATCTATTCTACCATGAACAATTAGTGCCTAAGTAGTTTGAGTTGTTAATGGGAAAAACTAAAAACAGGATATTCTTTCTACAGTTAAGCAACATGACCCTTGGAAGCTTAGAGGAGCTTAGTGAGCATGGGAGAAGGTGAGATGCTGTGCAAAAGTCGCCCTCTGCTGTCACAAAGCTGACTTACTGTTAACCTATGCTACATGGCTAACCTAAGTTTAGAGGATCAGATCAATATGCGTCACCAGCCTGAGAACTGACCAATAAGCTTGATGGATACTTTTTGACAGTCGCTTTGATTTCCACAATAATTATGTCAAATAGTAAAAACCTAAAGAATGGCGAAATACCTGCTAATTTTACCATGACTATTTAATGTAATTTAGAAGTATTTAATAATATAAATATATAATATAAGTTTTCAGGGGCACTGATTTCTTTGTGCCTTTTCTTTGACCATCTGTACTTTCCCCCACTGCTTCTGCTGCAGAAACAGATTGACTTTTGTTCTTCGTTGATGTCCAACATCATTGAGCGATACATGCAACAGGCACTGCAGGCAGAATCACTGATGATATGTCAGCCAGCAGAGCTTCTGAAAAGCTTATAAAAAATGTTAGGGGGTAGTTTGTCAGTCAGCCATTACATTATATTAAGCTATTGTCATTTAGCGGACGCTTTTATCCAAACAACTAATATTTGCTACATGTCATGCCTCTTTACATGCTCAGGGACACATTAGTGGATGGCGCAGTGGGAAATGGACACAGATCTCCCACACCAAAGGCATGTGTCTTATCCACTGCTCCATCGCTACCTCATGCCGTCTGAAGAAGCAACTAACTTGGTGCAATTCAAGAGGAAGAAAATGACTGCAAAGGTTATTCTTAAGAAAGCAAGACCTCATGACCTGACGTGAAACATGATGCAAAGTCAAAGCAGTGTGCGACTTGCTAACATATGTGATATTTCTGCACTTCCCTTCTTTGAGATTTTTCAGTCTTATAATGTACAGATGTGGTAGAGAGCAGCTGGCACAAGATGCAACACACTATCTGCGTTGATTATTGAACATAAAACCTAGGAGCTGTGAGACTCTTACTGCAATCTTTTAAAGCTGTATCCTTTTTTGGACACTGGGGGGAGCAGTGCCACTGTACAGCGCCCGGGGACCAGATTGAATGCAGTGTCTGGTCAAACAGCACTGACTGAAGAACCTACCTAACATGGTTTTTTTTTTGATGGTGGGTGAAACCGGGGCACCTGGAGGAAACCCATGCAGACACAGGGAGAACATGCAAACTGCACACAGAAAGGCTGAGACAACCGGGTTTTGAACCCAGAACCTTCTTGCTGTGAGGCCACCGTGCTGCCCTATTAGCAAACCTGTTAGCAAACAGTTCCTTATGTCAGCCAGCATATACAGAGCAACATTATCATCCCATCACTGTGTTTCTGGACACCCAATGAAGAGTTTCTGGCCTCTTGATGAAGGTAAGTTTAATTTTCACTCTGCTTTTAGGGCTGTTAATGCCTGGCGCACACAGTATTTTAACTGATTGTGTTGTATGTTTTGCAGACAAGAACAACAACAAAAAAAAGAATAAACCTGTGGATGAACTTGAGGTTGTTGGTGACGCTTCCCGTTAAGCTCACTCTCATTGGCTGATGCGGGTTTCTACTCAATGTTGAATTGCTGTTCCTTTCACATTCGGGGATTTGAAATTGCAAATATCAAACATGTTTGATACTGGGGCCAGCATTAGTAATCAAATCCTGAAAGAAATATCTTACTGCTAGATGTTCTACTTTCTGTGCCAGGTAGTTGATAAATATGTCTTTTGTTTACTAAAAAGGTTTTAAAATGTTCCGGCTGCAGAGTTGGGTTATAACGTGCTGTACTATGAATACTATGTACCTTTGACATAAAAAAAAAAGAAATAAAAACAATTTCAGAAAGAAGGTTTAAAAATAGGAACACAGAGATGTCATACCAAATCTGGAGATGACCAGATCAATAGTCTAAGAGGAATTCAGAAACAAAACTGATTTAAAAAAAATCTAAATAGCCTAAAGTCGAACATACATGTAGTCATCAACTTCAGTACCAATAAGTTACTTTTAGATACATGACTGCTGTTATAACTGCAATAAACTATTTCATGTTAACGTCTTAACGATGGATTAAATGGCTGCAGGTAAAAGAAGCGAAAAGAAATATCACAAACTCTGCTGTTCCCCTCAGCTCTGTGGAGCGTCTTTCAGCTCATTGTTTTGGTTTTACCCACAAGTTTACGGTTTTGTTTTCACTCTCACTGCTCTCATCAACTTTGTCTGCAGCAACAGCAGGCAGCTGTTATGTGAAACCCACTGTACACTACCTGCTCAGCACTAAACAGACAAAGTTAGAAACTTGCCGGTTGGACCAAAACTGGGCCATATGGAGAGCGTATATTGGATTCAAGGGCACAAACACAACTCCAATTGAATTCTCATGCTGCTCTGTGTCTGCTGGATGTGTAAACAGGCAACTGTTTGCTAACAGGTTCACAGCAGCATCTTCATTAGGCAATAATATGTCAGTGTTGTGTTCACAGCTGCAAATCGCCAACAAAAAATTAACAATTCTTGATCCACTTACTTACACTTATAGATTAAACAGTTAAAAAGGATGTAACAGTGCCACCACCTGACTGTTCAACTGCTGTCTGAGAGGTGGAGGGCATTTCATATCTGCATAGTTTAGCTGCAGTTGGTCTCATGGCTACTGTCATTCAAATACTTTAACAGCTGAGAGGAGGGGGAAGAAGAAGAAGGACAACAGCAGCAACAAAAACCACAGTGACAATGAGGCATTTCATCTCACCGCTCCTTTAGCTTCTGCATTCTTGGCTTTTTTCAGGCGTGCTTTGCAGATGTCAAGATCCAGCCGTCGATTCTCCAGCAGTCGCCTCTCTTTCTGCAGGGGACAGGAATGTAAATGTAAATGCTCCGTACTTGTATAGCGCCTTTCTAGTCTTTTCGACCACTCAAAGTGCTTTTACACTACATCTGCACTCACCAGTCATACACTGAGCCTGAGTGCTCAAACGGAAACTAACATTCACACACTGGCGGAACAGCCGGGGGGACTGAACCGCCGACCTTCCGATTAACAGCCAACCCGCTCTACCTCCTGAGCCCCAGCCGCCCCGGGAGGGATCCAATCAGAAGCCAGATGAAACATTTAATTGAAATCAGTGAGCGTCTTTGGCAACATACTTCTCTTCACACAGTTAATACAAACACAATGTCGTAGGGCAGCAAGTAAACCAGTCAGACTTACTGATATAGTCCTCCAGTCTCCTTCCAGGAAGTTGCGTAGAGGAGTGAGGAAGGTGGTAGCTGAGGTATGGAGGAACTCGCGCTCTGCTCCTCCCAGTCTCTTCTGGTACTCTCCCACTGTGATCAGGGTACTGCCTACAAGTGGCACAATGCACAAATACACACTTGTAGTACACAATAAGCCAAATCTGACTAAACTAACTTTTTTACCCCCTGGAATGGGGGGGGGTTGAAAGTTGAGCTGAGCTAGCACATCACTGAAAATCAGACTGAAGACAAGTTCTAGAAAGCAAGGAAAGTGCTGGAGGAGCGTAATTGAAACCATGATATTAGGTGGTGAAAATGCTGCTTCCTAAAAGCAAACCAGCTCTCTAGTACTTTGTGAGGACAAGCAGAAACATGCCGTAAGTCTCATCAGCTGCAACAATACAGGTTTCAGTAACAGCTCCACTGACCATATGGCGTCCCTGGACCAAATTCATTGGCAGCTTCCAGCATGTACTGGCCCAGCAGCTCTGCATTGGTTGCCTTGGAGGGAAGCTTCTTATCCAGCTTGTCATAGATGAACTCCTCTATTCGAGCACCTAAATAAAAGATGATACAGAGATCACTGTCAAACTGTACACAACAGGTGAAAAACTGTTTGATCATTCATCCATCATCATTCATTCAATGGCTCAGTGGTAATAAGCCCTCCCTTTTCTGGAAGGCTTGGCTCTACACATTAACAAGATGCAGCAAGTCTGGAGTTTCACTGACAGTCACTTAACAACAATTGAAAATAAGGGCGAAGTGGAACCTATTAGCAAAATAACTTAAAGCAGTATTTAGACATTATGCTGAATTCACCATGTGAGTCATTATAGTTATTCGACACCCCCTCGAGCCCTTATAAGGCTGGTTTTATTCTAAGGGTCTATGTGGACAGAAATTGTCATAATTATATATTTTTATACACGCACATTTACAGAAGCTTTACTATTAGCTTTGCTATAATTTAATTCAGGAACCTAATTACAGGAAAATAATAATTTATACAGAAAAAAATAATATTTTAGAGCTTCCTCTAGCAACCTGCTTTTAATGTTCGTGCTGCTGGCAATTATTTTAGACTCTGTCTGTCTAACCATAATTAGCCATTACAACACCAGTTTTTATTAGAGAATTTACCCATGAAGGCAGCTTTGGCTGTATCCAATAAACTAGTGCTTACAGGTGTCTTCCTGCAGGGAAGGTCATTAGTAATTCAACACCTCTTTGTATCTGCACATATTCAGTCCCTTCCCTGCACAGCAGACTGTCTCTCCTCTTGCATATTCAGTCTCATTTCAGTTTCAACATGTGATACAATACAGTCACCTATATTGTTGTATCTGTAAGTGGAAAAAAGTGGAACCACACTGTAGGTCTGTATGTATGCTACACTGTATATAATCTGTGCTGATAATGTTGAGGAGGCTCAAGTACAATGAGTTCATGCAGTCTTTCCTTACACAGCACTATGGGAAATTACTTACCAGTGTGGTCAACTGGAGCATGGGGGTTGGAAAATACAAAATACATCAAGAGTTAGACATTACTAGCAATATCTATTCTACTGTTCTATTCATTCTCAGTATATATCAAATAAACATCGGACTACCAAAAGTAGCTTAGAAACAGCTACTTAGCACAAATTAAATTAAGCTGCTGCATAGAAGACAGCTTTGAAACAAGTTCTACAGATATTTTCCTTAACACATTTCAAAATGACAGGCGAAAGGTGTTTGCCTCCTGCTTTCAAACAGTATCTATGGAGTCCCAGAAGTGTCAAATGCCATATGTTGCCAACTAGTTAACATATATTCACAAAATAATGCAAAATGTACAATTATGTTTCTTACTTACAATACTTTTGACTCATCAGAAAGCCATAAATGTAATGTGTTGTTACTAGGGGTGGTGATGGAGCAGTGGATAGCAGAAGCATGCCTTTGGTGTGAGAGACCTGGGTTCAATCCCCCTCTGTGACATGACACTTAACTCCTAGTAGTTCCAGGGCCGTGCGACCTCTGACATATGTACCAATTGTAAGTCGCTTTGGATAAAAGCGTCAGCTAAATGAATAAATTTAAAGGTCTTCTGGGACTCCAGATGGATGGACTGGTTGAAAGGTCACATGTCTTTCACATTTTTTTGTTTTTTCCCCTCTTACTTGGGTTGGGCTGCAGGAGCACCTCTGTTTGTCTTAAGATCTTTTCAGTCCAGTTCTTGGTGCCATCAGCCCGAGTGATTAGGTTCTCTAAGTGAGGATCCAGCTCTGTCTTCTCAGCCTGGCCCAGCTTCTCCTCTGTGAACTTGGAGACAAAGTCAGGATCCTGAGTGTTGCAGGAACACTGTAATCACAGCTAACAAGATATATAAATATATATACACAGAGTATATATAATTTACAGTTTATCAAAACATTCAGGATGAGCTAGGCTTTTCAAAACATAAGACACAAAAAGTAACTGTATCTTGGGAACTCAGGATGAGGCAGTTTTATCTAAATCTTAACAAAAAGCTCCAGGTGAGGCTCATTTTCAAAATAAACAGTCACTATCTGTAACAGGAAACTGGTAATGAACCTAAATCTTCAAAATAAAAGCCCTATAGAGTAAAGATAACAGGAGCTTTCTGGGAGCCATGGACAAAGGTAGAATTTCAAAATAAGTAATTCATTTCAGGTTTCTGCATTTTCAGCAATGCTTTGGCTTTTTTTCTTCAATATGTTTTCCTGGTCAACTACAACTTTTTACACATGCACATTTTAAGCTACAGAAACCATTCAAATGTTAAAACTTGCTATTTAGGGACATTTATTCTTCTATTCAACTTTTTTCTACCATTTATACTTATAAAATGTTGTTCTTTTAAAAGAATGTATTACAGTGGAAGTGAAAACCATTGACAATATTAAAATTAAGCTTCCAGCTTTTCTAGCAATACATTACATTACAGCTCTTAGCTTCTTTAGGTAATGCATTTCAACTTCCAGTTCTGGAAATTAATTTTACATTTCGGCATTTTCAGCAATGCTTTGCAATTTATTTTTGTTATTTATGTTTTTTCTTTTGACTAATACTTATGCATATTTTCAGCTACAGAAACAAATCACATCTAAAGGTTTTATGCTCTTTAAGTACATTTGTGTTTCTATTCGACTTTTCCAAATCTGAATTTGACCAGTTTTACATTTCAGCTTCCAGGTTTTTCAGCAGTGCAGTCAATGCATTTTATCTTTCAGATCTTTCAGGCAATTAATTTCACATTTCTGCATTTCCAGCAATGTTTTTGAGGAAAAGTGTGAGGAGTTGGGGTGTACAGATGGGCTGATGAGCACGATGGTCTGGAGGGAACAGCAAAAACCAAACCCCTAAGCCCCTATTTACCCACAAAAATGGCAGAATATTTTAAATATATATTACTATACTGTTAGTAGATTGTACATGCTTATTGTACTTTTTAAGGGAAAATTGCTCAGAAGATCACTGGTCATTCACCCTGCTGACATCTGGCAAGAGATACATAAGTATCTAGTGTCATACCAAAAGACTGCAGAGCAGCTTCTTTCCTCAGTGAGACTTTTATATTCATCCTCCTCACTCCATCAAAACTAATAGTATTTTGTTACATTTTGTTCTGTGTTGTTTGCATGTGCGTGTATGTAGCATAAGGGGACAAATAATGTAAATTTCATTACACAACATTTTGTTGTAAAATTATTTTAATGCTTGACCCTTGAAAATAAGCTGTGTAGGAAGTACCCACTTCTTCTACAATAAAAAGGTCCAGCAGAGTATTCAGGAAACCAAGAACAGTGACCAACAGGGACCGACAATAAATGAACAGAGACACACATAGTTGTTAGTGGTAGACAGTCAGAGCAAGTGAAGGGTGTTTCTCAAAACAGACATGAATATGTGCACTTATTAGACACCCTGTGCCAAACATAATCCGCAAACTGTCCCCAAATCTTTGCAAACTTAGACTGACAGTTAGACATATAGCACCTCATATCCTACAAATATAAATAGGAAATTATAATACTGAGCCATATTTAAAAAATAATAGGGGATGAAGAATTCCATTCCCTAAAACTAACCCTTTTGCTATAACCATGCCAAACATGAGAGCCAGTTGACTCTCATATGGTATTTAAAAGCAGTGTTCAGAACAGCCCAGTAAAGCAAAATGACCTTCCGGGATGACTTGCTTTATTACACTGTACCACTGAAAAATCTCCTGCCAGAACCTATGCATGACCAGAAGAGGTGAGTCCAATCCTCAAACTTATATTTGTGACATATAGGGGATATAATTTAAATTGGATGAGCTGAGGCGTAGCAATTTATCTTTTAACTAGCTGAAACAGCCTAAATGTTTATCAACATAAAAGCCATTCATTTTTATAGGCCCTTTTCTGCCCAATTGTGGAAAACTTTGACCTGGTAGGAAATTATGATTATGATGAAACACTGGAACCCCCTCTATGGGTTTTTGTAGCTGTTATTTGGAAATGGGTCGGGCCTGCCCAAATAAAGGGCATGATTATGAAGTCTAAAGTCTAAAACAAAAGGATGCAAGAAAGATGGGTAGCTTTTGAAGAAGACACATGAATTAGTACAACCATCTTCATGGCATTTGCCTGACCCATCAGGGAGAGTGGTAGGTACCTCCATTTTTACATTTTTAAGTATTTTTGAGCTTTGCAACCATCTCAAGGTAGTTGAGCTTAAATAATGCAATGGTTCCTTGACATGAGTGCCAAGATAACCATAACGGTAAGAGGCGCCAATCAGTAGAAAACCTGAAGGTTTAAAAAAAAATCAGATTTAAGAGAGGGGGGAAATCCCAGTTTTTGGACCCTACAAATTTAGTAAAACTATAACACTTCTAACCACACCCAACAGTGATGTTATGGTGTACTGACACACCCCAGAGTACACTTCTACATAGTAACTGCAGCCACTTGAGGAATCAAACCACTGGTGGTCAGCAAAACAAGATTTTCTGCTGCGGCCTTTTAAAGGCAACAGGAAATGCAAAGCGGGTGGGAGCGGGTCAAAAGGGTCTGCTATATTTTGCACCGGAGCCCCGGAGCAGGTTTTTCCTACTCTGGCTGGGTCATTTGACAGTTGTATGGAGAAATGTAAAATGGTAAATATCATTAGCAGCCTGCGGTAGTCTGGAAGGAATTCCAAGAGTTATTTTGTGCAAAACTGTCATCTGTAGTTTTTTACAGTTTTTTTGGCCTACTTCCTCTACAGTCAGTGGTTTCCTGTGTTTCCCACAAAGCTTCCAGAAAAGCAAACTTCATTAGTGGATCCATTCAGACACTGCAGAATGTGGTCAGAAATGTAGCTACAGTAGCTAACACACTTGTGCAGGCACAGGGTGAACATGGGGGCACATCTTGTGGTCAAACCCTGAAACACCATGTGTCTAATTGCTGTATGGGACTCAAATTAATAATTAAAAAGTTTTTGCTTCACACCAATAAAACGACAACAGCACCGGCTTGCATGCTGTGTGAGGTTTTGGCCCAGATTAAAAACTCCATTCTTCAAATTGTGCATAACTATTTCCCTCATATACTGGTCTGCTTCAGATCTGGCAATCTACAGCTGTCAAAACAGTCCATGTATTTAGAGGCCAGATAATTCCCTTGTAAAATCTTCTACTTCAAAGCTTTCTTGAAAATTAGCAGAAGCATAATAATGATACAACGTGACATAAGACAGTTTACTTATCGATATGAAGTTTGGATTAAATTAAACTGAATTAAAGTAGAAAATTAGGGTTTATATGTGATCACACTGCTCTACTGTGATGGCCTTTTAAGGGGATTCTAGGTATGGAACCAAATGAGAACCAATGATTAAAAAAATTACAGTGAAATCAAATAAATGCTTTTAAGTGTATTTCGTGGGTACCGAATTTCATATTGTACCATACCGATTGGAGAGTGACAGTAGGTGTGGTTCCATCAGCTATGCACAGTTCGTTAAACAACATTAATCAACATATTGCACGTTTTTGAAGGGGGATTGGTGTGAAGTTTTATCCAATACGTCGCTGGGCAGGTAGGCGTGAATAATGTAAGATATATTATACAATAAAGAGCTAATTGCCCTGCCGTCCATTCCATAAAAAGCCCTTTCCCGTTGATGAGTTGGAGGGGAGCAGGGAGTCTGCTGGTGTCACATAAGCGATACACTCGATCACAGCCTTCAATAATGGATCAAGGCTTGACAAACCTTTATCGGCTTACAGCGCGGGTCCCGCTCATCAACATAACCGACCAAATATAGGCTACCTGATTTCATTTTTACAGTCGGAAACTAAAACACCAAGATCTGCTTTGTGAATGTTGTATAAGTCCAGAACAATGGCCCACGGCTATATTTCACCCAGCAGGACGCAGTTACAGTGTGTCGGTAAATCAACCTACATTAACGCACCGGGGGGCTGCAGGGAGGTCCAGCAAACGATGTCCGGCTTACCTGCACTGCCCGGGTGAAAAAGACCCCTGCATCAGAAGCCAGTTTTTTGACGTTGAAATCCATGGTGTCGTGCTGAGCTGAGCATACAGGCAGGGCTTGTTTGTTTCCTTGCCGAGGGAATCCTCCGGATCAGCTGAGATGATGTAGCAGCAGACGCAGCACTGAAGCTGTAATCCGCTTCGTGGACGATCGGAAATCTGCTGTCTGCCCTGCGTTTAAAGAGACCACAGCACCGGGCTGAAAGTCACGACTCCACCACCATCGTGGAGGTACAGCGCATCCACATACAATACAGAATACATGTCAACACAGTTGTAGGAATTAGTTTATTTCCAGTGAAAACGGTTCACAGGTCTGGGGATTATCCAGAGGAGAATATTGGGAGACTCTGTACACTGAGTTTATTGAATCTATTCATCTCCAAATCTCAGACAGATTTCAACAACAAATACAATCCCACTACATGTTAGAAGAGGAAAGTGAGAAAATATCATTAATATATTGATACAGAACACATCCATGGTCTGCGGTTTTCATAATTTGAGTGAACTGGCTGTCAATGGGTTGTCTGTGGATTGTGGAATAATTAATATTTATGTTAAATTGGAGAGATTGACATTTGAGGATGGACCTTAGTTCTTGGCCTATGAGAACGGTAAACTCACTGTCCACTATATTATTAGGTACACCTAGCTAGAACCGGGTTGGACCCCCTTCTGCCTTGATTCTTGGTGGCATACTCTCAACAAGGTGTTGGAAACATTCCTCAGACACTTTGGTCCATATTGACATGATAGCATCACGCAGTTGCTGCAGATGTGTCGGCTGCACATCCATGATGAGAATCTCCCGTCCCACCACACCCCAAAGGGGCTCACTTGGATTGAGATCTGGTGACTGTGGAGGCCGCTGGAGTACAGTGAACTCATGTTCAAGAAACCAGTTTGAGATGATCTGAGCTTTGTGACGTCGTGCATTATCCTGCTGGAAGTAGCCGTCAGCAGATGGTACACTGTGTTCAGAAAGGGATGGACATGAAAGTGTGCCTAGAAAATATCCCCCGCACCATTACCCCACCAGCAGCAGCCTGAACCGTTGATACAAGGCAGGATGGATCCATGCTTCCATGTTGTTCACGCCAAACTCTGACCCTACCATCTGAATGTCGCAGCTGAAACCAAGACTCCTCAGACCAGGCAACGTTCTTCCAATCTTCTATTGTCCAGCGTTGGTGAGCCTGTGTGAAACGTAGCCTCAGTTTCCTGTTCTTAGTGGTCTTGGTTGTAACGAGTAGTTATTTGAGTTTCTGTTGCCTTTCTGTCATCTGGAACCAGTCTGCCCATTCTCCTCTGACCTCTGACATCAACAAGGCATTTTCGTCCACACAGCTGTTCACTGGATATGTCCTCTTTTTCAGACCTTTCTCTGTAAACCCTGGAGATGGCTGTGTGTGAAAATCCCAGCAGATCAGCAGTTTCTGAAATACTCAGAGCAGCCCATCTTTCTTCTTCATCATCATCTGATGCTCAGTTTGAACTTCACCAAGTTGTCTTGACCATGTCTACTTGCTGCCATGTGATTGGCTGGTTAACTTTTTGTGTTAACAAGCAATTGAACAGGTGTACCTAATAAAGTGGCCGGTGAGTGTATATAACTGATCTGAAAAGGTTAATTTACAATCATTTCTAAACTTTCATTCACATCTCACAGTCTTTAAGCTTGGATTACGTTGTGACTTGTGACAGAACCAAGCAGGGCTCAGGATTAATAATGATTAGGTTTATGCATTGATGGGACTGTCTCAGTTTTGTAAAAAAGTCCATGACACAGCTTTGAAAGAAACTGTTGGAATGTCATTTTATGGTTGCATTCAAGACTTATTACCCATGTCTTGTGACTTGACTTGAGAGTTTTGGCTTGACTGAAACAAATCGATCGGAGGTTTGCTTGGAGGCCATGTTTAAGTATAATGTGAATTTACAAGGATTGCACAAGGGGGGTTGTCCAAATGTAATGTAGAAAAATGAGAGGAAAGCTCATCAAATGCACAGAGTGGGCTTGTTGAATGGGAAGGAATGTATAATTTGACACTGAGCTGTTGCTTGCAATTTGCAAACCTCACCACTAGATGCCGCTAAAACTTACACTTTTAAAATCACATTTCTGTTAACATGACTTAAATATGGTGTTATAATAGCTGGATGCTTAATACAAAGCAGAAACAAAACCAGAAATAAAATAATAACTGAGACCATATATCTCTAAAATCTCTACGCAATCACTGATTTGTAAATAAGTCAAATGCAACAACAAGGCATCCACTACCTCAGCTGAACATCTTCTACAGAATGCCTCTCTTCTTCATTAAGGCTGAAGGCATAAATTAACGAGCAAACACTATATTCAATCTTACAAATACTCAGTCTTTCCACACTAGCACTTTCTCACACACCCAATGTCACCCATCTTCTTCCGGAAGCAGGGGATCACAGTGTTGTTCCTGATTTGCTGTTTCTCAGACATCCCATCCAACCTGTCTGCAGAGATCATCCTTCATCACAGCCAACCCCAAATGTGTCCCAACGAATTTCCCATGGTGGTGGATGAGCAGAAGGAAAATGTGGAGTTGAACTAAGTTGAATGAACGTGATTTATCCCAACATACAGGCAGAAATTGAAATCTCTCACCCCCCCTCTGACCCCTCATCTGCACTCATGATCTGTGAAGAGGATGTGCGCCAGCTCTTTCAGAGGTAGAAGATCAGGAAGGCTCCTGCCGGAAAATCTGTGCAGACCAGCTGGCGCCCATCTTCATACAGATCTTCAACAAATCACAAGAACTGTGTGAAGTTCCCTCCTGCTTCAAACGCTCCACAATCACAAAAAGCCCTCCATCTCTGGACTAAATGACTACATTCCTTCACTCTGTAATTCAGTGCTGTTCATATTGTGTATGCTGTATATATCATATCCACGTACCTCAACACCTGCTGATAGTACTTATTTATTCCAGCATCCTTTGTACTGTGCTCCATCACACTGTGTACATGTATGCATGTACGTGTATACAGTCCCCTCCAAAAGTATTGGAACAGTAAGGCAGATTCCTTTGTTTTTGTTGTTCACTGAAGACATTTGGGTTTAAGATCAAAAGATGCGACAAGAGTTCAGAATGTCAGCATTTATTTCCTGGTATTCACATCTAGATGTGTTAAACAACTCAGGACATACCACCCTTTGTTTGAACCCACCCATTTTTCAAGTGAGCAAAACTATTGGAACATGTGACTGACAGATGGTTCTTGTTTCTGATTGGCCGAACATTAAATTGCTCTGCATGACTAGTCTAAGTTTTCATCCGTAGTTCAAACCTATAAAGACTGCATTTTCATGTTAAAGAGCCAACATGAAGACCAGAGAGCTGTCTGTTGGAGAAAAGCAAGCCACTGTCAAGCTGAGAAAAGAAGGAAAATCGAGCAGAGCCGTTGGACAAACATTGGGCATAGCAAACACAACAATTTGAATGTCCTGAAAAAGAAAGAATCTACTGGTGTACTGAGCAACAGACGTCCAACAGGTCGGCCAAGGAAAACAACAGTAGTTGATGACAGAGAGCTGTGAAGAAAACCTCCAAAACATCAGTAAGTGACATCAGCAACGACCTCCACAGTGCAGGGTGAAGGTATCACAATCCACTGTTGGAAGAAGACTCAGAGCAGAAATATAGAGGCCACACCACAAGATGCAAACCACTCATCAGCAGCAAGAATCAGAAGGGCCAGAGTGAAATTTAGATAGAAATACAGAGATGAGCCGCAAAAGTTCTGGAACACGATCTGATGGACGGATGAGACCAAGATTAATCTCTAGCAAAGTGATGGAAAGGCCAAAGTGTGGAGAAACAAAGGAACTGCTTATGATCCGAAGCATACAAGCTCATCTGTGAAGCATGGTGGAGGTCATGTCAGGGCTGCTTCTGGAACAGGCTCATCAATATTTATTGAGGATGGAACTGATGATGGTAGCAGCAGAATGAATTCAGAAGTGGACAGAAACATTTTGTCTGCCAGTTTACGGAGAAATGCATTGAAACTAACGGGGAGGAAGTTTATCATGCAGCAGGACAATGAGCCAAAGCACACTGCCAACAAAAAAAAAGACTGGCCAAGTCAATCAGCTGACCTGAACCCAATAGAGCTGCATTTCACCTCCTTAAGAGGAGACTGAAGGGAGAAACACCCCGAAACAAACAAGAACTGAAAGAAGCTGCGGTAAAAGCCTGGAATAGCATCACAAATGAAGAATGCAACAGTTTGGTGATGTCGATGGGTCGCAGGCTTGAGGCAGTTATTGCAAGCAAGAGTTACGCCACCAAGTTTTAAATTATTTACTTTAAGATTATTTGTTCCATTACTTTTGTTCACCTAAGAATGCTGTGGTCTAATACAAACGGTGATATGTCCTGAGTTGTTTAACACATCTAGATGTGAATACCAGGAAATAAAAGCTGACATTCTGAACTCTTGTCTCATCTTTTGATCTTAAACCCAAATGTCTTCAGTGAACAACAAAAACAAAGGGATTTACCTTACTGTTCCAATACTTTTGGAGGGGACTGTATGTGTAGATCACATCCACCTGCATCCTTTCCGCTCTGGTCATTGCACCATTGTCTCGATCTGCCTATATTGCTTCTGTTTAGGTTTATAGTGTGTGTAAATGTGTTCTGTATGCTGTAGTCTGTTTGATGTTATTGAGTAAGTATTATGAGTAAGCACATTGTGAGCAATGTACGATCCAGAGTCGAATTCCTCATATGTGGACACATACTTAATAAAGATAAAGCTGATTCCGATGCATGACGCTGACGTGATTATAGAAAATTCATTAAACCAGTTGGCATGTCCTCTCACCACACTGACAGATTCTTTTCAATTGTTTTAAGAAAATAAGGTGTTCAGGACACAAGAGACAAAAAATACATGAAAATACAGAGATTTATATGCAGTAAATAATGTCTTAGTAAACTTAAACAAGGAGGAATAAAAAGTAAAATATCTCCCACTGGAATGTAATATAAAATGGAAATACTCAAGTAATTCAAAATTGTTGAGTAACTTTTCACTACTGATTGTTACCAATTTTCATTAAGTTTGAGAGTTTTAGCATGTTCTGGCCACGTCGGCAGACAGAAAGCACACACTGTGTTCTCCCACTATCACAATAACTACGGTACATGTTGTTTTGCTTCACACCAAATGTTTTGTCTGAAAGGCAAATAAGAGAAAAACATGACAAGATTCCCATTTAACCACTCCATATTTATTGCTTAATCATATCTTTACACTAATGGCCTGGTACTAGTTAGATCAGGAAAAATAGGAATTCCATAATGTCTGAATCCAATATCCTTCTCACCATTTTGGATTACACTTATCAGCAAGAAAGGAGTAAGTGTTGACAGACTTTAGAAACATTTAGAAATTAGTAGATGAAATTCTGAACAGTTTGACACTGCAGTTCCCCTGAAACAGTATTTCACTTCCCAGCACATATACACCTTTATAAATTACAATCAACCCCCGACAGTAGCTACCTGCTGTCACTGTTTTATAGAAAGCATAAATTGAAACATTTAATGACTTCAAATGGCAGAGAATAGGTAACTGACTTAAGATGTCCAAATAATTATCTACTTTCTCTAGGAGCTATTCAAACACTGTGTGAATCTTAAGAAATTTGTTTCGATCGTATGTGAAAGCATGGTATATCCTCTTCAAATCCACACATTTGAATTCAAAACAGAAACATTAAGTGAGTCTCTACTAAAGCTTTTCATCTCACACCACTGTCTGGAATACTCATTTTCACCATGACTGTGATTGTGAAATAGCAATAGAAACAAAGCTGTGCCAATCAGATTCCCACAAATCACACAAAGAAAAACTGTACATGAGAATCAGGAAATCAAGTCAGTGGATCAACTCGACACAACTGATATGAAATAGCTTAAAAAGATCAGTTAGACATCACTGAACATAATCCTTAACTGTAAATGTTGGGGACTGTGAAGGACACTGTACAGAGTCTGATACTGGGAACCTACTCGAGGCGCACACACTGTGGTGCCAGTGTGCTACATATTAGAAACCATTGTGCAATACGCATTTTGCAGTTGGAGAAAAAAACTTTTTGAATGAGGTTATGCACTATGACTGGTGATGTAAAGTATTTTCCCTCACTGCCGCGGATTTTCAGTTCCTGGCACTCTGTGGCTTAGGAGCAAAATTAATTTAATACACGCACCATCCAATCCTGTTATCAGCCTCAGTGCTGCATTTACCGCTGTGGGAGAAGTGAGTCTTTAATCACTCAAACTGCTCATTCAACCCCATTCAGGTCATTTATTAAAGTGAAACTTAAAATTAAAATGACAGCAATGCAATGTTCTCAGGATTAAACCAAGGCTGAAACATACTGTAGCACAGACCTAATCAGAGTACATATGTGAAACTGTGCTCAAGTGCTGATTGGCATTTAAATCTGCAACAATTGTGGTCATTAATAAACACTTCTTTTCTTTGTTTAATGCCACTGAAAATTTAATAGCTCTGGGGTCTGGGCTGTTGGTCCGACAAGACAAAAAAATCTGATTAATCAATTATGGAATCACTAGCTGAGAGCCAAGCCACAGAAACACAGAAAAAAATAATAAATTACAACTATCAGTAGAATTAAACCATAAATCATTTCCACTCACTGATACTGGCATGGAGACTTAAATAAGAAACCTTCCTTATTTGATTCATATTACTGTAAATATATTCAGTGGGTACACAACTGTACTGTCCTCTGAATGTTAAGGACAGAAAGGCAACCCCAACACAGCATACATCAACTGTCCCAAATCAGGTGTGTTACTGCGGACGTGGTTATGATACACAATGGAAAACATCCTGTGTGTGTCTGTTGTACTTCTGAAATAAATTGCAGGTTTTATCATTAAAGCGTTAAAACAAGATATTAAAAACAGGACATTTTTGTTTGATTTTGATATTGTAGTTGTGAATGTAAGAAACTGCCTTTGATAGCCAAGCGAACACTTTCTCATGTGAGGCATTTACTGTCAATGCTGTTTGCAGAGGAGTTTTCTAATTCAACTCTTCCTGTAAATGATCTCAGTGTCAGTGAAGAAGCCAGTTGGTTAGGGTCAGCCTAAAATGTACCCTGTGGAGGTTTTAACCACTAGTAGTGGTGTGGTGCACTGGTCTGATGAGCAGGTCACCATTTTGTTTGTAACTTCAGCTCACGTAAAAGGACCCTCATAGAAGAGCGTGTGGGCAGCGCTAGAGATATTTGTGCTGACAGTTTACAGTATGCCATTCCATTTATAGACAGTTGGTGGCAAGACAGCAGTGTGCCAGCAAAGAAGAAGACTGAGCTAGAAACCCTTTGCAGGTTGCAAAATAAAAATAATTTTAAAAATCAGCTTTAAAAATATTTATGAGGAAAAAGGCATTCAACAAGTTAGGCCTCAAGCACATGCACAGTGAGTTTTGGTGAGAAACATTGAAACTCCACAGGGCACTTTTAAGACCACAACACCAAATGGAGTGAATAACGTCAGACTGATTTGGGTTAAGAAAAAAGGTGCAGTCAAAATACACCAAAACCACTTGGTTAAAGTGAGGGGGAGAGCTGTGATAGCTGGAGTAGGAATTCAACCTTTACGTTCACTAGAGGTGGGGATCAAACTTGATTCTTCTGTATTCACTCAAGTCAGTCAAACATTTGAAGCAGTCCCTCCATGTGATCATGATACATTATGTCTCAGAGCCACTAATGACTTCCTGAACAGATCATCTCAGTTTCAACTTTAAACATACATACCGCATTAGTGAGGCCCAACACTGATGCTGGGCAATAACGCCTGGCCTGCAGTCAGTGATCCATTTCATCCCAAAGGTGTTGGATGGGGTTTAGGTCAGGACACTTTGCAGGCCAGCCTAGTCCTTCCACACATAACTGGGAAAGGCATGTCTTTATGGACCTGGCTTTGCGCACTGGGCTGGTAGTGTCCCCATACTTTTGGCCACATAGTGTATTTGCTTTGGGTGTTTTGATGTCCCTCATAGTTGAAGCTCACTACTGCTTCCAGTAAGAAGAATCAACAGAATCAGGTTAAAATGCCAGACAATTAAAGACAGAAGTAAGGTTGAACTAAATCTAAATGATCCATGAAGAAGAGTTTTGAATGACTGGGTATTCTGTATATAGTTTCTTAGCACTTAGTCAGTCAAATCTAAACACATTTAAATAGAGAGTAAAGTCATGAGTGTTTACAGTTATATTAAAAAACCTACACACAGTAAAAGGATGAGACAAACAGAGAATATTTACATATTTAACAAATCATTCCATCATTGTGCCACAATGTCTGGGTAGACTTCCCTCCCATCAACATCAGTGTGGTGCTTTTCTGCGCTACACACATAATGGCTAGTTTTCACTGTACATCAGCGTCAACAGCTCAGAGGCCCCCGCAAGCACGAGCGACTAAGATTGAGTAGTGTGAGAGCTGAGACCTCTGATGGTTGTGCGGGACACTACGCGGCCTTCAGCCTATTGTTCAATGTTACACAGTACTGGGTAGTGAGCTTGGGAGGGCTTTAGTTGCCTTCCACTGAGAACCAAGCGTTACTCCAACTGTTTTGTTCCATTATTAAATCTTTGACCCCCCCCCCCACACACACACACACACACACACACACACACACACTGAGAGATTATAGTCAACCACTCCAACAAACCTGGCCCAATTGAAGAGATGCTCATGTGCATCAACGGTAAGCACCCTCACAACAAAAAAACACCATGCACCACATCTTAAGTCCTATGTGTCATATATTAAGGTTTTGTCCAAACTGCTGTGAAGAGGGTCAGAAACACATTTCTGCTCTACAAAAGAATGATAAGAATAAGAATAATGCACACAATTGACCCTTGTGGTGATGACAGTAGGAGGGGCTTTAGGTTGTTTTGCTTGATGTTTGCCGGGAATCATGGCTCCTGTGCTGTCAACCTCTCTGTCCATAGTTTACCTCCTGCCCTTGATTTGTTTCCATGGGATCGTCTTTGAATTTTTCACACTGCTCCATTACTTTGCTGAAAGAAAAATAAGAAAGTACATGTTAGCTCAAGGTTAGGTAGCAGGCAGGAGCTTCTTACGACGGCTGATTCTAGGCCTGTACAAAAACATTTCACTGTCAAATTATGCAATCCACATGGGGAAAACACCCTGAATGTCATTTAAGGTGCTATTACACCTAACATGTTGGATTTGACTCAAACTCTGGTTCAGTTTGCTTAGGCTGGTGTGAAAGCTGTTAATCAAACTTTCTTACATCACACAGTAAAGGCAACGTATGGAAGGGGTGTGAAATATGTCATGTAGGAACTACGCTGATAACTAGATTGCTGATATTTTTATATTTCTTATCTCATTAATGTCTTTTTTATACTTTGTAAATATGTGTCTACGGGGTGTGTATATAAGACCACCATTGACGTTGACACAATTGCAATGTCACTGTGCTTGCACAATGACATTAAAGTTCTTGGATAGTCATGTTTCAGCAATTAATCAAAGCAACATGTTGAAATTTGTGGAAAACTGTCGCGGAGCAAAGTTTAAGCTACACCTATCAGACACCCCCACCTGTCTCCTGCTGGCTCATTTCATTCTCCAGTCACATGCCTGCTGGAAGCTCATCACAGCACTGAAAGAAGTGTCAGGACCTCTATGTGTAATGCTACCTGAAATATTTACTTTGCATTTGAGGTTCAAAATGACCCAGAGCTGAGGCAAGCAGAAGAAGACTTTTCTGGGACATGATAATTTGATATATGGACTGTCCTTGTATAGCACCTTCGTAATCTTCCAATCACTCAAAGCTCTTTACACTACATGTCCCATTCACCCCATGGTAGCCATGGTAATGTGTACACATGACAAAATGAGAACAGGGATTCTCTCTGATGGTGCAAAATGAGTTAAACATGTTGTTAAACGTGTTGTGCTTGTGTCCTGCTCTGTGTGTTTGAAACGAGACACTATACCGATCCTACGCCTCTTTCTCATCCTTTATGTTTCAGTTGACTGAGAGGAAGTCTCTCTTTTGCTGAACTTTAGCATAGTTACACATTCACATCTGGAAGCTGCCCAGTAAAACCACCTTCTGATCAGCTGGCCAATGATCTGGGCCCTTATGCACATTCATTGATATTGATATATATTAAATATATTTGACATAGCGCCCAGACGTATTTCTATGTATTTAGATGACTGCAGTAAGTGACTGACGACTGCTGGCAACAAAATTATTTGGACCAAAGACTTATAAGCATCAGATAACCAGAAAAACTAGTTCTTCCCGCTGCTGCTTAGCCTGTGAGTGAATCATCAGCTGTAGAATTTCTCTTATCAAACAGAATCTTCTGACAAGCTACCGAAAGTGCTAACAAGTACTGAAAGTACATAAAGATTAGGTTAAAGAGGGTTCTTCCACACAGAGCTACTGTGCAACGGATCACGAAACTCACGTTTTCGGATACACAAAAAAAGCTTGTGGTTAAATTAATTTTAAAATGCACTGCTTTGTTTTGATGTAGCTGCCTCTTTCTGTCTGCAGTCACTCTATGGTCACGCTCAATATCCCGCCCACAGCAATATCTGATTGGTTACATGTCAAGAGACGAGCCACAGACGAGTAAAGAGCTATGTTGACGGGAAGGCAGCAGAGATTACTGAAGCGGCAATAAACATCACAATCTGATGATCTGTTTCTATGACGACAGGCAGCACAATGTCCCAGTTACACCACTGGGTCCTTAAGGATCACAGGTCAACTACGATCCATTACACCACTACAAAGAGCTGTCACTCTTACCTGGCCATGTCCTTTGTATCTGGATGTGAGCTCTCCAGTTCCAGAACTTTCTCTAGAAGACTTATTCCTCCTTCCTTAATCAGCAAGGGACAATACTTGTTTGCTGCATCGCGAAAATGAAAGAGAAAGACAATGAATCCAGTGCACTTCTGTATACAGCACTATTTAGGTATGTCAGCAGTAAATAAAGGCAGTGTGTGTACTTGAATAAAGAATTAAGGTTTGAGGTCCTCCCTCAAGATATTCTGATGTTACTTGACTAAAAACTATGCATTGTCATGTAATTTTATTAGAACATTTATCTAAAATAAATAAAGGTTATAGTTTTTTTTGGACATGAAAAAATCGTTGGCCTGATTCTTTACCAATACTACAGAATTAGGCTTTTTTAGATGATCATTTAAAAAAAAGAATAAATTCAGAACAGGATTAGATCCGATTTATATTTTAAATATATCTAAATATTCTTTCTACGGCAGCAACAGCAAAGTCGCTACATTTGCTTAATAATATCTCAGTGAAAACAAATGTCAGTAAAATAAATACTTTTCCAGACATAAAAATACTGAGTAAAGTTTAGAAAGAATAAAGAAGTCAGTATCCGTCCTTCCTCCTCTCCTGCCTCCGCTGCTGTGATTAGGGAGGAAAGGTGGTTTATCTCAGCCAACAGCTCAATTCAGAATTTGACAAATTTTAAAAAAGAATAAAGATTAAAACTACAGTCTTATTTGATGGAACATTAAAATGGCAAAAGCATTTGCTGCTTTAATACATGAATAATTAAAAAAAAAAAAAAAAAACATAAAACAACCTCCAGAGCAGCAGATACTTACGGTAAACTGATACCAGGTTGTAGAGAGCCCACGTGGCCCAGTGCTGACTGACAGGGGAGATGCTCTGGGGCAGCAGTCGCAGAATGGGCTCAAATGACCTGAGAGATCAAACTCAATTGAAAAATTCAAAAAGTACGAAAACACACAGCTGTACACACACACACACACACACACACACACACACACACACACACACACACACACACGGGATGTAACAGATCTGAAACCAAGGCCAAAACCGCGGCACAAAAGTCCACTGTCTCATGTTGCTGTTCTAAGGGACAGAACCGCTCACCAGACTGTTGAGTTCTCATTAAGACACTGTAACTGTGGCAGCAGCGGCGGTGGGGTGGGGGGTATCGCTATATAATGTATTTATATTGCTAACAGGTTATTTTCCACCTTATTTTAGTGTTTATTCACTACTTGAATCAGCTCCCTTTCTCTTCACTTCTCACCTCCGCACTCACACACCTACACCTCTGGTCTCTCACACAGCGGCTTGTCCCGCCTCTTTCTGTCTCTCTCTTCCTGTATGAGTCTCTGTTCTTCTTACTTTCTCAAACAGCAGTAATGTTACGTTTTAGAAAATTGTCCAGTTTAATAAACTCACCCGCGATTCAGTTTTCAAGTGTGCCGCATGTGGATTGAAACCAACGTGGTACTGCGTGACATCTGATGTGGTGCGTTCACTGTCGCTCCATAATATAAAATGGTGTCCGCATCTTGTATCGTAATACCAGTTAACATCTCTGTGTTTCTCTGCAAAATGCTAGAATGGGTCGCCAAATATACTGTAGCTGTTAATATACCTACATATAGGTAAAAACCCGAGGTATGAACCAAACCGTGAATTTGTTGAATCATTACACCCCTATTATACAGTCATGTATAATTTATATATTTATTATTTGTGTGGTTTTTTTTTAACACACACACACACACACACACACACACACACACACACACACACACACACACACACACACACACACACACCTGACAGCATTAATAAGGAAAGAGTAAACAGATGATCACCTGTAGTTGATATTGCGGCGTGAGCTGACGTCCCAGCTCTGGATGGCATCCCACATCTTGGACATCACTGTGTCTCTTTGCGGCTCTTCCATCGACCAAACCTCTGGCCCATCAAACATGATGTGTGAAAGCACGCCACATGCATTGTACGACACCTCGATTCCATCTGCCTTGCTGTCCAGCAGGTTACTGTCAAAGCATCAAACAGGGAGGGGGGAAACAAACATCTGGTGAGAGATCTGTACATGTCCTTTGGTTTGAAATGTCTCTCTATTAGTAGTTGGTAGCCACTGTACAGTTCTACAGTGCAATCAAATGTGACACTCAACAAACCCCTGGCCAGTTCAGGTATTTCATGTGTTCCAGCTAAAGCACACCTGGTGCAACTAATAAAGCCCTTGATTACACTTATTTGTGCTGTCATGAGGGATTCTATTCAAGGGGCTGAATAGTTCTGAGACTAGAGAAGTCCTTTTCCAGTTGAATTTGGGGAAACCACATTAGTTGTGTTGAGTCCAATCCATTTCTTTTACAATATTTTGCCTTGGCTTGCCCTTTTGAGCAGCGCTGGGTACCCAACTTTGATACTTTTATGGCACAGACAGTGTATCAGAAATTTTGATATAAAGGTAAATCCCATCAGTGTCAGTGAGCCAGTAAGCACGCAGCATGTTTGCACCAAGATCTACCAATATGGGTGATTGTCTGTTTAACATTACAGGTCATAGAGGAAAAACACTAAGTTACACCCAGAGATGAGGATCACTGTAATATTTCTGCTTATCTGCACAGATAAGTGAACTCTGTGCTGCTTGGTAGCTAGCCACTGCAGCTAACCTGTATTTGCTCATTACTGAGTCCATTCACCACATCCTCCCCCCAGTATGAAGGCCAGATGAATCCTCTCCTCGCCACCGCGAGGATGGATAACCTAGAGTCAAGGTAGAGAGCGTTTCTGATGCAGACCGACAGGTGAATGGAGGGAAATACTCCAAGCTGACACAGTGGATGGTTGTCAGCTAGCTTTAGCACAGAAAAAGTAAGCCAATATTTCCCATTTCCACAAATGTCACCCACACAGTCTTCCCTACTGATATTCCATCAGTTTCTTCATTAAAGTCAAGTTTCTCCAGCTACTCCCAGGTCTTTGAACTGCTTTCACTTTTGAAGTGAATCATTGTACTGTAATGTGTATGTAAGGTGGATTTTATAAAACTCAGGAACCTGTATTAAAGTGAAGTCATCTGTTGCAGAATGTTTTAAACGCCCAGACCTACTGTTGAGTTAGTGGTTATGCATCAACGCACTCTACAGAGGTGTGCTGCCCAGCTGCGTATATACCCAACATTAATTTAGGTAGGTAGGTAGGTTTATTATCACAATACAAAAAGTTGTAGAGTGAAATTGAGTTTTGTAGCTCCCTTCTGCTACTTAGCAGACAATATACATTTACAATTAGGCCACAGTGACACAGGCCGATTGTACATAATTAAATTAAAAGCAGAGAGTTTATTAAATTATCAGACATGAGCTGTGTGTCAAACAGCTGGTAATGTGAATATCCACTTGTATTTCAAAGATGTAAGTGTCGATCGATACTGTTTTATTAATGTGTGTATAATGGAAAGGTCGACCAGAATCCTTCCAGAATCATTGTACTCTCTACTTGTTTCAGCTGTTCTCTTACCTGAATACAGTGATGAACTGTGGGGTGAGCAACTGTGGCCTCAGTGCTTTGACCTCAGCAACATTTCCCAAAAGCCCCAACATGTTGCGGTGAAGCTCCTGTTTGTCTGGAAACTCCTAGAGTCAGATCATACAGGGGTATGAGAGGTACTTTATTGCATGATTTGTAATCTATCAACATATTTCTAACATGTATGGAACAAATCCAGAAAGCAGCTAAGTGAATTCTTATGGTTTCAGAAAAGACACAACAGGTGCAGCATGGGTGAGTGTGGACTCACCTGTAGACAATCCAGAAAGAGACTCATGCCCCGGCAGTTGAGGAACATCTGACAGTTGTCGGGCGTCTCATCAGTGATGTTCCACAGAGCACTCCAGGAAAACTCCATCACCTGGTCACACTGAGGGCAAATAACACACACAACCTTCTTAATAGATTCCGGATCAACATATGTTTAACTGAGAATTAATATTCTACTAAAAAATGTACTTCCTGGAAAACAATTGGGTGAGGCTTGAGTCTATAAAGCACTACAATGTCATGGTTAAAAGAGGAATAAAACTGAGACTCACCATCCTGTCCTGGAGTTTCTTCTGAATTAAATTCAACATTGTCTGTGGAGGAGGAAATAAGAGTCAAGGGATAAAAGATTTTCCAAAAGTGCCGCACAACTCCATAAAAGAAGAAGTTGATGGAAGCAAAACAAAAAAAAGATAGCTATGAAAGATTAGATAACACATTTGGTGGAATAGAGATAAGCGTGTGGATGTTGTGATCTTTTTTTAAAATCACAGGGTAAAAGAGGAAATACAAATCAGAAAAGTCCAGTTCAAGTAAGACCCTGCAACCGTAAGAAACTTCATCAGCTTAGACTCTTCTGAGAAAAGGTTGTACAACTGTGGAAAGTTAACACAGTAATGATCTCTGCCATCCTGATGCTTGTGAGGTGAACAAGAAATGAGTGCAATCCTCGTATTATAACTGCATTTTTACTGTTCACTGATACATTGTCTAATACGGATAGAAGAGGTTGGGTCTGTAGATAAATGAAGCTCCTTAACTGTAAATACTTTAAAAGTGTTTCTGAGGTATTCCATATTTATTTTTGTGTAACTTTTCGTTTTGTTATTAATGGCACTGGCAGCCGTTAACAGAACTGCAGTCAGCATCCTGCTGCTCACGCTCACACTATATAGGCTTAAGCGAGCATCATCCTGGGCATCGGTTAGGTGGTTGGCAATCTCTGCCTTGCATCTCTCTTGGTCAGTTAGGGTTAGGGGTTAAATAGGGCCGGGCTGAACCCTGGACAGCCCCAGCAGCCTACAGCAGAAATACAAGCAAACGCGTGAGTAGGGATTGGATAAATGTAGCCCATTGTTTGCAGTTGTCCGCATTAGCGGACTCCATTTCTAAGCTAATGTTAACTAGTGTTGCACACTGTTTGCGCTGTAGAGGAGTGGAACAGAAGGCACTCTGGAGCGTGCACAAGCATCACATCCTTTAGGTTTTCACGGGAAAAATGTCCAGAGTCCTTTATGTAGAAAACAGTCCACAGGCTGTTAAAAACTGCTTAAAACCTTCTCTGGCTTTCTTGGTCACCTTTAAGTTCCATTACTATCCATTCATACATTGGCAAACCAAATCAATTAATACATGTAAACTGCTTCACATTCTTTTTATGGACATCTGTCAGGAAAATGAGAATGTCATATACGGTGAAGCTCATCTTGTTACCTTGACAAATCCCATCTTTCCGACAGCTTCCTTGTGATGGTTATCCACCTGACAGACCAAAGCGTTGCAGAGGTGCACAGCGATTCTCTGGATGGACTCATCCTGCCTGGCTGGCTCCAAGATTTTCAGCAGCAGCTGGTTGACCCGACTATACTGGAACTCTAGCTCCTCTGGAATACTGAAGTTACACAGAGTCAAGCAACAGTTCCTCTGGACCTGGTGTTGGACACAGAGGGGGGCACAGAGAGGTTTACAACACAGAAAGGTTTATGTCTCTAAATAAAAACTCTACAAATTTCAAGAGCAACATAATGTAGATCAAATGGGCCTAAATGCTGACCTGGTTTAAAGTTTTTGATACGCTTTTTTTAAGCAGCACATAGTTAAGAACTTCATGAAGTATATACTTTTAATAACTATGCTTTGTAGAACACTTTTTCATCAAGTAAATATGACATTTGGAGTTTGCGTTTATTTGTGTTGAACAACATTAAATACTTTGCTTTGATACTGATCAACAAAAAATAGTTTAACATTAAAATTAAAACTGGATACTGTATGTTAAATAAGAAACTGTCTGATCAAAGATGAAGTTAAAAAGAGTACAAAAATGATCTAGAATTCAATGCCAACATGATGGGTTTTTATACTCTGTGTAACACATTTTGATGAGGCTACAGAGTAGACTTACAGTGACCTCCTGGTACTGCTCCATTCCATTTAGTACCACTTGAATGACCTCTCTACGCAGCCGCACACTCTGGTCACTACGGTACTCTGTGTTGGTCAGGTAGAACAGAGCAGCGCTGCCAGTCACCTGGATGCTTTTGTCATATTTATGGCACTTTAATGCGGCGATGACAAGCTGAGAGGACAGAAAGTTTATAGGAGAGGTATGACAAAGCAATCGAGGCAGAACATGTCACAAAGATTTAAGTGGAAGTCACTGGTGTCACCTCACTTAAAGAACAACCCATCTTAAACTCATCATACTTGCAAAGCTCGGAGCAGTTGGCTGCAGTGTTGTATTCTGGCAATGTCAAACAGCTGATTGATTGCTCTGTGGGCCAGCTCAGGGCGAAACTCTGTGTAAGCCTCAATGGCATTTAGGACCTGGTCTTCATTCTTTGATCCAGTCACCTGAAAAAAAAAGGTAGGCAACACTCAGATTTAATGCACAAAACAAAACATATTAATAAGCATTATTAATATGCACAGATTTTATTTTTCCATTTCTATTGCTGAATGCTCAAACCAACTTACATTTCCTTTAACTTAGAGGGAGTTAACCTGCTATATGTTATGAAACCACCATGTGCACTGCCTGTGTGCCCTTGAGCATTGGCTAATTTAAGTAGGAAGAACTGCTTATTTCTTTCATTACATCAAGGGTGAGTTGATCAATTTATTAAAAGGTGAACTGAAGCTTTTTTCTGCATTTATTTTTACCAGTATAAGGCCCTTTTAGTGAATACTTAACATAATGATACTCAACTATCATGTAGTGTTCATCACATTGTTTTGCAACCCCATTAAATTTGCCTTGACCCCCCCTGTACAGTTGGTGGTGAATAATTTTGATGTGATTGATAAGTGAGGTGAAAAAAAGAGATTGATACGGTGGAGGGTGAAGACAAGCAAGTAATACTGATATTATACTTTTGCAGCTAATGTTACAGGGGAAGCGAGGAGGTAAAAATCCTTTATCTGCTTTGTGTGGTGACAAGAAACGTGGCTCCACTGTCTCTGCTCATATTTTCTCTCTATGCCCATATAACTGCATAATCTGTCTGTAAATATTATTATTGTTATCGTGTGATTATTAATGTGACTGAGTTTCTGAAAATTAAATGCTATTATATTATGTCTCATTATCATTTTAAAAAAATACATTAAAATGGGCAATAAAGGTAGAGCAGTCATCCACTAATCAGAAGGTTGTTAGTTCAATCCCTGGCTCCTCCACTCTGCATGCTGAAGTTTCCTTGAGCAAGATAATGAACCACAAATTCATGCTGCATCTGGGGAAAATCCTGTTACGGAGCACACCGGTGTGGCGACATAGCTCATCAGGGAGGTGGCCTCGACCTGGCAAATCATATTGCTTCATTCCACACAAGATGGTGCAGCTCACACTGACCAAACATTGCAACCTCATTCCTGATTACTACAGCTACTTTAGGATGTGGGTCTCCTTATGAGCAATTACACCAAGCTGTCACAAGGTGGACATCTGCATCATCTCAGGGTGCACCATCTTTGTGACACTGTTCTCCCTAGCCATGAACATGCTCACTTAAGACCATTTCATGCGGGAAGTGATTTACACGCCTGGTAATTTATTTTCAATGAGAGGCGAGCGTGTAGGAAGGGAGATACGGGCATTCTGATAGGCAGAGCGACCAGCGGGTGCATTCCTGTGAAACTGTCGAGGTTGTGCTCACCTCACAAACACCGCGGCCAGAGTTGAATTGCCTTGAACTATTTGTCTGCGACGCCCGGCACAAATCATTGGAAGAGAGATGGATCATTGCTGTTTTAGAGTTTCCAGAAATCTACTGTTTACTAAATAGTTATCAGGACATCAACAGGAGGGAATTTGCATGGCAGAGCATCCCTGCAACACTGGATGTTAGTGCTGCACGATTAATGTAATCGCAATCGCGATGTCGTCATGTGAGATTACATAACCGCAAAATGTGTGCGATTTAATAAAACAGAATAAGTGTGTGTGAGCTCTCTTCTGTGTGTGCGCTGCAGTCTGCTCATTATCTTCGCCCACATCGGGCTCTCGTCTGTGCCCCTAAACACAGATAAGGCGATGTGCAATGAGAAAAATGTTTTATGAGCAGTGTGCGAGTAACTTTTAAAACAAGACTCTACCGTAACCCCCCTCCCTGCCCCGCAGCTAATCGTTCAAAACATAGTCGGACTCGTCAACGGAGCGCAGAGAGAAATTCCGGGAGAAGATAAGGCTCACTGGCCATTTAATGTTAGCTGTGTGGGTGCATTTAGTTATTCAACATGTTCAACTTTTCACAGAGCCAACATTCTTGGTTGGCACTTTTCGTCAACCTACCAATCACAGGCTGGGTGGGGTGGGACATTAAAAAAAGTAAATCATTAAATGTTGAACAAAATGATCATTAACAAGACTTAGTTTTAACAAATGAGAGACTGATGTAGAGCTTTTTGCTTGCACAAGGATTTGATGAATAAAAACAACCCACAGAAATGAAACTACTGGTAAAAATATACTATTATATGAAATTCTAATGAATATTGTATTTAATATATCATTGTTATACTAACAGTAAACTATTAACTGAACATTATCCATTTTATTTAATCCACTCATGTAGAGTTATTAAGCAAGTAGACTCATAGGACCATTTATTCAATTATAATCAAAACGCAAATCGCAATTTTGTCCACAATAATCACAATATGACTTTTTGTTCAAATCGTGCAGCCCTACTGGATGTATCACCTCACAGCCCCGACATAATAAGTCCCACTTCCACTAAAGCTGGTGGAGTAGACCTGGATACATTTCAAATCAGCCAATTCAGGATCTATGGTGCTGAGGAAAGGAAAAGGGAAGTTGGAGGACAAGTTCCGGTTCAATATCGCAAGCGCAGCCATCGTAACCATCACAGAGAAGCCAGCCAAGAGCTTATGCAAGGTTTTGACAGCTCTCTGAGGGACACATCATCTATCCAGTCAACCGGTAACAGGATGGATGGCCCACCTGGGAAGCTCAAAGCCCAGGTTTATTAGCATGGCATCTTCCCCGAATCCTGTGGCCCCTTTTAGTCTATGCAGTTCCGATCTTGATAGTCAAGACCGTAGAGAAGAGGGTCAGCAACCACCTCAGGAGATGGCTAGGGCTGAAGCGACAGCTGAGACACAACGCATACAATTTCTCATCCAGCCAGTGTACAATGTGACTCTAAAAAAGGTCCCACTCAGTATGTATCTTGGTCCCAAGGCCGAGAACTAAGTTTCTGCACGTTCCGACTTTGAAAATGTTCAGGAAGCTAATGCTAGCTTGGATTGCTTGGAACACGTGGATTGTGAAGAACACAATGGAGATGCAACTGAAAAAGCCCCTAGCAACGCAGATGTCACGTCATCGTGTAATGCTTGCAGAAGAGCACATCTCTAGCGCAGAAGATGACATTGCCTAACTCCAATTAAGGGAAAACACTGAAGTAGAGTCTGAGAAGGTGGAGGACATGAAGGCATTTAAATGGAGGAGGATGAATCTAGCTACATGTATATGTATGTGACAAATAGCAAAAAGAGCAAATCCTGAGAGCTGCCAAGGTGAAGGGCAAGATCACATAAAAGCAGCATGCTATTAGATGCCATTCCAATGTGTCAACCGAAGTTAATAAGAAACAGCAAAGCTACGATGGGGTGGGTCAGAAGCTACTAGATATGGGAATTAACGGCCACGAATCCTTTTCCCTGCTCTTTCTTCCACATGGCAAGCGTTCCTTCACTTTCAAATCACCTAAAGCGGTGGAAGACTTAATTGAACAAATGGATAAGTAAAAGTAAAAAGTAGCTCATTTAAGATTTACTCAGAGTAAACTTTACTTAGTTACTTTTTTATCCTCCTTAAATAACATATTTATACTGATTTAATATCTTATTTATAGACCTACTTATTAAATTGGCACAAAGCCAGATTTTAGTTTGTTTGACAGATACTTTGCCAAAGCAATGGTACAAAACAATGTTAGAGACCTTTTATGTTATTTTGAGAAGGTTTGCGAATGTTTTTGCTTCATTATGAATCTTTAGCAGGACAGATTACACTATGGCGGGCCGCACTGGACTGGGAAAATGGGAAACACTGGACTGTACTAAGTCATTCCCCTATTACATTCAAACAGATGGTAATTTTAATGGGACTTTATAGGCATTAGCATGATTATTTTTTTAGCAAAATGGGCCTAAACATACTTAACTAGTTACCAGCAGGTTGCTAGTGCCAACCAACATTAACGCTGTCATGCACCCATGTCTTTTTGGTTAATTTGAGCAAAGCCTCTTACCAAACTTTGAAAACTTATTTTACCAACTACCTGTGGTACAAGCAGGGTGGGAACTACGGGGGAGCTTGGCTCCTCTTAATAAGACATGACATTCGTTTGTAAATCTTCTGTATCATCATGGATCATGCATAAAACAGGAGCGTCGGACTTTATCCAGCCGGGGTAGGATCCACGACCCGCGACTGGCCGCTCCCAGTCTACTCCGTCTTGCTGAGGACGGTTGGTGATTGTTCCCTTTGGTCCGATGCTTCTGTTTTACGCATGATACACATGCTACTGCAGCCGGGGACTCTCCGCAGCAAGATTCACAGTCAGGCCCGTCTTTGAGCCAAGCGCAAAGAACGACTTAAAAAAGTACAAGTACACAAAAAAACTACTCAATTACAGTAACGCGAGAAATTATAATTCAATACTTTCCACCTCTGTGGATAAGGAATAACCTATATCTAGAATAATTAAAATGATGCAGAGTTGATAAAGCCTTGATATTGGAAAATTATTGGACATGGGAAGAAGAAGAAAGGCATATGGAAATTTGTGTTTTGACTGAACATCAAGAGACACTATACTCTTATTTTTCATTATGCAGTGGACCACATATGGAGGCAACTTCATTCCGTTTTGAATACTAAAGGGGCGTCTTTCTTATTCCGGACTAGGAATAATCACAGAATCTTCTTACTTTTCATTGGGCAATGCTCCAAACTCTCAATTGGGATGCAAGGTAACACCTGGATTTTGTTACATTTTTGTCTCTCTGCTTTCGCTTCTCAATACGTTCTGCTGATATATCCATGTGTGGGCTTACTGTTTAAACAGGAGTCATGTAGTGCACTAGGTCTGAGGCAATAAAGGTGAACATTCTGACATGGAATTGTAGAGGACTGAGTAAAGAAATAAAATGGCAGGCTATGAGCAGCATTAAATGTTACATGGAAAAATGGTTTTCCTACATGTAACCCACATGATGACTGGTGGTGTGTCAGTGGTAAGTAGGATATGGCAGGGGCAGGTGATATCTGTCCCCTAAACAACACACACAAGAGGGTAATAATGATATGAATACATAAATCAGTCCTGCTACTTGTTCAGAGTGTGACTCTAGATCCAGCTGGTAGATGGATAATAGTGGTAAAAGTGGTTGTGCTCCTTGTTGTGAAGCCCAAAACAACTAAAAACTGTAATGTGTTCAGATAACCAGTACCTTATAAGCAGGGATGTGTGTCACATTACAGAGGGTGGTGTCATATAAGCCCAAAAACTGCAGGGGCCTCTTCAGCTCCTGGAAAGGATAGATGCTGCTCTTGCATGGCTCAGTGCTGAAAGAGAGAAAAACCAGGCTTGTTCACAAGTTCATTTAAAGGTAAATGAAAATGTAATTGTAATTTAAAAAACCTCTGAATTAAACTTTTTTTAAATCCAATGTACACTCTACCGTTGGTTACCCACCTTGGCCGACCCATAGCTTCTTCAAAGTGTGGAACTGTGCAGTTGTCCAGCATAGTGTGCCCTGAGATGTCCAGTGACACCAAATTGATCAGACGCTGGACTATGGCTGTCAGGATTTTCCTGGTCATCTTAAACTTAGAGGTCCGTCTGCTCTCTCGGGAGATGTCAAGATGCCTGGAGAATATAGAGTTTTATTTATTCATGACAGGGACACAAATTGTAAATGATTAGCTGGCATACAACGTAAGTACTGGGACTAAAAAGTTAGGGAACCGCTGGTCTACACAATAGGAGCAAATATTATATACGGACTTATCCTTTAATCCACTGTGATTCAAAGTTGTATATCAATAAACATGAAAAAGTGGGGTGTGAATAGGTTTTACAGATGCTCTGATAAGCAATATCACTGTCCATTAGTCTATCACTAATATCAATAGATTAAATTAGATATTGCATGTACATGGGTACACGTTTATCTTCATTTGACCCCCCCACCCCCCAGGAAACACTGAAATGAATAACCTGACAAAGTTTTGTAGTACAACCTTAAGCATACATGTGTAATGCCTGGTAAAAGCTTATTAACAGTTTTTATTACAAAATACTGTGCAAAGTTTCAGACAGGTGTGGAGAAATGCTGTAATGTATGAATATTTGAACAAACATTGTTTGCTGCTATGCACTCGAATTCTTCGAGGTACACTGTGCTCAGTCTTGCCATAGTGGATGACTTTTGGACAGTAAACTGTCTTCAGCAGCGCTTGTTAGCGGACTTTGGCTGTTCCTCACCCAGTTGTATTCCTCCTACACAGTTGTTTCTGTTTCACTTAATGATTGTGTTTCGACTTACATACCTACACACCTGTTTGACTGTTTAATCATACACCTGCCGATATGTCAGCATGTAGTTGTTCCCGTTTGTTCTGTTTTGATTTGCGTTTCTAAAGTAATGTTGTGCAATGGAAAATGTTTTCTGTAGAAGAGAAGTAGAAGGGAAGATGTTTTTGCTGCAAAAACTGTGCATTCATACTGAAAGAGAAGGGCTATGTAGAGGAAAGATTAAACAGCCTAATGTTGTTGGATCAATGTTGTTGGATCAAAACAGAATCATTTTCTCCATCTCACACTGAAGGTCAAGTTTCTAGATAAGAAAATGAAACATGGTAATAATGACTCCTGGTTCCTCAATGAACTGTTGGTCCCCAGTGCCAGCAGCACTCATGCAGCCCCAGACCAGGAGACTCCAACCACCATGCTGGACTGTAGGCAAGACACACTCGTCTCCTCAACTGGTTGCCACCACACACGCTTGACACCATCTGAACAGGGGGCGGCAGTACCTCAGTCTGTAAGAACTTGGCTTGGGAACAGGAGGTTCACCAGATTGACCACAGATATGGAGTGTGGACTGGTAGCTGGAGAGTTGCCAAAGGTGGCCATGAGCAAGCCCCTGAACACCCAACTGCTCGGGGCGCCGCACAGAGTGGCAGCCCCGTCACTCTGACATCTCTCCTTGTTTTGTGGCATGTGCATGTATTTCAGTCAGCAAACTGTTTGAGGGCTTTCTTGTGCATCAGGATGAGGCTTCCTTCTGGGACGACAGCCATGCAGACCAATTTGATGCAGTTTGCGGCGTATGGTCTGAGCACTGACAGGCTGACCCCCCACCACTTCCACCTCTGCAGCAATGCTGGCAGCACTCATACGTCTATTTCCCAAAGACAACCTCTGGATATGACGGTGAGCACGTGCACTCAACTTCTTTGGTCGACCATGGCTGGTTCAGAGTGGAACCTGTCCTGTTGAACCGCTGTATGGTCTTGGCCACTGTGCTGCAGCTCAGTTTCAGGATCTTGGCAATCTCTGAACTCTGGTCGAAGTCACCCTCCAGGCCAAATCGAGCCTTTTGGACGAACTACCCTCTCTCCCCAGCATAATTAAGATGTGACGTGGGGTGGTGATGGTGCATAGATAAGATGCCTGCCTTTGGTGTGGGAGACCTGGGTTCAACTCCCACTGTGAGACATCCACCATTGTGTCCCTGAGCAAGAGAGCCCCTAGTTGCTCCAGAGGCGTGCGACCTCTGACATGTATAGCAATTGTAAGTCGCTTTGGATAAAAGCGTCAGTTAAATTAATTAATGTAATGTAATGTGACGTTACCGCTGCACTTACTGCTATAATACATGTATCAAATAAACAACAGTTGTATTAAGATTCAGGATTGATGTTGAGGAAAAGTGTGTGTTTTGCAATAACTGAAAACATTTGTCTTTCATTTTGTGTTTGTGTAGAATATTTCTTTAAGAACATGACTTTATATATATATATTTATGAAAAATAAGTATTATGTTCTTTTATGAAAAGATTGATATTCATTGTAAAAAAAAGCCTATATGAAAAATGTTATATTCACAAATACAACATTTCAATATAAATCATATGGGCTATGTTGTTAACCTGTGAATGGTGACGTGACAATGTTTGTGTAGTTTCGAAATAAAAAAATCCTACATGTTAACCGGCGAAGTCACACGGAACGCAAATTGAAAGAAAGGTCCCCCATCGTGCAGCAAAGGGTGTTACACACCTTCAACAAGCCAGCATCGGTGCTGACTCGGCATTTGAGGGTTTAACAACCCACTACCACTCCGCCCTCATTGGTTTCGGATGGCACTCAATGTGGCGGACCCTCCGCATGAACGCACAAATGGAGTGGAAGTATGTAGGGAGAGGGAGGAGCAAGCAGTTTCGGAAATGCCCCCAAATTAACACACCTGTTCCCCATTCACATCTGAGACCTTGTAATACTAACGAGTCACATGACACATGGGAGGGAAAATGGCTAATTGGGCCCAATGTGGAAATTTTCACTTAGGAGTGTCCTCACTTTTGTTGCCGGCGGTTTAGACATTAACGGCTGTGTGATGTGTTATTTTGAGGGGACAGTAAATGTACACAGTTATACAAGCTGCACACTCACTACTTTACATTGTTGCAAAGTGTCATTTCTTCAGTGTTGTCAAATGAAAAGATATAATCAAATATTTAATGTGTTGTATGTGAGATACTGTATATAAAACCCCCCTCCCGCCTTACCTGAGATTAACAATCTCCACCACTGTATTGACCAACTCCTCTGACAGGTCCACATTGTAGAGAACAAGAGATGCCAGTCTGTCTCTCCACTGGGTGAGAAAAGATGTTCCCAGCAATTGTACATTAGACAGATCTAGTGAGGTGAGTGACTTCAGGGGTTTGAGGAGGGACTCAGCATCCACCTCGTCAGGCAGGCCGCCTAAATTGAGTAACCTGAGGCGGTTGAACCCCTGGAAATTAAAGTCCGTCTCTAATGCCTGCCTAGAAGCAGGGCTCTCCTCCTCCTCGTTCTCTGTATCTTCATTGCAAGCGAGTGGAGCACCACCCTTCCTGTAGAAGATGTGACTGCAGCCGAAGAGACAAAGAGACACCAACGTCTCACGGAAGCAGGTCAGTGTTTTCAAGCTGCGGGATGACAGACTGTTGCAGTAGGTGAGGTGGAGCTCAATCAGGTCCTGGAAGAACAAACAAAGTAAATAATTACTGTGAATACTAATTCAGTTTATCATTTTTGAATGTTGACCATACTGACATGAGTATACTGCAATCCTTAATGACTGGGTTATACTTTACATAGCGCTGTATTCAGAATTTCAGAAATTCTTGAAACATTGGTATGTTCCACCTAAAATAAGGTCATATAATGACAGTACTATATCAAGATGCCATTGCATTTATATCTGGAGAAACTAAAGCTTTTTTCTGTAAGACAAAGGAGACTGGAGTGGCGTAACCAAATTGTCACTTGACACAATTTCTTTGAGTGGTAGTTACTGGTAACAGAAAACCAAACCGCCACCCCTCCACTTCTTAGGTCTTGACGGTAGCATTGCGAGAAGAATCATACATTACTAACAGGTGACGTGCTGGGTATCTTACCTATACTAAGGTGAAACTAAACTGTCCCATTATAATCATTCACTGTTCTCTAAAACTGACAACTGACAGTAAATTAGGTGTATCAGAACTGAACCACGTAGCTAGTAGTCTTCCAAAATCTAACAGACATGTACTAAGGGTGCTTTGATCGATCAGTAACCGATCGTAATCGGCCGATAATGGCTTTAACTAGTTTGAACCGATCAAATGATGCAATACTCACCAGACAAATTTTCAAGGGCAGCTAATATGGTTTCACTACGCTGTCTGAGCAGTTTTCAAAGCTAGCTAGCACCAAAGTCCTTTTCAGACAGGAAGCAAATCATGCGCCCAGTTAATCATTTACAATGAGAGTTGAGCAGCAATCAGACAAGTGGAGCAACAAGCAGGAGCGATCAAGTGAAACTGTCGCGGTCAAGCTCATCTCACACACACAGGCCGCCCACAACCGGAGTTTTTATTGTCTTGACACTCAGCGCATCAGGTAGAGGGAGAGAGACTGATCCTTCAGTGCGAGTTTCCTGATGCAAAGAGAGGCGCCATGCACTCAATCAGCTGACTGCCTCTCTCTCTCTCTCCGTTTTTGTTATAAAACGGAACCCTTTTGCAACGTTTCCACTCCCAGAAATGACTAACCAGAAGATGTTTGTTGTGTCTGAATCCGTCTCATCAGCCAACACGATGCTACTGACAGAGTTTTAGTTAGCCTGCTGTGCATGTCGCTGTATTTACTTTGAGACGACACCCAGTCTGTTTTCCGCCGCCACCGTCTCTTTGTACTCCCGTGTTAAGTAACAGTTCTGCTGGCCGTAATTTAAAGTGCTACTCTCTCGTCTGGTAAAGCTGGTGGCAGTAGGCCTATGTAAAAGATGTAGACTGTGCTTCTTGTACAAGGATTAAATAAATAAAAACAACCCACTGACATGATATAAGGCCTATAGCCTGTAAACCATATGAAATTATAATGAATATAGTAACTATAAGTAATATTAACAATATACCAACAGTATATGGAATTAACATTGTACTTTTATTTATTTAAATGTCCTTTTTTTCAAATCTCATTGATGACAGTTGTGACTCCTCTCTGTAGCCCCTCTCCCTCTCTCTACCCGTAAAGCCCACACTACCTGCCTCAGCTTTCCAGAACAAAAAGCGGCTACTTCAGAGTTTATTGTTGGCTCATGATGCCTGTGCTCCTTTATCTCATAAATATTTGGGCTACAGCCTTTTTGTTGCAGTTTTTATGGTTGAGGTAAATTTATAAAAATGCTGTTTGTTTTGATTTTGTAGTTTATTCCACAGGAAACCTATATTTGTTAAGCTATAAGATGTTCACAGTAACCAGGCAAAGGCTGCTATGGTTTAAGTCTCTAAGACAGATAGAGTGGAATTTGTTGCCCATGTTTCCTGGCAATAAAATAAACAGTTGTCATTTCATGATACTTTATCATCTGTTAATTTTAATACTTAATACATTGTTTTTAGGACCAATTAAATAAATGTACAGAATACTATATAATGCCACATAAAAAATAAAAGGCTTCAAATAGACCCAGTGATTTGTGATTGGCCCAAAGATACTGATCGGAGCTTCTCAAACATGTACAATTGACACTTAAGTTATAAGATAGATAAAGTGATTGCTTGTGTTCATACACACTGTTTAGTGGTCTCCATAATTGAGTTGGTAAGTAGAATGCTATTATAACCTGCTCTTTTATTGTGGCCAGCCTAAGGCACACCTGTACAATAGCCATGCTGTCTGATCAGCATCATGATATGCCACAGCTATGAGGTGGATGGATTATCTCTGCAAAGGAGAAGTGCTCGCTAACACAGATTTGGACAGATTAGTGAACAATATTTGAGAGAAATAGGCCTTTTGTGTACATAGAGAAAGTCTTAGATCTTTGACTTCAGCTCATGATGAATGGTGAACAAGAAAACAAATGTTACACTGAAAAGCTTATTGTGAAAAACTGGTCTTTCACTAAAACTTGTGGCATCCTACCTGTTTTCTAATGGCCTCAAGATCTCTGTCACGTACAAACTCTTCTCTCAGCTGCACCCTGGTCAGTCTGGTGCTTCGAGGGTCTGAGAATAGTTGGAAGAAGCTCTCCTCTGGTTCAAAGTTACTATCTGTGTGGACCAACTCCATGTATCTGTTTAAAGCAAAATAACAAATAAACCAACATGGAATCTAAAACCCCTTTCAGACATGAAATCTGTAACATTGTAGCAAACATGGGCCATTTTGACAGGCTGAAAATTCAGAAATTGGGTAATCATCAATCCATGTATTACTATTACATACGTGTTGACCAGCTTGTCGCAGATTTCACTGGGAAGGAAGATGTCTGAACGCAGGCAGAGCTTGTTCCTGATACCCTGGTAGCACATGGTCTTCCTGAGGTTCTTCAGGCAGAAGACTGTTGACAGAGTCATGAGGCTATCAGGGTTGTCTCCTGCTTTGGCTGCCATGTTAGCCTCTTCTTCTCCAGCTCAGATCAAAGACAGGGCAGAGGACCTGAGGAGGCGTGCATTGAACAAAGTAAAGTTTTAGGAACAATTTCTTTTCACAAGAGGCTGCTTCTGGTGGGAAACAGCAAAAAAGTTCCCCTTGACATTCTGAGTTGAATAATTAATATTTCCAATGTGAGAATTAAATGGAAGTGATGATTAAAAGAACAAATGTGAATAAAATTGGCATACATGTCAAGTCACAGAAACTTTAACTGCAACAATAAGCTAATATCTGCTTCATTTCCCCACTATTTTTGGCACTTACAGTAGCAGTACAGTTTAAACTAAAGGTTTTAGGTAAGATTTTTCTTATATAAAATGTTCTTTGTGGGGCCCTTTTGGCCAGAAACCATGTGATAAATGGAAAAAGGAACTGGTAAAAATGCCATTTTTTAAATTAAATTCTCTCCATTTGTTATGTGTTAGACATGTCTTTTCAGATAAAAGTTTAAGTAACGCAACACGTTGATCAGATGTATGTTTCAAATATAGAATTGATATTGAGTAAAGTCATTTTCACCAAGAATAGCAATACCAAAAAATAATAAACTAACTTTAATGAGGGTTATACACTAACTTTAAGTACTGACTTAGCATTATTACAGTTAACTTATACTCCTCAAACTCTTACTGTATTTTCCGTGTCTAATAAAGTATAACGCCTTACTGCCATAATAAACTGAGCCTATATTTACATTATAAGACCACCTCTTTGCAGGTGTTGCAGACCTTTGTTGTTGGCTACTTTGGAACAACTTGTTTCACCATTTCTAACAAAATGATCAAATCTTATTTATTTTAAGCTCAATGACTAACGTTACTGCTGATAAGCTGAAGCTGGTAACTGTTTGTCCTGTCATTTGGTTTGTACTGCTAGTTTGTTAACAAACATTGCAATGAATTCTGAAGGAGACACAACAGACTGTTACTAAGTTAGCTAGCTAGCTAGCTAGCTACAATGTATAATAATTTACTTTAACAACACTAACGCTAGGTAGCTACTGACAAACAGACAAAAAATGTTATCCTACTCACTCACAACCCAAACTACCAAAGAACAACACTTGTTATTCTAAGTTAAACCTTAACTTGCCGATACGGTGCATTTCAGCGTCTAAATTAGCTTGTGGCTAACGATGACTTTCCCTGCTATGATGTTAGCTAACTTAGCCAGTGGGGCTAGCGCTAGCTAAGAGCTCTGTGTGGAAATGCAGTCTACTAACAGTGGTCAGCGCTATTTGAGTGGATGGCTCATCAGGCAGTGCTGTACCTTAGCTTTCGCCAAGGCTGTGTCTTGATGACGGCGAGAAATTGAGTTATTGTCACCAGTCTGATTCACTCATCTGATTATCGTTTTCGTCCGATGTCAACAAACAGACTCCTCCTCCTTCTACTTCCACTTCCACTACACCTCCTCCTCATTTTCCCCATCTCTTCTCTTCTTCTCTTCTTCCTCTTCCTCTTCCTCCTCCTCCTCTTCTTCTTCTACTCCCATCATTCGTCCTTCCAGTTCATGTTGTTACCAATAAATATCTCTTACACTTGTGTTAGTAGTAGTAGTAGTTGTTGTAGTACTGTAAAACGCATTTGAAAAGTAAAACACACTCGACAGCAATAATACTACAGTAAATAGAGGTCGTTTATTTCAAAATCAAGCTATAGAAAAACTTGTTCCTTTTAAATATTTCCAGGCCTTAATTAGAATAGATTTTATTTTTAATCAAATCTATTTCTAAGAAACCTAAAGGAATTCTGACTGTTCTCCTTGATGTCCAGCCTATTATGCAAATAAACGGTGTGCCAAACTGTCACAACATGGTTTGTGCAGTGTTATAATTCTTTGAATCTTTACTTATCTGTGAAATTATAGAACTTACTTTCTCAGGTTCCAAGCTGTCAACCGCCACATGGCCCTCCATGGCCTACCAGAGCCCTACAAACCCCAGATTCACTGTGTGTAAAATTGGTTAATTGTAAATGTGTCACAAATGTTAACAAATGTTAACATTTGTTAACATTTGTTAACATTTGTTAACCCTAAAGATTGATATCAACTGAGGCAGATCCTGCAATGTTACCTGATCTTGTGGCCCTGTTTTGTAGAGGGGCCATGTGTTAAAACCTCTCAATAGGGGCCCCACAGCCAATTTGCCCAATTAAGGGGAATTAATAAAGGGAGCATGTCAGTGTACTCTGCAGAGCTTTTCTTCCACATTCAAAGCATGTAGGCATAAAGGCAAGAACTTTATTTGTCTATCCAGCCTAGTTAGCTAGAGTTACAGTCTAAACAAATGAACACTTATTTGGTGTCTTTGGTAGAGAGGCACAGAAATGACTTCCATGTTGGCTCACATGGTTCTCGACCTTTCACTCACTACACTGCAATAAGAGAAACCGACAGTCATATTGCAAACACTGTATGTGTATTCATCACTATGTGTTTTCAAGCAGCATGGTATGCAGTGGCAGTGCAGCTGTCCACGGGGGAAAGTGAGAGACTAACGCTTGGTCCACTGCAGAATGTGTCAACAACTACTGTCCAGAGGTCCAAACAGATGTCATACCTTTTTGGTAAGCTCCTGACATTTAATCTAGCCACACCATCATGCTGAAACTTGTACACAAAACCTAATGGGAAGATTCAGTGAAATTTACGAGCACATTCATGTTCCCAAAGTGATCAACTCCCCCATGAGCCCATGACCTCATCTCTAGCTCCACCCCTGTGAACAAATTTTATATCTTTGTCCCTTAAAACAGCCAAATCAGTTTAATCCAGCCATGTTCATTTGACTTGAATATTACTGAAGTTCAATTAATATTAATAATCCTTCCTTTAGTCATCCTGCTGTATTTAAATACTTCCAGACTCTACTCATTCAATCCTTAGACCATGTCTGTCCTCTAGTGGCTGTCAGAAGTTAAGCCACATTTTTTCAGACAAAGAGGGCTGGATCCACTAACCTTAATCCTCCGGCAAACTATTTACAATTTATTGACAATAACACACCTATAATTAATTAATTAACTAACATTAAGTTGTTTGGAGGAAGACTATCTATAACCGCACATGTATTAAAATTCTACCTGCGCTGACAACAAATTATAACTGTATATTTAGGAAATCCTTGAAACAAGGGGACCTGGAATGTGTTATTTTAAGTAAATGTATGGAAAAGGCCATAGTCAATCATCTTTCAACATCTCTCAGTGAACGGTTTGATCCTCTTCAGTTTGCATATAAGAAGGGCAGAGGTACTGGAGCGCAACATTGACACTGATGAATACTGTAAGTAAACATCTACAGCACTCTAAGACTTATGCTAGACTTTATTTATAGATTTTAGCTCAACTTTTAATTGTATGCAGAAATGTACTCTGATCAAGCGACTTTGTGATATATTCACCAACAGCCACATTATACAGTGGATTGAAGAGTTCCTTACAGACTGGCCACAGAGAGTGAAGTCCAGTAGTATGTTCTCTGATAAAGTTATCTTGAATTCAGGAGCACCTCAAGGCTGTGTACTTTCACCTGTTTTGTTCTCTTTATATACAAATGAAATGCAGATTATGAATTCAACATGTCAATTGTCATGTCATTGTCAATTGATTTCTGACTCAGTGTCAGGAACAATTCCTGCGCAATAACCCAGTAACTGTCTCTAATCAGCCACCTGTTTACTGGCTATCACCATCATTTATTTATTCATCATTCTCTATTTCAGAGCTGTTCATACTGTTCATATTGTCAAATTGTATATACTGTATACCAAATCCACCTACCTCAAGTCCATAACACCTGCAGATAATATTTATTCCAGCATTATGTGCACTCATCACACTGTGTACATGTATGCATGTATGTGTATGTGCACTTGTATATCACATCCACCTGCAACATGTACATAATAATAACAATAACAATAATAATAATTTACTCCTGCATACTTTGCACTCTGCTCATTGCACTATTGTCTCAATCTGCCTGTTTTGTTTATAGTGTGTATATATATATATGTGTTCTCTATACTGTAGCCTGTGTTTGATTTTATTATTGTATTATTGTGTTATTGTATTAGTAAGCACATCGTGAGCAATGTACAATCCAGAGTCAAATTCCTCGTATGTGTACACATACCTGGCAATAAAGCTGGTTCTGATTCTGATATTGAAGAGCTCACTAAGTGGTGTGAACTCAGTGCCCTCTCTATTAATGAAAAGAGGACTAAAGAGCTAGCGATCATGAGACACCACAGTGCCTGTCCAGATTTGTCTCCTGTTTTGATAAGCCTGTTGAGATTGTTGAGGAGTTAAAATATTTAGGAACCATTTTTGATTGTAAATTTAATTTTACACCCAACACAGAGTACATTTTTAAAAAAGCAATGCAGCATGTATCTGATCCGGAAATGGGACTCATACAACATAAGCAAGAATATCTTAGAGAGTGTTTATCGAAGTCTCATCAAAAGCATTCTAACTTTTAATATATGTACATGGTATGGACACTTCGGGGGCGAATGACAAAAACAGATTGTGCAGAATCACAAATTTGGCTGTTAAGATGAAATAGCAGAAACATTTGGGATGTATATATAAAACGCAGGTGAAACATAAAGCTAGACAAATTGTATCTGATTCTGTACAATCCTTATTCAATGAATTTATTAAATTGCCCTCTGGAAGGCGCTATAGAGCAGCTGCAGCAACTAAGAACATTCACAAAAGCCTTTCATACCAAATGCAATCTCTCTAAATTCATAAATATGTCCATACACTAGAGTCCTATCCGTCAGGGTCTGTACTGTGTTATTTATTGTGTTTTTGTATTGTGATTTTTTTAATGGTGTGGTTTTTAATCAGCCTGTGAAGCCAAAGACACATTTCCACATTTGTGGACAATAAAGACATTTAATTGGTTGACTGAAATGAAACTTAAATTACTGAACGGCAGTGGGAAACAAACTAGGAACATGGTGTTCCTGTGAGACCAGATGTGGGAACAATCCCAACACACGCAAGTTGACTCTGCACCCAAACAGCGGCGTGGCGTAGCCCCGGTTTTGTTGTGAAGACGGAAGCGATAGGAGGACTTCCCTCTGGCTAATTCATTCCTTTTTGGAAACAGTTAAAGGAATACCCCGCCGCCTGCTCAGACATGTCTACTGCGTACAAAAACAGGTGAGACGCATCAAAACATTTGTTCTTGCATGGGATGGAGAACACACGTACAGTCAAAAACTGGTGGTAACGATACATCATTTATTGTAGCAGCTAGCATCCTAACAGCAAAACTGGTAAGCTAGCAGCAACAGCAGGTCAGCTAACCAAACATAGACTGAGTTTAGGTTTCAGGCAAGAGTTGCAAAAACATACAATTCGTACAGGCGGATATGATCTTGCTCAGTTTAAAACGTCCCATTTCATGTCAAAAACAGCGAACCTTTGGGGCGTTTTACAAGTTAACTAATACAGCAACTTCTTTGTTTTAAGTAGCTACGCTAGCTCCCTGTTAGCACATCAGCTGATACATCATACTTCCTTGAGCCCTAACTAATCATCATCCAGCGAGCTATATTAGCTGACAGCGTGTTTCTGTCAGTGCAAGGGTGAAAATAAATGTGAACTATCTCCAGTTAAACTGTTGTTCTGCCGTTAGATTAGCTATGACAAATTAACCAGAACATGCGTCCTTGTAAAAACGCTTTGGGCTCAGTTTAAGAATGTTTTAATCCATTTCTCAGTGTAACGTTGACATAATTAACGTTACCCTAACGTTACCTCACTGGTGTGTGGTAAAATATTGGCTGAAAAAGTGGATGTAATCTTTTTTTGTTTTGGTTTGCATTATATAGCGGTAACATTAGTTACAGCAGTATAAACACCTTCCTATGGAGAGCAATCCAGTGTGTCAAACAACACAATACTGCTGGACTGAGTAGAGTCCATGTCTCATGGTTGCGGTGCTGTCAGGACAAAATTATAAAAAATAACTTTAAAACACTTACACTATATGTCACATCCATAATGGTTGACTTAAATGGCAAATCCTCTTTTCATGTGGACCATGTGCTCACATTTCTGAGATAACATTATTGTCATAATAGTAAGAGGTGTTTTGTCAGGAAGCAGTAATTCAGATACAGTTGGCTCTAACTCAGTGGTGTTTCTTATTCAGGATACAGGAATTCAAAGGAGCCTTGAGTGAGGAAAATATAAACCTGAAGACACTGAGGGAGCTGTGCTTCAATGGTAATTTTCACACCTTGATGTTTTTTGTGCTCACAACGTTATTGTAGATATTTTATTGTTCTGGATTTGACCGTCCTTTTCTTTATTCTTTATTCAACTCAGGGATCCCATTTGAAGGAGGCATACGAGCACTTTGCTGGAAAGTAAGTTGCCCTGCCTCTATATAAACTTTTGTGACACATTGGACCTCTTGCAAGAACATTTTTGTATTCTTCTTTTGTATTGTTCATATGAGAGTTCCAAGTCAGATACAGCAAACCCTGTTAACTACACAAACTTATTGTGAACTGCTCTTTTCCACTTGGTCATTGGCATAATGGACACCCCCAAACTGCCATATAAGACTACCTGTTTGACTCCATTTGTGATAAATTAGCAATGTAGGTATATCAGAGCCCCCCCAAAAATGAGAAAATATTACTACTGCTGTACTATGACAGAAATAAAGAAGTTTGACAAGAACTTAGATGCCAAAAAAACTTAGTTTAAAAAAGTGAAGAGTTTAAAGTAAAGGTTAGTGGGTTAGAACAACAGATTGCATGAGTTGGTAGGGTTGAAGGTGATGATTATGGACAATTTGTGGCATAACTATAAATGTATAGTTAAAAAAAGAATTTAGATCTAAGTTGTAAATAAAATGCGACATTTTAAGATTTTCCTGTGAAGTGGCACAGGTGGACGTGCAAAACAATGTGATCTGTGTTCCTGACTCGTGATTGTTTTACCCTCTTTTCAGATCCTTCTTAATTATCTACCTCTCGATCAGACATTATGGGAGTCTTCCCTCAAAAAGCAGAGGTAAGGACAACATGTTCAATCTTGATCAAAGAGCTTGTGGGGTTGGAGACTTAAGCTTCACTGCTTTACTTTTATTTTGTGATTCCTTTTTTGTGTCACGAGGCAACCACAAAATCAGCTGCTATCAATCAGTATAGCTGACGACATTAACTAAATTTCAGCTGTGAGTCACCAGGCCGGACACTGCTTAGTATTGTAGTCTCTCATGGTGAAGCTAGCTTGGAAGATCCCACCTCTACTCTACCTACCCGCCTCTATTGGGCAACAGAGAAAAAAACACAATGAAGGGACATTTTAATAGATTCCTTCTTTTTTGCCGCTAATTAGGGCTGCAAATAACAGTTATTTTTATTATCAATTTGCTTCAGTTAATCTATTATTTGTTCAGTCGGTACAATATCAGAAAACTGTTACAGATTACAATTACCCAGAAGACCCTTCTACTTCAGATGTCTTGTTTTGTCTGGCTGCAAATCCAACCCCCCCCCCCCTGATATTTCAAATAATATAAACAGCTCATGCACACGTGTTGTGAGTAGGCTCTGTGCAGACACGTCACGTGCCTCCCGTTATTTTACCAGGGCACCAACTTCGGCTGGACAATAAAACAACAACAATAATTATCGCAAGATCTTTTTTTTTTTTTTCTTTTTTTTTTTTTTCAATAACAATATAACAAATGTTCAATAAATATTCAATAAATGTTTGATTTTATTCACTTGTATCATACACGAATTAGGACTTATTATATAAGTAGATATACAGTTTTATGGTGATAACATTTTTGGCCATATTGTCCAGCCCTAGCATCGACCAATCTACTGGGCATGTGTGGAACGAGTCCACCAAGCTGACTCCAGAAAGTAGTCCATGGTGTCCTCAGCTGTCTGTGTACGTGTCCGCTCCGAAGTATATTCGAGCCTTAATAATGAAACTTTGGGACATGACAACAAAGTGGTCAGACTCTAACGGTCCAGGGCCCTGTTTCAGAAAGCAGGCTTAACAAACTCTGAGCTTATCCCTGAGCTCTGAGATGACTGAGCCTGAGATGTGAAAGTTTTCGGTTCCAGAACAGCTGATCAGAATTAGTTCTGAGTATGTTGTCTGATGAAAGCGCCTGCGTGGGGATGGAAAAAAAGCCATCATCAATGGAGCTCCGATACTACAATTCACCATGACAACGGGTAAATAAAGGCAGAGCCTCCATTTTAATCGGTGGAGCTATAAATATGAATGCTGCCAACATGATAGGCTCTAAAACGCAGGACTGGAAGAAGGATCAATACATTAACATTAGTGCTTCTTATACAGCTTTCTTAATGAATGAAAAAGTGCTGGAATTCTCCTACAGCCCATTACTGTCAATTTTAAATAGGAAGGCTATATTTAATAAGCTGTAACCTGATAGGACTAAATGCCTGTGGCAGTTGGCTACCTAAGACACAGTTTACTCATGAATCTGTGATTGTAAAGTCACAGTCACACCCAGTAGGCTTTTTTCCTTGTTTTTTTTTTTTTTTTGTAAAATTTTAGAAGTCTATTTTACGTTAATAAAATCTTGCTCATTTCGTATTTTATTAATGCTGTCAAAACACATTCAGAACAAATGCAGCTAATAATGGAAAAACTCACTTTTAAACTACTACCTGTTTGTTTCAGCTGCACCACAGTCATCCTCACTCAGAAATAGTCACATTATCTCCAGCATGATAACTATAGGAATGTTCTAATCAGTGTCACTACAATATGAATGATTAGGCAACTGTTCATTGATCAGTTTTCTAGGTTAAATATTAGTTTAAACTGCAGTAATGTAGCCCACAGTAAGTGTTTCAGTGCAACGGTCTGAGTCACAGTGTTATTCCTAAAGAAGGACAGATTTTATTCTGTGCTGAGGATAAATCCACGATGTGCCAAGATAACTGTCTGTCCTCGATGACGGATTGATCATAAAAGCAGTTATGTTCAAGATCATGTTTGGGTAAGAAACTAATAGCCTATCTAACTGGGATTGTAAAGTTTTTTTTAAAGATGTAAATATGTTCAGATATGTGTTTTGATATCGACAGAATGATTGAGGAAATGAAACGGCGTGTCAGACGGCGGCCTCAGGCTTCGCAGGAGGGGAGGAGTTAGAGAGGAACTGATGTTTTTCCAACTTATCCATCAGTTGCCGGAGTTACTGATCTAGTGTTTATCTGATCTCGCTCTCTGAACCAGAAAACCCAGAGTTTCCCTCATCTTGGGCTGAACATACTCACAGTTTTGAGTAATCCCTCTGAAACGGGGCCCTGATTATATTGTTAAAGATTCCAAGTTGTGAGGGATAAAATATAGGTGTATTTGATAGAGATGACCTGCATTCTAGTGTTATCCATGATGTACTTGTATGTTTATTTATATTTCATGTTATTTCATTTAAGTTGATCAGATATGAAGATACTGAGATTGATGTTGTTTGTTTTATATGTGGGTAAATGTGTTTTGTTGTTTTGAATTTGTTTCTGTGTTGTGTGCCTCTGCTGATGTGAGAAGTAAATATGGAGACTGTATATATTGAAAAATCACAATAAAAACTATAATCTCGAGGTATGTTTAAAGTCGTCACTTCTTTCTACCATTTTTACCCCATTTTTCTCGCAGGGAGGAGTACTCCCAGTTCCTGAAAGAAATGATCATTCAGCCCGGGATTGCCAAAGCCAACTTGGGTCTTTCCAGAGAAGATGTGACTATGGAGGACCATGTGAGTCAAGTCTCCTTTGTTCTGCTGATTCAATGAAGCGACATGCTATGTGGAGTAGAGTGTACCTCAGTGACGGTCCTATGGCTGCGATCATTTGTCAGGCAGTGTGCAGACAGGTGATTGTAGACTTTAGACTGTGCAACACTCATGTTGTGCCTATCATTCAGCTTAGGCATGCAGACTGCTTCTACAAACATTTGTGAAAGAACGGGTCGCTCTCAGGAGATCAGTGAATTCAAGCGTGGTACCGTGATAGGTTGCCACCTGTGCAATAAGTCCATTCGTGAAATTTCCACACAACTAAATATTCCACGGTCAACTGTTAGTGGTATTATAACAAAGTGGAAGCGATGGGGAACAACTGAAACTCGACCAGTAAGTGGGAGGCCACATAAAATCACAGAGCAGGGTCCGTGCATGCTGAGGCGCACAGTGCACAGAAGTCGCCAACTTTCTGCAGAGTCAATAGCTACAGACCTCTAAATGTCGTGGCCTTTGGAATAGCTGAAGAACTGTGTAGAGAGCTTCATGGAATGGGTTTCCACAGCTGAGCAGTCTTACTACACCAAGGGCAATGCAAAGCGTGGGATGCAGTGGTGTAAAGCACGCTGCCACTGGACAATAGAGCAGTGGAGACGTGTTCTCTTGAATCACGCTTCTGTCTGGCAATCTGATGGACAAGTCTGGGTCTGCACAGAGTCCTGACCTCATCCCCTTCGAGATGAATTAGAGCGGGGACTGCAAGCCAGGCCTTCTCGTCCAACATCTGTGCCTGGCCTCACAAATGCGCTTCTAGAAGAATGGTCAAAAATTCCCATGAACACACTCCTAAACCTTGAGGACAAACTTCCCAAAAGAGGAAGCTGTATATAAATAAAATGAAGAGAGACAGAGAAGAAAGCTAGTCTAGTCAAAACTGGGGCAATAATGTAATTTCATGTGTCTTTGTTTTATTTGATTTGTTTCAGCCTCTAAATCCTAACCCAGACAGCAGGTGGAATAACTACTTCAAAGATAATGAAATTCTACTACAAATTGACAAGGATGTAAGGTATGATCATTTTATACGTATTAATTTGTTCTTGCTAGTATGTCAATGTAAAAAGGAGCGCAGCCTGTCGTTGTATATACAGGATGTAAGAAATATCATTCTTTCTATCTTTTTAGGGGGTTCAGAAGAGCCCAAAAAACAAATAGCTAAAGCTTGTAAAGAAGTGGACTCTACAGGTAAAATGTGACAGGAGTGTGTTTGCGTGTTTGCAGGCGGCTGTACCCAGACATGGCGTTCTTCCAGCGTCCTACAGAATACCCGTGCCAACTCATCTTGGACCCTCAGAATGATTATGAGACTCTGCGTCGACGAGTTGAACAAACCACCCTGAAAGCACAAACTGTAAACCGCAACCGCAGCGGCGTCACCAATGTAAGTAACTATTAATGTGTGTAATATGTGCTCGTGGTCGGTACAGGTTGGCTTATGGTTACATGGTTTTAGGGACTATTAAATGTGTGTATGTCCAGAGGAAAAATGTCAAATTGTCGAGTTTACAAATTCCAAGCTGAGTTGGAACTTGTCCATCACACTAAGTGCAGATGTTACGTTACGCGCAGTCCTGTTGCTTTTAAAGTGGGAACAGACTTGCTGAGGTCAGGTCAAGTGCTGAAAGGACCCTATTGTCCTGGTACACACAGCGGAGAGGAAAAGCTGGAAGAGAATCCATGTTCCCTGGATGTAGCGTCTCAGAAAGCTGACTCTGTGTCACATTGAATTTATGCAAAATCCCACTACAAAATCAACTTTTATAAATCCGGATTGTTTGGAAAAGTAACCTAATCAGGAGGGTCATTCTGAGGTCTTGAGCACTCTGGACCAGGTTTTCATTAAGGGCCGTTGGATTTGCAGTCTAATAATACTAATGGTGCTTATCATGAGTTATTTCTTTGTGAGAACAGAAATATACACATCAGAAGCATTAAAGTGCTGCACAAACTGCTCAGTCCTGATGAGGCAGGTGACATCTGACATCACCAAAACTGTCCACTCAGTGAATTACCTGTCAGTCTCTATAACTTCATGTTTAAAGCTCTTAGTTCGTTTGCAAAAATGCCAGTATGAACAGGTAATGGGCCAGAACGAAAATACAACAACAGATAATTTTTACCCTTGTTCAGGATCAGATTAACCACCCCGCGGGGCCTGGAGGTAGAGCGGGTGGTCCACCGATCACAGGGTTGGCTGTTCGATCCCCAGCTTACTTGGGAACAGTGGTGCTTAGAGCTAAATGCTGATGTCAGCATGCTAACATGGTGTGAGGCAGAAGTTGAGAAGAGGGAGACACATGTAAAAAGCATTAAAGAGCAAAACCCTCTTTACTCCTAGCATCGATCATTATCAGGACACTGGGTTTCAGGTTACTGCTACTTTTACACCAAAACAGTGATTTTGACTTACCTACTGCTCTTTTCTTCTTTTTTTTTTTTACATTATACTCTGTGGTCAACTAAATTTGTGCTCCCAGGTCAGCTCCCCTGGAAAGGCTTTGAACTTGTATCCATCTAATGAATATGAGGTGCTGCCCAATGGGAGTGAAGCACACTGGGAGGTGGTGGAGCGGATCCTCTTCATCTATGCCAAACTCAACCCTGGTATTGCCTATGTACAGGGCATGAATGAGATTGTTGGGCCAATTTACTACACCTTTGCCACGGACCCCAACAGCCAGTGGAAAGGTTGGTAACATTTGTATAGAAACCCCCCCCCAACACTTTGGATGTTTCACACACAGGAAATAAATATAAGGCCTCTGTCTGCTTCATTGTTCAGAGCACGCTGAAGCAGACACATTCTTCTGTTTTACCAACCTGATGTCGGAGAACAGAGACAACTTCATCAAGAGCCTGGATGACTCTCAGTGCGGCATTACCTACAAGATGGAGAGCGTGTACTCCATGCTCAAAGACAAGGACCTGGAGCTCTATCTCAAGCTGGTAAGGTCAAGTCTTCATTCCCACTTCCAGCTCACTCTCTGCTCCTGTCAGCCAGCTATGGGGGTGTGTTGAACTGATCTCTAAACGCCAGTAATTCCATTCAAACCGCATGTTGTTAACTGTAACCTATGTCCACTGGATGTAGCTACGTCATGCTCTTAACGGCTGCACCGCAGTTGCCGGAGCTAATCGCAGCCATTATAGTCAGTGCTTGTGAGTCCACCAGACGCGGCCGCAGCTCGTCCCAGACAGGGCTCTCTGCTCCGCAGTCTGTTTTTGACGAAAGCTACATCAAGCAGCACAGAGCAGATCGAACTGGACAGGAAGTCAGACACAGAACGGCACAGAGAATCCGGTCAATTTTCAAAATAAAACACCCTGTGCAGACTCCCAATCATAAAACTACAATAAACACGGTTAAGAAAATAAACAATGTAACTACGTAGCCTACTTAATCATATTAGAAGCACAAAGTAATGATTACCAAATCAACAAAATCAACAAAATCAGCAAAATCAGGCAGGCAAAACACTCTGATTCTGAAATGCTCCCTGTGGGATATGCAGCTATGAAGACGTCAGGACAAAACCAAGTGACGGAGAGCTGACGGAAAACCGTAGCACATTATTCTGTCAATTCATTTCTTGATTAATCAATTAATAAATATTAATAATAAATGTAAATCTGCAGAAAACTGTCAAAAATGCCCATCACAAGTTCCTGTAACGTAACACCAGATAACCTCTCTCTCTGTGTTTCTCTGCAAAATGCTAAAATGGGTCGCCAAATACACCTGGGCAGCCGTTAATAAACCTTGGCAGCCCAGCTGAGTAAAGTTTGTGTTTGGGGAAACACTGCCTTTGTAAGACGTTCCGCCACACCGACGTCGTCGTCCATCCTGATGTTTCACTGTAGGTGTCGTCAAAAAATCCTCACAGCTGAACCAGAGATTGTTAATTACCCAACTGCTTAATCATCAGAACAGCTGTAGATTAATTCTTTCAACTAATCGTTTCTGCTGTAATATAAATCCCCATATTTACTGGTAATTTACTTTTACAATGTATTTGGTGTTAGAGTTTAATTGTTATTGACTTTGTCATAACAGATTCTGTACAGCAAAACTAGTCACGGGCAACAGCGTCTTCTAGTGGGACTCGAGGGTGAACTGCTTAGAAATTGGTGGTCAAAGGTTAACGTCACTGTGACATCATAATGTCCCTTTTTTGGCTGTTATTCAACACCATAACTCAGGAACAGAGGGGCAGATTGTGAACACATTTCACAGCTGGTCGGACACTGAATAGGTGAAACTCTTGACACAAGGTCATTGTGACCTGAAAATAGGTTTTTAGCTATTATAATTTAATTTAATTTAAAGTAATTTAAAAATGAATTGGGCGTTTCACATGTTGACTGGAACCACATTATGAGTAAACAATAACCAGCACAGTACAGGCACTCCATCTCATCCATTCTGGCTTTCACTTCCTGCCTCATTCTGAATGTCGAGCGTCATCGTAATCACATGACATGCATACAGTGTATTGGCTAATACCGCTGCAACTAACAACTATTTTGATAGATGATTAATCTATCGTTTATTGAAACGAATCATTGACTATTTGGATTACGAATGGCAAAATTACACAATGCCTCTTATTTAGCTTTAAATTAAACTTGAGGTTGTTTTAGGCATGTGCTAATTAGCAGTGAAGACAATAAAATGAATACTGCTTTAAAAAGAACCTGTATTAATGAACGTTTCTGCTACAGCAACAGAAAGTTCCATTGAAATCCAGTCCACGGACCAAACGGGTCTACAGTGAGAAATAACTGTGTGCAGCACTGATCAGAGCAGTTTACACGCTGGTAATACAAACTGACACTATATTTATACAAAGACAGGAATAATTTCATTGTTATATTTGCCGAATTCACAAGAGGGGGCCAATAATACCGATGCTGTAGTAGACAGCGTTTCACAAAGTTTGTAAACTTTCCCCTAACTCAAAGTTAAAGTTTAACTTAAAGTGTTTTTTTGTTTTTTAAGAAAGTATGAACTTGTCCTCTAATCTTGAGCCCTCTGCAGCAACGTGTTCTCCAGCTGTAAACGTCGCCATGAGCGATGCATCGTTAATGATTGTAAAGTCAGGGCACATCTGGAAAGTGAACAGGATCGTTGTGTGTAACAATTATTTGTTACTCTCAACGCCATTAACTATTCACTGACCGACGTCCTCCAGAGAGCTGACGTTGCGTGCCTCCTCTTCAGGTGCTCCAGCAGAAATGACGTGCTCCCAGGCCAGGAGAGGTGCAAATGCCACACTACATAACCTTTTTGGCTAAAAGCGAAGAATCGGGTTTTGTCGACTATGCCGATTATTTGTTGCACCCCTATCGGCTAATCTAGCTAATCGTGATCCTGTGAGTGAATGAGAGAAGATTTGCATCTAAAAATGCCAGGGGGAAACAGAAGCAGCACATTTTGTGTAGCTTTACTCTATAAGAATCCAGTACATGTGTACCTGTTAATACCCTTCTTTTATCAGTTCAACAGTGTTTATTCACTGGAATCATACATTTATCATCAATATAATGATAATTTCCATTTAGCCAAAACACACATATATATATTTGAGTCTGGACAGAAAAGGATGTAAACTGCAACATCGCTGGTTGGAGGAGGCTACTACTCATATATGTAGTGAATAACCCCCGGGCAGGAATTCGAGTTTGCGGTTGTAATTAGTGAGAGAGAGGAGGAAGAGGAGGAAGAAAGCAAGAGATGGAGGGAGGCTGACATTCTGAGCCTGGTAAAGGATAGGTTCACAATTTTCCAGGTCTGTACTAAAACGGTTTCCTCTCTTCCCCCCCCCCATTTATCTGTCCACACAGGAAGAGCAGAACATCAAACCCCAGTATTTCACCTTCCGCTGGCTGACCTTGTTGTTATCTCAGGAGTTCCTTCTGCCAGACGTTATCCGTATCTGGGACACCCTGTTTTCTGACCAGGAGCGATTCCACTTCCTCATCCTGGTCTGCTGCGCCATGCTCATGTGAGCTTCTCAGATTGTGCTTCCTGTCCTTCTACAGCAGCGATACCACTGACTCTTCATGTCAATCATGCTTTCTGTTGACTTCTTCTGTTCACAGACTCATCCGAGCTAACTTACTGGCAGGAGACTTCACAGTGAATATGAGATTACTGCAGGTAAGGCTTTTTATAAACTTCATATGAAGACGTACAGTACAGCTGATGTTTTTACCTTAACTGACTCACACGGAGTGATTTTTTTTCTTTTTCTTTTACTGATGTTCATTTTAGGATTACCCCATCTCAGATGTCCACACCATCCTGACCAAGGCCAAAGAGCTGCAGGATAACTCCTAACCTGTTGACTCTTTTCCTCCTACCTTTTCTGCGCCGATGCGGTAGGTTGGAGGTTAAACGTTCAACAACATTGTCATGTCAAACATGTTTGGTGGAAGGACTTGATCAATGAAGAGCCTGGACAGATGTGTTGGGGGAAACCCAGCATACTTCTTTTTAACTTGATGTCTGATGTTTGGTCAGTGGGGACTGTTGTGAAACCTTTGAGGACGTGCTGAAACTATTCCTTCCTCAAAGTGGGGAGGAGATGCCACTTGATGCATTATGGGAAAAGGCTCCTCTCACCGCCATCTCTCCCATGGAGACTTGTGCTCAGATAATGATGTTTGCACTGAACATCTGAGGGAGAGGGAGCCACTTGAGTCCTACAGTACACTACCGATCTCAGTTTGTCCTGAAACATACTAGAAATCTTTAACAAGAGCCAGGAATTTAACAAAGATCCCACTGTATCCTTATATGGAGTCAGATTGAGCAAGTGTTTAATTGAGCTGGGTTGAGCAATAGCACGTGTTTATTCTTTAAGGTTTGTTTTTTAAACGTTTTTAATGTAAGAAACATGTATGCCTTATCTGTTTAATGGTTTGAAACAGGAGACAGTATTTCTGGGTAGACTGATGCTGAAAGAATATTTTATGAGTAACCTTCTTAAAAGCATTATTTATTGAGCGTTACGTCTCAGCAATGCTTTTGACCCACTGACAATGTAGATCATTTTATTTTGAAGAACAAAATGCTTACTTTCATTTCATCGTGCAGCCCTGTGCTGCAGAATCCATTTACCTTGTATTGAAAGAAGGGCAAGAACCATCAGAGCAAATGGTGGTGCTTTTCACACTGAACACTACTTGCTGAGCTTTTTCTCCAACTTGGGTTTACACATATCTCTACAGTAGTTTCATTACAATACTTCTATCATGACCAGTCATTAATAGTGTGAGTATTACATCTATTTACAAGTCATACTTATAGTTTCTGCTGTTATATAATACGATGCCAATACGTTAACAGATTTGGTACATACACCACAATTTTACTTCTTTTGATACTTTATAAAACCCTTTATTCTACAATAACAAAAGAAGCCAACTGCTGTAACGGCTGACTGAGATTTTCCCTAAAATAAAATGGTCTTGAATTGACATGAAGATTTAAATTGGAGATGGAAGTAAAAAGATTACCATTCTGACCAGACTTTTAATGGCTGACAGTTTTCAATACTAGGATACATTTTGGAATGCAGAAATAAAATTTCAGATTTGATAGCCAGCCCGCAGCTAGTGAGTCTTCCATTTGTTGGAGATGGAATGTGACATGTATGTTGTTTCTAACAAAGATGTTGCCATTGAATGGGAGGTTATGGCTAAAATATTTGATTTATTGAGAATGGGCCAAACTAAACAACAATCTTCGTCTTGTGCTACTATCAAAAACAACACACCAAAAAGACCCTTAGCAGCTATATTGAATGTTATTTTCTAATAACTGTACAGCGTGTTATTAAATACGTCACATCTCAGAAACACCCAGTACATCCTTACGTTGTGTCAGTGCAACTCACATCAGTACTTTAATAGGGCTGCACGATTTGAATAAAAAAAGTCATATTGTGATTATTGTGGACAAAATTGCAATTTGCGATTCAATTATAATGGAACAAATGGAACTATGAGTCTACTTGCTTAATTGTCAAAGAATGCACGAAATACTGACATTTTGTATGTAGATTTCTCAACTTGATCGAAGTTAAACAATAAACAAGTTGTGATCAAGTTGGACAGGCTAGAAGCAGCAAATATTGGCACACTGGCACCGGCTCCATGTCCATCTGTCTAATGCAGAGTCTCTATCCACAACCTGGAGGAGGAACTGTTTCATTTCTGTGGGTTGTTTTTATTCATCAAATCCTTGTGCAAGCAAAAGGCTCTACATCAGTCTCTCATTTGTTAATACTGAGTCCTAACTTGTTAATGATCATTTTGTTCAACATTTAATGATTTACTGTAGCACGTCAAACTTTTTGTCCTGCCCCATCCAGCCTGTGATTGGTCGGTAGATTCTTGTCTTAAAAGTTACTGTCACACTGCTCAGAAAAAGATTGCACTTAGGTCTATCTGTTTTTAGGGGCACAGGTGAGAGCCTGGTGTGGGCGGAGATAATGAGCAGACTGCAGCGCACACACAGAAGAGAGCTCACACACACTTATTCTGTTTTATTAAATCGCACACTTTTTGTGGTTATGTAATCGCACATGACGACATCGCGATTGCAATCAGACCAGTCGTGCAGCCCTTTACTTTAATGATGGATGAGTCTAAATATCTGTTCCAGAAGTATGTCATAATATTTGGTTGTTTATTGAAGGATAACATATCCTGATGACTAATTGATATTTTTTGATGATGAGCATGAAAACCTCTACCCACTCTTTATTCTTTTAGCAAAGCTAACAGATAAAGCGGAATGACAGTGGAGTAGCATGACTGACCATTATTGCTGAAGCTCACACAGGCCTGCAATTGATTGTTTTTGAAGAAATAAAACCCTCTTTTACGATAAATAAAATGCATAAATAGCCCAGGGTTGACGGTGCAGATTAACTTTTGGTTAAGCCTGATAATGCTCAGTGTGAACACCAGCACAGCTCAACAGATCATATCATCTGATCCATGTGGCAGACTGATAGAGTATAGATTATAATTTGAATGTAAATGTCTTAACTTAAATCTGCCACTGCCGTAATATCCAGTCACAAGCTTGTATGTTCATCAGTGCGGAAACAGAAAAAGCTCAAAATATACTGGTGAGATCCAGCTTATTGAATCATTGAATGCATACTCATGAAGATTTTGAAGAAATGAATCGGCATTCGGCTGTAAGCCAAGAATGAAACTCAGAAGTCCTTGCTGAAGAGGTCAACTCGACTCACTCTGTGTCACCTCTACTTGTAAAGTACAGGATTTTTAAATATGATCCTGTCTGTTTTTTCTGCTACCAAAGTTTAAATCTTACCATCCTGTACAAAACACACTACTGAAATGTAGTCTTTATTGTTGTTGATGTGTGGAAGCTGTTTACTTTTCACGAACAGTATGTAACGATGCAGTGCTTTTTAAAATGTGTTGATGAGCTGCTCAAAGAACACATTTATGTGTGTGTGTGTGTGGGGGGGGGGGGTGGTCAGAAGTGCTCTTTCATAAGAACTGAAAAGGATCTTCTAGACTGTGTTAAATTAAAATCGCTCAACATCTCATAACAGATCAGAAATGGTGTCATTCTCTGTTGTCATCAGTGCTTCTCCTGTCAAATACTGGATGGCATTTGACACATTTTTCTGAGATGTTAAAAATATCAAATCACTATTTGCTTTTGATTTTAAATCCAGTATATAAGGACTGTTGGATACCAATTTATCAGTCCACTGGTGACAGCCCCTCACACTTTAGGATCTTCTAGTCAATAAAATGTAACCATCAAAAACTATTCTCTCTGGCCATATTTCTTATTGTCAATAAATTCCATAAAATAGTTTAACACTTTCTGACTTCCTTACCCCATCTGTGACTCTCATTATCACTAGCCAGCAGACCTGTCCTTCAAAATAAACAAAATAACTCACTCTAGCTGCCTTTGGATGGATTTAACTTTGTGTAATAGGTTAATCTCTTATACCTAAATGACCCCTAGGCTTGTGCCATCCTACACCTTAAACTGCAGTGAGACAGATCTAATGTCTGCAAAAGAGGAGGCCAGATTGATTATAGTTCTAAAAATAAGTGGCTAAAATCCCCTTACCGCCACAGACCTTTTGCTGCTGCAAGCAGCATTTCCTCCTACTTAACATTGTGAGAAAAAGTAATCGTAAATAATCAACCTTTTCAATTGTACTTTAGCTAGATATCTATATGCAACCACGTATAAAAGTAGAATATGTTCACTTTGAAAGAGCAAGAAAGACCAAGCATTCTAAGACCAAAACAAAGATTTTTTGCATTTGAAGGTATTTTTTATCACGTGCAAAAGTCTGTGAATATTTTTTGTGGGACTGTCACTAATTGATGGCATCCACATGCTCCTCTTTGTAATGTATATTTATTTCTATCCTGATGAATGTGTGTGTGTTTTGGAAGGGTGATGTTCACTATACTCGTTATGTCTTATGTCAGTTATTTGCATGGTTCCAATTTTGTAAGCACATTTTTGTAATGTTGCCAGTGTTAAGACTTGTAGATATGTTTTTACATGTTTGCAGATGTGCATTAAAATGAATGATGGTATAACTCAATCATCTTTCTTTGTGAAGTGGTGTAAGCATTACTTACCAGCAGAAAATAATTTGGAAAATGCCTAATGAAATATAGTTTTCTAGGACAATTTACATAATATTTTGTACAAATACATGGTCTTTTTTAGAAACCTGAAGACACACACAAAATATGCCCCCACTGCTGTGTGATCCTGTTCACACTGTACACTCACGACTGCAAACCCCTAACATGGAGAGAAGTCTGTAGTGAAGTTTGCTGACGACACCACCATCATCAGCCGGATCTCAAACAACGATGAGACTTCATATCGGGAGGTAATTGCTGATGTTGCATAGTGATGTACAGAGAAGGTACTGCTCAACGTCAGTAAAGCTAATGAGCTGCTCGTTGATTTAAGGATTATGTAGATAAACGCACACACTCCTGTCTACATCAGTAGGGCTGAGGGCTCATCGGTACCCATCTCCTGAGCATCAGTGAGGCGAGGTGCCTCCAGAGCCCAAAGAATCCTAAAGGACAGTACCCACCCAGCCACAGCCTGTTCACCCTGCTGCCTTCTGGGAACAGATACAGAAATATAGCAGCTTTTCCCTCAGGCTGTGAGACTCTTCATCTCCACCTCATCCTCTGTACTCCATCATAAAGAAATGACATGGAACTTTCTGTTTTCTGGTTTTGCAGATCGTCATACCACCACCTTGTATAATGTATCCAACAGTATATATTGCTTTTATTTTTATGCTCTGTATGTGTAGTGTGAAGAGGGTGCCAGTTTTCATGTCACTGTGAAACCCTGTGTATTATATAATAAATGAACCTTGATAAATTTACAGACGGTATGTTTTCACTGCAGTAAAGATTCCACTTTAGTCCTCTTCAAGAGAGATCTTGGTGCAAGATATTTTGACTTGTGAACCACCTGTGTAATTTTTACCATTAGCTATGGCTGCCTACCCCACACTATATTGTGTGATCACTCAGAATGTTACCTGTTTACCTATTTCACAGCAGAGTGTTTTTGACATGCCCTTAGAGGAAAACCACAGCATTAAAAACTGCTGCATTCTATTACCAGTTACTAGGCCCTGGTATTGTGTGTGCTGATAGCTGCAAGGATTAACATTGTACTTAAAGGGGCTATATGTCAGTTTTCAATGAAATCACTTATTAATAAATCATTTTTTACTTCCTGTAAAGGGGCTGTAAACTCACTTAGAAATGGTGCATGCATGCAGCATAATGGTGCAGGACAACAAAACATTGCAAGAACCATTTACTACAGTAATGTTGCTTACTGTTATTCTAACTGTTATAATGTTATAAAGTGTGGCAACAATGTCATTAATGATAGCATTGACAGCATTCACGCCGCAATTTCTTCAGAAATTGCTTTTCTAGTGAACTTCAGTGTCGCTCACTAACTGTTGCCAGCTCGCTGTGCTATCTAAAAGGTAACGTTACTGCTGAAAAGTGATGTTTGGTAGGCCTATGTGTAATATCTTTGTTTAATATTTGGAAAACGCGCTGTAGCCTAATTAACATAACTTACTGCCAACTTAGATAGAAAATGAAGACAATTTTGCAATTATCCTTATGACTCTGCATTATTTTACTTGCTGTGTAGGCCTACCAACCAATCCACTCTTTTTTTACCTGTTAAAATACCTTTAAATGCCCAATACAACTCTTAAAATGCAGTATTTCACTTGCCAGAAAATGATTGAAGCCTTTTGTTGTTGACTGAAAGGTTATTTCTGCCCTGAAATTACTTGATTTCATTCAGAAGAGTTATATTTGACAGATTATAGCTCACCTAGTACTTTTTACCTCTTAAAATACCTTTAAATGGCCAATACAACCCAAAAAATGCAGTAGGCTATTTCACTTGCCAGAAAGTGATTGAAGAGACTGGGCAATACAGCTCCAGCAGACAGCAGTCACTTTTCGGCACTACACCTGAAAGGGGGTCCGATTTGATCCGCCTCAGATCCGGGAACAACGAGATCTCTGTATGAAAGCGACTGTGTTTCAGATTATGTTCGCTCATGAGTTCGAGCCGAGCACATACGAGCACGCGCCTGGTTGCAACCCTAAAACCGCACCGCTAGTGGCCGCTGAAAACTACATATTACCCCTTTAACTGGAATGTAATCCCTGTGCTATCTGCTATGACAAGTCAGAACGTAGGCCATATGAAAGGTCTTTTTGAAAGCAGTAGTAGTATTCTGTAGTATTTTTGGACTGATTTAGAGCCCCAACACACCTCACCTCAATGTGTTTGTGAGTTATTTTACTGTGTAAATTGTGTTCATTAACACTGGGCCTCATGTCGTGTTTGGGCCCCAATAATAGGCTGCAGCAGTGGAATCGAAGGGTTGGTTCGGTGCGTCTGTCTGCAGAGCTGCATCTCCTACAAGTTTCACACAACCGCGACAACAACCATTGATCTGTCTCTGCCAACACATCAGCACACTGTACCTCTCTTCAGGGCCTCCAGAAGATTACACCTTACCTTAACCTTCAGTTAACGTTAGTGCACCATTTAAGTTGTTTTGCAGTTTGAGATGTTCATATTAAAATTGCACTGTAGCATCAATAGCCAATTTAAATGAATGATGATATCCTCAAGTTATATGATTAGAATTATATTGCAGAGTCAGACAGGATAATGTCAACATAATTATGAAGTGTAATTAGCCTATATTAGGATTTTCAAACTCAAAATTGCTTCGAAGTAATGACACGACAAATGAGTCCTGCGAGTGGTTCTTCCATGAGGACCAAAGTCCCGCCCACAGCCTTTGAGCCAATGGGAAGAGGGTTGTAGATTGTCGCGCAGACTCCCCTGCACAGATCATCCGAGGTAAGCTCGAAGCTCTCTGAAAACCCGATAGCCAGATCAGAGGCTGCTTTCTCCTTTAGGCTGTTATTGTTGCTGCATATTAACCGCGATATAAACAAACTAGCAAACCCTGCGGTGACTGAACAAGCTGGCTCAGTGTGAGAACTAACGTTATACCATCGCTTTCTTGCTGCTGAATCATTAATAGCTGCAAGCATGTAGGCCTGGAGCTGACTGTGAAAGTATCAGGCATGTTTGTCTGATTATAATAATAATATATATATATTTTAAATCATACTCTACATTACTCTTCACACAACAGCTGCGGCTGTGTTTGCGACCTGACCTTGCTTTTCTCCGTGAGAGGGAAGAATTTAGAAAGTTATATGGCGCTGCGGAGAGCCCCCAGCTGCAGTAGTGCACGGATCATGGTAATATTCATTCAGCCAGAGGGAACGATCACGAACCGTCACAGCGTGTCGGTCGCAGGCTACTAGCCGGAGAGGGAGGGGGGCGGACCAGGGACAGGCGATCACGGAACGACCGGTCAGGTGATCTTTCCCTCTGGCTGGATGAAGTCTGACACTCCGCATGATCCATTATGATGGATAAAAACAGGGATGAATGGCAATAAATCATGCTGTCAATACTTTAGAGACCCCCAGAAATATCACATCAGGCTTTTAGAGGAGCTGATGTCTTTATTAAGCTGCCTGCCTGTCTTCCTGGCTGACATTAAGTTATTGGTAACGCTGGTAGGTCGAGCTCTGCTGTCAGGTTTTCCATTTGCAAGCCCCCTTTTTTGTCCCACACAGAAATACAAAGTGATACTGTAGCAAGTGCCATTGGTACTTTTACTTTAAAGGATGTGAGTAATTCTTCCATCACTGTAAACAGCATGCAACTTAAAAGTTCCTTGTGGTTTGATAAACTAAACGCCCGGAGCTGTTTGGGCTGTTAACGTAAGTGGAAACGCTGCTGGAGGGCCGAAACTGCCAAAATAAAAATAAATAAATGACTCAATAAATAAATTAATATGCCATCAAATGCACCAAAAATAATATATTATTTATTCACCTTTGTAGAAATCCCCCTATTTATACTTTCTTAGTTTAATTTTACATTTATTTATTACAGTATTTACTTTTTAAATATATTTTATTTATGTAGCTTATGTATTATTTTGCCTTTGTGTTTTTGCCCCTATTTATTTACCCTAACTTATTCATTTATGTGTTTTATTTTTACATTTCTTTGGGCATTTCTGCGTCATTATGCAAACACGTCATTCAGTGTGTCATGGGGTCTACTTTTGTCTTATGGTTGATCAACATCAGAGTGCATGGATCAATTTTACATGCCCTGCTCCCACACAAACACGCCAGTGGCCACCAAGTCATGCAGACAGACAGTCAGGCTCACCACTGTCAAACCGAAGTTATTATACGGCTCGGTACATGACTCTGACTGTATTTTATGGAGAAAATATTTTCTGGTTTTCCCTAAAGCTAACTTGATATTGTCAGTATGCATCTATGGTTCTTCCAACCTATTCACCCTCACCTAGGTCCCACTAAATATGACACCTGAAGTAGCTTGGCAAATAGCAATATGGGGCATTGAATTTCATAAATGTTCTGTTTATCAGACCACAAATGACACAAGAATTATGTTGAAAAAACGGTAGAGGCTGGAGCACAATGTTTCTCACTGATTATTGTACAAAAAACATTGTTTTTCCAGACTCAAATTGAGATGGAGGTGGTACCATCCTGATTACATGAACTCATGTGCATGTGTACTGTGCCTTCAACTGGCTCAAGCAAATACTTTTTTCACTCAATCAATGTATTTTAAGAGTTCTAATAATTGTATGATTGAAGAAAATGACAATTATCATGTTAATAAAATAAAAAACAGGTACACTGTTCAACATTAAATCCAATACAACATAAAAGTTAATATGTTGATTAACACAGTTATCAAACAAGTTGTTTAAAATCAAATCAACTATTGCATCAGCTCTTGTTTTCATGTAGTTCAGGCTCCTCTTGTAGTGTAGCTGCGATGAAATGTTCATCTGTGGTGGTCCCAGTAATATTTGTTCTTAGTGAAGCATGTCACATAACATGTTTAAGGTCTCTGAAACTGACAACATGACCACAAGTAGAATGACAAAGGAAAAACCAGAAAATATTTTCTCCATAAAATATGATCAGAGTCCTGGTCGGAGCCCCTGTAATCACCTCGGTATGACAGTGGTGAGCCTGACGGTCTATCTGCATGTCAGCACTCAGATGTTGATCAACCAATAGGCGAAAAGTAGATAAATATAAATAAAGTAAATATATATGAATAAAATAATTATTAAATAAATGGGGATATGTGCAAATGTAAATAAATATAGAAGCAAATTAAAACAAAAATACCATGTCACGTTTCTAAATTTAATGTCTACTTGTTTTTGGTGTGTTTAATGGCATATAAATGTATTTATTTTTGATTTTGGCAGTTTTGTTCCTCCATAGATTATTATAGAATAACACTATTAGGTTTTTTTTGCAGGCTACTTCATAATAAATACATACTGTAGTTCCCTGGGAAGGCTGTTCCAAAGTTCAAGTTCAACTTTTATCTTCCTTGCAACAGTCAACAGTTTGTCAATAGATCTATCTTTCTTGTAGAAAGCACAGCAGTATAGGCTGGTACCAAGTTTTCTGTAAGTGTGAATGAATTTGTTTTCTTGAAAGAAATTGAAGAGGAAAGAGCTTTGTTTAAATCATTTTTTACTGCAGAGTTACGTATTGTGCATTCTTTGTGTGACAGTATAATAGATAGAGTAGTACATAGTCTGTGTTGACTTAGCAGGTATGATAGCTATCATAAGTCTGGACTCCAGTAAAATTACATTTTAACAGTGCTGATTGTTTATTTACTGTTTTGAATTGTGATCTGTTGAGGTATCTACCACAGAGACACAAAGACACATTTATAGTGTAAATCCACTATTTGCTGTGGTTGGCCTGGTGTTACATGTAGCAGTTATTTAAACGTCAGAACTACTTAATGGCACAGTTCACATTGACTGCTCACTGTAATATAACTCTTTGTGTCAGCCTTTAATATCCCTACCTTAGGGCTGGACAATAAAACAATAACAATAATTATCGCAATATAATTTTTTTCAACAATATAACAAATGTTCAATAAATATTCAATAAATGTTTGATTTTATTCACTTGAATCATACACGAATTAGGACTTAATTTTTTATTAAGATGGTTATTTTGTTGAGGAAAAAGGACTGAAAAAAAATGTTGAAAAAGATTTTATTATAATTGTTTTGAATGTTCTACCTCAGATTTGTGAAGTGATCCACTGTTTGGCCTCAAGTGTTGACCATAAAGATGAGTTTAAACCACAATTAACCATCAGGTTTCTTCAACTTTCCCTCAGTAGCAAAAATCAGCCTTTAAACTCAAAAGAAATAAAGGTTAGATACTTATCGTGATAATTATCGAATTCAAAAGATTTGAAACTTTTTATCGTGATAACATTTTTGGCCATATCGTCCAGCTCTACCCTACCTACACATTTACACTTAAAAAAATTAAAGCATCTCTAAACAATATTTTTCATTATCACATGAATTATCATCATTCAGCAGAGGTTTTAGTTATCTGATCTGCATTTTTATTGTTTTGGTTAAGTCTCACTGACATCAGTGTTGTTTCCAGCAGCAATAGGCAGCTATTTTCAGGGAAAAGCTCTAAAACCACACTGTACACTTCCAGTCCTAGCTGGTGAACACATTTAGCAGCTAAAAAGTAGAATATTTTTCTCAGGAGTTGGAAACAGAGCTAAGAAGAGAGACAGCCTATGCAAAAATTTGCTGGCCCCTTACTGACAGTAATTTAAGAGGTATTCAGGTTATTTACTTGAGTAAAAAATACTCAATTAAAAGCTAAAGTCCTGCATCCTAGTAGAGAAGAATTGCAAAATGTATTTAAATGATCAAAATGTAAAAGTACTGGTTGGGTAGTCAAATGTCCCCTGTGACTGATATATTATTATATGTGACATTATTAGATTGTTAAAACTGATGCATCAGTGTTAAAGCAGCATTTTACTGTTCACTGTTGTGAGTTGGATCTACAGAAGTTTTTTCGATTTTGTATGCAGTAAGGTTGTTTCGTCCCGTGGTCCTGTGCTGCTCCAACTAGACACTGCTTTTGCATAAAGGGGTCACAAGCCAAAAAAAGCAAATGCAAATAGCCTCTTCATATGTAAAATCTTAATCTGAAAAAAATTAATTAAAATGTAGTGGAGTGGAAATAGAAAGTAGCATGAAATGGAAATTCTCAAGTACATTACTTGAGTAAATGTACTTGAGTAAAGTTACTTTCCCCTGCTGCCTACTGACCCCCAGCCTACCGTCCTGTTGCCTACATTTTCCCACTACATCCAGTGCAGCCAGTCCTCCTGTGCTGGAATAACACATCATTTGTTTATTGTTTGTGGTAATTTGATTAAACACACAAAACCTTATATGTAAAGTTCTATTGTGAAGCTCTTCAAACTACACTTACACAGGGTTCCTGTACAAGACATGGCTAAAAAATGTGCTATTAAAGCAGGACACACTTCAGCTAATATTGTACTTTAGTGTTGAAATTCTCATACAAATTTGCAGTTAATGAAATTACCAAAAACAATTCACATGCAAGTGAACTTGGATCTTTTAGGACCCTTCAAGGCTATGGCACCCTGGGCAGTGTTTTGTAATCCAGCCTTGATCAGGTGGCCAGAAACACAACTCAGTCAGTGAATGCATGTTTAAAGCACTTGGGGCTTCTATGCCTTTCTGGCCCATTGATTGTATTCGCCTATTCCTTCAAAAAGGCAGGTTTGTGATGCACTTTTATGTACTGTATTTTTTCCCCGGGGCATTTAATGCCTTACTAGAGAGCTGTCAGATATGAGGGGAGAGAGATGGGAAATGACATGAAGCAAATGTCCCCTGGCGGCTGTGAATTGGAGCCCACCAACCTCTTGTCCCCATTTACAGGTTTGTCCAATGCAGTACTGCAGTACTCGGGGTGGGGTCCATGGATGGAGCTTCCGGGATGTGCTGTTTTCAGGCTACGCTCCAGATGGGGGGATGTTCATGCCAGAGAGTGTGCCTGTCCTGAGCCCGGACACCCTTAAAGGCTGGAAGGGGCTGTCCTACACTAAACTGGTGGTGGAGGTCGCCTCCCTGTTCATCCCCACTCAGCTGGTCCCCAGAGAGGACCTGGAGGGTGAGCTGGTGAAATACTGTATTCACTGCTATCGCAACGTAATTTGATATATAGAGTGATGTTTGTAAAAGTACACATGATTAAAGTGACTAAAGTCTTTAAAGATTGAATGTTAACTAACCAAAGAAATAAAGCAGAGCAATTTGTCAAACCTATTCCATTACAGAGCTGCACAGCAAGAAATTGAATTCTTCTCTTTCATCTTTTTCCCTCTCCCAGTCCTAGTGGGTGGAGCCCTGTCTGGTTTCTCAGTCCCTGAGGTGGTGAGAATTGCCCGGCTGAAGGAGGGTCTGTTGGTCCTGGAGCTCTTTCATGGAGAGACCTTGGCCTTTAAGGATCTGGCCATGACATGCACGGTGCGCTTCCTTGACTACTTCCTGCAAAAAGAGAATCACAGAGCTACCGTTGTTGTAGGTAAGAACTAACACCTCTAAGGTGATGTGATAAAACTAAGGAAATTTGTTTGTTTGTTTGTTGCAGACATTTTTTTCTTGCAATTATAGCTGGGAGTATTACTGTTCTTTTTCCTTTGATTCCATGATTCTCAGGCTGTGATTCAACCTTGATTTGTAGTCAAGACCACCCAAACCGACATCAAGTCATTAACCAAAACCAGAGTGTATTAAGACCAAGTTAAGACCAAGACCAGTGCCCCACACTACATAACACGATAGAATGTGGAACATGATCATAGGCACTTCTCAAATGACTCAAACAATAACTCAAACTCACAACTCAAAAAACTTCTGAAATCAACAGAACCATCTTTATTAAACACTCCATGTTTTACCATCCACCTATTGCAGTATAAATGTTTTGTGCAAGCATTAGATTTTATGTTTGACGCTTGTCTTCACACATTTGATCCTTCATATTTCATGAATAGAATTTACATTTTTAATTGAAGTGGCAGCGTTTTTCGGTCCCCTCTCTCAGCTGTCACATCTCTATGCTAGCTCTGATCAGGGGAATGAGGGAGTGGTACCATGGTAGCTGACGTAACCTGTTTCGTCATTTATTGTCATAAGCAAAAATGTAACTTAGGAACAAGTTCTCGCCACATGCCCTGTCCCCTCAGTCTCGGCCTTCCGATTAACGGGCAACTCGCTCTACCTCCTGAGCCACAGCCGCCAGTTAGGATGTTAACAAATAAATCAGACAATGCACAGGCAATTTAGTGATCCCACAGTTGTAGTCTTGACTGGTTAATACTGCGCAAACTCTAAATGACTTCACCAGAGCAATTTTTATATTTTTACATTTTTGTTCCGGTGGGAGGGAGTGGAGAAACGTTATCCATTTGTTTTAACAGTGCTCTCTGTGCACAAAGCCAGGGCCCTATTTCCCCATGACAATTGAGTATACAAGCTTGGTGTATGGGGAGAACTGAGCTTTTGTAAAATTATGACATAAGCTGTAGTAGTAACCAGTAACACGGGGACTTGGGCCTAAATAGGACTAGGTGGCAGAGCTGGTGCAGTTTAAAACCAAAGAATAAGTCCAGCAAAGGCAAATAAATCCATGGGAACAGGCAAAATCCAAAGTCAGCCTGGCAATGACCCTGATGAGAACCTGTGACTTCATTAGGCTTCCACTGATGTAGAATAGGCCAAATGTCCCTGAACCATACTAGTGCAGTAGCAATTCTTTCAAATGCATTGAAGTACCATGTCCCTCTGAGGTGTAGCCACTGCGGCTCGTTATCTAGAACAGAACTGATCTGATGCCACAATTGATAAGGTGACTTTTTGATGAATTTTTCAGTACCTTCTGAAAACTATGACAAATAACTGTTTCAACAATAAACCATTTTCTGATCTGACACTGCTATGATTGTGGTCATGGTTACAAAAAACAAACCATAACTGTCTCCTTAATATTCTCCTTAAAGTCTGCATTTGTTTGACTAATGCATCCACCCGACATCTTCCTACATGGAGTTTCTGGCTCTATAATACTACCACCTGACTTCCTCCTTTGACAAGAGTCAGAGCATAAGAGCAATAGCAGGTGCACACTGTTAAGAGCTTCCTAAGGTTGGATGTCTGTGGTGATGAATGGAATACTTTTTAAAGTAATATGCTGCATTTTAAAATATTAAAAAACAAAGTATAAATGTTATAAAGAAAACACACAATAGAAGTGTTTCATACTTGGGATTGTTAAGTATGAAAATGAAGCTTAATGTTCCATCAGCAGACAGGTTTCTTTCATGTCCTGATTCATGTTACTCAGTGGAGTTTAACAAGTAAACTTTGATGGATTTAGCTGCTCGTGCGGGGCAATGTTGTCCTTAACCAAAAATTAAACCTCAAATTAATCAGTTCACAAGAATCAATTGTGGATTTCATTCTGTAATTTCTTTACTAGACCCATGCACAGAAATGCACAGCAGTATACACACCATAGACTAAAAAGAAAAGATGTAGAAACTGAAAACAAAACTTCAGGAAGTATGTGGCTGAAGATAAAGAGGCTTTACTTTGACATAGACAGTCATTACTGTGATTATCATTTCATTTACTAGCACATTAATGCTCCCTAGAGGAAGAAAGAAGCACCAAGACTATACAAAGTATCATAGATAGTGTCATAGATGATAAATGTAATGTATTGGAATCAGTCCATTTGTGGTTTTCCTCTCCAGGTACATCAGGAGACACAGGTGGCTCGGCCATCCAGAGTGCAAAAGGTCTCTGTGGATTGGATGTGGTAGTGGTTTACCCCCGAGGACGCATCACTCCAGTCCAAGAGAAACACATGATAACCTGTTTGGAGGATAATGTCCATGTGTTTGCAGGTAATCCTAATGAGGCTAAATTAATAAAGGCTGTTATTATCCGAAAGCCTCAGTTTTATTCTTCTGAATCTTTTGAGTGTGTTTTACCTCTACCTCTGCATTTTGTAGCGGACGGCAGCTCAGATGACATAGACCAGCCTCTACGCCATCTGTTTTCTGACCAGGAGCTAGTCAAGTCTCATGGCCTAATGAGCCTTAACTCAGTCAACTGGTCTAGAGTCATGATCCAGCTCGCCCACTTCATCTATGCTTACCTGGAGCTCAGTGATCTGGAGCAGGCTGACTTAGACATGCCTGAGCTGGAGGTGGTGGTGCCTACTGGAGGGGCGGGAAACATTGCAGGTGGGTTCAGTTGATTACTGTTGGTGAGGGATTGAATGAATTATGACTAACCCAGAAATCCATCTTGAATTAATAAATATTCGAGTATTCGAGTAATATTGAGTATTTTGCACACTTGTATGCCTGTGCTTAAATGGCATTATTTCTATTACTTTTATGTTAGTACTTGAGTTTTGGCAGTTTGTCCTTTGTTTCTTGTAAATTTCTGGGATAAATAAAGCGTCTATCTGAACAGCCACATGATGCAGCATTAAACAAGGATGCCTGCAAATTTGGCTCCAGGTGACTAGTTTTCAAATTAGTCAATTATGTTCTCTATTGCTTCAATTATTTTATAAAGTTGAGGAATGGCGGACTCACAAAAGAATGTCCCAGCAAAGGTGCATGAAAAAAGGATTTTAAGGTGAACATCCAAGCCCCCTCACTTGCATCTCTGTGCCTGGAGTGAAATAATAACTAGAAGAGAGAAATAAATAACAGGATGACATTAAACATTCTATGGATATATAAGTGCAGACTATTTGTGTATATTCTCAAGGAGAACATTCTCTCTAGTCCCACGCTTCTGAACTTTTCACCTGTGGTTGGGATGTTAGCAGTTATTTCTAAACTCAAAATTAACTTGTAGTTTTCCCTGGAGTCACCCGACAACGCTGAGGCTAGCAACCAGCTGGCTAGTTTCCAGTCTGCAAGCACCCAACCTGCTAGTAATCAGACAGTTAGCATCCAGGCTTCTAGCCACTAGACTTCACCCCGTCCTGTTATCCATCAGCCTTCATCCCAGCTTGCTGGCCACCAGCCTTCACTTCGATTAGGCTCGGGGTCATCAGTCTTGAGCCATCCTGTCCTGATTCAGCCCCCTGGAAAGCTCCAGTCCGATTCATGGTGCATTCCATTTGACATGAGAAGTCGGAATTTCCTAGTTTCAACGGAAACGCCCCCTCAAGTCTATATTTCCAACTTGGAAAGTCAGGAGAACCTCACCAATCCCTAGCTTAAAATCCAAAATGGCTGCTCCCAGAATCAACAGTAGTGAAAGCTTTAGTAACCTACTCTTTATTGTACATCTGTCTTATTTGTGTCTCATTAAATACAGTCCTGTCCAACTTATATCCGTAGACATTAGACATGCTACGATGTTTGTATGTGCAAAATACTGCGTAATGTGTTGTTATCAGCTGTTTTTTCCAAAAATGGCCAGAGGCATCAATCTTGGTTTTCCGACTCTGTTGTTGTACTGGAATGCCTTCAACTTGGGTATGATGTCATTCCCAGCGCCGACTTCCGAGATAAATGGAACGCACCATCAGTCCCAGTTCCTGAATGTTTTAGAGACTCCTGGCTTCTTTTTGTTGGACCTTGTTTTGGAGCCACAGAGCACCCACACAGTTAGCCTCCAGCCAGATAGCCTTGCGGCTAGTCTTGTACCAGCCAGTTACCTGCTGGATCTTGCCCTGGAGACACCTCTAGTGAAGCCCTCCAGAAGGAGGACTGGCTCTCGCCATTGTCGTGCCTCTCCATTGCCCAGTGCCCAATAGTCTTTGTTGCCCAGTACCACATAGTCTTTGCTGCTCAGCTCCTTATCTTCATCGCTGCCTAGCTCCTCGTCCTCGCCACTGCCCAGACTAAGCTCAACAACGCTTTAGAGACTTTGCCAGCCAGTTTTACTGAGATACAGATACTTTGCTGTCCAGTCCCCCAGAGGTTTAGCTGAGTAGTGCTCCAGAGACTGTGCTGGCTAGCACTCCAGCGCCTGTGTTGTTCAGTACCAGTTCTGTCTGCTTTTCCTTCGGCCGCTCCGGGCTCTCTGTTGGCAGCCCGGCCAACTGCTACTGGTTTCACGTCGCTGACCGGGCCGACTCCCGCTCCTCATGTCCAGTCGGTTGCCCAGATGACTCCTGTCCTTGCTGAAGTGCAAATGACTCCAGCTCCTGTGCTGCAACAATCCCCTGAGCGAGAACTTCAACAGTCCCGGCCTCCAGAGGGTTTCTGCCTTTGCCTTTTGGTTGCCCTTCAGACCTGCTCGGTCCTTCAGTTCTGCCTCCAGGCCACTGGACTCCTACCTTTAGGCCACTGGTCTGAAGTCTCCTGCTCCACCCTGTCCAGCTCTCGGGACGCCCACCTGAGAGCCTTCAATCCTTTATTTGACAAAATATCAATGTGTGAGAAATTCCCATCACAAATTAATATTATTATTATTATTACGTTATTATATATGAAGGTTTTTAGTTGACAGAAAAACAAGCAAATCTTCACATTTGTGAAGGTGAAAGCTGATAATCTCAAATCGGCTAATAATTTTGTTTATCAGTTATCAGAATTGAGCAACCAAGTAACTAAGACTAATTGTGTCGGCATTCATTTCTGAAAGTTAATTCCCATGTAGTAATAGATTTACAACCAGTTACTTCTGTCTAGTCATTGGTCTGTGTAATTGAATGTAGTCATTAATCATTTTGGTAGCAAAGGTATCAAACTTTCAGAAACATGCTTCTACCTTAACAAAAGACTTATGAGAATGTTTATCCCTCTTTCCCTCCTGTCTCTCTGTGTCCCAGCTGGCTACATTGTAAAGCAGATGGGACTGCCCCTGAAGCTGGTGGCCATGGTGAATTCTAATGACATAGTGCACAGGATGGTAACCACTGGTGACTTTTCCATGGCAGCTAATGTCACACAAACCTTGGCACCTGCCATAGACATCCAGGTAACAGTTACACAGCCTGTACTGATAACTGCTCATATTAATGAGAATTTTAGACATGTCAGCCTTAAGATTACCTTTGATAAGATCATGTATCTTTATCCATTACTGTCTATTTCTCTGTATCAGGTCACAACTGGATTCACTCCAGACCTTTATTTTGTACAAAACTTACTGTACAACCCATAATTTGTGGTTTTAGGAACAGTTGTAACTTTAACTATAGCTGCACTTATACTTTAAAGGCACTGCATTAAAGGCTCACAGCTTAGCTTCGAAACCTACACATGAAGCCTGACGTATGCCTCCTCAAAAATGTAACTACACATTGGGACTCTTCAGCCCCAGAGATACCATGTGGGGTCCACAAGAATTGTGACTTGCCATCTGGCTTTCTTATTAGATTATTTGATAGTGAAGACAACATTTAAGAAGTTGAAGACAGAGTCAGTAGTCTTTTCCATTCATGACCATCGTCAGAACGAATGAATATATAATATGTGTATAGTCATGCGTATACCTACAGCAGGCATTCACAACAGTTCACAATAACTATTCCTAGTACTACCAGTAGTGGGGCTTAAATGTTATGTTTGGTTTGAGGGTTCATCCCCGCAGGCAGATGTCAGCAAATTTAATGGCAATTTCACTATAATTTATCCGCGAAATGTCCCAATATAGACCCGTGGGCAAGTAAATCTCAGTGTTTAACAGGAAAGGGTTTAACATCTGAGGAACACAAATCTGATCAGTAACATACTGCACAATTAGCACAATGGGTTTTGATATCGCTAGTGCAAATTTTGGTCCAATGGTGGCACTAGATGAAATACCAGTTGGTCATCCTAAGACATTAGGATTCATCCTCTGGGGACAAGGAATTCCCATACATAAAAGTTATATTGACATGTTTGGTCATTCAGGATGCTGTGTCACACTCCCGGATTTTTGGCTTATAGGATCCATACAACATGGAGCGTGTGTTCTGGCTACTGCTGGGCAGAGACGGAGCTTCAGTGAAGAACATGATGGAGGAGTTTCAACGATCACGTAGACAATCTCTGCCTGAGAACCACCGCAATCTGGTACCAACCATTCAACATTTACTGCATCATTCCAGGCATGCCCCCCCAATTCTACATTTTAACCTACATTCACCCTAATAATTTTATGATCTTTCCCTCTGTGTTACTTCTAGTTGTCACAAGTTTTATCAACTGGAACAGTGTCTGATGAAGGGATCCTGGATACCATGAGACGATGCTGGGAGGAAAACCAGTATGTGCTGTGTCCACACACTGCTGTGGCTGTATGGCACCACTACCACTGTCCACACAGCCCAAGGCTCCACAGGTCAAACATACTGTATTCATCTATTTAGCCACACACACACATTTCTCAGGTTGTCTACAGCCTTAAGGAGGAAATAAAGCTGATGACATCACTTTAAGGGGTAAAGATTGTGTACATTCAAAAATGTCCAACTTGACAGAAATAGAAATTCAGTCAAATATGAAGCCTCATAGAAAAAGATTTATGCTTGCAGTTGTCTTCAGTCTCAGCTGAAATTGAGATAACCAAAACAACAACTGCTGCTCCAGAGGCGTATTTTAGTAAGTAGAAGCAGTTTTACTCTGAAGCTGAAAGAGAACAAGCACAAAGAACCAGAAGAAGAAAAGAGCTTTTCTGAAAAGTTTCAAAACGCAACTAATCATAAAATATTTTAGACCAATCCCAAAACAGTCACACACCAGTGACTGGTGTGCATACAAGAGTCTGCAGTCATGTTGTGAGGCAATACTTAGCTAAATGCTAACGTCAGCTTGGAACCATGATCACAATGCTTACCATCGTCAACTTAATTGTGTGTTACCATGCTAGCAAATGCTCATTAGCTCTAAATACAACTGAAAATAAGACTCAAACTGACTCAAATAAACTGGAAGTGTCCTTTAACTTCTGTCTCAAGTATATAACTGCCTTAACACTATAACCTGCCAGATCTGACCATTCCCTCACCACTTACTGTGCCCCCAAACATCACTTCTTTGATTTGGTATCCAGTGGTCTCTCTCCATGTCCAAGACAAATGTGTTTCCATCTACACCTTCCTCGGAGTGTGCTAACACCTAACAAAATGTGCCTTTACTCAGCTTCTCTAGGTCTTATCCAGTTTTCGAAGTAATTACTAAAACTCTTATTGCAGGTGTTACGTTGCAACAGCATCTCCAGCCAAGTTTCAGGCAGCAGTGCAGAGAGCTGGTCTGACCTTTGACCTACCTGAGGCAGTGCTGGCACTGGACAAGTTGGCCACCCGTTACCAGAACCTGGAGCGGAGCCTGAACTGGTGCAAAGACTGGGAGGACAAACTGAAAGAGAAGATCCAGTATGTGAGTTCAGTCAGGAAAAACAGGGAGAAGTGCTACAGCTGATTATGAAAGATGTAAAATCGGGTTTTACTTCAGAAATGCTGATTGAACATTAATTTGTATATGGATGAGGTCAGGTGAGTCTGGCAGCTTGTCCTTGATCTATGCACTTCCTTATCTGGATGTAGTAAGGTATGTTGATGGGAAAGGCCTCTTCTTCCCTCTTTGATGAACTTGGTCCATAGTGTCATGCAACTTATCTTTGTTTGTACAGTGATGTAACACACCACAAACCAATCACTTATTCCTTCCACAACTTTGATACAAATGTAAGTTCATGCTGAAGAATAAAATCAGACAGTTTTCTATGACTTTGTATCGAAAATAATAAAATGTATTTTCTAAAGAGTTTAAACGTCTCACCACAAATTTGCCAAATACCACTTTAAAAGTGGAGTTTCTGTAACTGACATTTACCCTTCAGGTATACAGCTTGTATGTGGGGCGGCTGTGGCTCAGGAGGTAGAGCGGGTTGGCCGTTAATCGGAAGGTCGTTGGTTCAATGCCTGGCTCCCCCTGGTTGCGTGTTGAAGTGTCCTTGGGCAAGATACTGAACCCCGAATTGCCCCTGGCGGCTGTTCCGCCAGTGTACGAATGAGTGTGAATGTTAGTTTCCGTTTGAGCACTTAGGCTCAGTGTATGAATGTGTGTGGATGTAGTGTAAAAGCGCTTTGAGTGGTCGAAAAGACTAGAAAGGCGCTATACAAGTACGGAGCATTTACATTTATACTGCAGCTACAGTATAGTTACCATGAGCGCATCAGAACAGTAAGGTATCTGAAACCATCACAGACATGCTAAAGATGTTTTAGACATTTGTATTTACCCACTTTATCTTAAAAGTCAGTGGGTGTATGCAGGTTTAGCCTATTAGTTCTGTTTCATTTGTCATTCTGACCACATCCATATAAAGACATGCAGCAGCAAAATGAGCTGTAGTTTCTTTCGGGTGCAGGACATGACAGAGATAACGTGCATTTCTGTTTTGTTAAATGCTAAAATGCTCAGAGACTTCTGTTGCTCTTTAAAGCCTGGGCTCTAGCTCTCTAATCAAATGGTCACTAAACAATGGTTAATTTCCTTTGATGTGCCCCAGTAAGCCATGGCAGTGAAATGCACAATAGCTGGGCCCTGAAACCAGCAAAAGGGAATGGAATGATGCTATTATTCTGTTCCTTATTAAAAGTAGCAATATAACACTGTAGAACTCCTTAATTCAAAACAATGCTTTTAATTATCAGCAAAATATAGTCATTATGCAGCAGAATGGCCTTTTTCAGGTCTTTATATACTGATGGGTAGTTTAATATCTAACTGTGCACCATAACATGCAACCACAAGCTGATAATATGCTTAACTCTTAAATATTAAGTAGCTGTCAAATATACAACATTTCCCTCTGAAACGGCAGAGAATAAAGCAACATGAAATGGAAATACTCAAGTGAAGTACAAGTGCCTCAGAATTGTACTTAAGTACAGTACTTGGCTTTCCACCACAGCTTATATAAATGTTAATTACACCTGTGCTTATTCTAAAATGTCTGCTGTGAATAGTGTCTGAATTATACTGTAATTACATGAATAATAATGCAAATATAACAATGCAAAAGCAAGTCTATGTATGTAAGTGATTTGGACAAAAGTAGGCCCACTGATTTAAAGGACATTTGCTTAAAAGTTGGACTGCCACTACTGCTGAGAAGGTGTGTTAATTATTAAATACAGTTGTCTGCAGTTTTGGTGAAGAGACTATCCTATGATCAAACTACCAGTAGGACTTTAAACTTGGTGGGTTTGGTGTCAGATGATGCTCTGCTGGGGGCGAGAGGGAGAACCACAGTGGACAGTGCGTAGTCTCTCGAGACGCAAACAGGTCCACGTCTATTGGAATATAATTCTTCAATTCATTATTTTGTATTATTTATGTATTTACCTTAACTTTTTATATGATAATGTAAAGTCTATGCTTGGTAATTTAACAAATGTGTGCTAACTGGTTTCTTCCTTGGGGTGGCGCCTGACAGTACACTGTAGGTTCTACTCATAGACTGTATATAAAAAGGTTCTACTGGTTGTACTGACTGGCAGCGCAGCATCATATCCATGATGCAAGAAACTGATATTGTTTTTACAGTAACTTAGTTAACGTTAGCTTAAGAGCAGTGTGACGTTTTACTTAGATTAAAATAGATTGAATAAACTAAAAGCTAACTGTATTGTAATTATATTTTAGGTAATTTGTTCCAGTACAAACAAGTGTCTGAGTAATGGACAAAGTAATTAAATAAATTGACACTGTATAATGAAAAGAAAGAAAAAATTAAATAACGATTTTTTTACGAGGTGAATAGACGTGTATAGCGAGCGTCTTATCCGGTGGTGGTCGGAAGAACATCAGTTAACCATTGACCGCGGATCCCAAAACACATTCTGTGTTTTCCGAGGAGCTCTGAATGTAGCACAAGGTTTGACAGCTAGACGGCCAAACATGGCGGCTGCTAGCTAGACAACTAGTCAACACCTTCTGCTTTTATTATTACTGTCGGCAGTCAGGATATAACCAGGCCCGGTAGGGATTCACAGAAAGACACTGTGAAGGACTGTCGCCCATTTTTCGCCTTTCCTGCTTTTTATCCAGCCGTCGTCCGGGATGTGAAGGCGGGTTGTGAGCCACAGTAACGATACACTCCAGACCTGAGTGAGCTGGCACAACAACAGGGAGGACTGAGGGCGGACGCTTTCTGTGTGGTTTCTTCACCTCTGCCGAAATGTTTCACAGGTAAGACATGGTATTCGTGTAACTTACTGGCTGCGTGTTTCTGCGTTGTTTAATTACGCCTGTGTGACTGTCATATGACACGTTGCTGGCAGAATTTTAATGGCACCCAGAGATAAAAATTGAGAAGGGAGAACCTAACGTTAGATGTTGTGATAAAAGACAAGGGTATTAACGTTAACATTAGGGAGCTCAGGTGTCCTCCTTTCTATGGGGACTTAGTTATGACATACAGCCATACCATGGATCTAATATTCTGGACCATACGCTTATTTGCTAAGATTTGCTCTCATGGTAATGTGCTTTTAAAAAAAAAAGCTAATCAAGTCCCTGTGTAGTAAATGACTGTATCTAAGATAGCATTATGATAAAATACTTTTGTTTTAAATAAAAAATAAACATTGAGCTATTGTGCTGAAGCTTCAGCTTTGTTTTGTCTGTAGTGACTTGTACGCAAACTGGAATTAACGTTACAGATCACCTATTGGCGATCCATAGAAGATAATCTCCTTAATTTAATATTCCTACGACTGAATACTCTCAACCTAAAATGTACATTATACGTTTGACAAAGGCACTGTATTGGTATCCAAAGAGTGGTATAACTAACATTACTAATGCATTATGAACTTAGGTCCCAGGAAATCAGTGGGCTCTTTCAGCAAAATAGGAGAAGTTTGGATGCAAGACTTTTCATTGGACTTGCCTTTGTGATGATGCTGGGCAATTTCTCTATTTTCTGTTAATTCACTAATTGAGAAAATAATCGACAAAATTATCAATGGTGAAATTAATCAGGCCTATTATAGAAGTTAGATAGAAGGTGTTTCTGAACAAGGAGAAATTAGTTGAAGTTCGTCACCTAGCTAATACCATCCTTACAGGCACGTGGTGGTCATAGCATCATGACCACCAAAATGATGGTCAGGATTTTAGGGATTATGACAAGAGACAAGAACAGAGAAATGCTTGATTAAAAACCTGCTTCCTGGTGTATACAAACTAACCTTACACAGTTTGTATACAAACTATCCTTATGCTGTGACATCAGAATAAATCTGTCCAGTCCAGTCCTGAACCCCAATGATGTTTTACTGCCAGTATAGCAAATATTGCTTCATATTGTACTATGCATACTAACATAATGTGGATTTATTATTTTCTCGGTATCCTTTTACATTCAGAACACACTTGGCATCTTAAAAGCTGCATACCTGTTTGTAGATCAGGTCTGACTTATTGACATGTGGCTTATGTTTTCCTGCTGGATTACTGCTGTGATAGCACTTCTACCATGTGTCTGTACATTGTTAATAATGACCAGCCTGCAGAGCTGTCTGGTGACCTGCTGCTGTTACTCTGCTATTTAACGTTATTTGTTATTTCCCATTTATTGTCCATCTATTCACAGTGCCTGTGTAACTGAATACTTCATGACTTTCATCATACACTGGCTCAGAGCACACACTCCTTATATCTCCTGTTAAACTAGGGATGGGTTTGGTTAGGGACCTTTTGATAACTGATTCAGTACCTACATTTTTGTGATACTTTTTTTAATCACATACCTTACTTTGAGAAATACAAACATGTTTTTCTCTAAAAACCTTTCTTTTTTCCCAAATAAAAGTCTCAAATGTTATGTGGGCTTTTAAACACAAGCAGCTGTAAAAGGACTAAATCTGAAGCTATCAGATCTGACCAGACGTTCATTATGTAACAGTTTTTGATACTCAATTCTACGGACACAAAACTGTATTTAGGTGTGTGTGCAGCTTCACTGTCTTCCATGCTGCTCAAATCTGTGCACTCACTCAGTCAGTTTGAAAAATTGTAAATGTTCACATTTACAGCCCATCATAAACATTTCTAAACAACTTTTTTGCCTTGTCCTTTGCTCAGTTGCTACATTTCGGCTCATTAAGGCCAGTCTGCTCATCTCTTTTTGCATTCTGTTAACGGTTTGCTCTGATATTATAAAAAAACTACTTTTGTTTGATGAGGTAGTAAAATCATTCTGCTCTGTTGCATTAAAATGTATTATCCAGATTGTTGTAGGAATGACCAGAACAGGTCAATTCTTCAGACGTTCAGGGCGTTTCCATGTTCAGTCTCAGCACGAAGTAGCTTACTGCTAATCACGTAAGTGAGAGAACAAATGGCAAGGTTTTAACTTGAACATTTTTAAACATTTAATTAATTCAATTGATTTAAAAATAAAAAAATCTTTCAATAGGTTGACTAATCGTATCAGCTCTACTGCTATCTGTAGCTAACATTATGGATCACGTGACATGATAATACCTTTCAGTCACATCATTGTAATCTTCTCAAGCTCTGCTTACGCTTTGTAAATGGGAAAGTTGGGCAACATGATGATCTTGTTCTGTCTGACCAACAGTCCAAAACCCCAAACTTATTCAGTTTGCCATCACATAAGACCAAGAAGAGCAGCAACAACTCTCAGTTAAGAACTAGGAGATGTTTGACAGGTAACTAGGGCTGAACAATGAATCGCAATTTTGTTGTAAATTTGATCATTCCGCCTAAAATTGCAAATCATATCGCAAGTGCAATGTCAGTCAAAATAATCGCAAGTAGATTTTTTTTTTCAAAATTGTTCAGCCCTACAGGTAACTTAAGTGATAAATCTATTATGAAACCTGTTGCTGATTAATCAGCGCTTTCAAACTGTCCTGGATTATTACGCCAATATGCCTGTGAACGGTAACACCCGGAAAGGGGGATCTGATTTGATCCGCCTCTGAGCTGGGAATGTTGGTTGTAACAGAGGCGGAACGTAGGGCTGGTCGATGTGGCCAAAAATGTTATCACGATAAAAACATTTCATATCATTTGATACCGATAATTATCACGATAAATGTCAAATTGTTATTTCTTTCAAGTTTATAGGCAGATTTTTGCTCCTGACTGAAAATTGAAGAAACCAGATGGTTATTTATGGGGTTAAACTTTTTTTTATGGTCAGAATATGACAAACACTTGATGCCAAACAGTGGATCACTTCACAAGTCTGAGGGAGAACGTTCAAAACTATTATGATAAAAAAAGATTTAACAAATATGATTAGTAAATGTTTTTTCACTCCCTTTACCTCAACAAAATAAATATTTTAACAGAAAATATATATTGAACATTTATTATATTGTTATTGAGGAAAATTATATTGCGATAATTATTATTATTGTTTTATTGCCGTGCCCTTGCGAAACGATGTCTGTGTGAAAAGCCACAGCAGGAGTGACGTTTCAAGATGTTGTGATACCAGTCGCGGTCTTTTTTTAACAGTCTAACTCTGAAAGTCCACTGACTCTGGCTGCACAACGGTTTTGTTAGGTCCCCAGCCCGGCGTCAACGTCCACGGGAAGTATCTCAGTATCTTGTTGTTTATTTGTCATTTTTGTGCTTCTACTACCTTCTCCACAGCTCTCTCTTGCCCTGTTTTGTTCCGTCAGCTTCAGGGAGCATTTCAGAATCAGAGCATTTTGCCTGCCTGATTTTGCTGCCATGTTTAGATTTTATTGATTCGGTAATTAGTGCTTGCATTTGTGCTTCTACTAAGATTAAGTAGGCTACCTAGTTAAATGGTTTTTTGTCTGTTTTCACAGTGTTTATTGTTGTTTTACGATTGGGAATCTGCACAGGGTATTTCATTTTGAAAATTGACCGGATAAGCTCCGGCAGCCTGCGGGGTTATGCTGCAATATTTTGTTCAGTATGAATGAGCGAATGCGGCATATTGACGGACATTCTTTCTGCGTTTATTGTGGGATCTCTGTGTGAAAGTGGCTTATAATACATTATTTCAACAATGAATATAATAATTCAATTAAAATATGAATTATAGGCCTACCCTTTATAACAGTGTATCCATCCCTTTAAAATCTGATTGTTGCAAATAAGTGAGAATGACTGCTTGAGGGCAGTAGCAGATTTATGGCATTGCTGTATCAGTGTGCGATGAAGTATCTTTGTTACTTGGATTAGCCAAAAAGACTGTCCTGCTTCCAGGAAATATACTAACTATATAACAAAACAGATCAACATCATGACATGATATAACATTACATACCCAAATATTATGCCCATAATTCCCATGGCTAGTTGATGGCCAACCAGTGAAGTAGAGGCTAGACACTATGTTTGAAGTAGTGACTCTATTTTCATCAGCTTTTCTGTCTTCCCTAAGGTGCCTGCAAGCCTTCCTCTGTAAACAGATCGGGCCTATTGCAGCTGTCCAACACACACACACACAAACCCACACTCCCAGTGGCATCTGGGTGGACACAAGCATTCCACAGTTAAATACCAAACATGCTACAGGTTCCTATGTAGGGCCTGTTTGAGGGAATGGAAAAAATATATACCATAGTAGAGACAGTAAGTACTGTGACCCCTGATATCGACTTTACTATGATGTGGTGATACTAGGACCTTCAATAAAATTCACTTGTGAATTTTCCTTGCTTTTTCTTCTTCCCAGCTGCCACTGTGTGACAGAGTGCCTCCTCTGACTGTACTGTCAGCTGAATGCCAAAGGTCATCTGGCACTGCAGGCAACTAACTTCAGAATCATTCCAAGTCATGCTGAAAGCATTCAGTAAAGAAGTGTGTCTGATACGCTACTGGTCTAACTCCCCTGACTCGTTCCTTTGCTTCGTGTGACCAACAGTCATTATTGTTTTGCCTCTCTGCAGGTAATCTCCGGCGTCTCCGTGATCCAGCCCCTCACCCCCCCTGCTGATGATGTCATCGCCACCAGCAAAGCCCTCCGACACCTCCCTCTCCGCTGCGTCCCGGCTGCCACCTTCTACGGCCCTGGACTCCCTGTCCGTGTCTTCCCTGCTCTCCGGGGATTTAGATGATGAAGGGGATGGAGGAAGAGGAGGAGGGGAGGAGGAAGGGCTGGGAGACTTAGAAGTGAACCCATATGATGGTTTGCCCTTTTCTTCGCGCTACTACGCCCTGCTGGAGGAGAGACAGCAGTTTCCCATATGGGGACTCAGGCAGAGTCTACTGGAGCACATGGAGAGCCACAGCATGGTGCTGCTCAGTGCACCCAGTGGAGCTGGAAAAAGCACCCAGGTAACCAGAAACCACAAGGGCCACAGGTTAAAATAACATGCCATGTATGTAATCACCTGGATTCATTCAGGAGATATTCTTAAACTGACAGTGTTGCAATTATAGAAGCTGAAGAAAACACATGGGGAAAAAAGGTGATGTCAACAGTAATACTTTGACCGGGGGAAATACACAGCAAATACATAAATTGATACATAAAACAATACAACAAAAGATTCTATAGGACAAAACTGATGACCACGCTTATAATTAATAATAAACACTGAATGGTAGTATTCAAATCTTATGTAAAAGAAAAAAAATCCATGATGTAAAATATTCTCCATTACAAGCAAAAGTCCTTTTGTAAAGATACGTCTATTTTGTATACAGTTCGGTAGCTAATATATAAAAATGCATCAAATACTTGAAACTGATCACATGTTCTACTGTCCATGTCGACAAAGTACCGAGCTATAGCTATCAAATACATGTAATGGAGTAAAAAGTAAGTACAAATACCTCAGAACTGTACTTAAGTGAAGCACAAAGCAAGAAAAATATACTTAGTAACATTCCACATATCTCCAGTAAGCAGTCACAATGTGAAAACTAAAATAAACCTTGTTAGCTCATTCTCCAGCATCGCAGATGAATGTGTGATGTATCTCTCCGTGTGTTAAATCTGTTTGAGGTGCGTTTTTTATGTTATGTGTTGACAAGGTGGTGAAGGTGTTTTCTTCATTAGCTTGTGTTTTCTTAAACTGCCGTGTGTAGAGCTTTCTTGTGAGATGTTAGCATGCCACAGAAACCTAATGGGTTGATCTCTTTTTTATTTTTATAAAGACCAGTCATATGTTGATTTCATTAAAAAATACTGGCCAACATATTGGATAAATGTGTGTTACAATAACTAAATGATACATATTTTTATAATTGTAAATTAATGTTATATTTTCATATATACAGTATATTGTATTTGAATTTAAGACCAAGCTGATGCTTTGTGCATAAACGGTGTCTAAGCCCATTCGCTGCTCTGTTTATAGTAGGTGTGTCATTTTGTACCAGGCCTTGCCTTGTGACTGCCTGCTTATCGTTCCACCTGCTCCTCAGCTCCCCTCCCCTCAGGCAGCGTTAAAGCGTTTCAGTAGAGTTACACTGTTCTGCTGTAAGCTGAACTCTCATTTAATCATGAAACACTCTGGGCTGCCCTCTCCAGTGCCTTCTTCTCAGCACAGTTTAGGCCACTGTAGACCCTTTCTCCTTTGTTTTTTACCTGCTGCTGCATCTTTGTGATTCTGGTGACACTTATATGTACTTATTACAGCTGTTGTTAGGGCACTTTGACCTTTGCACCTGGTGCTGTTGTAATGCTGAATTTAATGTCAGTCAGTTCTGCCATCTTCACTCTCAGTTAAAGGGCAACTGGTGTCTTACTCAGAATGGAATTCAAAAGTAATATTTCAGAATAAAGATATGAAACCATGGAACCTGAAGCCACAGAGATTACATTTCCATACAGGTCTGAATATTAGACACAGTTTGTGTCCTTTATTCTTCCATAAAGTGATCGCAAGTCTTCCTGGGTTTGTTTGTTGGGTGTTTGTTTGAGAATTCAGCGTGCACTTTTACTTTCCTCATCAGTAGGTCTAATTCAGGCTTTGATTAAATATTTATTCAAGTCCATTGCAGGGCTGTCCATGGATGGCACTTCAGTTGTGTGTTAATTTATTACTGGAACATATACACACCCACAGTACTGTAAGGCCTAGTGGATAAACACGTGGAACAGACGGCTGATGGTTGTGGATCCAGTCCGCAACACAAAGCCTGTCTGAATCTTCTTGAAGAGGTTTTTAAGATCATACACTATTTTTGAGGAAGAAGGTTTGTTTTTTTCTCTCTAGGTGTTGTAGCTGCAAGATTACATTTGTAGGGTTTAAAGTTACCATGCAGACTTTTAGTTGTGGAATTATGTTATACTGACAGCTGGTCAAATAACTCTGCCTTATGTGAAAAGGTCACTCATAGTAATGAACACACAGAGAATGATCTCCTCTACAGAGCGTTTGAGCTTATTTTAGCTCGTTATTTTGCTGGGACAGAACTCTGCCGTTTTTGGTTCAGTCTCAGCGCTCTCATCAACGTATTTTCATGTATTTCCCTCCGAGCCAGAAAGAGAGTGAATAATGAACTTTCATTTATCAGGTGGACACAAACACGACTCCATGAATGCTAATGCTGCTCTGTGTCTGTGTTAAGCTAACATGTTTGCCGTAACAACTGGTTTTTGTGGAGTTCTTCTGCCCCCAAGTGGCCAAAAACTAATTTAATGCAGCAAAACATCTTTAAGCAAATTGTATTCATAGTTTGGAGTCCTCATTTGGTGTGAGGCATTTGTGCAGTGGATGGACTGAACTGAACAATATTTTTTTGTCTGTGGAGTCTTGGACTTGTCCATATTCTCCTAGTGTGAGCTGGACTGTAGACGTCCACCTCCAGCTGCCACTGAAAGCTGAACATTGTAAGAAGTAAGAAGGAAAGTAGGAAAAGTGCTCCACCTGCTCCTCAAATGTAACTTATTATCTAAGGTGTAAAAACTGTGTATAATCACTCCCTGTCCTCAGTATTATATTACTACTTCCTCCTCCTGTTGACCCCTGTCTTTCTTCTCTTCTTCCTCGTGTCCTCCCTGCAGGTGCCACAGTGGTGTGTGGAGTATGCTTTGTCCTATGAGTTTTGTCAGGGCCTGGTGTGCTGTTCCCAGCCCTATTCAGTGGCAGCGGTGAGTCTGGCCCTTCGTGTGGCTGATGAGATGGACCTCAGCCTGGGTCTGGAGGTGGGCTACAGGGTTTCTCATGATGACAGCTGTACAGCCGACACCCTGCTCAGGTTAGTATGCATAGATAATAAACATCTTGTTATTTTCCCCAGAACTAGGTACTCATTTTCAGTTGCAGCTACCAACAACAAAATGGTAATCATTGTTTTCCCTATAATCAGTCACAGAGGAGGTCAAAGTCAAAATCACATAAATATGAAACATTTTAAAAGATGAAAACATAAAGTCATACTACTTCATCTGACTTGTGGGAGCAGCAACACAACAGTTTTTTGTTGCATTCAAACACAAGAGAACGTTTCCTCTGTACTAATGTGGACACTGCCTTTAGCTGCACTGCGCCTCTGTGATCAGAGTGAAGTGATCAATACTGTTATTGAGCGTAAATTTAGTTTTGCTGAATCATTATTACCAGTACCGACAGTATCACCCTAGATTTACCTCATTAGTGGCTATATTTCTTTTTTTTAAAAAACATACTGATTTAATCATTTCAACATATATCCAAAGGATTTTTTTTCATATTGACAACAGTTTATCATAACTGTGTATTCCATGGCAATATTCATAAAGCTTCATATTTAACAAACAGACATGAGAGTTGTATCCATCCTCACAGCAAGAAAGCACATGAAGTGTATTTCTCAAAATGTCAAACTATTAATTTAAACATAAACAGACTTTTCAGTGATTGGTTGAGCAGGCTTTTAAAAAAACTAAGTTATTGGACTTTTTATGAGTATTTATTTACATAATTCTGCTCAGTAAGCTCTGAAACTAAACGGCATCAAAAGAATCAGATAAATTAGCTTTGAAAACTAACCATAAACCGGCCTCATTTTTCTGCTTTTAACTTAAGGAGACTTAAGGCCTGCTTCTAAAAACTCATGCCCCCTAGGGATACCTTGGACATAACATATGGGAACTGACAGCAGAGGTGGCTTAAACAGGTTGAGAAAAGTAAACCACATTTTTCATCAAGATATTCTCCACAACAGCCACATTGTGGAGAAATTCGTGAAACGAGTCATTCATTGCTTTATGTTCTGAGCCCACTGCTGATCTGTGTCACATGTGATGGTCTTCTCCTCCCTGGGTGTAATGTAGATGGCTTCATTGGATTTCACCAGTTTTGTATGCTAATGTTACATGGTCTTTCTTGTGCTCACAGCCACACCTTGCCTCTTTGTACTCTGCCCTCTACAGTGGTGGCAGAAGAGGTATTGTAGCAGTGTATTTACTGAAAATTGATCCATGTGTCCTTTTCTGCCTTCTCATATGATTGTATAAATTAATGTACGGCCATAAAAGTATTTTTTCCAGCCATTTAGTGTGTCACTTCACACTAAATGTGTTATGTGTCAAAGGCTGACAGAGCTCCTGCCCACTGAGAGTGGTTTTTATGTGGTTTAACTCACTCCACCCTGCTGTCAAACTGCTTTAAAATCTCTGTTCCTTTAAAGGCTACTGGTCCTTTCTTCATCTCTTTGTTCCTTTCCTTCTCCCCAGGTTTGTCAGCGACACTCTCCTGCTAGAGGAAATGATGTCAGACCCCCTGCTGCATCAGTATAGCGTTGTGGTGTTGGACGAGCTCCAGGAGCGTACGGTGCCCACCGACGTGCTGCTGGGCCTGCTGTGTGACGTCTGCCGGCAGAGGCCAGACAACTTCCGGGTGGTTCTCCTCACTCACCCAACACTGGCACCTCGCCTCTCCTCCTTCCTGGGAGCATCAGTCCCTCACCTCTCCCTGGACAGCCTGCTCTCTAACCCACCTACCAAAGACCAGGAAGAGGGGCGCGAGGGAGAGAAGGACAGGAAGGCTGTGGAGATGAACAGGGTGGAGACGCTGTACCGGGAGCTTTCATCCGGGAAGGAACCGGTGGCTGCCGCCTGTCACATGGTGCTGGATCTGCACAGAAGAGGAGAGGAAGGAGATGTGATGGTGTTTTTGGCCAGTGCACAGGTACAAGTTTTCTACTTTATACACCTCAGAAAACAAGCCCACTTATAAATACTTTTTAAAACTTCCGAAGTATCAGAAAAATGGATGGTGGGCTTTCTGGGGTTATCTCATCCTTAGACTTAAGTACCAGATTTCACAGTGAACAGCTGTGTGTTCAGGCCAAATATAAAAAATGCTTCTTCTTGGACTTTGGGAAATGGGAATTTTTAACCATTTCTGACATTTTATGGGAAAAAATAATTGAGGAATTGAGGAAATAATCGTCAGCTTAATCAATAATGAAAATAATCATTAGTTGAAACACTAGAAGTGTATTGATTACTGAGGTTAGGAAACACGTCTTGAGCAGCCACGAACAGTGCTGGGCCGTGAGCTGATTTGGAAAGAAAATCATTACAGAAGAGGTAAAAGAAACGGATGTAAAATAATTAATACTCTGATGTGACTCTTTGTAATATCATAATGTAAGCCATCAGGTCCAATAAGAATTAAAAAGTGACAGTGCCCGGTGAGCAGCTTTCATTGAAATGACCGGGGAGCAATCTTTGAACACAGAATCCATCTATCTTAAAGGACAGATTCACAAAGTGTCTGACACTGACATGTGTACATTCAATAGTTTTTGCTTGTAATCATTCTTCCTGTTCATGCTGGCCCTGAAAACTCCTTTCTTAATGTACTACTAGTGTAGTGTATTTTCTGAGCTGTAGTGGAAGCACAGTAATGCAGAGAGGACATTTATTCTAAAAGGGCCGTGATACCACTTGGTTCATGAAGCCTCAGATTGTCTTCAGATAAACTTTGTTGTTGAATGGATTTTTACACAGAATGAGGACTGTGGGTTTTGAGGCTGTGTTATTGTGCTGCTTGTTTCACTTTAAGTTGCTGAGTAGTGGGGAGCACTACATTAGCCTGTGAGCAGCAGTAAGAGATTTTATCACTTTCCTGGTGAATACTATTCAGTCTTTTTAATAAAAGGGAAACTGGTCAAACCAATATTCACTGTGTGATCGGCTGTAGAGTTTCACCACCTTTGTCTTGTAGAGGAGTGAAACAAGGACACCTCAACCTGAGAGGCCTCCGGTGCATTGCAGGTGTCTGGTGTCCCTGTTCACACATGCGTTGTATACAACAGGCAGACACAATATATCTGTCATGTGTTCTCCGTCCATGTGCAAAACTATATTTACACATTGCCCTTCAGTATATTACTCTGTCTGCAAATTTAACTCCCTTTATGTCAACATCACGACTCCTCCTGCTCCTCGACTCGCTGCCGGTCCTGGTTTCCATTTACCTGTTCTGGTTAATGCACAGTGAAACACTTCTCATGCGAAACACTTGTCAGCTGAAATAAACCCCCAGAATGTACAGCATGTGGAGGTTTTGAGAGGGGATGTTTGAAAGAGGAGATTCAAACTGAGACTGCATTCTCTCTCTTCCCTGTTCTCTGTAGGAAATAGAAGACTGTGTGGCCCTGCTGGAGAAGGAGTGTGTAGCTCTGAGTCCTCAGCTTGGTCCTCTCAGGATCCTCCCCCTCCATGCTCGACTGGGAGGGCTGACCCAGCGGGTCTACGAATCCGACCCTGAAGCTTCTAGACTGAGGGAGAAGGACAGCTGCGATGGCGTGGACAGCTCGGTGCTGGGAGCAGGAGGTCCGGGAGTCAAAAGGAGGGTTATCCTCACCGATACCCTCGCAGAGGCTTCCTTCTCCCTGCCAGCGATTCGCTATGTCATAGACACAGGCCTTCAACTGAAAACTGTGAGTATGTGTTTATATATGACAAAATGTCATGATTAAATTACAGATTGTTAAAACAAAATAATCCCGTTTATCTCCGTCTCTTCAGTTTTTACTGTATTTATGTTCTAAAATAAAGCTAATTGCAAGCAATGAAAATTTTGATTGTACCTTATTGCAGAGGACAGAGATTTATTTGATAAAGTGAAAACAAAAGCAGCATGTTATCATTTCCATTTCTGCCACAGGTTTACAATCCACAAATAAGAGCAAACTCGCAGGTCCTGAGGACAATCAGCAAACACCAGGCCGACATGCGAACTCAAAGGGTGAACAGCCACCTTCCAGGTTGGTCAAAGGTCATTGCTGCTGTTCTGATAACCAGCTCATATGATTGTGTAGAATTTGAAAATGCCTAACTTTTGTAACTCTTAGTGGTAGGTTCATAAACACATGCCAGCTAATTCAGAGCTTGGCTTGGTATTTTCTTGTACTCAGCTTTATACAGTAAAATCATGTAGGAGCAATCCAAGTCATTCAATTTTCATCATAGGCAGCTTATTTCAGTTTTACAATCTTGCAACTGTATCAAATTGTATTTAGTTTTAAAAGACATTTTGGAAACAAAGATTTCATGGCTGAAAATCAAATTCTACAAATACAGTCATGACTACATGTGTTCTCCTTGTTGGTCTTTAGGGCTGTGTCTCCGTCTTTACCCCCAGTCTCTATATGAGGAAGGGATGGGGGAGGCTCATTGTCCAGGAGTGGTGGAGGAAAACCTCAGCCACTTGGTGCTGTTGCTCAAGAGACTTGATATTGCTGACATGGGACAGTGCAAGTTCCTGGACAGACCAGGTACCTTTATGAACTACTTGGAATAACGCTTAGGGTTAAAGGGCTGCGACGCATCACAGAACATGACTCTTTAAAAGCGCAGATAATGTTTTCTTCCAGTGTAATGTCATTAACAGAACCTTGTCATTTATTTGGACTCAGTCCCAAAAAATACCACATCCTGCTGCCAGAAATACTACTCACTAAGCACCGCTGCTGAAAATAGTCCCCAACAAAAGCACTATTTCTTCCTGTCTGAGTATCGTTTGCTAAAAACTGCACTGACCAACTATTGTAAGAAATTACTGAGCCTTTTTAAAAAATGAATGATGCATTTGTGAGCTGTTTTTAAAGAAGCCACTGACAGAGTAGGAAAAGTGGAATGAATTCAGAGATGGATTAACACAGTGATGGATTTGGTCTTTTTATGGGATTCGTTCCAATAGAAAACTATAGAATAGCACCAGGTTTATCAAGCAGACGCAAGTTAAACATTGGACTTTCTCATTCCCAGCCCCTGAGGCTCTAATGCAGGCCCTGGAGGACCTGGACTACCTAGCAGCCCTGGATGATGACGGTAACCTGTCAGAGGTGGGCATCATAATGTCGGAGCTGCCACTGGAGCCACCACTGGCTAAAGCCCTGATCGCTGCCTGCGAGTACGACTGTGTTGATGAGCTGCTCACTATAGCTGCCATGCTCACAGGTAGCTGAAAAAGTGAATAAATGTACTGTAAACAAAAACTCACATCGCCTTGCCATAGCTGTGTAAATAATGCGTAACAACAGTTATTAGTGAATGTTGAGTGCTTACATATGACATATTTTCATGTGTACTTATTGAATGTTGATCTGGTCTTTGTCTTGTGACAGCTCCATCCTGCTTTGTGACAGCAGAACCCAGCAGAGAGGAGGCTGCTGTGACACACTGGCGACCTCTAATGCACACAGAGGGAGACCACATGACTCTCATTAATATTTATAACGCCTTCATAGAGCGTATGTACACCTCCATTACATATACGCTTCGTTAGTTACAGGGTTCCCACTGACCATGGAATCTTAAAAAACAAACTGAATGTAGACAGGTGTGTTTCAGACAGGCAAAGTTGGGACATTTGTTCCATCCTTTCACTAACAGGACTGTGGAATGTGTTTTAACATTAGCAAAACTGGAAGGAATAGAGTGTTGGATTTGGATATGGAATGTAACGGAAAATGTAGCATAATGGGAACCCTGCAGTAATATCTATTCTAACAACTTTGAGTGTTTATTAAGATAACATATATAGTATATCCATAAATAATTGAAAGGTCTGTGTGTGGTAATTGCAGACAATCAGGATGAGGCATGGTGCACGACAACCTTCCTCAGTCACGCTGCCTTACGATTGGCTGTAGTGATCAGGGCGGAGCTGCTGGAGGTGATGCAGCGAATAGAGCTTCCTGTTTCTCCTCCTGCTTTTGGATGTCAAGACAACTGCACGAATATCAAGCGTGCTCTCATCTCAGGCTTCTTCCTCAAAGTAAACACCCTGTTTTGTTAACTTCCCTTTTATTCATTCTGTTATATTTATACTAAATAATTTTTCTTGTATTATATATTTTTAGCCTTGCTAGCAGAGTGCTGGATGATAATTAAATATTATGGTTATTGGAATAATGAAACTTAAACTGATTGTGAACACCTGTTCCCCGGAGGCAGGGTAGCAGTATTGTTCAAATGCCCTCCACCAAAATATTAAATAACATACCTTCACATGGAAAACAAGGCATAAACATTAAATGAAAATCTAATTCGTAAACAGTCATAAAAATCACAAATATGATGAAAGACTTTCATTACAAATACAACTACAATCACTACACAGTGGGCTGACTTAATGAGTCTAAGAACATCATTAGTATCTGGCTGGCACTGACAGAGAAAGGACTCAATCGCTTACAGCAGGTGGAAAAAAGCATTTTAATGTAAGCAGGGGTCGGTACACGGTTGATCATACCAAAAAGGCAATAGCATCCAGAAATGCTAAGCAAAGGCAGGGTCAAAGTACACGGAAGATAAGGTCTAAAAAGCTCACAGAGGAACAGGTATTCAGAACGCTGGAACGCTCACTATGGAAAGATGAGACAAAGTGACAACAGACAAGGGGAGCACAGAGACTAAATACACAAGGGAGGAAGGGTAATGTGGGACAGGTGAAGCTAATCAGGGCGGTGAAGGCAATCACATAGGCAGGAGACACACGAGGGCAGGAAGCATCTGAAACAAGAGACAGAAGTGAGTCTTCCAAAATAAAACAAAATAATAACAATACTTAAACAGGAACTAGGATGGAACAATTAGGGCAAGGCATTATTTGCACATTTCAACAACAAGGCAAGCCAAAGTGCTTTCCATAAAACATGAAGCAAGATAGAATCTGGGAACAGAAAGCAGACCTGTCCCAGACAGCCTGAGAGGTCTGCATGGTTCATATCCTAGCAGAAGATCAGAAATGTATTTTGGCCCTAAACCACTCAGTGCTTTATAAACTAACAGCAATATTTTAAAATCACTTCTGACGGACAGGAAGCCCGTGTAAATACCTCAGAACTGGACTGATGTGAGACACTTTTGTGGTCTTAGTAAGGACTCGAGCAGCAGTAAAAACCTCTAAAGACACCGCTACAGTAGTCGAGCTGACTGAAGATAAATGCATGGACATTTAAAATATCATGAAACAGATATTATAAAGGAACAGAGACTAGCCATGTAAATATACAATAAACCATCAAGTCAATCTTTCACACCTCCTTTCCGGTCTCCTTACTTTGTTGTTGATGATAAACCCTCTTCAGGTCTCGCATGATGTGGATGGTTCGGGTAACTACCTCCTGCTAACTCACCGGCATGTGGCTCACCTGCATCCCTTCTCTTCCTACCTGTGTCGCCAGCCGTGTCCCAACCCACCCGGCTGGGTCCTCTACCACGAGTTCACCATCTCCCGCGATAACTGCATCCGCATCGCCTCCGAAGTCCACCCTCAGATGTGAGTCAAACCATGAGGTTGATTACGGTGACCTTTTTAGATGTGCAAGAAACTGTTAATTGAAATTTCCACAACACCTTGTTGTCACTGTGGTTACAGGTGTCATTCGCAAGGTTAGCTGAAAAGGCACTGTTTTTTTGTCTACGTGGCTCTGCTCTGCAGTGATACAGACTGACAATCCTCAGTAAATCCAGTCATCATTATAAATTCTGATCCGCTGTTGCTCCCACTCACCTAGCGTTAGTATTACCGCAGACACCTGTTCAGAGTGGAGAAACATTTTTGACACGTCCCGGCCTAGGGGAAACCTGAGCGCAGCATAAAAGTGTCTCCTGCTCCCCAGAATGACCAAATGCCACTGGATGTTCAATCTAATAAGAAACTGGATGTATTTACAATTGGCACAGAAAACAAGGACATAAGGGAGAGCTAGGCCAAAAATAACAAACACAACACTTCTTCCCATCCCCACTAACTTTCCCTAACAAAACAAAAATACTGAGGTTTAGCTAATCTAACTCCCTGGCCGGTAAACAGGAAAAAACAAGGTTTAACATAAATAACAGCTCTCCCCTACCGTTTTCCTACAGAACTTTTTTTGTCTATGCTAGCACATGTGTAATCTCTCACAGTTCATGCAGGCGGCGCACCATGGTCCCACCCAACCCACATCTGGCTAGGGAGGCAAAAAAAATCCACATAGGTCCTTTTATACCAGGTGTTCTGCAGCCCAACCAGCAGTCCACCACCTGCAACACAGACTAAGCACAGTTCCTCACTAGGGCAGGGAGGGTAACATGCAAGACAGGAGCACCAGGGGATTGTGGTCTGTATAGACAAGAACTGGGTTTGAAGTCGAACAAACATAAACCTCAAAATGCAACGCCCACAGCAAAGCAAGAGCTTTCTCAATTGTGCTATAATTCACCTGGAATTTACTGAATTAGAAATAGCACACTGGGTGATGACCAATATGATTGTAACAGTACAGCTGCTGCACCATAAGCACAGGCATCCACCTCTAACTTAAAACGATGTGAAAAACATCTGGTAGAGCCAGCACAGGGCGCTGCAGAGGACAGCTTTAGTGAGGAAAAAGGTCTGCTTTCCCTGTTCCTTTAATGAATAAAGCAGCCTCTCAGGACCGCTTAATGGTTTTTAAAATTAAAGTTTAAACCTAACATAATGATAATCCATTCCCTTCCTCACCTCTCTGCTGTAGGCTTGTGGAGCTGGCCCCTCAGTACTACCTGGGAAACCTGCCATCAAGTGACGGCAAAGATCTGCTGATGGAGCTGAGGCAGAGCCTGGAGTCTGCGTACGGGCAGGACGGAGTGTCCGACGAGCACAGCAGGACTCACAGAGACGCAGAGTCTGGAGAAACTCACAATCAGTCCAGCACTGAGCTCTGTGTTGTCCAATGAGACAAAAGAAGAGACACTAAACTAAAACACCACTGTCACTTTATTGTTTGATCTGAGATTTGGTACTTTGTATGAATTAGGCTGTGAAATCTCACTTGAGGTTTAATCATTCTGATGTGTGATTTCAAATGGACATTTGCTGGAGGAAACTAATGTACAGTCATGTGTTATTAATATATCTTATATGCAGTGGCTTTGGAAAATATTCGAACCTCTTCATTTTCTCCTTGTTGTGCTATGTATTGATTTAATTTTACATTTCATTTAGAATAGTTTTATTTAATGAGGGAGTTGTGTGTTTCTGTGTACAGAATGAAGCATCCATTTTTAAATTGTAGCACAACAAAAACTGGAAAAAGTGAACTGGATAGAGTACTTTATCAAAGTGTAATTTCAGCTAAAAGCAATACACACTACTTCAGTGAGCAGAGACACTGTTATTGGATGACCTTCGACCTCTATACAGATGGCTTCTCAGGGCTCTCTGATCAGATGCTGTACTGTAGCAGTGATCTTCTATTTTCTTCTATTTCAACTTTTGATACTGTTTGTCTGATGTTTGGGTTCCTGCTTCATCTTCACTCTGCCTTCTTCTCTCCAACTTTGTGTCAATTCTGACAAATGTTTGTGTAAAGTGGTTTCTTATCATCCTATTTAATAGGATATGTCTGTCAATACAGTACTTCAGTACATTCAATTTTTGAAGTATCTCAGCTGAGTGATATTTCGTCTTAAAGCTGCCTCAAGTAGCTGTGGCGGCTGTAGCCCTACAGTGTAGCCGCTACTGGCAGCTAATAGGGCTGAATAGTTCACATGTGTACTTGGGGAAATTATATTCTCTGTTTACCAATACTTTTGTATCGTTATGTGTTTATTTTCTTACTTGACTGTACTCCTCCTAGTGCTCGGAGGAGTAGTACACTTACAGTAGCTGCTACACTAGCTTCACTGCGTTTCTCTGCTTCACTGTCTGTAAAAGTAAAAACTCTATTAAAGGCAATATACAGATTTATTTTTCAGTAGTCCTGGTTGTGTTCAAGCTGAACTCATGTCAACAGGTAGCATATGTTTAGAATATATATTGCTTCTATTTCGCAAGATGTAGCACTTGATGCAGTTCAGCATATTTGATTAAGTTGATGTACTTTTGGGTTGTATCCACAGGTTTGAATGCATTTATTTTAAGTCGCATTGGATAAAAGCATCAGCCAAATAGCTATGATGTAATGTAATGACGATATTTCTCCAGGGAAATTTGCCCTCAAGCCAGTGCATCTCAAGCGTGGACTTTGCTCTTTTGTTAAGGTTCTGTGTGCAAAAACATGTCTGTGTGCTTTGAAGCTGAATGCTCACTGTGCCGATCATTGTGTTGTAAGCAGACACTGTGGAGACACTTTGGACTTCCATCCATAAAGTATGCAGATGTCAAACCTTATACATTTAAGGGGGCGTACATAGTGTTGCACTTCCAGAAAGCTGGGGGACTTTATGGAAGCCTAAATAGCTCTAAAAAGAATGGTCGAAATTGAAGCAACAGAGGCTGAGATGTCCTAACTTTTAGTAGTGGTAATTTCCCATAATGCAACTCAATAGCGACTAACGCTAGCTGCTGATGTCATCAGGCTTATTTTTTCAGACTTGACAAAGCCTCTCAAGAGCAACAGAAGATTATTCAACCGTTTTCGCTGGCTGTGTACTCCACCTGATGAGTAGACTGTGGAATATCAGCAGGTGTGGCTGCATTAAATCCTACAAAGGCCTCCGCCTTTTCACTGAAAATAAATTTTACTGTGTTGCCTTGTTTGGAGAATGTTCACTCTTTTTCAGAATGTGATGTGACCCATGCCAGAAACTAATGATACCATGTCTAGTGTGCAGAAAAACCTAAGTAATAAATTGGCCATGGAGTCTGAGGCCATAACATTTACAAATTATCCAGACTAGCAAAGAAGTATTACTTATATCTCCTTATAAAGTTGGTGTGTCAGAAGTGTTAGCAAGCAGTTGGCTATTAACACAGCATCTGCAGACTCCTTTGAAGAATATCTGGCTCTTTAGCAGCTAAATGCTCCACTATGTTCTCAGGATAGAAAACCAAAACAATGTGTTAAAAACCATGCCGCAGAGCTGAACTGCACTGTTGGCTGATAATTCTCTGTGTGTTCATTACCATGAGTGACACTTTACACATAGGTTTTCAACCCAGAGTTAATGAAAAGGGGCAGCTTCAGCTGCTGTAGGTGATTTAAAGGCCTCTTTGGTGAGTTGTGGTCACGGTTTTTCACAGCAGCAGGTGTTATTCAGACCCAGCTGATTAAAATGATCAACATTCAGACTGTGTTTCTCCTCCAGATTTGTGATCCTCTTAGTGTTGTGAAAGCTTTGAACAGAATTGATCATAGTTTTATGTTGGGAAATAGAATGAACAGACTATAGAAATAACTAGTTTACTTAATAAACAACATATGAAGAATCCAAATAATTCCTGCTTGGGAAGAGGAAGGGTTGGATGGACTCATGACCTCAGTCTTTCTAAAGTCCTGGACACAGTCCTGGTTGTCACACACTTATTGTTTGTGTGTAAGTGATCACAACACATGTTGTATCTCCACTTTTATTGTAGATACTGTACAGCATCTGAACATGTTGATTTGAACAACAGCTCTGCACAGGACTCAGAGCTTTGGAGGACATACAGTATACGTACACGTCAGTATCAGAACATCAGCATGCCACCATCACTTTTCACTGGGTGATCTTCAGGGATAACGGTGATTATTGCTTGCGGAGGCCTTAGATCTTTTTACCAGTGGAGGAGCTGCTGGCTGGGAGCTGGTTCTTCAAAGCAGCATCCCTCATGGTGTGGTACACATACTCATTCTGCTTGAACAGCTTCAGCTCCATCTCAGTCTGCATGCGTATGGCCTGAAAAAAGCACGATTACTGGGAGTATTGTGCTTACAAAATCCATTTATTCTTAAATATTTTACTGCTCAGTTTGTAGAAACAATGTTTTCAGAATGTAGAGTTATTATGCAAAAGTCACAGCCCGATAAATAAACATAAACTACTGCGTAGCATACCTCCAGGTCTCTGGTGATGGCGTGGTAGGGTCCATGGGTGACCATGAGGATGCCATAGGCCTTGCAGATCATACCGTGACCCACCTCTATCTGCCCTGCATGCCAGTGGGTGACGCCTGCCCGCATGATGGCCATGCCCAACTGGGCGTTGTTGGGGTGGTACAACTTCCTACAACATAGGATCAAGAGCAATAGATGTGTTTGCTGTATACCAGAGGTTAGAGGTAATTATACATAAATATTATTTGTCTGGAAATTCAGGGTTATATGCTGAGGATAACATTGATTTTTAAGTGTATTTCTGCTTATTTGGTCCTGAAATGAAAAGGGTAAATGATGCTTCAGACATATAAAACCAGAGTGTGACAACCCACTGTATTTCCAATATCTCATAGCACTCCTAGTTTATTAGACCTTCCTTCATGAGCGCATGTAATTTATTCATTTGACTATGGACGACATGACCAAGACCTTTGCTCTTATACCATAGTTTAAACACACACATACATACTTTCTCCAATACATTTATCTGAGTTACTAATATGTAAGTGCTTCGTATAGTCTGATCAAACACTCAAAGCGCTTTTAGACTACATCTGCATTCACACACTGAGCCCAAGTGCTCAAACAGAAACTAACTAACATTCACACACTGGCAGGGGCAATTCAGGGTTCAGGCTGCAGCCTGGAGGAGCCAGGGATTGAACTGCCGACCTTCTGATTAACTCATACTGAGACCCAAACAACAAATGTACAATATACTACCAACAAGGACTATGTGTGTATCTTGATTTGACAGGTATTTAAAATGTTGGATTAGACAAAAACATTCTTGTTATATTTATTTTTTCTGTTGATTTTTCAGTCATTTCAATATTGCAATATACAAAATTAAATAGCCATGATAGAAGATTTTATCCATATCTCCCACTCCTAAATTACAGTCTAAGAAAAACATGCAGTGACCTTTAGTTTAATAGCCAGCAGCACATGGAGCAGTTAGAGCATCGCTATCATTCAAATACCTGCATGATTATTGTATTTTGTATTTATAGTGATTATATTCAATGTGGTTTCTCCTACCCCACTGCAGAGTACACAGTTTCAATGCAAATCTATAGTGACATAGGGAATTGATATGCATGTTATGGTGACATATGGATTCTGTACATTGCATGTTTTACTTCTAGGCTGGATCACTGCAGTTCCTTATTATCAGGCTGCTCAAATACGCCCATTAAAACTCTCCAGCTGATCCAGAATACCACGGCACGTGCACTGACAAGAACCAGGGAAAGAGATCAGATCTCTCCTGTTTAGCTTCTCCGCCCTGGTTCCTTGTAAAATCCAGAATAAAATTTAAAATCCTTCTCCACATTTAAGAGTAAGCTTTAGACTTGACTCTTTATTAAAGCTTATATTTATGGCTGGCTCTAGAGCTGTGGGGTCTGGATCTGTGGTTGCGGGCCACCTGCTGCCCCCATGTTCCAGCTGGACACGCTCTGGTACAATTATTATTATTAGTCCTATTATTATTATCATTAATATTGCTATCATTATTAGTACTATTATTCATTTTATGCCTTTCATTGTTTTGTATCTCTGTGTGGATAATGTAGCTGGTCGAGCAGACTGCCAACAACCCCTGAGTCATGGTTCTACTCGAGGATTCTAACCTGCTAAAAGGGAATTTGTACTTGCCACTGTGGCCAAGTGCTTGCTCATGGTGGGAATTGTTGGTTCTCTGTTATTAATGTTACAAAAAGTACAGTCTAGACCTGCTCTGTATGAAAACTGCAATGAAATGATGATAATGATTATGAATTAAACAAGGTCATTGAAATGCAGATATTCATTAAATTTGTATGATATCCAAAACCATGGTGGTGTAGCGTTTTTTAGGCAAAACGTTTTGAAGTACAGGAAGAAAATTAAGATGAAATGGATTTTGTTGTGTAGCCTACATTATTAGTGATATTTGGAGTTGCCATGGAGATGAATGGCTATATGAGGCACTGTTAGGCAAATGAAGACAAAGGGAGTTTCTCTGCAAATATATGGGACATAGGGAGTTTTTACACTAATCTTAACAATAGTAAGTTTAATTATGATTGTGTGAACTAACATGTATCCATCCACCATCTTGCGGGCGTAGTCTGCAGCCTCAGAGAAGAACTGCAGGTATGAAAGCACCTCACTGGCAACGCTGAGCACACGCAGCTTATACAGGTGAGTGTCAGCCAGGACGTTCTCCTGCTTCTCCAGACACTCACGACACAACTTCACCACCTGAGAGAGGGCCAACAAAACACAGGGTAGGACATCAGAAAGTGAAGCATGTACAGTGAAAGACAATCAGGGAGAAGGACATGAAGAAAAGCTTAAATTAGTTCTGTGTACCTTGTGATAATCCTTCTCAATACGGGACATCTCAATCTTCTCCAGACAGTCTTTACTGAAGGCAGTCACCTCTTTCACCTTATCAGCAGAGGGCTGAGAGGGAGACACACCAACAAAACAGGAACATATAGTATTATCATAATCATAAAAATGAAATGAAGAAATTAAAAAGATTCTGTGTTTTGTGGTCCTGAAACCCCAGCCCATATGGAAACCCAGCTCAAATCCCTCTTCCCTCACTTTTTTCCCCTCGCTCTCTGCAGCAGCCATCATCAGGTCGTCCTTGATGTGCTGGCTGCAGTGGTCGCAGGTGCACTCAAAGTGGAAACGCTCCTTCAGCTTCTTCTGGCGGTCAGCAGACAGGTTGAGGAAGTCCACGTAGCTCACGCTTAGCTCCTCACCCTCAGGGATTTTCCCCAGCGCTCGCAGCTCGATCCTGGGACAGAGGAGGACAGGAGGGGGTTTTCAGGATCTGTTAACACGGTTTATGTTTAATAATTGAATGAATGAATGAAAAAAACAAAACCAACTATGTGTTAGTCTGTCACTGAATATTGTCTGACTTCAAAAGGCTCCGCCATTTCCAGGTAGATACTGTATTTTTTTTAGCAACTGTTACTCAAACAGGAGGACATACATACATTGAGTTCTATGGCTTGGAGGAAGAAGAGATATCAGGCTGTGATACACACAGGACTTGTTAGTAGATACATATATTGCTGGTTTGGGTCTACACATGGGATTTATTGACAAGAAAAACATAGAATATTTTATTCTATAAATTCAACTGAATATTTACTTACTGAGTGGATCATTATACTGGAAAATATACTTACTTTCATTCTTGCTGAGAGTTAGACGAGACGATTGATACCTCTCTTATATTTGTTTGCTAAATATGAAGCTACAGTCAGCAGCCAGCTAACTTAGCTTAGCACGAACACTGTAAACGGGGGAAATAGCAAGCCTGGATACAATAAATCCAAATGTAACAAAAAATCTGCCTACCAACACCTCTAAAGCTCATTAATGTAAACATTATATCTTGTTTGTTTAATCTGTACTCGCTGGACTATGCTCTCCACTGGCAACCTGATTCCAGGATTCCAGGAAGTCCCTACCCCCATCATGGACAATGCACATTAACTGACATCATTGTGTTCATTAAATTAATGACTTAGAGATTATTAAATTGCCAAGTCATTTACCATTACTGTAAACTGTGAGTGGTCATTTTGCTATGCTCATGCTTGTATTGTAATTGTGTTTAGTTGAATAGATACAGTACAGTGCATTCAGCATACACATTTTTCAGCCTGGACAGTTGTGTTTGTCACAGCACGTCAGGTGAGAAAGAATTTGGATCCAGATGTAGAACACCAACGCAGAGCCAGTACAGGTCTATGGTTTTTAATAATAACTTAAGAGGAAAACTGGCTTACAATAAAAGTACGGCAGGCAAGACTCAAAAGAAGAAAAGCTGTCCAAATAGGAAAATAAATCCAGACAGGTATAGGCAAGAATCCAAAAGAAGTCCAAAAGTCAGAAAGAGTCAAAAACACAGGAAAAACTAGGGGAGGGCTGGGATGCTTGATGAATAGATAAAGAGACAAACGTAAACAAACAACACACACACTTTAAACAAGAGAGGGGTGAGGGACAGGTGAAACTAATCAGGGCGGGGCAGGCAAACATGTGAAAACACACAAAAGCAGGAAGTAAATAATACAAAACACATGAGGACGAATACCTTAAAATTAAAACAGGAAACAGAACCTTGATCCAAAACCAGGAAGTTATCATTAAAGCCACTCTACAGTCACATCAGGTGGCAGAGGTTGATTGCTGAACAGCTGTAATACATACCTCCTATGAGAGTGGAGAGCAGAACTCACAGCTGATTGGCTACAAAGAAAGTGATAGTCAATTAATTTAAACAATTATACGTGTTACATTGGTCCTTTGTTTAAAATAAAGCATCAGCAAGTCAGTTTGATCAAAATCTAGTTGTATTATTGTACTTTATGTTCACACACAGTATTTTACACATCTTTTTTATACATCTTCACAGATGAGCAGTAGCCTTATACCTACTTGCCGTGGTTGAGGATGACGGTGCAGTTTGGCCAACAGTCATGGTTGACCAGACACAGGTTGGGGAAAAGACCTACACCCACAGCCTGCAGGCCTCTCTGGTCACTCAGGGTGAATCCATTACACTTGATCTACAGAGACACACAGAGAGGGGAGGGAGAGACCATGTGCCCAAGTTTATTTCTAAAGATGTCTTTCCTTATATATAAATATGCAATTTGCAAATGTAGCCCATGAAGCACTGGTGAATAATAATGCATAATGATACATTCATTCTTACAATGCCAAAGATGTGTGAAATGTGGCTGACAGAGTGCTGCTTGCTTCCATAGGACCAGTATTCCTGGAAGTTGTGCACATCAATCTTGAGTTGTTTGAGGTCCTCTTCAGGTAGGTCAGCTACGTGGTCCTCCAGCTGGTCCACTGAGATCAGCTGACTATCTGACACAATGCCTGTGTCCTTGTGTATACGCCACAGCACACGAGCAGCCAGACTGGGAAGGGAAATACGGGTAGGGGAGAGAGAAATCACAGTATTTAGGCACAGTGGTGCTTTGAGCTAAGGGCTAACATCAACATGTTAGCTAGGTTACGATCTGCATGCTAACATGCTCTCATTGAGAGGAAAAGGGGGATCACCAAAGTCAACGGGACTATGGAATATATGGAATGTTTTTTTCATACTCAGGAATGTCCTATGTGTGGGTTTAAGGTAAAGCACACGGAATGATTATTTTCTGTTAATGCAATTGTTCCAACATCTAGATGGAGATTTTTAGGATGTGAAACAGACAGTGGTTAACACATCTTATTTTTACTCCTACTTATGTGCTCTGAGAGTGCCGATATTTTGTTTTTCATATTATTATAACTGTGAATGTGAGTGTGAATGGTTGTTTGTCTATGTTTAGCCCTGCGATGTATTGGCGACCTGTCCAGGGTGTACCCCGGGGGATTGGTTCCAGCCCCCCGCGACCACCTATGCAGGATAAGCGGTTGACGATGGATGGATGGATGGATGGATGGATGGATGGATGGATGGATGGATGGATGGATGGATGGATGGATGGATGGATGGATGGATGGATGGATGGATGGATGGATGGATGGATGGATGGATGGATATTACTATCACTATGAATGTTAATATTGTTACATTCAACAGCAGTGGAGGTGATATGGATGCCACTTTCCACTATAAAAAAGGGCTGTGTTCGATAAGTCACTCACCAGTGAATTGCATATAACAGGCCGCAACTTAAAAAATCACCAGCCTCATCCTCTGGGCATTATGAATGTCTGTACAGGTGCAATGCACCCAATAGTTGTTGAGTTATTTCAGTCTGGACTAAAGTGGTGGACCCACTGGCTGACATTGCAATCCATAGGGCCTAAAAAGTCATAAAGAACATAGAATTCATCCTCTGGGGAACATGAATAACCACAACAAATATCATGGAACTCCAGCCCTCAATGGTCATGGACCAAAGTGTTTATCAAGGTAAAAGTTTTACCTGATGGTTTCAGGAGAGGAATGATCGGGGGTCGTCACTAAGTCATCCTATGGGCACCATGAACATCCATATCACATTTCATTCTAATCTGGCCAGTAGTCATTGAGATATCTTGTGACTACCTGACCAGGGGTCCCTGTAAATGAGTGCACACAGGCTCTGTGGTTATGAGCACTGCTTGTGCTTGTGGTCTGACTTTGCTGTTCTGAAAAGTTCCGGCAACTTTCCCATCCTTATGAATTCCCCACTTGAAGATATATGCAATACATTATTTTGTGTCTGCAAATCTTAAATTAACATAGATGTTAAACTGCTAAGCAGAACAGGCGTTACAAAGTAACACAGTAACAGAGTTGAGACAAGGAGTTCTGCAGAACAAGACCTTCTTTGTAGTAATAGATTCACCAGAAAGTGACTGATTGTTATGCTTTCAGCTTTCATCTCATTTGTCTCTTGCAGATTCCTCTCAGGTCCATGAAGAATGGGCTTAGTTTTCCTCACCGAACATTCTCGCTGGGCGCCATGCCGGACTTCCTGATGGCTGCACACTCCTGCTTGTGTTCATCCCAGCATGCAGTCTGGCAGGTGCGGTCGCAGTAGTGCGCAAACTTACACTGGGCACAGCGGTGCAGTTTGGCCTGGTGCCGGAAACAGCTGTGGCACACCTGAAAGGCCAGACTGAAAACAGAGAAACATTCCAGCTGCAGTAAAAACATCTTTCATTGACCTCAACTTTTTGGGTTCCACTGTTCACAGAATAATACTAGTATCTGTTTGTGTTTTTTCCCTTTCCCATGAAGCATCAAAACCCAACTATATATTGGCCACAGACAGAAAATACTCTAGTTTGGCTTGTTTGGTTTAGCAGGAACACCTTTAAATGCAATATAATAAAACAACACAAACTACAGCCTCTCACTATGAGGGAGAGAACCAATTTTTTTCTCTTACGCTGTATGAAAAAGTGAACATTAAAATAAATGGTGGTTTATGTTCTGTTCCTGGCCTGCTCACCAGTCATGCCTCCTTGGATTTGTTTAGCTGTTTGAACTGCCATCTTGTTGCCAACTTGTAAGTCCTGACCTGACCAAACACCATGCGTTTGCCTGCATTTGAGTTCTCCTCCCTCTGTTGCCTGAATAAATATACAAATTTGGATTGGTTTAAGTTTGCTTTGTCTCAAAAGCCTGGAGAATACAGTTTAAAAGGACTATTAAATAAATACTGAGAATTGAGTCTCTATTTTTGGCCATTTTTTGTTGTTCAAAAATGAATATGCAGCACTCTAGTTCTGGCTTCTATGAATTTGTGGTGTCTTAGACATAGTGGTATGTATGACACAATAATGAAAATATATTAATTCGTATTCATACTATAATTCTATATACTGTATATCTATGTAACATTGTAAAATATACAGTATGTATGAATAAAACACATACACATGCACTTAAACTGTATTAATATATTATAAATAAAATATTATCACAGCTCTGTATTGAAAACTGTTAAAGAGGTCATATTATGCTTTTTGGCTTGTTTCCTCTCCTATATTGAGTTAGATATCTTTTCTGTGCAGGTAACAGGTTTGCAAAGTGAAAAAGCCCAAAGTCCAGTCCAAAGTGAGTTCCCATCTCCCACAGAAAACTCTGCTCTGAACTACCTGAAAACAGCTCGTTTGTAGTCCAGCCTTTGACATCAAGGCGAAATGCGCCATATAAATTCACCAACCGGCTAGTCTGACACGCCCTCAAAAACAAGGTGGAAAAACACTGAGCTGCATCACACACCTCTCCTCTCCCTTCCAAACATAAGCTACCCTCCAGGAAGTCAATAGATATAAATTTGTTACTGTGATGTAGAAAGTGAGCTCAGTTAAAACTTTATGGATGAAAGATACATTTTACAAATTAAAGGGGCTAAATGTAAGTTTTTGATTTTAATAAATCAAATTGTCATTGCCTTATTGTCAATGGGCTCAAAAGTCACTTAGAAATGAAGCACTTCTCCGTTGCTTGCATCAGCCGCTATTCTGCTTTTAATGTGAGGTCTCCGGGTCGGATTCAGCCCTGCGCGTGCTTCCGAGCCTCTCAGACTACAGTGACAACACGGCAGCTAACAACATGCAGTCCACTAATACCATAAAACAACATAAAACACTGCAACAAAACGGTCACAACAACACAGAGATAGAGCCATCCATTATCACTAGTTACAGTGAAGTTACTTACTGCGGTGTAACTGTTATAAAGTGTCACACAATCTCTTTATAATATCCATTTCAGCTCACTAACCGTTTCATGATCATCCAGTACATGTAGCTGTGCTGACAGTGCTGAGCCTCCGGAGACAGATACACAGATAGTGAAGATGGTTACCGAAAAGCAGCAGGCGAGCTAACGATGTAGCACGTCGGCTAAATGCAGTAAATGTAATGTGATCATGTAACGAGCATGGATTAGTTCAACCTGCAGCTGATTATTATTATTATTATTGAACTATTACGGTAACGTTGCAGTGGGAGTTTACCTGAGTTTCCAGCTCTGTCTGATCTCTCTGCCTGTCTATAGCCGCTGTCACTCTGCCTTTCTTCGGGAGGATTGTGCCGATATGCGATTTAAGTAACAGAGCCTGAACATGTCTGAGTGAAAAGCCACAGCCTGCGTGCTGGTGTACCTGCGTTTATTGCAGGATCTCTGTATGAAAGCGGTTGTGTTTCGGATTCTGCTCGCTCATGAGTTCAAGCGAGCACACGTACGAGCACACACCTGGTTGCAATCTTAAAACCGCACTGCTAGTGGCCGCTGGAAACTCCATAATGCCCCTTTAATATCTCACCACTCTGTCCAGTCCATGATAATAAGCTGGTAAGAGGAACACGTACAGCTGAACCGAAGCCATGTTTACCGGCTTTTCAGGACCCTCCCTACTCTGCTTCTGATTGGCTAGTTGTCCTTAACTAGGAACTGCTCATGTGCAACTCCCAACAAAGATCTTGTTGAGGTAAGATGTATCACTCCATAGCTAAAATGAAGCCTTCAACACAGGGTGAAAAGAGGAGCTGCAGCAATGTGCAGTATGACAAAAAATATGGTGTTTTTGGAAAATGAAACCATGTAAACCTGTTCTGGTACAACCCCTAAATAAGATTTTGAACCTGAAAATGAGCAGAATATGACCTCTTTAAGTAAAGTAAATTAAGATTTGCTAACATGATTGCAACTTTTCCATCGTCATTGTTTGGATGGCAACAGCACACAGAAGCTTGCGCTGTGTGAGTGAACACAGGTCCCAGCAGTCAGCAGCATGTGCCTGCGTGTAAACAGTTTATTCAGCAGAGCGCTTTCTGCCTGTCCAAAGGGACAGTGAACTGACTTGTTAATGTTTCTGATGATTGTTGGAACGCAGCAAAGCCCTGCGCAGAGTCTCTCTCTCTCACACACACACACACACACACACACACTTGCTCTCAGTCACTGGCAGCTCTTTGTGTAGTTTTGTACACCTCCTGTCTTACATTAGGCAGATCCTCTTGGTGCATGCCTGCTGTGTTGGACCCCTTCAGTAAGCCAACGTCCTGCAGCTACCAGCTCTGATATGGCTCAAACTCTATTCTTCAGATCTGTATCTGACATCACAGCACACAGACAAACCAGGCTGCGCTCCACTTTAATACCTACACAACTATGTACTGAAAAGGTCAGAATACTGTGAAGACAAAGATGAATGATTAATGATTAGTTATGGTCTACATTTTAACATCTACATTAAGACTTTAATGTGGGCTCTTCATTCAGATAGCTGCATCTTATTGAGAACGCTGCTGCTAAGACCAGGATAGACCACATCAGTCCAGTTCTCAGATCTTTACACTTCTTTAAAAATACTACTTCTAGAAAAAACACTCAATGATTTGGGGACTAAAATCTATTTCTGACCTGCTGCTATGTTATAAACCATCCACCTCTAAGGTCTGTTTTCTATCCCCAGAGTCAAAAGTAAACATGGGGGGGGGGGGCAGCATTCAATTTCTATACACCACATATCTGGGACAAACTGCAACAAAAGACTTTTTTGTTGAAAGGTGCTATACAAATACACTTTTATCAGCTGTAATAACACACATAACTCATATAAAGAGTGTCTACAAATTATAGGTACAACCAATGTCTAAAAGCGCAGACTCAATGTACAGAGAATAAAGTTATTTTGTTATCCACACTGCTGAAATTTTCAGATCTCAGGTTCAGACCCCGTGTGAGGTCAGTGGAATCTCTAAGACTGATGTAATTCATTTTTAATTCAAGAAATTAATCTGAAAGTGTACAAGGTGTCATATATTCCTTTGGGTAGAGCCTCCTTGCCCTTGAAAACTGAATCCAAATGTATGTCATGCTCAAGTTCACATGACACCTTGACAGCTTTCTCACTGCTGATGTCATGGGGATCTAGAAATTAGATCACAGCCCAGAGAGGGCTGAGGGAGCCTGTCCACAACACACCTGCAGTGTGTAAGCCAGGTCTGCAAAGACATGCTGAGTGAGAAAAGATCAGTTCTTTTACATTTCCATCAAGCCGAAAAACGACAACAAGGAGCCTCGTACCTGTCGAAGACCACAGCAGAGAAACTGGGCTCGGCGAAGACCACTTCCCCAGTGTTGAGCTCTTTGGTGGCCCTTAGGCCTCGACCTTTCTTCCCTGCATCAAACAGCTCAGCGCTCTCCATGTTCCCCACAGTCATTGTGCTGGCCAAACAAAACACAGAGGAGACAGAGAGGAAGCAGAAAGTGGCTGAGGATGGGACGGGCCGAGGGATAAGGGACTAAACAAGCAGCAGAGTTCTCACTAACATTCAGGAGCACTTGCCCTCCCTCTCTCCTTACCCCTGCTACAGCCAAAAATAAATTTGCCTTTAGGGGTTATACCACCTTCCCGGAGTGGAAAGGTGGGTGAGCAGTGGGAAAAGAGAGGGGCTTGGGGAGGTAGTAGAGGCAGAGGTAGTCTACGGGTGTCGTCCCCTTGTTTGGGTTGGTTCCTCCTGTGATATTTCGGTCTGGGGCAGCTGTGGCCGTCTGTCAGAGGCACATTACAGGAAACAGAGCTGCTCACATTCAGTAGCGGCCTTTCATTTTTAAAACACTTTTGCACAGTACACAGTGGAGGTGGCCACATCCTGTCGTTTTCACCCGCCAGTAAGCCTTTAAACAGAAGTACTTGATTTTTTGGGGTCACTGATTGACACATATAAGTTGATATGGTGAACTTGTTAGCTAACAGTTGCCTATATTCAACAGACATCATTAGCATTTATTTGGAGTTGGGTTTGTATGCAAGAGTTTGTGTGTAAGCCCTATATTCATTCCCAGAAAACATCAGCCTGTTGCCAGTGGAAACAAGCCTGACAAGTATAGTTCAAATTATGGGGGGGATTGGGGGGTCTGACCCCCCTAGTTAAGGCTTGGACTCCCCCAAAAGAGGCAAAACCAACAGTTCAGGGGGGTCTTTCTTACCTGTATTTGTAAATATTATAATATATATCCCGTACTCATGCCTTTTATTTAAGAATCTTGAATCAGACACCCCTAAAATGGACTCTACCATTTCCTAACATTGAGTTAGTTGAACATTTTGTCTGTCTGCATCACTCACAGCATAGTGGAGCTAATGGAGACGCAGCAGGTTAATGTCAGTAGTGATCTATATATCTGCTTTAATACACTTAACTTTCCTACCTTCAGAGATTCGTAATTAGCATTTCTTTTACTGAAAGTGAGCTATCTGATGTTAGCTAGCCGAGAGCCCACCCTATCATTTTATTATCACTATGTAATTTCATATTTTATGTAATTGTCAGCTAACACTGGTGTTTAGGCATGAGCAGTGAAATTGGGGATTAGTTATTGTAGAGATACATTTTTACATCTATATAGAGTTTTTTATTTCATATGAAGTCTTTCACAATAATAATAGTTTTAACTCTGGAATTCCCAAAAATTCCCAATTCCCCAACAACAGTGTCTGACTACTGCTTTTTTGGACGCAGCAAGAGGAAAGGATATATTTGCTAAAAAAGAGTTAGTTGAAACTTTAAACTTGATGAGAATGATAAAAAATTAGTGATAATTCTCTGTGGGTAACTCAGTGTGAGCAGCCCCTTTACATAACAGAGTCATTTCACTAATTGTTTATATAAAAACATTTTAGGTTTTTTATATATTTTACAATCTAGGATCTAGATTGTAGTAGTGTTGTAGTACTCGAGACCAGTCTTGGTCTCATCACCACTTTTTGATGGTCTCAGTCTTGTCATTTGCACTCGGTCTTGGTCTCAAACATAGAGGACTCAGGATTTTATTTCAAAACCAGTCAAGACTACAACTTTGGGAATATCAATAAATTGCTTTTGCATTGTCTGTTTATTTGCTAACATCCTAACTTTGATGGGATGTAAAACGTATTGCTTCAAATGCAACCAATAACCCTAATTAAAAATGTGTTGTTACCTTTAACGGCTGTCACTCCTCCCCACCCCTCTTCACACGCACTCCAAAAAGGTGAATGGGGGAGACAGGAGAAGATGTGGCTGTCTGGGAGCAGGAGGATATTTAAGCAAAACATTTGTAATAATATTTAGCTACCTAAACTAAAAAGAATTAATCTGTAAAACAACAACACAGCAATCTGTAATTTAGTAAACATAATGAGATAAGTAGCTAATGCAGTCAGTTCATGTAATGTGGGGAACTGGTCTTGGTCTCATTCTCCCCTCCCCTCCCCCGGTCTTGGTCTCGACATAGTCTCAGTCCATAAAAGTCTTTGTCTTGTCTTGGTCTCAATAAACTCTGGTCTTGGTCTTTACTTGGTCTTGGTTTGGGCGTTCTTGACTACAACACCGTTTGTGGTCTAATTCTTTGGCCCAGATCAAGATGTGTCAGAACAGCTGGTAAATGTGCTGTAGTGTGGACATTCATGGCCCCCAGAAGGTGAATCCTAATGATTTTGGTGAGCCCCTTGACCTTGACGTTGTTGCTGCTGCCCAGCACCAAACAGCCGAGAGACAAAGTTAGTGACTAGTTGATGAACAGAGCTGAGTCCATGTCTTCTTTTAGGTCTTATTTAAAATGCACTTTTATCAGAAGGCATATCCTGATTTTATCTGAGTGGCCTGTTTATCTTAAGGTTTTTATGTTAGTTATATAAAGTTGCTATTTATTTGAGTTGTATTCCTCTTACAGTATATCTGTTTTACTTCACTGTGATTTCTATTTTTTCTCTCCCCATGTATTTTATCTTCCATGGTGGTCTTTCATGTCCTTTTTTGCCCTGTGTGTCTTTTGTGAAGCACTTTGTACCTTTGTTTGATGAGTGCAATATAAATAGTTAGTATTCTTATTTAGCAGCTACAGAGCTACAGAGATATTTATTAGGAGTTGGTGGAGGCTGAAGCAGAACTTAAAGGAGACTGAACATTGGACAGCACTGGCAAAATGTCAAGTGTTTTCAGCATGGACACTCAAGGGAATTTCTAAAATGTATTATGGATTATTACTGATCTGTAAGTAGTGAATGATTTATTAACATTAAAGAAATAATTAAAAACAAAGTGGTACCTTTATATTATCATTTGTATACGTACTGTGTTTTTATATTTTTGTATGTAAGATTGTCGGATTTTGGGCTTCAATGGCATGTATGAAGAGAACAAAAGACAAAAACTAATGAACAGGTAATCTCAGTATTGTGTATCTTTAATATACAGCCTCACGTTTACAAAATTAATCTGGATAACACCTATACAAAGCAATCATTTCCAATCCACATTTATATAAAAAATAACAAGTCATTGAGGAATGTGTGAAAAATATTTTGAGCGGAGAAGAACACAACCACATTTCTCTCACATATTGAAATGCCTAGGCTCAGCACTACAGGAGCACTATTACTTTACATCAGCATCTCATAACAAACATTAACACATATCACAGGTAAGGCCCTGTAAAGCTGACTTTATAATAGTAAAGACTTCACTATGGCTGGAATTTATGACACAGTACTTCTGTTTTAAAGTCTTGAGTTTGGCATACTGACTGTTTTTGGAACCAGAAGTGACCATATTTGTATGAAAGGGTGGAGCTTGGGAGGGATAAACATTGCTACCAATGCTACCTCTGAAAGGTTGCTGTAGCAGTAACTTGTCAACCACAAGGTAGCCCCGCCCTAAAGCATTCGCTGCTTTATCTTTGATTTTTCTCAAAATTGGACCGATGGGTGATGTCAAAGTCCCTGAATGTAGCCGTCTTTTACTTTTAACAGTTTGAGACACTCACCATGTTTTGTAATGGAAGAGTGCTACAGAGGTGGATACACTTATGTAGTGTTTGACACACAGCGTCACTTGAAACCCACCCACCCAACTTGCCTGGTTCTGATTAATGCAAACAGAAAGATAGAGGTTGTGATGAAACAAATACCTGGCCTTGGTGAGCTCCTAATCTTTACTTTTTAGGTGTCTCCTGTGTTTTTTGTTCTTAATATTTTCTTTTGCCTATGGTCTTAGCTTACGGTCTTCGTTTCTCATATTTTTTAATACAGTTATTTAACTTGCAGTACAGTTTCTGTTTTACAGTTCCGATGTGTCATTAAAGCGGTTATCCATCACAGACAGGGATCTCTTTCTCTCTCTCTCTATAGAATGAAATTGAGTTTGTAAATCCCTTCTGCTACATAGCAAACAACATACATTAATAC